>NC_064623.1:51570939-52195939 GCF_023898315.1 Schistocerca nitens | reverse complement strand
GTAACCACCGCATCACCATTGTTTTGACCTCGTCATCGTCTTGAAGACGCTGACCGCCCAGGTGTTCCTCCAGGTGCAGGAACAGATGGTAGTCACTGGGCGCAAGATCGGGGCTGTACGGAGGATGATCTAGAGTTTCCCCATGGAAAAGATGTGATGAGATCTTTTGTCTGATTCGCCACATGCGGACGGGCATTGTCTTGCAGCAAAACGATGCGCTCGCTCAACTTCCATGGACTGTTGCTTTGATTATAGTGTGACGTAGGCCACCCACGTTTCATCACCGGTAACAATTTGGCTGAAGAAATAATCACCGTCGTTGTGGCACCGCTCAAGGAAAGTCCATGCACTATCTAAACGCTCAGTGAAAATCTGAAAAAAATCGCAAGAAAGGCAGATTCTAGTCAAGCTTTCAGGTTGCACAGTTTTATTTTTGACCACTTACGATAGCCGTGCAATCTGTTCAAGAGGTTTCAAGTGTACGTCGTGGTCAGAACAGTGTCAAGTGTAGCTGTGAGTGCGTTATGTTGGAGCTCAGTGAATTCGAAGGTAGCCAAATTTCTGCTACTCGCATGGTGGGTGCATCCGTAACAAAGGGAGCTGAAGTGTTTGCTGCTTCAAGAGGCACCGTATCGAATACTAATACCGCTTACAGGGTAAGTGGGAAAACATCATGCGTTATGTCAGAGCGCGGACGAAAGCGGGTGTTAGTGATCGTGTCAGACGGTCAATGAAAAGGATTGCGACGAAACATAAAGAGGGCGACAGCTGCGGAAGTAACTGCAGAACTGAATGCCACACGCGCGAATCCTGTCGGCGTCAAAACGTGAAGAGTTCCACGAGCAGGGAATTCCAGCAATTCCGTGACCGCTTACCAGTGACATAAATGCCCCGAAGAGGAAAACGTGGTGCCGAAGGCATGAATTCTGATCTATGTACCAATGGAAAAGAATACTGAAGTATTGTTCTATGTATGTTAGCCCAGTACTTAGCCATATCTGTAGCTTTTCCTTTACGAGTGGTCGGTTTCCCGACCGATTAAAGTACTCGGTAGTGAAGCCACTTTATAAAAAGGGAGGCAGGGATAATGTTGACAATTATAGACCTATTTCTATGCCATCGGTCTTTGCTAAAGTTATCGAGAAGGTTGTATATACAAGGTTACTGGAGCATTTAAATTCACATAATTTGCTGTCAAATTTACAGTTTAGTTTTAGAAATGGTTTAGCAACTGAAAATGCTATATTTTCTTTTCTCTGTGGGGTTTTGGACGGATTAAATAAAAGGTTGCGAACGTTAGGTGTTTTCTTTGATTTAACGAAGGCTTTTGACTGTGTTGACCACAAAATATTACTGCAGAAGTTGGATCATTATGGAGTAAGGGGAGTAGCTTACAATTGGTTCGCCTCTTACTTTAAGAACAGAAAGCAGAAGGTAATTCTCCGCAATATTCAGAGTGGTAGTGATGTTCAGTGCCAATGAGGCACTGTTGAGTGGGGCGTTCCCCAAGGGTCGGTGCTGGGGCCACTGCTGTTTCTTATTTATATAAATGATGTGCCTTCTAGTATTAGAGGTGATTCAAAAATGACACCAGCTTGGTAGTGAAGGATCTTGTATGTAATATTGAAACATTATCAAATAATGTAGTTCATGAAATAAATTCGTGGCTTGTGGAAAATAATTTGATGCTTAATCACAGTGAGAGTCAGTTTTTACAGTTTCTAACTCACAATTCAACAATAACTGATATTTTGATCAGACAGAATGGGCATATTATAAGCGACACGGAACAGTTAAAGTTCCTAGGCGTTCGGATGGATAGTACGATGTTGTGGAAAGCCCATGTTCATGATCTTGTGTGTGTGTGATTGAGGTTTACGGGCGCTAAACAGCGGGGTCATCAGCGCCCAATTCATGATCTTTTTCAGAAACTAAATGCTGCTTTATTTACCATTATATTAGTATCTGAAATAAGTGACAGTTCAACACGAAAAGTAGTCTACTTCGCATATTTTCATACGCTTATGTCATATGGTATTATTTTTTGGGGTAATTCTGATTCAAAAACGGGCTGTTCGAGCTATGTGGTCTAAGTTCGATAACCTCTTGTCGATCCCTATTCAATAGTCTCGGAATTCTGACATTGCCCTCACAGTATATATTTTCTTTAATGTCGTTTGTTGTTAGCAATATTAGCCTATTCCCAAGAGTTAGCAGCTTTCACTCAGTTAATACTAGGCAGAAATCAAATTGGCATGTGGAATACACTTCCTTGACTCTTGTGCAGAAAGGAGTGGACTATTCTGCTGCATCCACTTTCAATAAGCTACCACAAGAACTCAAAAATCTTAGCAGTACCCAAACGCTTTTAAGTCTAAACTGAGAAGTTTCCTTATGGCTCACTCCTATTCTGTCGAGGAGCTCCTGGAAGAGCTGAAAAATTAGGTAAATTCCATTGTTACATTGATTTTCTTTATTTAAACTTACAAATTGTCGCCTGAATACGTTTCTTGTATTTCATTTTATCTTTTTCTACTATTCGTGTTATAATTTCATCTATTGACTCGTTCCATGACCATGGAGACTTCTCCTTAATTTGGTCCCACGAAACAATAAATAAAAAATCACTTGGTCGGATGAGTCTTGTTCTACACTGTAACCAAATTCTGGTAGAGTTTACGTGCGAAGAGTAAAACATAGCGGCGGGGGGGGGGGGGGGGGGGGGGAAGGGGGGGGTGTTCGGTAGTGATTTGGGAAGCCATATTGCGGTGTTCCTTGGCCTCCATAGCTAGCCTGCAAGGTCGAATTGCAGCGAAAGATTGTGACCTTTTTGGCTCATCAGGGGATTGCATGGTACCGTGTTTGTTCCCCAATAGTGTTCCCAGTTCCCAGACAAGACGCCTGATTACACAGTTCGCATAACCCAGGATTGGTTTTGTGAGCAGTGGGATGAATTGTCAAGTCTCCCCTTGCCACCAGATCTCAATACTTTTGAGCCTTTATGGTCCACTTTGGAGAGAACGGTGCGTGAACGGTATCCACCCCAATCATCGTCATGGGAACTTATCACTCTATTTACGAATAGTATAAGTTTCCCTTGAGACAACTGGAAACAGTTTTGAATGCCAACGGGTTTCCTGCACCGAATTAAGCATGGTAATCTGTTTATGGTGTTTGCATATTTTTTCCAACCTCTGTATATGTACACTCATGCTCATAAATCACGGATAATTGCAGAATGTGGTGCCACACAACGTGGCACTACAGAAAATTGGCGCTAATAGCATAGGCACATAGGGAACACACACAACACAGATCTGTAAGTGCACAGTACTGGTGATAAGTTGAGAAAACCGTCCCGAAACACATGTGCTACAAAACCCCGCTGTTTTCTGCGCATGTACCCCGACATCAATATGGGATATGATCACCATGCACACGTACAGAGGCCGCACAACGGGTTGGCATACTCTGGGTCAGGTGGTCGAGCAGCTGCTAGGATATAGCATCCCATTCTTGCACCAGTTACTGTCGGAGCTCCTGAAGTGTCGTAGGGGTTTGAAGACGTGCAGCGATACATCGACCGAGAGCATCCCAGACGTGCTCGTCTGGCGAATAGGCAGGCCACTCCATTCGCCTGTTATTTTCTGTTTCAAGGTACTCCTCCCGGAATGCAGCTCGGTGGGGCCGTGCGTTATCATCCATCAGGAGGAAGTTGGGATGCACTACACCTCTTGAAAGGCGGACATACTGGTGCAAAATTACATCCCGATACGCCTGACCTGTTACAGTTCCTCCGTCAAAGACATGCAGGGGTGTACGTGCACCAATCATAATCCCACACCACACCATCAAACCATGACCTCCATACAGGTCCCTTTCAAGGACATGAAGGGGTTGGTGTCTGGTTCCTGGTTCACACCAGATGAAAACCCGGCGAGAATCACTGTTCAGACTATACGTGGACTCGTCCGTGAACGTAACCTGGGACCACTGTTCCAATGACCATATATTGTGTTCTTGACACCAGACTTTACGGACTCTGTGACCAGAGATCAGTGGAATGCAACTTGCACGTCTCCGGGCGAATAAACCACGTCTGTTCAGTCGTCTGTAGACTGTGTGTCTGGAGACAACTGTTCCAGTGGTTGCGGTAAGATCCAGAGCAAGGCTACCTGCAGTATTCCGTGGCCGTCTGCGGGCACTGATGGTGAGATATCGGTCTTCTTGTGGTGTTGTACACTGTGGACGTCCCGTACTGTAGCGCCTGGACACATTTCCTGTCTGCTGGAATCGTTGCCACAATCTTGAGATCACACTTTGTGGCATACGGAGGGCCCGTGCTACGACCTACTGTGTTTGACCAGTCGCCCTAGTATTCTACCCCGATAGTGTCATCAATATGTGTTCTTTGAGCCATTTTCAACACACAGTCACCATTAGCTCGTCTGAGAACGTCTGTACACTTACTTGCTACACCGTACTCTGACATGGACCGACACACCTCTGCGTATGTGTACTGCTGCCAGCGCCACCGTGCGACGACCGCAGGTCAAATGCACCGCATGGTCATACCCACAGGTGATTTAAACCCGCAAACCGCCCATCAGAGCGTTTTTTCACGATAGCATTATCCTTAATTTATGAGCATGAGTGTACTGTATGTGTGTTGACTAGAGGAGCTGGAGAGTGAGTCGTGGAGCCTAGAGTTCGACGCCCGGTGCCGGTGGGCAAGCGCGTAGGGGAGGGGAGAGAGAGAGAGAGAGAGGAGAGAGAGAGAGAGAGAGAGAGAGAGAGAGAGAGAGAGAGAGAGAGGTGGGCGATGCGCCTCCGCTAGGACACTTCCTGAAGGCTGATCCCGTCCCATCCAGTCCAGGAATAGACGCACCACCCCACGAGCCGGCAGCGGTCACGTGGGGCGCACAGCTCTGACTAGTCTGCGTGCCTGCCTGCCTGGCTGTCCGTCCCCCTTATAAACACGCGCGGGTGCCAGCGCGCAGGTGTTGCGAAAGTGCACGGACGAGGTCCCCTATTCACCTGTTGTCACGCGAGCACTACGCTGCAACCTGGACAGCTTGAAGCGTCCGCGCCTCCGCTCTTACGTAGCTTCACGCGAAGTCACGTCTACACTACTGGCCATTAAAATTGCTACACCAATAAGAAATGCAGATGATAACCGGGTATTCATTGGACAAATATATTATACTAGAACTGACATGTGATTACATTTTCACGCAATTTGGGTTCATAGATCCTGAGAAATCAGCACCCAGAACAACCACCTCTGGCCGTAATAACGGCCTTGATACGCCTGGGCATTAAGTCAAACAGAGGTTGGATGGCGTGTACAGGTACAGCTGCCCATGCAGCTTCAACACGATACCACAGTTCACCAAGAGTAGTGACTGGCGTATTGTGACTAGGTAGTTGCTCGGCCACCATTGACCAGACGTTTTCAATTGGTGAGAGATCTGGAGAATGTGCTGGCCAGAGCATCAGTCCAACATTTTCTGTATCCAGAAAGGCCCATACAGGACCTGCAACATGCGATCGTGCATTATCCTGCTGAAATGTAGGATTTCGCAGGGATCGAAAGAAGGGTAGAGCCGCGGGTCGTAACACATCTGAAATGACACGTCCACTGTTCAAAGTGCCGTCAATGCGAACAAGAGGTGACCGAGACGTGTAACCAATGGCACCCCATACCATCACGCCGGGTGATACGCCAGTATGGCGATGACGAATACACGCTTCCAATGTGCGTTCACCGCGATTTCGCCAAACACGAATGCGACCATCATGATGCTGTAAACAGAATCTGGATTCATCCGAAAAAATGACGTTTTGCCAGTCGTGCACCCAGGCTCGTCGTCGAGTACACCATTGCAGGCGCTCCTGTCTGTGATGCAGCGTCAAGGGTAACCGCAGCCACGGTCTCCGAGCTGATAGTCCATGCTGCCGCAAACGTCGTCGAACTGTTCGTGCAGATGGTTGTTGTCTTGCAAACGTCCCCATCTGTTGACTCAGGGATCGAGACGTGGCTGCTCGATCCGTTACAGTCATGCGGATAAGATGCCTGTCATCTCGACTGCTGGTGATACGAGGCCATTGGGATCCAGCACGCCGTTTCGTATTACCCTCCTGAACCCACCGAATCCAGATTCTGCTAACAGTCATTGGATCTCGACCAGCAGCAATGTCGCGGTACGATAAACCGCAATCGCGATAGGCTACAATCCAACCTTTATCAAAGCCGGAAACGTGATGGCACGCATTTCTCCACCTTACACGAGGCATCACAACAACGTTTCACCAGGCGACGCCGGTTAACTGCTGTTTGTGTGTGAGAAATCGGCTGGAAACTTTCCTCATGTCAGCACGTTGTAGGTGTCGCCACCGGCGCCAACCTTGCGTGAATGCTCTGAGAAGCTAATCATTTTCATATCACAACATCTTCTTCCTGTCGGTTAAATTTCGCGTCTGTAGCACGTCATCTTCGTGGTGTAGCAATTTTGATGGCCAGTAGTGTAGATCTAGACCTATACTGTGGAAGCCACCTTACAATTTTTACCGCTGTTACTTCCCCTTTTTTCTCTCCGACCTGCTAAAGGTTCGCGGTAAGCAAGATTGCTGTTAATCCTCCGTGTGGGCTCCAATCTCTCTCTAATTTTACCTTCCTGCTACTTTTTGCCAGACAAACGGGCCTAAAGCAGTATATTCCTTGACTCTTCTAGGAATGCACGTTCTTGGAACCAGAACAGAAAATATATGGTGAGTCACCTAACATTACCGCTGAATATATTTCGTAAACCACATCAAATTCTGATGAACCGATTCCACAGACCGAACGTGAGGAGAGGGGCTAGTGTAATTGGTTAATACAAACCATACAAAAATGCACGGAAGTGTTTTTTAACACAAACCTACGTTTTTTTAAATGGAACCCCGTTAGTTTTGTTAGCACATCTGAACATATAAACAAATACGTAATCAGCGCCGTTTGTTGCATTGTAAAATGTTAATTACATCCGGAGATATTGTAACCTAAAGTTGACGCTTGAGTACCACTCCTCCGCTGTTCGATCGTGTGTATCGGAGAGCACCGAATTACGTAGGGATCCAAAGGGAACGGTGATGGACCTTAGGTACAGAAGAGACTGGAACAGCACATTACGTCCACATGCTAACACCTTTTAATTGGTATTTTTCACTGACGCACATGTACATTACCATGAGGGGGTGAGGTACACGTACACACGTGGTTTCCGTTTTCAATTACGGAGTGGAATAGTGTGTGTCCCGACATGTCAGGCCAATAGATGTTCAATGTGGTGGCCATCATTTGCTGCACACAATTGCAATCTCTGGCGTAATGAATGTCGTACACGCCGCAGTACATCTGGTGTACTGTCGCCGCAGGCTGCCACAATACGTTGTTTCATATCCTCTGGGGTTGTAAGCACATCACGGTACACATTCTCCTTTAACGTACCTCACAGAAAGAAGTCCAGAGGTGTAAGATCAGGAGAACGGGCTGGCCAATTTATGCGTCCTCCACGTCCTATGAAACGCCCATCGAACATCCTGTCAAGGGTCAGCCTAGTGTTAATTGCGGAATGTGCAGGTGCACCATCATGCTGATACCACATACGTCGACGCATTTCCAGTGGGACATTTTCGAGCAACGTTGGCAGATCATTCTGTAGAAACGCGATGTATGTTGCAGGGCTCTCCGATACACACAATCGAACAGTGGAGGAGTGGTACTCAAGCGTGACTTTAAGTTACAATATCTCCGGACGTAATTAACATTTACAATGCAACAAACGGCACTGATTACGTATTTGTTTATATGTTCAGATGTGTTAACAAAACTAACGGGGTTCCATTTAAAAAAACGTAGGTTTGTGTTAAAAAACATACTTCCGTGCATTTTTGTATGGTTTGTATTAAACAATTACACTAGCCCCTCTCCTCACGTTCGGTCTGTGGAATTGGTTCGTCAGTATTTGATGTGGTTTACGAAATATATCCAGCGGTAACGTTAGGTGACTCATCCTGTATGTATATATATATATATATATATATATATATATATATATATATATATATATATATATATACAAACGAGATGCAGAACGCCTCTCTTGCAGCGTCTTTCACTGGAGTTGGCTCAGCATCTCCGTGACGCTTTCGCACTTATTAAATGAACCTCTAACGATACGTGCTGCTCTTCGTTGGAGCTTTTCTATTTCCTTTGTCTACATCTACATCCATAATCCGCAAGCCACCTGACGGTGTGTGGCGGAGGGTACCTTGAGTACCTCTATCGGTTCTCCCTTTTATTCTAGTCTCGTATTATTCGTGTAAAGAAAGACTGTCGGTATGCCTCTGTGTGGGCTCTAATCTCTCTGATTTTATCCTCATGGTCTCTCCGCGAGATATATACGTAGGCGGGAGCAATATACTGCTTGACTCCTCGGTGAAGGTACGTTCTCTAAGCTTCAACAAAAGTCCGTACCGAGCTACTGAGCGTCTCTCTTGCAGAGTCTTCCACTGGAGTTTATCTTTCCTCTCCGTAACGCTTTCGCGATTACTAAATGACCCTGTAACGAAGTGCGCTGCTGTCCGTTGTATCTTCTCTATCTCTTCTATCAACCCTATCTCGTACGGATCCCACACTGGTGAGCAGTATTCAAGCAGTAAGCGAACAAGCGTACTGTAACCTACTTCCTTTGTTTTTGGATTGCATTTCCTTAGGATTCTTCCAATGAACCTGTCTGGCATCTGCTTTACCGACGATCAACTTTATATGACCATTCCATTTTGAATCACTCCTAATGCGTACTCCCAGATAATTTATGGAATTAACTGCTTCCAGTTGCTGACCTGCTATATTGTAGCTAAATGATAAGGGATCTTTCTTTCTATGTATTTTCAGCACATTTCACTTGTCTACATTGAGATTCAGTTGCCATTCCCTGCACCATGCGTCAATTCGCTGCAGATCCTCCTGCATTTCAGTACAATTTTCCATTATTACAACCTCTCGATATACTACAGCATCATCCACAAAAAGCCTTAGTGAACTTCCGATGTTAACCACAAGGTCATTTATGTATATTGTGAATAGCAACGGTCGTACGACACTCCCCTGCGGCACACCTGAAATCACTCTTACTGCGTAAGACTTCTCTCGTGTCACTCCTATCTGGAACGGATCCCATACATAGAATATTCGAGTATCTGTCGAAATAGAGTTTTGCAAGCTGCTTTATTCGTCGATGATGATGTTTGTGGGGCGCTTAACTGTGCGGTCATCACCGCCCGTACAAAGCCCCAATTTTTACACTGTATTTCCTTTTCACAATCAAATCTAGTCACTATCACAAAACAACACAAAAACGCAGTCCTGGGCAGAGAAAATCCCAACCCTGCCGGGAATCGAACCTGGGACCCCATGATCCAGAGGCAGCAACGCTAGCGCCTAGACCACGACCTGCGGACTACATCGATTACCTACATCCCATGAGGATTCTTCCTTTGAACCTCAGTCCGGCAACTCCCTTACTAGCGATTAATTTTACGTGGTCGTTCCACTTTAAATCGCTCTGTGCGCGTACTCCCAGCAATTTTCCGCAATTAATTTCTTCCAGTGAATGTTCTAAAATTTTGTCACCAAACAAGAAAGGGGACTCGAAACACGTTACATTTGTTTACGTCGATGGTCAATTCCTACTCCCTGCAGCAAGTGCCGTGTCTTCTGCAGGTCTTCTTCCATTTCGCTCCAATTATCCAGCGTCGCAACTTCTCCGTATACAACAGTACCATCCGCGAAAAGCCGCATCGAACTTTCGACGCCACCTACTGGGTCGGTTATACAGCAGGAACTCAGCCTCCCTTGGATGCGACTTCTTCCGCAGTCAAGACGCGTTTCCGTGACAGGAGCATGTCATCTGGCCACTGACTGCACCAATCTTCCAGGTGCCATGTGGAAATACTTCTAGTGCTACGGCCGCCGTTAGGCCGATCTACTAGCGCCGACTAGTCGGACAATCAATGCACGGTCTGGTGGTCAGCTAGCTGTGACAATCACGAAACCCTAAACAGTTATGGGCGCTCGTAATTAAGAACGCTAGGAGACCATAGACGCCTCAATGCCGCCGCCAAGGTGAGCTTCCTCGCCTACTGCCGTGTATCTCTTTCGCTCACTTCAATTACGTGTTTTGTTTCATGCTTTCGTGCGTGTTCTCCGGTAATTAGTGGATGGAGTTTCTCTTGACTGACCGAGCGTAATCTTGCCGTCCTGCAATCAGTATCCTGTGTTCAGGCAGTTTTGCCACCTATTTCAATGCCTTTTTATCTTGTCAGAGTGATAATTGATGTAATTGATGTCTTTTCTTACCAAATTCTATCTGTCTGAAATAGTCGGTAGTCGACTATTTCTGTAGAGTTGGGTTACCCTTCTCTTTCGTTTAATCTATTATCACGCTGGGTCTACTCACCAGTTTGGTTTGTGATGTTTGGTTTGTCGAGTGCTCAACTGCACGGTCATCAGCGCCCATACAAACTCCCAATTTCCTCCTCCACAGTCCAATTTCCTCATCCACAGTCCAATTTCCTCATCCACAGTCCAATTTCCTCATCCACAGTCCAATTTCCTCATCCACAGTCCAATTTCCTCATCCACAGTCCAATTTCCTCATCCACAGTCCAATTTCCTCATCCACAGTAACGAATGATGGGGATGATGATGAAACACCCAGTCCCTGGGCAGAGAAAATTCCCAACACGGCCGGGAATCGAACCCGGGACCCCATGGTCCAGAGGCAGCAACGGTAGCCACTGGACCACGAGCTGCGCACCCACTCACCAGTGACCGCGTAGACTAGATCCAACCATGCCTGCAGTAGAAAATGAATTCGATGCTTTGGGTGAGCTTTAAAACCGATTCTCTAAATTTTCTCAATAGCGCTCCTCGAAACGAACGTCATCTGCCCTCCAGGGATTCTAATTTGAGTTCCTGAAGCACATTCTTAACACTTGGGTGTTGTTCGAATGTACCGGTAATAAACCCAGCAGCTCGCCTCAACTGCCTCGGCGTCCTCGTTTCATGTGACCTGGTGCAGATCTGAAACACACTAAGAGTAGTCGAGAAAGGGCCGTAATAGTGTCCTGTAGACGATCTCCCCAATAAACCGAAGTCGACCATTCGCCTTCCCTCACCACAATCCTCACATGCTCGTTCCATTTAATATCGCTATGTAACGTCTAGGCCAAATAATTAAACGAAGTGACTACGTCATCTTTACGACTTTGTTTTTGTTATTCATCCGCATTAACTTACATTTTTCTACATTTCAAGCCAGCTGCCATTCATCACACAAACCAGAAATTTTGTCTCAGTCGTATTTTATCATACTGCAGCCACTTATGTTCGACATCTTCCTGTGCGCCCCAGCATCATCAGCAGGTTACTGTCCAGCCTGTGCGCTAAATCATTTATGAGTACAGATAGTAACAGTGGTCCTATCACATTTTTCTGGGTCACTCCCTACGATACCCTTGTCTGACGAAAACCCACTGTGAGGACAACTTACTGGGTTCTATTACTGAATAAGTCTTCAAGCCACTGGTATATCTGGGAACCTATTCTGCAGACTCGTACCTTTAAGTCTGCAGTTGGGTACCGTGTCAAATACCTTACGGACATCTAAGAATATGGGATTAGCCTGTTGCCCTTCATCCATACTTCTGAGTATATCATGTGAGAAAAGGACAATCTGAGTTTCACACGAGCGATCCTTTCTAAGACGGCAGTTCTGAAACCGACCGCAAGTGAAAACGTTGAACGGTCGGCGGTGTCGTCTTGTGCCGTGTGCTTGGAGTGACCCGCAGAGTCGGGTGCTCTCACGCTTTCAGTTCAGCGCCAGGTGCGCGCCGCTCCCCAGACTAAAATCGTCCTGAAAAGACGCTGGCAAGACTCCCAGGCGCTGCCTGAAGCAGCCGCAACAACCTTCCAAGAATATTTCGCGCGCGGGGGGAGGAGGGGGTGTGTGTGTGTGGGGGGGGGGGTGGGGGTGGAGAGGGCAATCTGACGCGTGCAACACACCGACTATAATGACAACCTGCGACTCGCCCAACCACTGTTGTGACGACACGCAGCGCAGTTTTCCATATTATAGCATACAAATAAAATGGGACAACAGCAGCAGCAGCAGCAGCAGCAGCAGCAGCAGCAATGAAGCTGGCACCTGTGCCTTAGCTTCTCCAGCGCAACAAATGCGTAAACAAACTGCACGAGGTTCGAAGACGATCAGCACCTCACGAGGCCCCCCAAAATGCGTGATATCGTCACGGAAACATTCAACAAACACCAGTGGCAGACTGTACAAATTTGGAAATTTGTGGTGAGGTCTTATGGGACCAAACTGCTGAGGTCAACGGGTCCCTAAGCTTACGCACTACTTATCTAACTTCCACTAAGGACAACACACACACACACACACACACACACACACACACACACACACGTGCCCGAGGGAGGACACTAACCTCCGACGGGGGAAGGGCAGACTGTACAAGACAAGCGTTGTGCGTGACAGAGATATATTTTCTTGAAATCCCGAGAGCCTATGTTCCAGGAAGGGTCAACCAGTAAATTGCCTCTCCATCATTATCGTAATCTTTTCAATGATTACGCTGTTGCCTGTTCCGCACTTATAAACAAAATCGCTCATCTTTTTCGATCTTCCTATTCAGCTTGTAGTTCAGGATATTCTGGGGAATTCTGTAACCTGGCACTCTCATGAGGTGTCGCCTCCAATTTTCACGATACTTTCGAATTTTTTCCATTCATTTTTAAAATATTTAAGTCTGTTCACCTGTATTTCAACTCACGTCTCTTCTTGTGTAGCCCTTTCGTCTTTCTTAGGAACCCTATCTCTGCTGTTAGAATTTTTTTACGGTAACCCTGCTTTCACTTTCATACGGTAACAAAGAAGCCGCCTTCATTTTATGTAATTCCACGATGGTCTCTTTCTGTACTTTATGGCTCAATGTTCTGCTAATGATACAACCGACAGCTTCAAATTCGTGTACTTTTATTTTGAATATCGACAGTGAAAAATCGAAGCTCATGGGGCAGCCTAAATAAGAGATTTGAGAGACCTGTTCTAAAACTGAATTATCAAAAACAGTTTTTGATCTGACTAGCTATTTTTCTCGGAATACCATTATTGTCTTGAGGCGCAACGTCACGGTGCTCGCGCCCTTCCCCTACCCCTCGGAATTTCGAGTTCTCCTTCGGCAGCGCGCGCGCTCGTGTGTGTGTGTGTGTGTGTGTGTGTGTGTGTGTGTGTGTGTGTGTGTGTGTGTGTGTGTCGTCCTTAGCGTAAGTTAGTTTAAGTTAGACTAAGTAGTGTGTAAGCCTAGGGACCGATGACCTCAGCGGTTTGGTCCCATAGGAACTCACCACCAGTAGAATACCATTATTTTCGCTTTATTACTAGAGATTTTACAGTTGTATTTTTTGCGTATTACATTCAGCTGGAATACTGATATTTCCTGCTACACAAATTCAGCTTGAGCATAGAAAAAAAACTGTACACTTTCCAAAATTATTGCAAATGAAACGGCATAACTCTAAAGGTGTGGCTATACAATATGGGACTGGTTTTATAAGACACTTCATTTCAAAAATATTTAGTAATTGCCACTCTCAACTTACTCCTCTCCTCAACCCCTACCCCTACAACGCTCCACCCAAATTTTGGGAGGAAGATTGGGCTTAACCTGTCGTCGACTTCGAGGTCATTATAAACGGAGCAAAAGCTCGGATAGGATTGAAACAGGTTCCACAAGTTAATCACTATTTTTCAGAGTTGTCAGGGACGAAAGAAATGTCGAGAAAGTCTCAGTGATACGAACCGTCGACGTTGACATTAATGGCGACTCATCACAGTGTTTCAGTTAGTACAGGCTGGGGTTGGCATGAAGAGATTTAGCATAACGTCAAAAAACAATAATCGGCTCTTACGGCATGAATTTAAGCCCTGACACTCTCCAATATAAACATAATGTCTCAAGCAAGACGCCGTCACAGCTTGCGATGTGAAACGAAACGTCACATAGTTGCAGTCGTAGTTAATGGAAGAGAAGTGGTTTCCTTTGTTCATTGGGCACCTGTGCCTGCAGTTTGTGAACTAACGAAGCTATTACTGTATGATTTGTACTGGGATACACCTCTAATGTGTGGACCCTCTATGGACTTGTGATTAACAGGTGGCCCTTCCTCCAACAACACAATGTGTTTTTAGCGGAACGTTCTAACACTGGTGTAGCATCGTCGGCGGCCGTTTTATTTCTTCTTGGAGAATTGCGCGATTCCTTTGACTGCCAATCCATTTCGACCACAGGTCAGAACTAAGGGCTGTTTCCTGTTAACAGAAGTGACGAACCAACTCCTGACCCATACGAGGTAAGTCTTCTCACTATTTTCTTTCCAATTTGTCGTGGGTGAGGTGGAGGGATCTAAGTCGCATCTTTTTTCCTCAGGCCTACACGACTAAAATCTTTAGGGCGTACTTTTCCCTACTGAAGTAATCTGATTCTATTCGGAAATGATTTTTACATTTCAGAAAATGGTACAGAAAATAAATCTTATCGAAAACTCGAACTCAACTTATCAGACATTATGCCCACGTAAATCGCCTATCTAAATCACAACTCCAGATCGCCATCCACATTGGGTATACTGAATTTCGGACTATGAACAGCAGAATTACACAACGTATTACATATCTTCTGAACAATAAGAGTTTTTGAAGCACCTTTCTAGCAACTGGTGGTGAAAGGAGTAACTGAGGAAATGTCTTCTGAGGATAATAAAAAGAAAATGCTGAAAATTTTTGACATGGCTGATAGGCAAGGCAGCAAAAAGGTATACACGTTAAAAGTGTCTGCACAAACCATGTACTGACAACAGAATAATCAAAGGCGTATAACTGAATTTTTATTGAATAATCTGCGTGTGTGTGTGTGTGTGTGTGTGTGTGTGTGTGTTAAATTTTCTGGTTACTTTTATTTAAAAGCTTCAGGTTCAAAGCTTTCCATACACTGTAAAAACCAACTGGAAAAATTTAGGTTAGCAGAAATACGTTAAAAAGTGTAAGAGAAGGAACTGAAACAGTTGCTTTAACTCATTTATATTATAAAGGTAGATGCGTGTGCGCGCATTCGCGTCCTGAACAACTGGACCGATTTCAGCCAAACTGTCAGGCAACAATCTTTGTCGAGGTAAGAACCACCTACCTAAATGGAAGGCAGTTTGGGTTTAACGTCCCGTCGACATCAAGATCATCAGAGACGGAGCACAAGCTCGGATTCAGTCAAGGATGGGGACGGAAATCGGCCGTGCTTTTTTAAAGGAATCGTCCGGGATTTGCTTAGAGGGATTTAGGGAAATCACGGAAAAGATAAATCTGGATGGGCGGGCGCGGTTTTGAACCGTTTCCCTCCCGAATACGAGTCCACTGCGCCACCTCTCTCGGTACAACCTACCTATCATAGTCCGAGAGATAAGATGTCATGGACGTTGAGATACGTGGGAGAAGCCCGCATCGTGCATCAAGCTTTAGTACATTTATATTCTTTATGACTAAGACAGTCCTACGGCTCAGTCAGCTTAAGGGGAGGTTTACTATCTTTTGGTTCAAAAAATCTTTTTTTTAAATTGCATTTTTTGGATCCATAAAAGCGTTTAGAATCCACCCCTCAAACCGTTTTCCCGAATACGGAGCGGAAATGTTTGTTATTCGCGGTTGAACAAAAAAAATGCAGCTGCCTAAAATCGCCCTTTTTCACGCAACAGTTTGTTTCTTTCGGAGGACGCGTTATTGTACCGGTGCTTGAGAGGAAAAACACTAAATTCAAATGAAAGTTTGAACGCGTGTGTTTGGAGGTTAGCCTCCAAGCATTTGCATTTTGGTGTGAAGACTGTGGAGATTGCTACTTTCCTGGCAGTGAGCAGCTTCAACGAAGGGTATTCAGCAATTCTGAAGACCATGACAACGATGGACATTACCCTGGGACTATTTGACGCAGTTCGCCAAGCATTCGGACGACCAGCGGATTCAAGCGGCCGAAAACCGCTTGTCACCGGCCGTACGAGCGACTCTGGAGCAGCGCAGGATGGCCCAGATCGAGCAGAAAGCCTTCTGTGAGGAAGGACTAGTTTACGTACCCGGAATATCAGATTGAACGTACGTTGCATAATATTGCATTTATATGTAGTTAAAACTTCATACGCGTATTTCTCGAAATGACTTTTTTTTATCGCGCGGTATGGTAACTTCAAAACTACAGAACCGATTGGCATGATTCTTTGTTTCCGACGAAGCTAAATAAATTGTCTAGGAGTTGTACCACTTTTATTTCGATCCATCAGCTATAAATATTGCTACTTGACCGACGAAGTCGAAAAATCGATGAAAAAACCCTATTTTTAAAATGGTCGCTATTTTGTTTCCTATGGTCCAAATAACTGAAGTGTGGTACAACTCCTAAAGAATCTTATATACTTCGCTAACGTCAACTCAATTTTGATTTCAGGCTAGCCGGCTGACCTGTGACATACCGAGCGTGGAGGTCTACATCTAAATTTTGTTTCGTTCCACTTTTGCTCTTCGACATTCCCGGTCGAAAAAATTCCAGTTTGTAGAGGAAATATCAATAAACATTTTGACCAAATTTGACATTGATATCTACAACACATACTGAGAAAAAAAATTCTCAAAGAACATGCTTTTTTCGGCCAAAGATAGTAAACCTCCCCTTAAGGAAATTCCTGACACCTGGCAGTGCTTTCAACTCCTAAGTGCAAACGGCTGTAGGCGAGAACAGTAGCTGTCTGTAGAGCTAAGAAGTGGCGTTGCCATTGAGACGTTTAGAAGATCGCGTTGTAGATACGCGAAGCACTTGCGCCAAGCGTACGGAAACTGTACATTTCTAACAGAAAATTGGCAAAATGAATACCCGGGCAATGCATGGTTTGTCGGCTACTCCTAAATAACGAGGAAATCTGAAAAATTATTGAAAGATTCCAATTATTCTGCGCTAGTAATTACTCACTGCTGTGCTCTAGAAATTTCGCAGTCTGCATGTAAGCAGAAGTTCGCTTCACTATAATAAGTGAAACTCAGGGTATTTGAGTGAAACTTATGAAAGTGGTATTGTGTTGAAACTTTCGTGACAGACAAACTGTGTGCCGGACCGAGACTCGAACTGGGGACATTTGCCTTTCGCGGGCAAGTGCTCTACCAACTGAGCTACCCAGGCACGACTCACGCCCCGTCCTCACAGCATTAAATCTGCCAGTATCTCGTCTCCTACCTTCCAAACTTGGTAGAGCACTTGCCCGCGAAAGGCAAAGGTCCCGAGTTCGAGTCTCGGTCCGGCACACAGTTTTAATCTGCCAGGAAAGTTTCGTATCAGCGCACACTCCACTGCAGAGCGAAAATCTCATTGTGGTATTGTGTTATTTTCAGTGAAGATTGCCTGAAGGGTAGAGTATCAGACAGTTGTTCTGTTTGTATGTATTTATATCTATCTTAAATGCAATTAGATTAAGTGTAAAAAAATTTTTATTGCTAAATGAAAAAGGTTAGGATTCGAGGAATGGCTTCAGTAGTGCCCGCTACCCACACGACACAAAAAGGGAACACATGTTCGAAAGAAGTGAAGCAGGAAGTGGGTGAATACCGGCTAGTTTTACATAGGCGTCTGCCGCACACTGTATAACTGCTTTTTCATGTAGGACACTAATTTGCGGTCTTTTTTTAAATGTAATTGGAGTGCAGCAAGTGGCTCTGATAGAGAGTGCGTTTCGTTTATCGTTAACGTTGTTAACTGATATACAGTGCAGGATCGGCTCCTTGTAGCCACACCTCTGCAGTTGACTCCTTTATGAGAGATGCGGAACATGGAGCACGAATGGTTATGGTGGATCTATCTATCTATCTATCTATCTATCTATCTATCCTACACGAAGAATGTCGAGAAAATTATTGAGGTCTTTGTGACGATGATGATACCTTCAAACATGAACTTTCACTGTCTTCACTATTCGCCATATATGTGAACTTTCACGTATGCAACAGGAAACAGGTAATTTCTTGTTCTGATCTAGCATTACTTTTATATAAGGCGGCCGTTTCGATACTATTAGTTCAATTGCTTACGTCTTCAGCAGGCGATATGCTAGAACCTTTTTACGTACAACACGAACAGACTCTTCAATTACACTAGGCACCTTTGCCAGCTTGTAAAACGACGTTCACTTTCACGACATCAGAAACGGTACAACTCTCGCCAACACGAAGGTCGTTTAATAAAGCACTGTCCTTTACGGGGCGTGGTACTGTAGCAGATAGCGTGCGCTTTCCATCCGTTACGAAAACCAGATAACTTAGTAAGGAGAACATACAGACCAACGTGGCTTGTGGAGACACTACAATTTTACTATTTCAAACATTGCCAAAGATGAAAGTAATGCCAAGGGGTGGGGGGGGGGGGGGGGGGGAGGAAGCACAGGATGTCCCAAGAGGAAAGGTCAGTATTCAGAATCTATTCCGTAGGAGAAAAGTGTTGATATACCCGAAGTCCGCATTTTAGCCCTCGTGTTTACTAGACTTTTTTGCTTCGAATATCGTTTCTGTCATATTCCTGAACACTGACCATTCTTTCTAGAACACCTTGTATAGTTTTGCTGAATAGTTATGACCCGCACTTAAATTAGATTTTTATAGTGGAACCACAACACATACCCAGAAAGGCACCCAAATTTCTTTACACAAATGCAACTAATCGTGGCAGGAAATCTGGAATCTTATAGGTACCGTCCTTGTAACAACCAGAATAGGAGGTCCTACGCACCAAAGAGGTCTCTCGCATTACTAAGAAACTGAATGTCGTGGCGTACAAGTGAGCAACTGTTTACTAACCTGTCATCAAAATAGAGGAACCCATTGACAGTGAACGAGCGTTTGCTACTGACGTATTGTTCTGCCGAGTATGGATGACCGCTATTAGCTGAACGTCTATGCTAAGAACGGAAGTATCCGGCGTCACTGAGGTTATTTATGTGACGGAATTCTTAAATGAATGTTTGGGTGCAACGCAAGAACAACGTCGTTGGTTCGTTAACTGCTCGTCAGCTGTCACTGAATTCATCGATACTGATGAAAAGTGTCCAACCGTAAGGGCACAGTCAATGTCCAAAAACAGTCCCTCGCTGTCAAACAACAAATACCTCTTTTGTAACAGAGCAGTCCCTTTCAGATAATAAATTTTCCTGAGACGAAACAGCTTGTCCACAAACCAGCAGCATGCTCGTGCAAAACTCAGCCTGCCCTTTTCTCATCCTGTGAACTATGAATGAAGGGCAGACAGATTCCACACATCTATACTTCCGAAAAACGTTTGACAGGGTGCCCCACTGTGAACTGTTAACGAAGTTACGACCATACGAAAAGGGTGGCTCGAAGACTTCTTAATAGAACACAGTAAGTTTTCTTCGACGGCGAGTGCAGAGACAAGGGTACGATATCGTGAAGTGTGATAAGACCGCTACTATTATCTATACACATAAGACGGAAAGGGCGAGCAGCAATCTCTGTTTGCTGATGACCCTTTGTAAGGAAATTGTCTTCTTTGAATGGCTGCAAGAGGATGCAAGACGACTTGGACAAAATATATAATTGATGTGTATTAAGTTAATGCAGATGTGTAGGAAAAATAATCCAGCAGTGTTTGAATACAGCATTACTTGTCTGCTGCCTGGCTATCACGTCGATTAAATGTCCAGGCGTAACGCTGCAAAGCGATATGAAATGGAACGACAGTACTACAGAAGGAGAATAGTCGAATTTGGTTTACTGGGAGAATTTTAGGATAGTGTCGTTCATCTATAAAGGAGACTGCATACAGAACACCTGTGCGACCCATTCTTCATTCTTCAGTACTACTCGAGTGCTTGGGATTCACACGAGGTTGGATTAAAGGAAGACATCGAAGCAGTTCAGAGGCGTTCTGGTAGGCATATTACCGTTAGGTTCGATCAACACGCAAGTAGTACGGGGATACATCGCGAACTCAAATGGGAACGGCTGGAGGGAAGATGGCGTTCTTTTCTCGAAAAAGCTATTGAGAAAACCGGCATCTGTATTTGACTGCAGACCCATTCTTGTGCCACCAAAGCACATTTGACGTAAGACCGCGAAGCCAAGAGGAATGGGGTGTTGTACGGGAGCATACAGACTTCCGCTTTTCCCTCGCTCTATTTGGGAGTGGAACAGGGAAGGATTCAAGGAGTAGTAATGGTACAAGGTACCCTCCACCACGCACCAGCTTGTGGAGCATCGACTGAGAGACAGATGTAAATTCGCGTTCTGTCTCGTATGTTACTGTCTGCTGATAACCACTATAAGCTTCAGCAAGTTTGTTAAGTCTTTATAGCCTCACAATACACACAGTTCATCTTTGGGTAGATCTCTTTCGTACTATCGATGAACAGAGTTCACATACGAACGCTACTACAATTATGGGAAAAGTGTGAAATCTTCGCTGCAGATATGAAAATAGTATTTTTTTTAATTAAAACACCTCAGTTTGTCATTTACGTTATAGTTCACTTACACAAGCGGGTTCTACC
This sequence comes from Schistocerca nitens, assembly GCF_023898315.1. Taxonomy (NCBI): domain Eukaryota; kingdom Metazoa; phylum Arthropoda; class Insecta; order Orthoptera; family Acrididae; genus Schistocerca; species Schistocerca nitens. The sequence goes on along the minus strand of NC_064623.1, from coordinate 52,175,229 downwards.
CCCCTTTGAAGTCATTTTCCAGTGCATTTTTTTTCCCTTGAGCTGAGATCGATGCATGTTGTTCGAATTTACAGGTTTTACCGTGAGACCGTGTTGTTCTCGGCATAAACACAAAATTGACTTGAAAAATTGCTCGTAAAGAGTCTATCCCGACCGTGCAAACAGAATTAGACTGTAACTGACAACTAGAGCGGCAATGCAAATTTCTTTATTTTGATGATTCCGGCTTGAGCAAAACACTCCTCCTCCTCCTCCTCTCTACCCATAGATATTTCGGCGAGTTAACACCGTCGTCAAATGGCCTGCTTTTATTTCGCTTAATAGCACATTTGGCTGCTCATGTTGCATTCTATCTTCTGGCGATTTAGCAGCTGTTGATAGTGTTTTCCGCGTGCTCCATAGTCTGTATATCATATTCGCAACACGCACTGTTAAAGCATAAAAGATTCATTCGTACGATGAATACATCGTAAATACTTGAACAATGCGCGTTGCGAATAGGGTTTGTGAAGTGGCGACAATGTGAAAAATGCAACCACCATAAACGAAAACACAAATGACAAACTGTCTTTAAACACCAGTTGTACTGCAGAAGAGAAAGAGCAAAATCGGCACTCAAACGCCAAGTAGAATAAAAAGAAATCCACTGACGATGGCGTAAGTTCAAAGAAACATGTATGGGTAAATAGGGAAAAATGAATTCGGGTCGACCCGGAATCCTCAAGGTGTGTATTCACTGTGCAACCAAACGCGAACGGAAGTGAAGTCCACCTCACGATGAAATATCAGCCACTCTCACGAGCAAGTCAATTTAAAACAACATTCGTTTTGTTAGATTTATGATTTTTAGGTTAGGACACTGTCTGCAACTGAATTCACACAATACTAGTTTTGACAGGCACGTTTCGCCCTTTTTAGCAAGGAACTATCAGCACGCTAACATGAATACACATTTACACTTTCATCCACCACATTCACGTTAACTAATATTTTACAAATTGAAAAAAGTGCCTTGAAAAGTTTGCAACTTATGTACAATATGTGATAGAAAGTGATGCATACAAGTGAAAACGTATACGTATTTCAGGCTGCTGAAGACTTATTGAATTAAGGCCGAAACCCGCCTGCCGAAACAAATAATGCTTCGCAAAATTCAGTTGTAACAGACGTTTCTTACCTAAAACGTCAGTAATACAATTTCAGTAAGAACTGAGGGCTGGTGGATCAACAATATTAAAAATATTCCCGCACAGAAAACTACTCGACGCGAAATTTTGGTGGTTCACTCTTTAAACACTGATCGACAGTAACACACTGCCAGTTTTGTACAGTCTTGGCAAACAAGCCGTGCACGTCATCACGTAAGATTCACTTTCGGACTGTGCAAGTCAGCGCGACGGGCGCGCACCGTTCACCAGCTCCCAAGTCGGGCCAGCGTGTGGTCTGCCGGCCCAGCAGTACATTTCCTGCGCGCTCCGTTGCGAGAGCGTGTATACACACGCAGTACACGACTCTCACAGCACCGCGCAGTCATCCCGAGGTGCGGCGGCTCTGGTCGCGTTTCGACACTGCGGCCAGCGTTGTGGCAGTCTCGCGGATCCGCGCGCGCCGCCATTGGCCGAAAGCTGGCCCACCGGCGGCCAATCGCAGCCGGCCAACGGGCGATGCCAAGGACGCGCCGTTCCGTCAACAGCCGGGACCAGCGGGCACCGTCCACTCCTCGTCCCTAGCGCTATACAGCTAACAGCAGCTGCGCGAAGCCGATGACTTGGCAGGTCGGCTATCTCAAAAGGATGTCACTGGCAGCGGAAGACCGCTACTCGCGCACCGCAGGGGGGGCCACGAGGCCAAGAATGCGGTAACCCACCTTAGGGCAACTTCTGTGGCCTTCAGCGAGACGCCGCACTGATATCGCTCACTTTTTTTTTTGTATATTCTCGTTTAGTCATCAGTCTTCTTACTGGTTTGATGCGGCCCGCCACGAATTGCTGTTCGGCGCCAAACCGTTCATCTCGGAACAATTTGCCACATGTTTTTGTGGTCTTCAGTTCTGAGACTGGTTTGATGCAGCTCTCTATGCTACCCTATCCTGTGCAAGCTGCTTCATCTCCCAGTACGTACTGCAGCCTACATCCTTCTGAATCTACTTAGTGTATTCACCTCTTGGTCTCCCTCTACGATTTTTACCCTCCACGCTGCCCTCCAATACTAAACTGGTGAGCCCTTGATGCCTCAGAACATGTCCTACCAACCGATACCTTCTTCTAGTCAAGTTGTGCCACAAACTCCTCTTCTCCCCAATTCTATTCAATACCTCCTCATTAGTTATGTCATATACCCATCTAATCTTCAGCATTCTTCTGTAGCACCACATTTCGAAAGCTTCTATTCTCTTCTTGTACATGTTTCACTTCCATACATGGCTACACTCCATACAAATACTTTCAGAAACGACTTCCTGACACTTAAATATACAGTCGATGTTAACAAATTTCTATTCTTCAGAAACGCTTTCATTGCCAGTCTACATTTTATATCCTCTCTACTTCGACCATCATCAGTTATTTTGCTCCCCAAATAACAAAACTACTTTACTACTATAAGCGTCTCATTTGCTAATCTAATACCCTCAGCAACACCATATTTAATTCGACTACATTCCATTATCCTCGTTTTGCTTTTGTTGGTGTTCATCTTATACCCTCCTTTCAAGACACTGTCCATTCCGTTCAGCTGCTCTTCCAAGTCCTTTGCTGTCTCTGACAGAATTACAATGTCATCGGCGAACCTCAACGTTTTTATTTCTTCTCCACGGATTTTAATACCTACCCCGAATTTTTCTTCCCTTTCCTTTACTGCTTGCTCAATATACAGATTGAATAACATCGGGGAGAGGCTACGACCCCGTCTCACTCCCTTCCCAACCACTGCTTCCCTTTCATGCCCCTCGACGCTTATAACTGCCGTCTGGTTTCTGTACAGCTTTTCGCTCCCTGTATTTGACCCCTGCCACCTTCAGAATTTGAAAGAGATTATTCCAGTCAACACTGTCAAAAGCTTTCTCTAAGTGTACAAATGCTAGAAACGTAGGTTTGCCTTTCCTTAATCGATCTTCTAAGAAACGTCGTAGGGTCAGTATTGCCTCACGTGTTCCAATATTTCTATGGAATTCAAACTGATCTTCCCGAGGTCGGCTTCCACCAGTTTTTCCATTCGTCTGTAAAGAATTCGCGTTAGTATTTTGCAGCCGTGACGTATTAAACTGATATTTCGGTAATTTTCACATCTGTAAACACCTGCTTTCTTTGGGATTTGAATTATTATATTCTTCTTGAAGTCTGAGGGTATTTCGCCTGTCTCATACTTCTTGCTCACCAGATAGTATTTTGTCAGGACTGGCTCGCCGAAGGCTCTCAGTAGTTCTATGGAATGTTGTCTACTCCTGGGGCCTTTGCAACAAAAGTCCTCAATTACTTGCTGGATGTTTTTCAATCTCCGTCTACCTCTAGTTTTTATCCTCTTAGCTACTTCTAGTGCCATAGAAACTGTTCGCTGATGTGTTAACACATGTCTGCCCCTTAGCTGAGTGATTAGCGCGTCTGACTGCCATGCAGCGGACCCGAGTCCGATTCCCGGCCTGCTCGCAGATATTCTCCTCTCTACGACTCAGTCTTGTGTTATCATTTCATCATCACCGACTTCCAAGTCGCCCAATATGGCGTCAACTGAAACGACTTGCCACGATATGCCACCTGAAGTACACACAGATATATTCGACACCTCAAAACAAAAACCTCCAAATCCTTTAAATAATTATTCTGTAATAATGTTGTTACGATGTATATTCTTTGTACTTTGCGATTATGTCTTCTCTTCTGCTATACGAACCTTGCACCCAGCAGATTCCAAACGCCATATTTGTTTACAAATGTGACAGTATACACGTGATGTGTTACGACAACGAAAGGAACCTGTGACCACTGGAGGTACTGTATTTTACTTATTTTATATTTACCATTAGATATCCGTTTAATTTTTGTCAGAAGAAATTCAAAACCATGTTCTGAAATAGCGTCTTGTTTCTCCACTAGGCAGTGCCACAAGTTCCTGCAAAAAATCGTAACACACACACACACACACACACACACACACACACACACACACACACACGTCATACTAATGAAAATCCACCAGACGATGAAGGTTTAAACCTTTGAAACGCATCGTGGAAATAAAACGGTGACTGGTAACAGTAAACTTGTTGTTTCATTTAATGTCAATAACAGTCACGGTAAAGCCTAACCTAAAAAATGTTCGCATTTAAAGACTTGCAACTCGGCGGTCGAAGCTCCCCAGGTGGGGGACTCCAGGCCATCAATGCCACACCACCATTCCATTTCACGTGTCCTGTCCCTTCTCCTCGTCAGTGTTTTCCATACACTACTTTCCTCGTCGATTTTGCAGAGCACCACCTCATTCCTTATCTTATTGGTCCACATAATTTTTAACGCTCTTCTGTAGCATCAGACTGGACGAAAGCAGTAATCACACCAATCTTTAAACATGGCAACAGAAAAGATTGTAACAACTACAGAGGCATCTCTTTAATCAGCGGTGTGGGTAAAATCTTCTCAGGTATTGTTGAAAGGAAAGTGCGAGTATTAGTTAAGGACAAATTGGATGAAAATCAGTGTGGGTTTATGCCTCTTAGAGGTTGTCAGGACCAGATCTTTAGCTTACGGCAAATAATGGAGAAGTGTTATGAGTGGAACAGGGGATTATATCTATGCTTTATAGATCTAGAAAAGGCATATGACCGGGTTCCTAGGAAGAAGTTATTGTCTGTTCTACGAGATTATGGAGTAGGAGGCAAACTTTTGCAAGCAATTAAAGGTCTGTACATGGATAGTCAGGCAGCAGTTAGAGTTGACGGTAAATTGAGTTCATGGTTCAGAGTAGTTTCAGGAGTAAGACAAGGCTGCAACCTGTCTCCACTGTTGTTCATATTATTTATGAATCATATGTTGAAAACAATAGACTGGCTGGGTGAGATTAAGATATGTGAACACAAAATAAGCAGTCTCGCATATGCGGATGACTTAGTTGTGATGGCAAATTCGATTGAAAGTTTGCAAACTAATATTTCAGAGCTAGATCAGAAATGTAAGGAATATGGTATGAAGATTAGCATCTCCAAAACGAAAGTAATGTCAGTGGGAAAGAGATGTAAACGGATTGAGTGCCAAATAGGAGGAACAAAGTTAGAACAGGTGGACGGTTTCAAGTACTTAGGATGCATATTCTCAAAGGATGGCAACATAATGAAAGAACTGGAAGCGAGGTGTAGCAAAGCTAATGCAGTGAGCGCTCAGCTACGATCTACTCTCTTCTGCAAGAAGTCAGTACCAAGACTAAGTTATCTGTCTGTGCACCGTTCAATCTTTCGACCAACTTTGTTGTATGGGAGCGAAAGCTGGGTGGATTCAGGTTACCTTATCAACAAGGTTGAGGTTACGGATATGAAAGTAGCTAGGATGATTGCAGGTACTAGTAGATGGGAACAATGGCAGGAGGGTGTCCACAATGAGGAAATCAAAGAAAAACTGGGAATGAACTCTATAGATGTAGCAGTCAGGGCGAACAGGCTTCGATCGTGGGGTCATGTTACACGCATGGGAGAAGCAAGGTTACCCAAGAGACTCATGGGTTCAGCAGTAGAGGGTAGGAGGAGTCGGGGTAGACCAAGGAGAAGGTACCTGGATTCGGTTAAGAATGATTTAGAAGTGATAGGCTTAACATCAGAAGAGGCACCAATGTTAGCAGTGAATAGGGGATCATGGAGGAATTTTATAAGGGGGACTATGCTCCAGACTGAACGCTGAAAGGCATAATCAGTCTTAAATGATGATGATTCTGTAGCACCACATCTCTCAAACGCTTGGATTTTCTTTTCCTGTTTTCCCACAGTCCATGTTTCACTACATAGAATGCTGCGCTCCCTCAGAAACTTCTTCCTCAAATTAAGGCCTATGTTTGATACTGGTAGGCTTCTCTCGGTCAGGAATGCCCTTTTGCCAGTGCCAGTTTGCATGTTAAGTCCTCCTTGCTCCGTCCATCATGTTATTTTGCCTCCAAGGTAGTGGTTTATCGCTGTTCTGTTTTCTGATACATCTGATTACTTTCGTTTTTCTTCCATTTACTCTCAGTTGATATAATGTACTTATTAGACTCTCCACACCATTCCAACAGATCCTGTAATTCTTCTTACCTTTCACAGAGAACTGCGAACCTTATTATTGATAGCCGGCCGGGATGGCCGAGCGGCTCTAGGCGCTACAGTCTGGAACAGCGCGACCGCTACGGTCGCAGGTTCGAATCCTGCCTTGGGCATGGATGTCCTTAGGTTTAAGTAATTCTAAGTTCTAGGGGGACCGATGGCCTCAGAAGCTGAGTCCCATAGTGCTCAGACCCATTTGAATCTTATGATTGATATCCTTTGACCACGAATTATAATTCCACTCTTGAACCTTTCTTTTATTTCCATCACTACATCGATGTAGAGGTTGAAATCAATCCTATTGTTGAAATTATTACGGTTATAGGAAGAATAATTGACTTTTGAGACTTTATAAATCATGTATTTTTGGTGTATGATATAATTAGAGCCGAGAATCTGATACGTATGTAATAATAAAGTGTAATTGTAGTTAATACAACTATAATAGTTATGATGGTAGAGGCGACAGGCTGCATCCATGCCATTCAGCCTTTTTAACCTGAGCACTTCGTTTTTGCTCTTGCAGTCTTAGCGTTCCTTCTCGTTTCTTGTAGACCTACATACTGTATACCCGTCTTTCCCAACAGCCCAGTCCTATTTTTCTTAGAATTTCGAACTTATTGCACCATTTCACATTGCCGAACGGTTAATCAGGTCGGCAAATCCCATGAAAGCGTCTTCATTTTTCTTCACTCTCGCTTTCAATATCAGTTACAGCGTTACAAATGCCTCCGTTATGCCTTTGCCTCTCCGAAAGGCAAACTGATCTTCAGCTAACGAATGAAGAATTTTCTTTTCCGTTTCTCTGTACATTAATCGCGTCAGCAACTTTGATGCATGAGCTGTTAACCCCTACAGCAGTTCCTGAGATTGGCCTGCATATATAGACGGTCGCGGATAGGTGACTTCACTTCACTTCACACAGGAGCATCAGAATTTCATCTAAAAAGTTACACGGGTCCGTCTGTGACACCATCTGAGGGGCGTGGTAGGCGGAGAGAGCTTTCCCTACCCCCTGCTGCCTTCCACCGGACAATGTGGGCTCTTGGGGTCCAGTGTCCAAAGAGACTGTGTCCCAGATTCGTGACGCGGACGCCCCAGATCGGAAGCGCTATCTCGCCGCCTCATGCACGGATACTCCGTCCGCCCACACGTCGGTAGCGTAGCACAAAACAATGCTGAGATCCAATGGGATGATTACTACACGGCTGAAACATTCACCCGGAACTAGCGGCAGACTGCCTCTCTAACGGCTACCAGGAAAAAAAAACTGATTTCCAGTAATATATATAGATCGAATTTCTAAATTTAAAACCCTGTCATAATCTACTCATTGAAAGGTATAATCTTACCCTATTTTATGTCTGTCAAGTATTAAAGTGTATACGTCTTTAGGCAGCATAATTCACAGCGCACACATTACCAGGTTATATTCATCCAGGAGCTGAGACTCAAAAGTTTACACATAATTTCAAACACTTCCGAAACTTTTTCCTCGCTGACGCCCCGCTCCCTCCCCTCCCCTCCCCCCCCCCCCCTCATGAAGAAATACTGATAGTTTAATGCAATCTTGTTGCCCATGCGGTAAAACTTTAGCATCAACCATAACGTTTTGTTCATTACTTATTTACTTCTAACTTTATTCTAACTTTATTCGCAACATATTTTACACAGAGTATCCACACATACCACTGCGTGTATCCGAAGAATTATATCACTGTGCGACGCACAGTTCAGGAGAGATGATATCATAAACATTGAGGAGCGTCAAACGGATCTTTTCTACATGAGAGATCGACTCTTAAACAATCGATTATCAGAGTTACTGGTTCAGTACCCACTGCTGAAAGAACATGTCTGTACCATCTGAAGGATGTGCGTCTTTGACGATTAGGTCATATACTATCGAGCCACACTTACGTGGAGAACACACTAAGAATAATTTTTCTGCTTTCTTTCGAGGTGTGTTTGCAAACAGAAGTATTTGACCCCGTGTTTAAAAATTTCTACGTGCTATATGACTAACGGACACACAAACGTGAGAATAGACGTCCAGGAATCAAACACGTGAAGCTTAAAAGGAAGTAAAATTGATAAGATCGGTACGTACTCGTAGATAAACTCGAGTGCGTCTGACGCTATTCGATATCTCGTGCCTTCGTGGCTTGTACTCGCTACATCCAGACGCCTACATCAACGACACTTCTCAAGAACGCTGCTGAAATCCTCTGAAGACGTCCTGCACAGAGGATAGCGAGAGGTCGAGAATTTAATTACTGACAAGCCCCCACTCAAAGAGGGAAAATGCGGAAAATGTAAGCTGTAAGCTGTAAACGACTACCACGATTTCTATACCGACCATAATGTGCTACTTGCAGAGCAAAGGAGTACTCCCTGCTTCGAATAGGCACGTGACTCAGGGGTAAGTTACATCTACATTGGTACTCTCGTTCACACCCTTGACGTCTCGGTCGTGCCTGCCCTTTTGTTGTAAGTAGATTGTACACCCTGTGCGAAATTAACGACGTAATCGCACAAAAACCCTGTTTTGCAGATCTGAATCCTAGAAAGCTTTGAGCAGGTTCTGCATACGCCGCAGCGCCAGTAACGTTTAATGTCCAACAAAGCGTCGTACCAATGCCACGGAGACGCTTTCGAGATACAGGAAACTTTGTAATCTTCCAGTTTTTATCAGCGAAACTAGTGGTTTTGTTCATGCAAATGGCAGACTGATAAATACGACTAACTTAGGAAAACTGTAACGCTGCATTTACTGGATACATCCTGCGTAGGAAACCCAACCGTTTGCAACACTGTTCTCTAAATCCATTTTTAGTCACACTATATGGGTGTATCTGACGTGTAGGACCCCAAAGTGCAGATTATGTTCTTCGATAAAGTCCACGTTTATTGCCCTGTCGAGAGCAACACTGTCAGTTTTAGTACACGCCGCTGTGATAAATGCTGGTAGGCAATGCATCACATCAGATACGAAGCATATAAAAATGAATTTTGCCTTAGAATGAGTTGTGGGTCCTCTTTTCGGCTCTCTCCAATTACACAGAAAAAATGCACTGGTGTCCAAAATTAGAACAACAAACGGAAACTGTGCAAGGCTGCGAGTATTTTGCCACAAAACGGTACAAACAGGTAACAAAGAAGAAACAATGCAAAGAACGTAAACAACTGCAACATTCATAACGGTAGAGAAAAATGTTGTTCGTCTTTTTTCCAATTTAACGGATTTGCACACACATTCAGGCAATTGGTTAATGTGCTCAGTATGTGAAGTGACCACCTCCACATCTACATATATACTCCGCTTGCCACCAAGCTGTGTGTGGCGGAGGGCACAATTCGCGCCAAAGTCATATTCCCCCCCCCCCCCCCCCCCCCCCCCTATGTTCCACTCGCGGATCGCACGAGGGAAAAACGACTCTCTGAACGGCTCAGTACGAGCTCTTATTTCCCTTATCTTTGAATGATGATCATTACGCGATATGAAAGTTGGTGGTAATATATGCTCTACATCCTCGGTGAAGTTTGGATTTCGGAATTTAGTGAGCAGCCCCTTCTGTTTAGCGCGTCGTCTATCTGCAAGTGTGTCCCACTTCAAACTTTCTATGAGATTTGTAACGTTCTCGCGATGGCTAAATGTACCCGTCACGAATCTTGCCGCTCTTCTTTGGACCTTCTCAATTTCTTGAATCAGACCCAACTGTTAAGGGTCCCATACAGACGAACAATAAGACTGGACGAACTAACGTATTGTAAGCAATTTCCTTTGTTGAAGGACTGTGTCGCTTCATGGTTCTACCAATAAACAGCAATCTAGAGTTCGCCTTACCCGTTACTTGTGTAATCTGATCATACCATTTGAGATCATTTCGAATAGTCACACCCAAGAACTTGACGGATGTTCCCGCTTCCAAAGACTGATCATTTATTTTGTACTCATACATTAATGGGGATTTTCGCCTTGTTATACGCAGTAGGTTACACTTACTAATATTGAGAGATAACTGCCAGTCATTACACCACGCATTTATTTTCTCCAAATCCTCATTGATTTGTTCACAACTTTCGTGTGATACTACTTTCCTGTAGACTACAGCATCGTCGGCAAACAGTTTAAGGCCGCTGTCAATACCATCAACCAGATCGTTTATGTAAATCGTAAAAAAACAGCGGTCCTATTACGCTGCCCTGGGGCACACCTGAAGTTACGCTTGTTTCTGTTGAAGTCACCCCGTTCAGGACGACATACTGCTCCCTGTCTGTTAGAAAACTTTCTATCCAACCGCATATTTCATCGGATAAACCGTAAGCGCGCACTTTTTGTAGCAAGCGACAGTGCGGAACTGAGTCGAACGCCTTTCGAAAGTCGAGAAATATGGCATCAACCTGGGAGCCGGTATCTAGAGCCTGTTGTATATTATGGACAAAGAGGGCCAGCTGTGTCTCGCATGACCGCTGTTTCATAAAACCGTGCTGGTTTCTGCAGATGAGCTTCTCAGAGTCTAGAAACAAACGTCATTATGTCTGAACACAAAATATGTTCCATGATTCTACAACAAATCGATGTCGGTGAAATTGGCCGGTAATTGTGTGCATCCGATTTTCTACCATTTTTATAGATTGCTATGACGTGGGCCTCCTTCCAGTCCCGTGGAACTTCCCGCCGTTCCAATGTTCTCTGATGGATGACTCATAAGAATGGTGCTCTGGCAGGAATAGAGACCTGACAACGATGAGGCATGCTGTGAATGATGATATCCATCTCATATTGAGGCAATGACCCCCAGTCTTCCTGCAGAGCTGCTCGCACATCTTGGAGAATGATTGGTAGATGCTGAAGTGATGCAGCCAGACTCCCTAGTACATCCAAGACACGCTCTATGGGGTTCATATCGAGAGAACGAGCAGATAACGTCATGCGTGCAATATCTTCTGTTTCCAAGAAAAAAAGTACGTGCGCTTTATGGGGTCGAGCATTATCACCCATCAGTAGGAAGTCTCGGCCCACAGCACCGCGCAACAGCGGCATATGTTACCCGAAGTCACGGTACCTGACAGCAGTTAAACCTTGCCGATTCACCAGGACGATTTTATGAAGAGGTTGAGAGGTGGCATGAGCCCCCTCTCATATTTCTATCTTACGATTCTCCTCTCTAGTTGCATGCGGTGAAGGGTTGCTATTCCTTCACACGCGGACTTCCCATGCAGCGTCTCTCGCCACCCGGGTGGTCCAGTGACAGGCGGGCTCTTCTGACTTTGAAAGGGTAGGCCGACAGGTGTGGGGGGTCGAGTGAATGCTTTCCGGACGCCGACATTGTCAGGAGACGCGCCCGCGGGAGCCGGAAGTGGCGGCTGGGCTGGAGGTTCCGTTGCTTCGCAGAAGCTTAGCGAAAACACTTTCTGGCGGGCTACCAGCGAGGCGTGGGAATGACTTGTGTACCCAGGCAGCTGTGGCGGGAAAATTCCCGCGCTTTCTGCAAAATAGTAACTGTGATTGGCTTGCTCAGGGCATAGCTCCGTGACGTAGCAAAATCAGCACAGAAATTGGCGCCAAGAATCTCCATTGGTGGAATGGTAGTGCTCCGGCAATGGAGTGGAATTTCCGCCGGTTTTCGGGTTGCTGATTGGAACGTAACCACGGCCACTGTCGTGGGGGGCGGGAATGTTGTGTGTTCGGCCTGTACGGGTGCTCTAGGTAGTCGGCTCTCCCCTTTCGGTCGAGGACGTCGAAGCAACCAGCCAACGGCTCCGGTACGCCAGATCGTGTCCTGGCTATCAAGAAGACCGTTTGGTAATGTATGTCCGCAGCACCGGCAGACAGGGATTTTCCTAGGTGATAATCAGAGCTCAGCAGAGCGCGCCTGTTCGTCTTTTTCTAACTTTGTTCTGTCTTGAGTAGCAGCAATTACTGTTGGGTTAGCTGTGTGTCTCTCTTGAGATTCGAGTGGCAAGGAATTGGCTCCACATACCACTTCGTCTCAAACCTCACTATCTAGTTTAGGGACAACTTCACCTTTACAGTGTTTGTATGAATCTCCAATTTGATGTATTATAAATATTCCCTGTGTGTCTTTTACTATTTGGTGTTTAGTCTTAATAAATCATATTGTTATTTTGGACAGAACTTTCATTCTGTTAATCGATAGAGCAACCCTATCATTCCTCACTATGCTAATGAAACCTTTGTTTATTTAACTTATTTATCGAATTAAATTATTGCAGGTGCCAAACTCTCTTCTACTCCACTGGCAGGGTTGATTAGAGTCAGTTCGCGTATTTTTTTATCCTTGTGCAATAGCAAAAGTCGGAGTTAGAATAGGGGGGGCTTAGAGCATGATTTACATATGTGGATTCTAGTAGAATTTAGTGATAAATACACTGCTAGCCCCGGCACCTCGCAAGGTCTTTGAGTAGTCAACATAATCCCTGCCCACACCGTATAAGGGAGTCTCTCAATATCGGTCTCTTTCCATAAGGTTTGGATTCCGAAATCGTGTTCCACGTTACCTCCATATCCGAAACGTCGAGAACCTCTCTCCAGACCAAATCGGGACTGATCTGTGAAAAGAACACTGACCTACTGTTCATGTTGACGGCTCCACCCTAGGCGCTCCCTTTTGCGAAGACGCATCAGAGCTGGACATACAGCAGGTCTCCAACAACGGAGGCCACTCTGCCGAAGCCTTCTGTACACCGCTTGCCTCGATACAACACGTCCAGTGGGTGCTGCGAGGTCAGGTGCCAGTTGCCGTGCAGTACTAAGGGGATACTGTCGTGGCCTTACATGCCAATAAGGGTCCTCTCTTTCTGACGTCACATGTGGTCGGCCCTGCTCTGGTCTTTGGAGTACTTTCTCGGTCTCTATGAACTGCCGCCAAATCCGAGAAACAGAACGATTGACATTAAGACTTCGGCCCACTTCAGTTTGCAACTGTCCTGCTTCCATTCTTCTTATCTGGTAGACGTCTTCCTTGTTCCATACTGCACTGTCTGTGACTGTATACACAGCGACTGTGGATGTGGGACTACCCGGCAAACACTACCTCGTTTAATAGCCCTGACGTCATCATTGACGTGATTGTTCGTTAACTGGAGTGTCATCTTCCCTGCAGAACACGACTGTACGGACATCTGTTGACATTTTGTATGACTACACGGTGAATTAGACAAAAGACGCAGAAATAGCAGTTTGGGCTTAATTTATGGCACCAGTGTATATACGAAGGGACTTCAGAAAATAAGTTACACACCATCATGGCGGGCCAAGCAACTTTTATCGAATCCTGCACTACACTTCGGACTGACCCACATATGTTGTTGTTGTTGTTGTTGTCTTCAGTCCTGAGACTGGTTTGATGCAGCTCTCCATGCTACTCTATCCTGTGCAAACTTCTTCATCTCCCAGTAACTACTGCAACCTACATCCTTCTGAATCTGTTTAGTGCATTCATCTCTTGGTCTCCCTCTACGATTTTTACCCTCCACGCTGCCCTCCAATACTAAATTGGTGATCCCTTGATGCCTCAAAACATGTCCTACCAACCGATCCCTTCTTCTGGTCAAGTTGTGCCACAAACTTCTCTTCTCCCCAATCCTATTCAATACCTCCTCATTACTAACGTGATCTACCACCTAATCTTCAACATTCGTCTGTAGCACCACATTTCGAAAGCTTCTATTCTCTTCTTGTCCAAACTATTTATTTATGTTTCACTTCCATACATGGCTACACTCCATACAAATACTTTCAGAAACGACTTCCTGACACTTAAATCTATACTCGATGTTAACAAATTTCTCTTCTTCAGAAACGCTTTCCTTGCCATTGCCAGTCTACATATTATATCTTCTCTACTTCGACCATCATCAGTTATTTTACTCCCTAAATAGCAAAACTCCTTTACTACGTTAAGTGTCTCATTTCCTAATCTAATTCCCTCAGCATCACCCGACTTCATTTGACTACATTCCATTATCCTCGTTTTGCTTTTGTTGATGTTCATCTTATATCCTCCTTTCAAGACACTGTCCATTCCGTTCAACTGCTCTTCCAAGTCCTTTGCTGTCTCTGACAGAATTACAATGTCATCGGCGAACCTCAAAGTTTTTATTTCTTCTCCATGGATTGTAATACCTACTCTGAATTTTTCTTTTGTTTCCTTTACTGCTTGCTCAATATACAGATTGAATAACATCGGGGAGAGGCTACAACCCTGTCTTACTCCCCAACCACAGCTTCCCTTTCATGCCCCTCGACTCTTACAACTGCCATCTGGTTTCTGTACAAATTGTAAATAGCCTTTCGCTCCCTATATTTTACCCCTGCCACCTTCAGAATTTCAAAGAGAGTATTCCAGTCAACATTGTCAAAAGCTTTCTCTAAGTCTACAAATGCTAGAAACGTATGTTTGCCTTTTCTTAATCTTTCTTCTAAGATAAGTCGTACGGTTAGTATTGCCTCACGTGTTCCAACATTTCTACGGAATCCAAACTGATCTTCCCCGAGGTCGGCTTCTACTAGTTTTTCCATTCGTCTGTAAAGAATTCGTGTTAGTATTTCGCAGCCATGACTTATTAAACTGATAGTTCGGTAATTTTCACATCTGTCAATACCTGATTTCTTTGGGATTGGAATTACTATATTCTTCTTGAAGTCTGAGGGTATTTCGCCTGTCTCATACATCTTGCTTACCAGATGACCCACATAGACGACACCATTTTCCAACATGGTCACTAATCCCTGACACACTGTGAACAACGGCCTGAATGCTGTACCGAATCGTTCAGTTCCTCGACGACGGACACGATGACATTCGAAGACCGTTGTGTGAACGTCCTCGTCGTTGGAAAACTCTTCCCCTCCAGATGTTCTTTCAGCTTACCGAAAAGATGGAAATGGCATGGTGCGAGACGTGGCTAGTCAACGTCACCCACTCTGTGCGGCCTCAACCAAATGGTTGACACCATTCCACTGGCTGGACGCGACAATAGATTTAGTCCACATACTGGCATAATTTCACGGAGAGCCAGTCCTGCAATTAGACCTTTTGCTCACAAGAACCTTCGGAGGTCAGCACGGCTATGTAACATTAAGCCTCCACACATCAGGACACTTAAACCACCAAAACGATAATATTCAGTAACGTTCCTCAGCCCATTACGTGTTCTCATCTCTTGCCCTAGGAGGATGCGTCCAGCATTGTCGAGCATGATTTCTTCGATACAAGGAAATTTCATTTAACTTTATACATAAACAGATTTTTCAATAAATTATGTATTCTGTAATCATTGTACTACGGGATTTAACAATCACACTGAAGCGCCAAAGAACCTGGTATAGGCATGCGTATTCAAATATAGAAAGTACAGTGCTGCGGTCGGCAACGCCTATAAAAGACAACAAGTGTCTGGCGCAGTGGCAGTAGCAGGTTATCAAGATTTAAATGAGTTTGAACGTGCTGTTAAAGCCGGCGCACTAACGATGGGACACTATGTTCGAGGTAGCGATGGAGTGGAGATTTACCCGTACAACCATTTCAAGAGTGTACCATGAATGTCAGGAATCCGGTAAAACATCAAATCTCCGACATCGCTGCGGCCGGAAAAATATCCTACAAGAATGGGACCATCGACGACTGAGGAGACTCACTCGCAGGCAACGCTTCCGCATATTGCTGCAGATTTCGATGCTGGGCCATCAACAAATGTCAGCGTCCAAATCATTCAACGAAACATCATCGATATCAGCTTGCGGAGCCGAAGGTCCACTCGTGTAACCTCGATGACTGCACGAGACGGAGCTTTACGCTACGCCTGGGCCCGTCAGCACCGACATTGGACTGTTGCTGGCTGGTAACATGTTGACAGGTGGGACGCGTTTTAGTTTCAAATTATATAGAGTGGATGGTCCCCATGGACCCTGCATGCCAGCAGGGGACTGTTCAAGCTGGCGGATGATGATGATTATTATTATTGATTTGTGGGTCGCTCAACTGTTCGGTTATCAGCGCCCATACAATTCTCAACCTTTGCACAGTCCAATCTCGCCACTTCCATGAATGATGATGAAATGATGATGAAATGATGAGGACTACGCAAACACCCAGTCATCTCGAGGCAGGTGAAAATTCCTGACCCCGTCGGGAATCGAACCGCGGACTCAGTGTTCGGGAAGCGAGAAAGCGACCGCGAGCTGCGGACTCAAGTTTGAGTGGTGTGGGACCCCATGATACGTCTAGATACGACTCTGACACGTGACACGTAAGTAAGCGTCCTGTCCGATCCCCTGCATCCATTCATGTCCATTGTGCATTCCGACGGACTTGGACAATTTAAGCAGGACAATGCGACACCCAACACGTCCAGAACTGCTACTGTTTGGAGTTCAAACACTTCCGCTGGCCACGAAACTCCCAAGACATGGACATTATATAGCACGTCTATGATACCTTCCAAAGATCTGTTCAGAAGAGATCTCCACTCCGACGTACTCTTACGGCTGTATGGACAGCCCTGCAGGATTCATGGTGTGAGTTTCCTCCAGCACTACTTCAGACAATAGTCCAGTCCACGCCACGTCGTGTTGCGGCACTTCTGCGTACTCGCGGGGGCGGTACACGATATTAGTCAGGTGTACCAGTTCCTTGGCTCTTCAATTTATATTTTTTGAGGGTATTTCCGTTCTTTCATTGTAACTACAAGAAAATGGATGTTTTTTTTGCACCAGACACGTTTCGCATTGTTGACGTATAACAATCAGTGGTGTGTAAGTAAATATAATTTGATTTGTTTATAAGATGGAAAAAACAGGTCTTAAAAAATCAAATTATAAATATCTTTAATTACAGACCACTAATGATGCTTTACCTCAACAAAGAAAAACGCGTCAGGTAAAAAAAAAACAACAATTTTCTTGTAGTTTACTTGCAACAACAAAACGAAAATACCCACAGGAATTGGAAAGCAGCTACGGACAATACGCACACAGAACTGAAGAATTTTATGTAATGCATATTTTCATTTACTAAATTAATGTGAACTATTGCCATCACATTCTGTGCGTATATTGGCTGAACCTATTCATCCCTGTGGCGAGGCTGTATAGTTCCTGCGTGCGTAACTGCAACTACTTTTGTTGGTACAGGAGTTCGCTTCCAGCCACATTTGAGTTTGACGCCAAAGATATTTAGTGGTTACAACAAATTAATAAACACATTAAAAAATAAAATTTGCCAATACGGCGATGCCTTATTGTGAACTTAATAGATCAATAACGGTATATTGTTCAATTTCTAAAACTAAATTACTTTACTTCCTGTTTTATGTTTCGCATTTTTGCACCAAGGTGTAGTTTATTGTGAATACTTGCATTTTAATGGAGTCAGAAACTAAAACGACGGAACCAACGAGATTCCAACCAACGACTTTCCATTTACTAGATTTTTACGCCTGTGTCTGAGCTACTGCTAACTACGGTAATGGGCTCGAAATGTTTAGAGGTGACGGTACCTGCTATTTCCACTATATTTGACGTTTTCAATGTAACTTTTCTAACGAACTAGTAAGTGCAGTAAACTGAAATTTTTTCACAGTTATACTATTCGCTTTCAAGCTATAATTTTATAACGAGTAATACACTAAAAGTGAAATTTGGAAAAATGTTTAATAACGATCCATTTTCCGGTCTAATATTTGAAATAAAGGCCATAGGGTCTTTTACATATAGCTCGAAAGCTAAAAAAAATGTTGCTTCGTGCACTTTTATTAAGAAAATTGACAAATTCCACTGCTCTTTAGCAAATGGTTTCAGAGAGAAGGTACATTAACCCTGAAGAAATAAAAGTTACTGGAAACTGCGTTTTGAGTACTACTGCATTTACAATATCTTTAATACATTTCCGATATACACTCATCATTTTAGTTCAGTTTTTTTCATTATCTGTCACATTCCCGTGCCACAGATCTGCAAACAGCCATCAGTAAAGACATTTTTTAAATTTTCTAAGAGGGTTTGGTAAATTCATAATGGTATAAAGTTTTCCCTGTTGTTAACCTCTCTCAAATAGTACGCAAACTTAATACTGTTTTCATTTTCTTCCTTCCAGGTCCTGCAGACCTTTCTTCGAAAATCGACCTCGGCAATTCTTGGCTCAGAAGCAAAAAAAACTTGTTACGCCATTACTACCGGAAACCACTGAATGCACGATAACGAACACGGCAGTCAATAGGTGAAAGCTCAAAGCTACCGAAAAATGTGTGCGAAAGCTTGTGAATTCAACGAAGAGAAGTCAGAGCAACAAATACGCGTGACTCTCAACTGCCAAGCTACCCATTTAGTACTTTTAAATACACGTTCGGTCTAACTACTTTTACATTCGCACACAGCAGAAAACATCATAATCGCCAATAAAAATATTTTTTTTTTCATTTTTGAGGTACCTTTTGACCTTAACTGCGGTCAAAGATCTAATATTCAAAGGCGATTTTTTTTTTAGATATGAGTCTTACTGCTTCATGAAATTCCTGTCCGGACACTGGTGAAATCGGTAACGTTCCCCGGTAAACATGCACCGCGCGCCGCCTAGAAGCTAAAGCAATGGCGTCACTCAACGACGCACCAACAAAGATACCTGAAACATGTCTCATGACGTCATCGACAGTCGATGAGACTGCTGCAGGCGGGGAGAGGAGAACGGGACTGCACGGTGAGTGAATCACAGCCATCCTGAACAGCACTGACTGGTACTGTACACGCCTAGGAGCTAGTGGTTACGTCTACCGAATACCATACACTAGGCTCTTCGGCAGAGCCCGAACGTAACCGCGGCGCGGGTCAATGCCGTTTGACGCGGCAGTCCATGGGAAGGTCTCTGACAATTAGATCTGAAACTGCTTGCGTAATAGCCGTGTGAGGTTCTTATGCCTCCACTGCTGTTCGCAAACCATTGTCTTACATTTCAGAAATCTCGCCAGCGACAATTCAGTATTTCTTTTTCCTACAAAAGACATGAAAGACGTGGCCTCTGTTACGCCATCAGATAGTTTAGACAAAGATGTTCGTAGTGGTGCAAATGGTTCAAATGGCTCTGAGCACTATGGGACTTAACATCTATGGTCATCAGTCCCCTAGAACTTAGAACTACTTAAACCTAACTCGCCGGCCGTGGTGGCCATGCGGTTAAAGGCGGTACAGTCTGGAACCGCGCGGAAGCTACGGTCGCAGGTTCGAATCCTGCCTTGGGCATGGATGTGTGTGATGTCCTTAGGTTAGTTAGGTTTACGCAGTTCTAAGTTCTAGGGGACTGATGACCTTAGAAGTTAAGGCCCATAGTGCTCAGAGCCATTTGAACCATTTTAAACCTAACTAACCTAAGGACAGCACACAACACCCAGTCATCACGAAGCAGAGAAAATCCCTGAGCCCGCCGGGAATCGAACCCGGGCAAGTCGTAGTGGATAGCAACTCCCAACAGTACGAGCCTAACATCTTTATTTCTCTTTTACGTTTCTGTATGTAGCACGCATGCCAGAAGAATGATCGGTGAAGAAAGTATTTGGAAGGAAACCAAACACCAGACGCCCCACAGAACGACCGAGGAAGCGCTGTATGGACGAATTGCCGAAGGACCTGGCAGCCCAACCGACTGAAGACAGCTGGTGGCACCGAGCTCAAAACGGAAAGGTATGGAGGCAGTCTGTGGAAGCAGCGTCTAATCTGCAGGGCCTGAGGCCGCTGGGTATGTCTAAGTGCACAACTACACAAACAGAGTACAAAAAGTCGTGCTCAATAATACAGACACTGTTGAAAGGGGAAAAATACACTCCTGGAAATTGAAATAAGAACACCGTGAATTCATTGTCCCAGGAAGGGGAAACTTTATTGACACATTCCTGGGGTCAGATACATCACATGATCACACTGACAGAACCACAGGCACATAGACACAGGCAACAGAGCATGCAAAAATGTCGGCACTAGTACAGTGTATATCCACCTTTCGCAGCAATGCAGGCTGCTATTCTTCCATGGAGACGATCGTAGAGATGCTGGATGTAGTCCTGTGGAACGGCTTGCCATGCCATTTCCACCTGACGCCTCAGTTGGACCAGCGTTCGTGCCGGACGTGCAGACCGCGTGAGACGACGCTTCATCCAGTCCCAAACATGCTCAATGGGGGACAGATCCGGAGATCTTGCTGGCCAGGGTAGTTGACTTACACCTTCTAGAGCACGTTGGAAGGCACGGGATACATGCGGACGTGCATTGTCCTGTTGGAACAGCAAGTTCCCTTGCCGGTCTAGGAATGGTAGAACGATGGGTTCGATGACGGTTTGGATGTACCGTGCACTATTCAGTGTCCCCTCGACGATCACCAGTGGTGTACGGCCAGTGTAGGAGATCGCTCCCCACACCATGATGCCGGGTGTTGGCCCTGTGTGCCTCGGTCGTATGCAGTCCTGATTGTGGCGCTCACCTGCACGGCGCCAAACACGCATACGACCATCATTGGCACCAAGGCAGAAGCGACTCTCATCGCTGAAGACGACACGTCTCCATTCGTCCCTCCATTCACGCCTGTCGCGACACCACTGGAGGCGGGCTGCACGATGTTGGGGCGTGAGCGGAAGACGGCCTAACGGTGTGCGGGACCGTAGCCCAGCTTCATGGAAACGGTTGCGAATGGTCCTCGCCGATACCCCAGGAGCAACAGTGTCCCTAATTTGCTGGGAAGTGGCGGTGCGGTCCCCTACGGCACTGCGTAGGATCCTACGGTCTTGGCGTGCATCCGTGCGTCGCTGCGGTCCGGTCCCAGGTCGACGGGCACGTGCACCTTCCGCCGACCACTGGCGACAACATCGATGTACTGTGGAGACCTCACGCCCCACGTGTTGTGCAATTCGGCGGTACGTCCACCCGGCCTCCCGCATGCCCACTATACGCCCTCGCTCAAAGTCCGTCAACTGCACATACGGTTCACGTCCACGCTGTCGCGGCATGCTACCAGTGTTAAAGCCTGCGATGGAGCTCCGTATGCCACGGCAAACTGGCTGACACTGACGGCGGCGGTGCACAAATGCTGCGCAGCTAGCGCCATTCGACGGCCAACACCGCGGTTCCTGGTGTGTCCGCTGTGCCGTGCGTGTGATCATTGCTTGTACAGCCCTCTCGCAGTGTCCGGAGCAAGTATGGTGGGTCTGCCACACCGGTGTCAATGTGTTCTTTTTTCCATTTCCAGGAGTGTATATTAGTGGCGGTGGAGAAACCACGGATAGGATTCAGGTTTGGGTACACTCCTAACTATACAGGGTGTTTCAGAAGTGATGCTCAATATTTAAGGATATGACAGGAAAGATTGTTCGAAACAAATAAGTAACATGGGCTCTAAAACGCATACCTGAAGTGATATGATGAACTCTTTATCTTAGATTCTGCTTAATAAATCTCTTCTACTGCAAGATCTTTGCTTTCCATATTTTTGGGAGGCAGTAGTTTGGACCAAACCAAGAAAAAATGTCCAGTGAACATATATATAGCTTAAAAGATAGGAGCACTTGTTCATCAGAAGAATTGCGTTTCAAAGTAGCGAAGACGAACAAGTGCTCATAGCTTTTAACGGATGCATTTTAGAGCACATGTTTACTGGGCATATTTTTCCTGTTTTGGTCCATAATTCCACTTTCCAAAAAATGGAAAGCAAAGAGCTCGCAATAGAAGGTATCTGTCTCCCAGTATCTAAGATCAATAATTGCTCATAGCTCGTAAGGTATGCGTTTTACAGCCCATACTACCTGGCTTTTGTTTCGAATGATCATTCCTGTCATACCCCTGAATATTGGCCATTACTTCTGAAACACCATACATATATATTCTCTGAAGAGCCAAAGAAACTGGTATACCTGTCTAATATAGTCAAGGGCCCCGCCGAGCACGCGGAAGTGCCACGAAACGACGTGGCATGGACTCGACTAATGTCTGTAGTGCTAGGGGGGGGGGGGGGGGAGAATTGACTCCATGAACCCCCCAGGGCTCTACATAAATCCGTCGACAGTACGAGGGGTGGAGATTTCTTCTCAACAGCACGTTACAAGGCATCCCAGATATGCTCAATAATGTTCGTGTCTGGGGAGTTTGGTGGTCAGCGGAAGTGTTTAAATTCAGAAGAGTGTTCCTCTGCAGCAATTCTGGACGTGTGAGGTTGTCTCATTGTCCTGCTGCCACTGCCCAAGTCCGTCTGAACGCACAATGGACATGAATGGACGCAGCTGATCAGAGAGGATGCTTACGTACGTATCACCTGTCAGACTTATCTAGACGTATCACGGATCCCATATCACTCCAACTGCACATGCCCCACACCATTCCAGAGCCTCCACCGGTTTGAACAGATCCCAGCTCTCATGCAGGGTCCATGGATTCACGAGGTTGTCTCCATAGCCATACACACCCATCCGCTCGATACAGTTTGAATCGAAACTTGTCCGACCAGGCAACATGTTTCCAGTCATCAACAATCCAATTTCGGTGTTGACGGGCCCAGGCGAGGCGTACAGCTGTGTGTCGTGCAGTCATCAAGGTTACGCGAGGGGGCCTTCCGCTCCGAAAACCCATATTGATGTTTTGTTGAACGGTTCGCACGCTGACACTTGTTGATGGCCCAGCATTGAATACTGCAACAATTTGCGGAAGGGTTGCACTTCTGTCACGGTGAACGATTCTCTTCAATTGTCGTTGGTCCTTCTTGTAGGATCTTTTTCCGGAGGCAGCGATGTCGGAGATTTGATGGTTTACCGGATTCCTGATATTCACGGTATAGTAGTGAAATGGTCGAACGGGAAATCCCCACTTCATCTCTACCTCGGAGATGCTGTGTCCTGCCGCTTGTGCGGCGACTATAGCACCACGTTTAGACTCACTTAAATCTTGATATCGTGCCATTGCAGCAGCAGTAACCGATCTAACAACTGCGCCAGACACTTGCTATCGTACATAGGCGCCGTATTCTGCGTGTTTACATGTCTCTACATTTGAGTACGCATGCCTATATCATTTTCTTTGACTAATATATACAGGGTGTCCCAGCTATCTTGTCCACCCAAAATATCTCTGGAACAATAACAGCTATTGGAAAACGACTTTCACCGGTATCAATGTAGGGCTGGGGCCCATGAATGTACATATTTGGAAACATTCTAAAACGAAAGCATATGTGTTTTTTAACACAAACTTATGTTTTCTGAAATGGACCTCCTATATTTTTTCTTCAGCAATCCATAGCATGACAAAGCACAAACACAATGGCGTTGATTGCATCGCAATATTCCCATTACATCCCGAGATATTGAGACGCGAAGTTGACGCTTGAAACACCCGACATGCGCTGCTAGCGCACGTCCTGAGGCTCAGGCGTGAACCCCATGCTGCCCGTAATCGCAGCAGACCGTATTATTCGTTTCGGACCTCTTGATAAGTTTGGAGGTGTGATTACGCATGTCAATCACATCGCGATTACGGGCAGCATGGGGTTCACGCCTGAGTCTCAGGACGTGCGCTAGCAGCGCATGTCGGGTGTTTCAAGCGTCAATTTCGCGTCTCAATATCTCGGGATGTAATGGGAATATTGCGATGCAATCAACGCCATTGTGTTTGTGCTTTGTCATGCTATGGATTGCTGAAGAAAAAATACAGGAGGTCCATTTAAAAAAACATAAGTTTGTGTTAAACACATGCTTTCGTTTTAGAATGTTTCCAAATATGTACATTCATGGGCCCCAGCCCTACATCGATACCGGTGAAAGTCGTTTTCCAATATCTGTTATTGTTCCAGAGATATTTTGGGTGGACAAGATAGCTGGGACACTATATATATATATATATATATATATATATATATATATATATATATATATATATATATATATATAGAGAGAGAGAGAGAGAGAGAGAGAGAGAGAGAGAGAGGTGTTTATAGCCACAATCATTTAAGAGAGTTTTATAATATCTGATATGTAGGTGATTAAATATTTAATACCTGCTGTTCCTGAGCACATGTTGCTGTGGATCAGTCTGGTTAAATGGAAAGGAAAGAAAACAAAAGCACACTTTTCTAACGTGTATGGGAATTGGACACACGTCGTATTGTCCTCCTCCCGCTCCATGTGTGTGTGTCCCCCCGCTTCCCTCTGCCGTCATCTCATTTCCGCTGTATCTATGACCTACCACGCCTCTCTCTATGAGCCTTGTTCATGGTCTTGAATATTCTAATCATAAGCCGATAAGCCATAAATACATCTTTACGTTTGCTAACAATGCGTCCGACTGTTAGAGAACTGTGTATTTAAAGTTAATCGGTCAAGAACTTTTCGAGATTTTTTGTAATAACATTTTCCCTACATATAAGCCGCGTGTATTCGAATGCAAGGTTGAGTCAAAATTCCGAAGCAATCTGTGAAGTACTTTCGGAGCCTGACGACTTTGTGCAAACGAACATTTGCATTTATATTTATTTAGATGATATTACCGCTGTTATATTACAGAATGTTAAGCTCACTTATCCAATACGGATTTTGCAGTGATCCTACTCAGCAGGATGTTGATCCCCAGGAATCAACTGTCAAAGATAAAGCTAAATACATAATCAGGAAACCACCCCATTTATCCGACTCATTTTTCGTAACCAGAACTAGTTTGAAACTTGTGTGTTGAACCAGATTATCTCCTTTCCATCGCTTAGTAACACTCGGCAAGTAAGACGCCCGTACAGAACTTAGGCCCCTCATTCTGCCTCCCCTGGGTTTATTCCCACACACTCACCGTGGGAGCACGCAGCTCTGCCGTGTGTGTGTGTACGCGCGTCTATTGTACTTTGTAGTCTGCCCATTGTTATCTTATCCCTCGCGCCCGGCGATACGGGGCTGACAATACCACTCGAGTCACAGCAATTACATTTTCCTTCCCTTTCCTCGCCTCCTGCACAGTCACACTACTCGCCGAAGGAGATCAGTTTCCATTGCTGCAGGCCCGTTACTTCGCAGCGTCGTTTGCGACTCTGACGAAAGGCCCACGATTTTTACTTTTTATTTAGTGCAATGTAGTCACTGCGTAGGGTTTTAGAGGTCTGCGAGAGGAAATTAAAAAGAACTTCAAAGGTTTACCGATAAAATCTTAATTCTGCTGAACAGAACGGATAGTGTCTTGAGAAGCGTTTACAAAAACAAGGGTTATAGAATGTAGTCGAAGTGAGTCAGTCGACGCTGAGAGAATTCGATTGGGAAGACATTAAAAGCAGTAGTGGAATCTGAACACCACAGCCGTATTTTCGAAGTATTTATTATTTAGACAACTCGTTTCAACGCGGTTTCCTCGGGTCTCGCTTATCAAAAAGTACTTACACTGCTGAGAAGGAGATCAGTGTTTAACGTCCCGTCGACCGGGAGACGGAGCACAAGCTCGAATTAGGGAAGAATGGGAAAGGAAATTGGCCGTGCCCTTTCAAAGGAACCATCCCGGCATTTGCCTGAAACGATTTAGGGAAATCACGGAAAACCTAAATCAGGATGGCCGGAGACGGGTTTGAACCGTCGTCCTCGCGAATGAAAGTCCAGTGTGCTAACCACTGCGCCACCTCGCTCGGTGCACTTACACTACTGGCCATTAAAATTGCTACACCAAGAAGAAAAGTAGATGATAAACGGATATTCATTGGAAAAATATATTATACTAGAACTGACATGCGACTACATTTTCACGCGATTTGGGTGCATAGATCCTGAGAAATCAGTACCCAGAACAACCACCTCTGGCCGTAATAACGGCCTCGATACGCCTGGGCATTCAGTCAAACAGAGCTTGGATGGCGCGCACAAGTGCAGCTGCCCATGCAACTTCAACACGATACCACAGTTCATCAAGAGTAGTGACTGGCGTATTGTGGCGAGCCAGTTGCTCGGCCACCATTGACCAGACGTTTTCAATTGGTGAGGGATCTGGAGAATGTGCTGGCCAGGGCAGCAATCGAACATTTTCTGTATCCATAAAGGCCCATACATGACCTGCAACATGCGGTCGTCCATCATCATGCTGAAATGTAGGGTTTCGCAGGGATTGAATGAAGGATAGACCCACGGGTCGTAACACATCTGGAATGTAACGTCCACTGTTCAAAGTGCCGTCAATGCGAACAAGAGGTGATCGAGACGTGTAACCAATGGCGCCCCATACCATCACTCCGGCTGATACGCCAGTATGGCGATGACGAATACACGCTTCCAATGTGCGGTCACCGCGATGTCGCCAAACACGGATGCGACCATCATGATGCTGTAAACAGAACCTGGATTCATCGGAAAAAATGACGTTTTGTCATTCGTGCACCCAGGTTCGTCGTTGAGTACACCATCGCAGACGCCAGTTTGAAAGCTACGTATAATGACATCACCAGTCGGAAATTCATTAGACTAAAGTAGCTAAATCGGGAATATTCCACGATGTCCCACAACTAATTCAGCATTTTTTCAACCGAAATTGGCCGAGAAAAAAATGTGTTCCATTACTTATTGAACGCCCTCTCGTAAGTAGCGATATTCCTTCTTACTCAGTGCAGCTGTGGTGAAATGCTGATCATTTGCTCACGTAAGCATGTAGTATGAGGGGCGTTTGAAAAGTCCGTGCAAAGTCCGTGAGATGGCACCACCGGCGCGTAACGAGATCATGTTTAGTTAGTAGCATCTTTGGCAAGAAGGCACACCAAGTTTCAGCCATATTGGTCTATTTCTTTGTGTTTGGCATTCGTGTGAATCAAGGAAGCCGAGTGATTGTCGAAAAATGGACGAAGAAGTATTTCGTGTGGGCATTAAACATTACATTATGAAAGCCAAAATGCCTCAGGAGAGTAAAGAGAAGCTTGATAAACATTAGGGTGACTCTGCACCTTCGATTAGAACAGTTTACAAGTGGTTTCAAAATTTTAGGAGTGGCGATATGGGCACATGTGAAGCTGAACGTTCTGGACGGCCAGTGGAGGTTACGACTCCAGAAATCATTAATAAAATCCATGATATGGTGATGGATGACAAAAGAGTTAAGGTGCCTGAGATTGGTAGTGCTGTGGGCATCTCGAATGAACGGGCACATAATATTCTGCATAAGCATTTGGACACGAGAAATCTATCCGCAAGATGGGTTCCGCGATTGCTCACGCTTGACCGAAAAGTGTTGCAAGGATGGTTTGTAGCTGTTCAGGAAGAATCCGCAGGGCTTTATGCGTCGTTTCGTCGCTGTGGATGAAACATCGATACATTACTATACTCCTGAGACCAAACAACAATCTGAACAGTGGGTTACCAAGGGAGAATCTGCTCCAAAACAGGCGAAGACAAGTCCTTCGGCCGGAAAGGTTACGGCGACTGGGTTCAAATGGCTCTGAGCACTATGGGACTCAACTGCTGAGGTCATTAGTCCCCTAGAACTTAGAACTAGTTAAACCTAACTAACCTAAGGACATCACAAACATCCATGCCCGAGGCAGGATTCGAACCTGCGACCGTAGCGGTCTTGCGGTTCCAGACTGCAGCGCCTTTAACCGCACGGCCACTTCGGCCGGCACGGCGACTGGGATTCGCAAGGGATAATCCCCGTCGTCTATCTGGAAAAGGGTAAAACTATTACAGGTGATTATTATTCATCGTTACTAGACTGTATGAAAACTGGGCTGCAAGAAAAATGCCGACGACAGGACCGCAAAAAAATCCTTTTCCATCAGGACAATGCACCAGCACAAACCTCAGCAGTTGTGGTCGCAAAATTAATGGAAATAGGATTCCAACTTGTTCCACATCCCCTCTACTCTCCAGACTTGGCTCCCTCGGACTACTATTTGTTCCCCAATTTTAAGAAATGGCTGGCGGGACAAAGATTTTATTCAAACGAGGTGATTGCAGCAACTAGTAGCTATTTTGCAGACTTGGACAATTCCTATTATTCGGAAGGGATCAACAAGTTAGAACAGCGTTAGACGAAGTGCGTAAGTCTAAAAGGAGACTATGTCGAAAAATAAAAAAGGTTTACCCCAAACAAGTAAGTAGTTTTTATTTTTGCACGGACTTTTCAAACGCCCCACGCACACTTCTTGTTTTTTTTTTTTTTTTTTGCGCCTTAGTGGCACGGCGTTGCAGCTCTAATGGGCTGCAGCGGATTCACAGAGCCGGGAAGCAAAGCAGTTCGGGACGCACTGCCCTAGGCGCTCTTCTAACATTGGACAGCATGAAGCAGACGGCGTGGCGGGTCCAGCGCGCTGCCACCGTTCGAAACTCGGCGGGCGGCGGCGTCGTATCGACAAAACACTGCGGCAGCGCGCGCGGCGCCAAGCGACGCCCCACCTGCCCGTGTCTGAAGATGCCCCGCGGGTCGAAACGTCCTGCGCATTCCCTACACCGTGCTATCGTGCTAACACCCTCCTCAATAGGTGCTTTGTAGGCAATGCACCGGCACTAACAATTGCCTTCCTTGATCGACCTGTCTGCTTTTCACTTACCTTCGTTACGTGTTCGCTGTGGACTAGTAGACAGTCACGTATTATTATTTTATCTATCAGATTCCGTTATACAATGCGAGCCAAAGTTACTTGGTCACGGAATGCTTCGGCGCAGTTACACGGCGCTGATTAGAACATTTATAACCAAAAGAACTGAAGGACTAAAAAATCACGATAAATTCTGAGAGTATACGAATAAAAAACACTCTATAGACAAAACTTCTCAACAACTGCAACAAACTACTACACAGAGTACGAGGAGAGTATACCAAGAAATCCTTTCATCTTGGATTCGAATCCATGTACATACATACTCCGCAATCCACCGTATGGTGCACGGCGGTGGGTATCTTGTACCACTGCTAGTTACTCCTTTTCCTATTCCACCCTGGAAATGGTGTGACGGAGCAACAAGTTTCTGTAAGCCTCCTCACGAGCCCTAATTTCTAGAACTTAGAACTACTGAAACCTAACTAACCTAAGCACATCACACACATCCATGCCCGAGGCAGGATTCGAACCTGCGACCGTAGTGGTCGCGCGCTTGCAGACTGCGTAGAACCGCTCGGCCACCCCGGCCGGCTCCGCTCAGGGACTGGGTGTTATTTTTACCTTATCATCATCATTTCACCGCCATCGACACGCAAGTGGCGTCAACTCTAAAGACTTGCACCAGGCGAACGGTCTACCTGACGGGAAGCCGTAGCCACACGACATTTCCATTCCCCGGTATTCTACCAATACGCCGAAGTCCACCACCTGCTTCACCCACGACTGCACCTATGTGGTCATCCCATTTCATATCCCTACAAAGTGTTACACCCAGGTATCTGCCATTATGAACTAAGTCGGTGAGGGGAGGTTCGTACGGAAACCTTGTTAGTGACTTTTTGGCTTACATTCCAGTGTCACAAGTACAGGAAGACCATGAGGACGGTGTGAGGCAATATGAACTACTACGCTTCGAGCCGATCGCTAGGCACAGAGTCGAAGGCAGGAATGCGAGGCTAGCAACAATGCTGCAACGCGCTATCCACAGATAAGACACTGGAAACAGGCCAAAGAGGAAAAGATGGCGGCAGGAACAGGAAGATGCGCGGCCCTTTTCTTCGCTGCTTCCTCCTGTCGTTAACGCAGTTGTGGAGCGCAACGCAGAGCCACACACGGCTTTGCCGTCTGTCACAGATAAACTGTTTTGACGGGCAGACAGATGATTTACGGGACACAATTTATAATGACAATTAGATCTTGAATAAGGCCTCTTACCCGGGATTGCCAACTCGCGCCATTGTATTGGTGCTCCGTCTTTCCGATAGCCGGGAAAATCTTGTAGGTGACGGAAGTTATTACCAGCACTACTTGGCCAGCAGATTCGTGTGTCTAAGGCATTTGCGCCCAGTTAAAATATTTCGTCTCTCTACAAACCATAGCGGATAAAAGCGTAAGACAGTGCTGACGGAGAAAGGTACATCTACAACACTCCGCAAGCCATTTGAAGGTGTGTGGCAGAGAGTACTTCGGTACCACTAAGTGATCCCCCACTGCCCTGTTCCATGGCGCGAGGGAAGAATTATTGTCCTAAGCCTCTGTATTAGCTCTAATTTCTCGAATTTTATCCTTGTGCTCAATTTCGCGAGACGTATGCGGGTAGAAGTAACACGTTGTCCAACTGTCTAGAAATTTCTATATCAAATATATTAGTGATGCAACAAGCCTCTCCCTTAAAGCCTATCAAAGGAAACTTCCTGGCAGATTAACAATGTGTGCCGGACCGAGACTCGAACTCGAGACCTTTGCTTTTCGCGGGCAAGTTCTCTACCAACTGAGCTACCCAAGCACGACTTACGCCCCGTTCTCACAGCTTTACTTCTGCCAGTGCCTCGTCTCCTACCTTCCAAACTTTACAGAAGCTCTCCTGCGAACCTTGCAGAACTAGCACTCCTGAAACAGCGCGCTGCAGAGTGAAAATCTCATTCTTGAAACATCCCCCAGGCTGTGGCTAAGCCATGTCTCCGCAATATCCTTTCTTTCAGGAGTGCTAGTTCTGCAAGGTTCGCAGGAGAGCTTCTGTAAAGTTTGGAAGGCAGGAGACGAGGTACTGGCAGAAGTAAAGCTGTGAGAACGGGGCGTGAGTCGTGCTTGGGTATCTCAGTTGGTAGAGCACTTGCCCGCGAAAGGCAAAGGTCCCGAGTTCGAGTCTCGGTCCGGCACACAGTTTTAATCTGCCAGGAAGTTTCATATCAGCGCACACTTCGCTGCAGAGTGAAAATCTCATTCTGGAAGCCTATCAAAGGAGTTTGCTGAGCACATCTGAAACGCTCTCGCACCGACTAAACGATCCCATGGTGCCCTTCGTAAGATATTCTCTCTCTCTCTCTCTCTCTCTCTCTCTCTCTCTCTCTCTCTCTCTCTCTCTCTCTCTCTCTCCCCCCCCCTCTCTCTCCCTCTCTCCTACCGGTCCTAGCTGCAACAACTTCCTTCATGGGATGGCAGGGAAGATTGCGTTTAACGTCCCGTCGACAGCTGGATCATTAGGGGCGGAGCACAAGCACGGATTGCGCCAAGGATGAGGAAGGAAATCGGCCGTGCCCTATCAAAAGAACCATCCTGGCATTTTCCGGGAGCGATTTTGGGGAAATCAGGAAAATCTAAATCTGGATGGCCACTTTTTTCGTGGATGACTTACATTTCCTTAAGATTCTTCTCCTGAATCTCTGTCTGACATTGGTTTTATGTGCTCACCCACTTAAGGTGGCTCTGGATAGTTACTAGTCGATATTGTACGGTAGATAGTAGTTTCCAGCAGTTGGTCTTCAGTAGTGTACATCAGGCACGGACAACCTCTGGTGACCCGCTTAAGGTCGCGAGCCGCCTCGTGATGTGACGCGACAGCAGCGCTCCTACAGCCAAAAGTGAAAGCTACAGCGTCCGTGACGTCATCGTCCGATATGAACGGCGCCGCCTCCTCGCCACGCCACGCCAACGAATTATGCCCGATTACAAGCGTTTGTGAGGGCACGTTCATTTTATGTTTACCCCTTTGTAATGTGTTTACATTTATTTACGCGTCGTTTAGCAATAGCGGTCTTAAAAAATTCCGTTGCAAAATTCTGCAACGTTATTAGTAAAGAAAATGTTCACGACACGTAAATAAATGTAAACATCTGAATAACTGCAATGTCATCACGGAAAAATAATCGCCGATAAAAACAACTGGGCGCAGCTAATTCGTCATAAATTCCCTTCAATTTCAAATGTCGAATTCGAATACGTCCACAATGGACACGAATTACACTGAAAAACCAAAGAAACTGGTACACCTGGCTAATGTGTAGGGAACCCGCGAACACGCAGAAGTGCCGTAACACGACATGGCATGGACTCGAGTAATGCCTGAAGTAGTGCTAGAGGGAACTGACACCATCAATCCTGTAGGACTGTCCATACATCCGTAAGGGTACGAAAGGATGGAGATCTCTTCTGAACAGCTCGTTGCAAGGCATCCCAGATATGCTCAATAATGTTCACGTCTGGGGAGTTTGGTGGCCAGCGAAAGAGTTCAAACTCAGAAGAGCGTTCCTGGAGCCACTCTGTAACAATTTTGGACGTGTGAGTGTCTCATTGTCCTGCTGTAATTACCAAAGTCTGTCGGAATGCACACAGGGAGGGCATCATTGGTCTGACAGGATGCTTACATACGCGTCACGTTTCTGCTGTCAGAGTCGTATTTAGATGTATCAGGGGTGCCATATCACTCCAACTGCACACGCCCAACACCATTATATAGCCTCCATTAGCTTAAACATTCCCCTGCTGACATACAGGATCCATGGATTCATGAGATTGTCTCCACACTCGTGCAAGTCCGTCCACTCGATACAATTTGTAACGAGACTCGTGCGACCAGGCTACATGTTTCCAGTCATCAACAGTCCAATGTCGGTGCTGACAGGCCCAGGCGAGGCGTAAAGCTCTGTGTCGTGCAGTCATCTATGGTACAAAGCGGGTCTTCGGCTCCGAAAGCTCTTATCGATGATGTTCCGCTGAATGGTTCGCACGCTGACACTTGTTGATGGTCCATCATTGAAATCTGCAGCAATTTGCGGAAGGGTTGCCCCTCTCTCACGTTAAAGGATTTCCTTCAGTCGTCGTTCGTCCGGCTCTTGCAGGATCTTTTTCCGACCTCAGGGATGTCTGAGATTTGATGTTTTACCGGATTCCTGATATTTGCGGTACACTACTGATTTGGTCGTACGGGAAATTTCCCACTTCACCGCTACCTCGGACATGCTCTGTCCCATCGTTCATGCGTCGACTTTAAGACCACGTTCGAACTCGCTCAAATCTTGACAACCTGCGCTTGTAGCAGCGGTGAGCGATCTAACAACTGCGCCCCACAGTTGTCTTATATAGGAGTTGCCGACCGCAGCACCGTATTCTGCCTGTTTGCATTTGTCTGTATTTGACTACGCATGTCTGTACCAGTTTCATTGGTGCTTCATTGTATTTAGCAATGTTGATAGAAGAAAGAATTATAAAACAAAAAAGAACACAAAAGATGGCAATGAGATAAGCAATCGACGCTGAAAAAGTATTTAGGAGTAAATTTGTGCCTTTCGGCCATAAGCATGTCACTAAGGTTTGAAATTGAGTGCGTTAATCCACAAAGAATAGTAGCGCGCACTCTTTTTCTAGATCTGCGCCCAAAAACTACTTTTGATGACTGACCGCACAGGCATGTGTTGTTTCTGTAACACTAACAATTAAGTAAGTTAACTTTCACTGGTCTGCGTCATGAGGTGCAAACCGGAGACGAATCGAGTGTAGGCGGAAATACCCGAATGTGCGCTCCGGGAGGAGTACAATGGGAACGCCTCTCTCACGCTCTCTTTCTTTCTTCTCCCCATGAATTTCTTCCGTCCGTCATGACACTCCACACATTGCGAATTCGGCAGCCATGACAGATTTCACGTCATCGCATTGTCGCCAATCTCGTCCGCCACGGCTCGTTCAATCTTGTTCCGGTGCGTTTGAACCCTCCGAGTATGGCTGCGGCTTTGCGTGGATCCCTTTCGGTACACACGGAAAGGTCTCCAGAGAGACGCGTAGGGGGACCAGTTTGTTGACTGAAAGAGAGAGGAGGTGCGGTCTCAGCAGATCTGGTGGGCTGGGAGTCTTTCCTCCGAAAAGAATGCAGCAGAGGCGAACGATACAGGGCGATCCACAAGTAGCAGATAAAGTATTCAGTCAGCTATTCGTGAGATACTGCTAGTCGTGCGATGCAAGTTGCAACGGTTCACTTACCCGCCCCCTATTGTATTACACTACTGGCCATTAAAATTGCTACACCATGAAAATGACGTGCTACAGACGCGAAATTTAACCGACAGGAAGAAGATGCTGTGATATGCAAATGATTAGTTTTTCAGAGCATTCACACAAGGTTGGCGCCGGTGGCGACACCTACAACGTGCTGACATGAGGGAAGTTTCCAACCGATTTCTCATACACAAACAGCAGTTGACCGGCGGTGCCTGGTGAAATGTTGTTGTGATTCCTCGTGTAAGGAGGAGAAATGCGTACCATCACGTTTCCGACTTCGATAAAGGTCGGATTGCGGTTTATCGTATCGCGACACTGCTGCTCGCGTTGGTCGAGATCCAATGACTGCTAGCAGAATATGGAATCGGTGGGTTCAGGAGGGTAATACGGACCACCGTGCTCGACCCCAACGGCCTCGTATCACTAGCAGACGAGATGACAGGCATCTTATCCGCATGGCTCTAACAGATCGTGCAGCCACGTCGCGATCCCTGAGTCAACAGATGGGGACGTTTGCAAGACGACAACCATCTGCACGAACTGTTCGACGACGTTTGCAGCAGCATCGACGATCAGCTCTGAGACCATGGCTGCGCTTACCCTTGACGCTGCATCACAGACAGGAGCGCCTGCGATGGTGTACTCAACGACGAACCTGGGTGCACGAATGGCTAAACGTCATTTTTTCGAATGAATCCAGGTTCTGCGACATCGCGGTGAACGCACATTGGAAGCGTGTATTCGTCATCGCCATACTGGCGTATCACCCGGCGTGATGGTATGGGGTGCCATTGGTTACACGTCTCAGTCACCACTTGTTCGCATTGACGGCACTTTGAACAGTGGACGTTACGTTTAAGATGTGTTACGACCCGTGGCTCTACCCTTCATTCGATCCCTGCGAAACCCTACATTTCAGCATGATGATGGACGACCGCATGTTGCAGGTCCTGTATGGGTCTTTCTGGATACAGAGAATGTTCGACTGCTGCCCTGGCCAGCACATTCTCCAGATCCCTCACCAATTGAAAACGTCTGGTCAATGGTGGTCGAGCAACTGGCTCGTCACAATACGCCAGTCACTACTTTTGATGAATTGTGGTATCATGTTGAAGCTGCATGGGCAGCTCTACCTGCACACGCCATCCAACCTCTGATTCAATGCCCAGGCGTATCAAGGCCGTTATTACGGCCAGAGGTGGTTGTTCTGGGTACTGATTTCTCAGGACCTATGCACCCAAATTGCGTGAAAATGTAATGACATTTCAGTTCTAGTATAATACATTTGTCCAATGAATACCCGTTTATCATCTGCGTTTCTTCTTGGTGTGGCAATTTTGATGACCAGTAGTGTACGTACTTCTGTGCTGGCGCCTTACTGCAGTGCGTCCACCGGCTGTTCCGGTGGTCGAGTTCCTGCCCTAGTTTCGCAGCATTTTGCTGCACTCAAGCCACGTTCCACTTTCTAATATGTTTTTAACGTGAGTGCAAAGTGAAACGTGACTTCAACGCAGAATAACGCTACAAAAACGAGTACAGAAGCTTGGCCACCGCATCAGTCAGTGGACGCACAAGCAGTTAAGAGACCCGTTTAGCATCGCGAAAAACTTTCATCTTTATTACGTGTAAGGAAATACAGTCAGTAATTTCAGACAGTCTTGAAAGTATGATGATGATGCTGATCTGATCTGATCATCGCGAAACCCTTATTGTGACAGCTTTTCCTTTTTTTTTTAAATTTATTCCCTTTGGCATAAATTATTTACCCAGATAAGTGAGAAACTACAGACTTCTTTTACAATAGTATATACAGGGTGGAGAAAAACTGTGTCACGAAATTTTAACCCTGGATAGCTGATGCCAGTAGGAACCAAAATTACTAATGTTGTGTACGTCGACAACGCACCATTTTTAAACTACGATGGTTCCTTTGAACGGACGAGCCCGATTACGTTCCTCAAGCTTGTACGAGTTTTTTCTCTTCCTCTGCTGACGTAATCGTCGATGGGTTGTCGGACCGTCTAATTCCTTCCTTTGATTAAAAAAAAATCGTGCATTAGGTGGGACGGCGGGGCAACAAATGATAATGGCTTTGTGTGCCACAAACCGACTAGGCACGGGTGTCCCTCACGAGGGCAGAGTCATTTGTCAATCAGGAAATGAGAGCGCGACGTGAGGGGGAGGAAGGGGGGGGGGAGGGAATTGCGAACGCCAGGCGGTTGCCCTCGCCCGCACCGGAAGGTAGCATCCTGGCCGCTTCGATTACAGCGGCGGCATTCCCCAGGGAAGAACAGAGGAGCCCGGGGACCTTTCCAACGGGATTAGGACACTACGAGGCCGTGTCGTACCAACTGCACCCACTAAAATTTGCGTCCAGACACGGTAGAGGAAACGTGCACTAATCCTTCCGTCCGAACTCGGCATCTTGCCCCGCAGGTAGAAGATGCGAGGACTCTTACATGGCGTACTAGAGGTACTGTACCAAGAACTGGAATGCTGAAATTTTCAATCTTAAGTTTTACAACAGTGACATCTATAGTCTGTAATAAATACATGGTGGCGCACGAAATGTGTTACCAATTGTTTCTTTCACAATTTACGACGCACATTAGATATACCCCATGGGATCTCTACAGCAGTACCAGCAGAGCTTGGAAAAACTAATGAGTTACGAAATGACGTGTAATTCACGATACTGCCGCTAGGAGACTAGTAAGCACCAATGGCTGACAATGGAAGACTGACGACACAGCAACGATCGGCAATTGTATTACTTTTTCATGATACGAAAAGCCTTGTTGTGACTCAGAGGCGTTTTCGACAACAGTTTAACACACGATGTGTCCCTTGCAAGAAGACCATCCACAGGTCGTACGATAAATTTGCACAGGAAGGAACAGTACTGGAAGCGAAGACACCTCGGCCTAAGCCCGTTTGTTCGCCGGAGAATATTGAAGCGGTACGAGTTGCTGTACAGGGAAATCGTGTAGAAAGGCGGCAGTGCAACTGGGAATATCCAGACGTTCCGTTCAACGCATTCTTAAAAGTGACCTCCATATGTACCCATACATGATGACCTGTGCACAGAAGCTTACTGAAGAACACAAGCAGCAGATACTACTGTTTGCTCAGTGGGCGGAGGATACGGAAGAAACTCTGAACAACGTTTTGTTTTCAGACTAGGCGCATTTTTATTTTGACGGCGTGGTTAACAAACAAAATGTACGCCTTTGGGCCACTGAAAACCCACAAGTGCTTCATGAACGACAACATTATACTCCGAGGATTACAGCGTGGGCAGCAATTTCCAGTCACGGACTTATTGGACCCTTTTTCTTTGAAGAAACTGCGAACAGCGAGCGTTATTTGAGCATGCTTCGCAATAGCTTCATTCCACAGCTTCTTGCTACTGCCTTGCCCTTTACAAGCAGTGGTTCATGCAAGATGGAGCAAGGCCACATACTGCAAACACTGTTTTGGAGCTTTTACACGAGCATTTCGACATGCGGATGATTTCACTCAAGTTTCCAGGTCGCTTCAATGACGGACAAAATTGGCCCCCCCAATAGTCCAGACCTCAAGCCATGTGACTTTTTTCTTTGGGGGTACCTAAAGGAAAAAATTTTTCCCGGAACGTCCACGTGATTTAATGGAGCTCAGAAGACTTATTCTTCAAGCTTGCAGTGAAATTACGGAAGTCATGTGAAGTAGGGTAATCACTAACTTTAGTGTTCGTTTGAAGGAAATTAGAAAACGAAATGGTGGACATATTGAGCATGTGCTGAGTTAGAACAAATCTCCATGGACGGCTCTTCATTGTAGTATATGTTCCTTTCACATTGTATTGACAAAGTTTATATTCAAAAACAAAATGGTAACACAATTCGTGCGCCACCCTGTGGAAGTACCTGTCCCCATGCAATACCAGTTGTGCCCTGAGGAAGGCCGTTGCAATTCGGCCGAAACGTCGGTCTTAGTTTATTATTGTTGTTAGTTTTTAGCAATGACGCGGCATAATACCCAGAAGAATTTTATTCTCTATGATTATTATCTGTTTTATTTTCTGTGGAATGCAGTTCCTGAATTATTACGTGGGACCACATCTTCAGTAACGTCGATGGAAAACGTAAAAGCGAAATTACAAATAATGAATTTAAAAAGACCATCTCTCTTGTACTTGAAACTGCATATTTTAAACTAATACAAAAAGTTTGGTACATCCACGTGGATCAGTATATCGTACTTGCAATACACATCAGATACGCTGTACAACTGTATCACTAAACGGCCAATCCGGGGCATTGTCCTATTTGTAGGTTGCCTACCTAATGGCTACCAGGGCCAACAAAACTACAATTTTCAAAAATTTTCAGTTATTCAACGAATTTAAAATTTAAAATGCTTCTATGACTACTCAATAAGGGTTAACCAAACTAAGTCAAGTATTACGGCTAGAAACTTTGACATGTCTAGAGGCAGTGTGACTCACGCGTGCAAGTTACCAGACTATTTTATCCAGTGTTTGAAAACGAGAGCAGTTAGCGGCTTCGAACAACATTTAAATGTAACTTCAAACCTTTACCAAACATTTTCTCGCTGACACTCCCCACAAAATGGTACAAGAAGCGTTTATCGCTTCACAAATTTCCACTGTTTACGCAGTTAAACTTCAGCTTGAGGCATTCGTCTTAATTTGTTGCTTCTCTACTAACAGCTCTTCTCGCAAAACAATTTGCTGGCATTATCTACATATACCACTGGCTGCACCTGCGAAATCACGCTGTTGTATGACACACAGTGCAGGAGATACACGTCATAAACATTGAAATGCGTCAAACAGCTACGTTTTCAAAAAATGGAGTTGAAGTTACCCGGCTGTTCTATACATTAGGGCGTGGGGGTGGGGGGCTTGGGTACTTACTAAACAGCAAGGACTATGGATGTATATAGATCACATAAACTGCACGTAACTTCCCCTCTCACTCATACAGCTACATGCGCGTACCTGGAACTGAGTGCAAAGCAGATCTTTTCTTTATACAAGGCCCCGTCACATTAATGTAACCACTGGCTATGTTCGACGTCAACGTACAATAACCACCCACTACGGCAGATGGCAGCACTAGTAGTAGACGGTATATAAAGATGCCGTAGGGACGCAGTAAACAGTCCAGTCGTTATCGTAACGAACAAAAGAAGCGATTTATTTGATGTCCAAATGGACATGATTATTGGCCAAGGGTGGAAGCATTTCAGAAACAGCTAAGTTCGTAAACTGTTCGCATGCAGCCGTAGTGAAAGCATACTGTGTACGGCAAAATGGTGCTATACAAAACCAGCGCCGAGGCAAATACATTGAAGCGCCAAAGAAACTGGTATACGCACGCGTATTCAAATTCAGAGATGCACAAACAAGCAGAATACGGTGCTGCTGTCGGTAACGCCTTTACAAGACAATAAGTGTCCTCTCTTTATCTTTCCCTGCTAATACTAGTCCACCCGCAATTTCTGTTTCTAATTTGCGCAGTGGAATGTGTCGTTCTTGATTGATTGAGAGGGATATGGGACCAATTGGCGAGGTCATCAGTCGCGCAAGACAATAAGTGTCTGGCGCAGTTGTTAGATCGGTTACTGCTGCTACAATCGCAGGTTACCAAGATTTAAGTGAGTTTGAACTTGGTGTGATGGGACACAGCATCTCCGAGGTCTACGCCGGTGGTCATTTTTATGGCGGCGTCGATGCGGCTAACACAGCCCTGTGCAGCACCTCGGTGCAAGAATACGGGGCGTTTCCGGTACACTTGGACTCTCGGGTACAGGTGGACCCTGACTTGGGCGGACAGATAGTTCGCAGCAATAGTGGACTGCAAGTTTTACAGGATGGGCGCAAATTTCACTGAACACAGTGTTCCCAATATGGATACACCCGGCACTACAAAGTGGTGTTATTAGACAGTGTGTGAGTCGTCTTTACCTAACGCGGTTTCCAGTGAGTCACGGTGGTATTACTGCGGCTGTTAAATGCGGCGCAGACAACGCGTAAGAGCTGAGGCGTGGCCTGGGCTGCTCCGCTTCTTAAGGCTGGGCTGGTGCTGTGTCTGATGCGGAAGGTGCGAACCGGTCCAGGCGATCGGCCACCTGCGCTATTTAGGCTGACCCGCGGTCGTCCCCCATTCCGCGCTCGCAATGTGAATACCGAAGCGGAATTAAACTACCTCTGTCGCGGCCCGATTTAAATCGCGCTGCATGTACAGCCATCGACCTGCTCCAGCTACGCCCAGCTCAAACTGCAGAGATCACTACTGTTGTAAGTGGGCTGCTCCTGTGTTGGCAGCTCTGTGTAGCGCTTTGCATTCGATCTCTGACTGCGCTTTCTTTGTAAGGCCGGTATTACACTATCAAATTTCTTTGTCCACTATCTTTGTCAAAGAAATTTGATGGTGTAATAGGAAACTTTGTCAAATGGCGTCCAATATTTGATCAAATCTAGGGCCTCGCTGTAGATTTGATCAAAGAAGTCGCTTGTCTTCTGTTCACTGCAATGTGACATGTTACCACATGGAGCGCTAGCATCGCTGCAGCGTTCTGTCGTCTGTAGTGCTTTTATAACCATTGCCGGTAAATACAATTGGTGTGTGCCGACAACTACAAAATTAATGGAGATGTACGAAGCTGATGAGGCACTTTACAGCGTGAAGCACCCTGAATACAAAAATAGATGAAGAAGATTGGAGACCTGACCTGACCTGACCTGACCTAACCCAACCCTCTCCTGAATCAAGGAATCTGAGTGTTATTACAGTGAGTCTGTCTTCTGCAAATGTAGCAGTTCTTAAGTGAATATTGTGCTTTGTGACATGAGGATACACTTCATTGAGCACATACAGAAATGTATGCTCATCCATTCTTAAGTAATGGATGTACGACTTGACGTCCTCCACTATAAGCTCACGTACCAAGTTTTGTTGAATGCTTTTATCAAGTCGTAAAACCCACGGCTTCACCCAGGTATGTTTCCTTTTTTTTTCCCTCGCTTCTCCTCCGCATGTGCACACAGTGCAATTGTGGTACAAGCAACTGCTGCGCTTAATAACAAGTTATTGTTGTCAGCCATCTTTAGCTTTGACGAAAAATATGATGACAGTGTAATACCCCTTCTAGCACTACGTCAAAGATCTTTGTCAAATGTATTTGACGGAATATTTGATCACATATTGGATCAAATCTTTGACAAAGAAATTTGATAGTGTAATACCGGCCTAAGAGACTCTGTGGCTGGTCGGACTCGTTGTTGAAAGTTAATCGCCAGTGCTGTTGGGCAGTTGGAAGTTAGTAGCCAGCAGTGATGGAAATATTGTTGGGCAGTTGGAGGTGAACAGCCAGCAGTGATGGATGTGAGATGTGAGCATTGGTGGAGGGTAGAGGTCTGAAGTGTTAGCATAGGTTAACAATCTGTACGTGTTCGACTTTGAGATTAAATATTATTTATGATTATATACCTTTGTACTAGATGTCAATGACTATTTATATTCGTGTCTGAACTGGATGTCACATTATTAAGGTAAAAAAAACTACATTATTTGGTTTGCAATAAAATCTTTCCTTTGCTAACCACATTCCTATTAGCAGTTAGTAGCTTTCGTAATTAAAATATTTTACTTAGCTGGCAGTACTGACGCTCGCTGTATTGCAGTAGTTCGCGTAATGAAGATTTTTGTGAGGTAAGTGCTTAATAAAATGTATAGGTTATTGCTAGGATTTCTTTTTAGTCAGGGCCATTCCTTTGAATTATTTGACGTCTGGTTATCTTTTTTTTGAGCAGTCAGATTGCGCTGCGCGAGGGTATTGTGGGTCTCACTCATTTAGCAATTTAAGTACAGACACACTCGTTTAAATAAAGAAGTTTCACTGTATCATGTTACTTTCCATTAGGAATGTGGGATGCACTCCACGACTGTGTTATGACTTTCAAAATGATGGAGCACAGCAATCTTCCTTTCCTTTTAGGCTTTATTAAAGCAAATCTACAATGAAGAGCCAAAGAAACTGGTACATCTGTCTAATATCGTGTAGGGCCCCCGCGAGCACGTAGAAGTCGCGCAACATAACGTACCACGGGGAACTGTTTAAACTCAGAAGAGTGTCCCTGGAGCAACTCTGTAGCAATTCTGGACTTGTGGGGTGTCCCATTGTCCTGCTGGAATTGCCCAAGTCCGTCGGAATGCACAATGGACATGTATGGACACCATAGTGGTGTGGGCTGTGTTTACACGGAATGGGCTGCGTCCTCTGGTCCAAATAAACCTACCATCGACTGGAAATCGTCGACTTCTCCTTGCCAAACGACGATGGTATTTTTATGGATGACAATGCGCCTTGTCGCCAAGCCACAACTGTCCGCTATTGGTTTGAAGAACATTCTCGACAGTTCGAGCGAATGATTTGGTCACTTGATAGCCTGACATGAATCCCATCGCACGTTTATGGGACATAATTCAGGCGTCAGATTGTCCACAAAATTCTGCACTGGCAACACCTTCACAATCATGGAGGGCTATAGAGGCATCACAGGTCAACATTTCTGCAGGGAACTTCCAACGATTTATTGAGTGCATGCAACGTCGGGCACGAGGACGTCCGACACGACATTAGTAGGTATCTCATAACTTTTTTTCACCTCAATGTATAGGTAATTCATACATTCCGGGACTCTAGAATCTCTACGATTTTCGACAGTTATCGATATAGCGAAGATACACTGAAGTGCCATAGAATGTGGTATACGCATGCGTATTCAACTACAGAGATAAGTTAACAGGCAAAATACGGCGCTGCGATGGGTAACGCCTACGTAAGACAGCAAGTGTCTGTCGCAATTGCTTGATCTGTTACTGCCGCTAAAATGGCGCGATATCAAGATTTAAGTGAGTCTGAACGTGGTGTTACAGACGGTGCACGAGCGATGGGACACAGCATCTCCGAGGTAGCGATGAAGTGGCTATTTTCGCATACGACCATTTCACGAATGTACAGTCACTATCAGAAATACGGTAAAACTTCAAATCACCGACATCGCTGCGGCCGGAAAAAGATCCTGTGAGAATGGGACGAACAACAACTGAAGAGAATCGTTCAACGTGACAGAGGTGCAACCCTTCAGCAGATTATATAGATTTCAAAGCTGGGCCATCAACAAGTGTCAAAGTGCGAACCATTCAACGAAACATCATCGATATGGTATTTCGGAGCATAACGCTCACTCGTGTATCCTTGATGACTGCACGACACAAAGCTTTACTCCTCGCCTGTGCCCGTCAACACCGACATTGGACTGTTAATGACTGGAAACATGTTGCCTGGTCGGATGCGTCTCGTTTCAAACTATATCGAGCGGACGGACGTGTACGGATATGAAGGCAACCCCATGAATCCATCAACCCCGCATGTAAGCAGGGGAATGTTGAAGCTGGTGGAGGCTCTGTATTGGTGTAGGACGTGTGCAGTTGGAGTGATGTCTAGTTACGACTGTGACAGGTGAACGTAAGCAGGTTGTCTGATCACCTGCTTCCATTCATGTCCATTGTGTATTCCGACGGACTTGGGCAATTCCAGCAGGGCAATCAGACACCCCACATGTCCAGAATTGATAGTAGCTGTTCAAATGTTCAGATGTGTGTGAAATCATATGGGACTTAACTGCTAAGGTCATCAGTCCCTAAGCTTACACACTACTTAACCTAAATTATCCTAAGGACAAACACACACACCCATGCCCGAGAGAGGACAATTACCTCCTCCGGGACCAGCCGCACAGTCCATGACTGCAGCGCCCTAGACTGATAGTAGCTCCAGGAGTTTCAACACTTCCGCTGGCCACCAAATCCCCCACACATGAACGTTATTGAACATATCTGGGATGCCTTGTAACGTGCTGTTCAGAAGAGATCTCCACCCCCTCGTACTCTCATTGATTTACGGACAGCCCTGCAGGATTCATGGTGTCAGT
Source organism: Schistocerca nitens (assembly GCF_023898315.1). Classification (NCBI taxonomy): domain Eukaryota; kingdom Metazoa; phylum Arthropoda; class Insecta; order Orthoptera; family Acrididae; genus Schistocerca; species Schistocerca nitens. The sequence goes on along the minus strand of NC_064623.1, from coordinate 52,131,077 downwards.
TCCCTCCAGCACTGCTTCAGACATGAGTCGAGTCCATGCCACGTCGTGTTCCAACACTTCTGCTTGCTCGCGGGGGCTCTAGAGGAAATTAGGCAGGTGTAGCAGTTTCTTTGGCTCTTCAGTGTACAAGTCTACCCAATTCTAATATAGGTCTTAACAGAAGGACAGGTAGTCAATTTGATAAACGACAAAAATAATTTTTTTCGTGTCGTAATTACAATTTAACAATTTTGGGAGTTTCTCTCTCTTTTTACTGCGTTACCTTGCTTCTTGCCACATATCAAGGTTCTAGGTCAACGGGAAGTACCTTCTAGGTTGTAATGAGTGAGGCTTCGACTACTAAAATAAGTGACACAAATGGCCGTATCTTCTGACTGCAGTGACTAAGGTTAATTTTTTTACACTACCAAGAGATCGTAGATGTTACTGAATGACAAAATTTCAACTAGATACGTCTGCACCGGAACTCGTCCGCGCAGTGGGGCCTGCTGTTTCCCATCCGCTAAGTAATGTAGATTTACGACTGGGTACTACGGTGGTATAGTTTTATACTTGGCATGGCCAAACTTTGGCATGCAATAGTTTAGTGCCAATAGCTTCTGAAGAAGGCCAAATTATTTTGGCTGAAACCTAGGTAAAGATTGGTTTCTATTTGTAACTGAGGCTGACGTGTTATATGTTCGCTAAGAGCTCTCTAACATTCAGAACCTAAAGCCGTCGGCACACGAACCGTGCTGTCGAACGTTAACGCTGAGTGTGCCAAGTTCAACGTGCTGCTGAACGCTCAGGAACGATGCGACTCGTGCATACGGTACGTGGGCCCCAAAGTGGTATACGCGATCGCAACGCACTCCAGCGGCAGTTGAGGGATGTTTCTAGTAGTTCGTAGATCACACTGTTTACTCAACGGAAGTGCGTAAAATTCCCGCGTTAGCTCTATTAAAACGCACATTTCCTCCATCGTCCACGAAAAGGAAAGTACCATGTCCAATCAATGACACAGGCTTATAAAAGTTCCATTACAAACAGTGCGGTACAAATTTCGAATATTTCTCTGCATACGATAAACATTATTTCATCATTTCCACATTTTAGTAAAACCCCAAGGTCAGGCTTACTTGATCACTGTTCCTACCCAGTAGCAGAATCTTTGCAACATGTGCATTACGAAGTGTAAAAGAAAAAGGAGCAAAATATCTTTATACAAGTAGCGCAAGCTGTCCTGTAGATTAAGCCAATCGAACAAAGTCACCCCTTAAAAAAAGGTGAACTTATATTTACATAACATCAAATATTATAGCATATACTTATATTAAACTAATAATAAAGTATCAGAACCCAATAAAAACGCGAATGTTAGGAAAAAAAATGTGGAAGTGGCAAGACGCGAACCACCACCCCATCAAACTAATCTGTAGGGGGCAGTGGCGCTGCTCATTACGCTACACCAATAACAGACTCCGAATGTCTAGTCATAGTATGTTAGGTACTGCAGAAAACCTTAATCGTAGATATGTTACTAATTGTAGTTTAACAAATTGTACCAAGAACAATGCCTTTTGGGTGGATCTTCAGTGTGTCGCTGGCTTCAAATAGCCTACTGTCATTATACGCAAGTTACAATAATTCTTTTGCCACGAATATGATCTTTCTCATTATTTTATTGGAACGAATCACACAGTTAACTACGAGTTTTCCAGTGATTCTCAATATGCTGGTGCTCAGATACGGCATATATACATATAGGCTTGAAGTGAACGCCAATATGGTGCCTCTCAACTCTGTACTGAAGGGAGACGGCGTGCGTGTGACGTAAGTGGCGCTGTGCCATCTCATTGGTCAACGCTCAGAATACCTGACATGTCAGATATTGCTCTGCACGTTCGGAAAGACTCCCGAGCGTGCTATTCCACGCTATGACGTCAGAAACTCGGCACGCTCAACGCTCGGATGCACGGTCCGTGTGCTGACGGCTTAACGACGATGAGAATATCATCTACTGTAAAGGAGTTTTTCCCTCCAGTTTTGACCAGAACTTTTTCCTGTACAAAAATGCGAGGAAAGAGCCCAGAATTGGCCTGACCCCTGGGAGGAAACTTAGCAACAACCGCACACTGGCTGGGGGCGCGTCTTGTGTACGCGAGGCCGTCTAGCGCGGCTGTGGCCGGACACTCGGTTCCACTGGGGACACAGCGGGCAAACTTTTGTCCCGCGCGCCCACCAGCAGCTGGGGACCCGCACAACTTAGCGCTCCCATTCCTCGGCTGCGGCAGGAGTTCATTCGCGAAAGTGCTGCTCTGCCAGTGTTTTATTCCCTCTTACTCTCAAATCAGAAGAACTGTCCACCGCACTACACGAAGACGACAGAAGCGCGGTTTCCTCCTACTCCCAGGCGTGTGGACTCCCGCGAGCGAAGGGGAAAATAAACGGCAGATGTGCACCACCGCTGAATCGCGATTTGCACCACATACGAGAGCACCCAGCGAACGACAATTCTGTCTGGTGTAGATGGTAGGGTGGCAACAGCCTTGCCGCAGTGGATACACCGGTTCCCGTGAGATCACCGCAGTTAAGCGCTGTCGGGCGTGGTCGGCACTTGGATGGGTGACCATCCAGGCCGCCATGCGCTGTTGCCATTTGGCGAGGCATTCGTCTTCATGGAAGGCAATCTGCGCCCCCATCGTTCACATCTTGAGAATGACTTCGTTCAGGATAACGACATCGCTCGACTAGAGCGGCCAGCAAGTTGTCCAGACGTGAACACTATCGAACATGCCTGGGATAGATTGAAAATGGTTGTGTATGGACGACGTGACCCACCAATCAGTCTGATTGATTTCCGCAGAACCGCCGTTGAGGAGTGGGACAATCAGGACCAATAGTGCCTTGATGAACTTGTGGATAGTATTCCACGACGAATACAGGTATGCATCAATGCAAGAGGACGCGCTACTGGGTATTAGAGATAGTGTGTACAGCAATCTGGACCACCACATCTGAAGGTCTCGCTGTATGGTGGTACAACATGCGATATGTGGTTTTCATGAGCAATTAGAAGGGCGGAAATGATGTTTATGTTCGTCTGTATTCCAATTTTCTGAACAGGTTCCGGAACTCTCGGAACCGAGGTCACGCAAAACTGTTTTTGATGTGTGTACAGAAGACCTAATCAGCCTTGTTCCTTACATGCATGCTAACTGTAATTACATGGCTGATGTATCAGTGTTATGTTAGAAATTTTTAATAATAAATAAAAACTGGTTACAAGTGTCAACCATCTGAAACTTTATAATTAGTGACAGTTCTCATAATACCCGTTTTAGACAAGATACACGGGGCGGACAAAAATATTGAAACGCCTGAAACCAAAGTGCCATATTATCTTCAATGGAATCCTGCACCATTCTCCCTGCAATGGCGCCATTTTCGGTTAACGTTGATGCAGGTGAATATCGTTCACGCACCCTTCCCTCCGAAGTACAACGCAAAGACTCAATAATATTGAAACCTGGCGAGCTCACAAAACCAGTCCTGGAGAATGTGGGTTGTGTAACAGGAGCCCTATTGTATTCAGCCACACCATCACCATTGCAGAACAATGTACCATAGGATGGAACTTATCGTGATATTGCATGGACCCCATGGTTACTGGCAATGATGATGATGTGGCCATCTTGGCTGATAAGGCTGCCCACATCAAAAGAGAAGCACGAGCATGTTTCACTCTGGGGACACAATCTCAGCCAGAAGTTGGAAGCAGTGTGCAACAAGACTCATCAGACCAAATGACACCGATCCATAACGCAGGTTTCACGGCTTCAGCAACACGTTTTACTGCTGCGCGAATTTGCATCACTTTAGGAGTGGTTTTGTAATTCCAGCTCGCCTTTCAATTCTGTGCATATGTAGCTCCCTTCCTGTTTTTTAGTGCTGACAGGATTCATGAGGGCGACATTCAGTTTTGCAGCTGTCGTCCTCTTCATTTTTTGACACAACCCTTTTCAATGAACGTCTGTCAAGATCACTGAACGCGCATTTCCGTTCGGGCCGTTACTTATAGGGCAATGTTTTTCTGCTTTCCCCGTAAGCGGTACAAATCTTCGCCGGCCGTAGTGACCGAGCGGTTCTAGGCGCTACAGTCTGGAACCGCGTGACCGCTACGGTGGCAGGTTCGAATCTTGCCTCGGGCATGAATGTGTGTGATGTCCTTAGGTTAGTTAGGTTTAAGTACTTCTAAGTTCTAGGGGACTGATAACCACAGCAGTTAAGTCCCATAGTGCTCAGAGCCATTTGAACCATTTGGTACAAATCTTCCATGCGGCAACTCTTGAAACGCCAAACACTTCGGCTCCCTTGGCTACGGAAGCATCCAGGATACGAGCACCAACAGTTGGCCACCTTCAAATTCATTTAGCTCCGACATAATACACTCTTCACTGCACAGGAGACTTACTGAGCGCAACGTATCGAGAGGATTGAACAGCTATCGTAAGTGGTAAAAAACAATACACCGCAACCTGCAAGATAGACTAGCATATGCATTTATGTTCAAGTATGCATTTATCGCCGTATTTTTGGGACCCCAGTATTTCCCTACGATTAAGTATTACGAATAAAATCGACTATCTCTTTATTTTTTCTTGCTTTTTCCACCTTTTGAGCCATACGGAGTAATTTAACAAGGATGATGGCTTAGTACGGAATGGGGGCTGAGAGACTTGTTTTTTTCAGATTTTAATAAGATGGAGAGGGGCCACACTTCACTCCGGGACAATGAACCTGACAGTGTATGGCGGAGGGTACCTTGAGTACCTCTATCGGTTCTCCTTTCTATTCCAGTCTCGTATTGTTCGTAGAAAGAAAGATAGTAGCTATGCCTCTGTATGGGCTCTAATCTCTCTGATTTTATCCTCATGGTCTCTCCCCGAGATATACGTAGAAGGGAGTAATATACTGCTTGACTCCTCGGTGGCCGGACGGTGTGGCCGAGCGGTTCTAGGCGCTTCAGTCTGGAACCGCGCGAAAGCTACGGTGGCAGGTTCGAATCCTGCCTCGGGCATGGATGTGTGTGATGTCCTCAGGTTAGTTAGGTTTAAGTAGTTCTAAGTCCTAGGGGACTGATTACTTCAGATGTGAAGTCCCATAGTGCTCATAGCCATTTGAATCATTCGAATCCTCGGTGACGGAATGTTCTCGAAACTTCAACAAACGCCCGTACCGCGCTACTGAGCGTCTCTCTCGCAGTCTTCCACTGGAGTTTATCATCTCCGTTACGCTTTCACGATTACTAAATGATACTGTAACGAAGTGCGCTGCTCTCCGTTGCATCTTCTCTATCTCTTCTATTAACCCTATCTGGTACGGATCCCACACCGGTGAGCAGTATTCAAGCAGTGGGCGAACAAGTGTACTGTAACCTACTTCCTTTGTTTTCGGACTGCATTTCCTTAGGATTCTTCCAATGAATCTCATGAATTTACTCCTCTGCAACCCTCCCCCTGCCATAGCACCGTTGTGCACAAGGAAGAACGGGAGGGGGGGGGGGGGGGGTGTACGCGTGTGCACAGTGTCAACTGTAATGGAAACTGGTCCAATGTCATCCGGTTCTCTCCGCTGACGAGTGCAGGTTTTGTGTGACGTTTGGTGATCGTCATAGACGAGTGTGAAGGCCGCCAAGTACCCACACATGTGTCATGCATGCAGCGCCAGGCATTCAGCCAAGTTTAAGGGAGCAGCTATCATAATGAATGCGGAACCAAGAACGAACTGCTCGGATTAGAAAGGGCATAAGACACCGACGTAATCTTCAGCCTGTGCTGTTCTGTCTACACATCGTACAAGCAATGACTGAAATAGGATTGGTTGAGAAGCGGGATGAAACTTCGGGGTGAAGGCTTATCAGTGACAAGATTCGCTGACGAAATTACTACCGTCCCTGTGGTGGTGGTGGTGGTGATGATTTCTCGCAGAGGGTTGCGATGAAAGGCCGGTGGCGAGGTGTTACTCTCTGGGACGAGAACACGGTGGAGCACGGCTGTTTGAGTAAGCGCGTCTTCAGAGCTTTCAGCTGTCTGCGGAGAACAATCGCGTAATGGCGGCCTGTTCCTTTTGTCCAGCTCGCTCTGCGCTCTTTTCTGTGCGGCTGCGGAAGCAGCCGTGTTTCCTCCGCGCGCGCGCGCGCGCACACACACACACACACACACACACACACACACACACACACACACACACACGTTATTACGATCAGCCCCCAGAAGTGACACACCTGTCTGGATTTACATGTATACTCCACCAAGCCACTGTGCAGCGCATTGGTGGGGGGGAGTATACACCGCTTCTGTCGTACCCCTATTGTATCTCGAGTGAGGGACGGACTACTTTCTTCGTGCCTCTGTTCCCAAGTACTCTCTCTTACCGTTTTCTCATAACTCCTACGCTAGAGATACGCTAGTGGCGGCATATGTGATGCACAGTGATCCTCGAAAACATAGATTTTAATTTTACTGAACAGAATATCTTCCTTCGTTTTACCAAAAATACCATCTATTCACTAAAGAATCTAGCTCCCATGTATGGAAACAGCTACTCATTTCTTTTCAAATGAGTTAACGTGTTAAATATTTGACGTTAATGACGTAAAACGTGTGTTTCAGGACACAAAACCTCAATTGTGTTCATTTCTTTAGTTCGGTACCTCCAGTGTTGAGGCCATAAACGGGTGTGAACACACGAGGATGAAAGTAACGCCGGCCTCTGTTGCCGAACGGTTCTAGGCGTTTCAGTCCAGAGCCGCGCTGCTGCTACGGTCGCAGGTTCGAATCCTGCCTCGTGCATGGATGTGTGTGATGCCCTTAGGTTAGTTAGGTTTAAGTAGTTTTAAGTATAGGGGACTGATGACCTCAGATGTTTAAGTCCCATATTGCTTAGAGCCATTTGTACCATTTTTTGAACGAAAGTAACTTTGGCATGACGTGACAATCCCAAGTAACACAGTTCATCGAAAACTTGCACAATACACGAAAAGAACCGCGGAAAAGGTCTTGGTTGCACGGCTGTAATTATTAATTATTAACCAATGATGCGTTTCACCTGATTCACGTATCTTTAGATAGGCCAACAAAAAAACACACATTTTGGTATAAATGGCATGACCCGATTTTGCCAAATTAGTGGCAAGTGATTGTAAGACAACTTACTGAATGTCAAATGGTGTTAGGCACATGGGATACCGAGCATACAAAAAATACCAGGAAATAACTGCCCTCGTCAAGAAGTCTGAAACACTGCGTGGTATCACGTAAATAAATTGAACGGGATGTATTAAAAAATAGTGAAACTTTGTGATCGGCTTTGTCATAAAAATAGATATTACACACCACAGTGAAAAAAAAAGAAAAATTATCTTGCTAAGGTATGCAGTGTATTCCAGTGAAAACAAAACAAGATCAGCCCTACATTGATCTGTCACCAAGTAAAAATGTTGGGTTTGTAGTTGCTCATTTTAGGGCTACGCAAACAACTATTCTCATTTTTACTATTTAATCCTTGCCTATATTTGGCAGTTAAATAATACTCTGTAGCTCACAGCTCACTAACAGTACACTTCGCGCACGCTTCTTTGTGCTCCCGATTGGACTACATTGCATGCATCAGCAAGGCAATCTTTTTTTCTTTTCTCTTTTCTGTAATACATATACTTTCATGACAAAGCCGGTCACAGGATTTCGTTATTTCTTGGCTATATTTTGTTCCGTTTATTTACAGGACACGGCGCAATGTTTCCGAATATCTGATGGGGGCAATTACTTGCTGTGACGTTTTGTATGCTCGGTATCCCATATGCTTAATACCAAGTAACATCAAGAAGTCATGTTGGAATTTGTTAGTATTTCCAATTCTGCAAAATGGGGTCATGCCGCTTCCAACAAAATGTATATTTCTGAGTAAGTCAATCTAGAGATGCTTGAATCTGGCGAAACGCGTCATTGGTAAATAAATAATAAATACAACCCCGAAACCAAGAGTGATTCTTCATTCACTGAAAGAACTAAGCACAGAACAGAAATGCAATGTATTCAAGGACAATAATTACACTGAAGTCGAGAGCCGAAGAAACTGGTACACCTCCCTAATATCGTGTAGGGCCCCACGAGCACGCGGAAGTGCCGCAACACGACGTGGCATGGGCTCGACTAATGTCTCGTGTAGTGCTGGAGGTAACTGACACCATGAATCCTGCAGAGCTGTCCATAAATGCGTAAGAGTAGGAAGGGCTGGAGATGTCTTCTGAGCAGGAATCCCAGATATGCTCAATAGTGTTCATGCTGGGGAGTTTGGTGACAAGCGGAAATGTTTAAACTCAGAAGACTGTACCTGGAGCCACACTTAGCCATTCTACATCTACATCCATACTCCGCAAGCCACCTGGCGGTGTGTGGCAGAAGGTACCTTGAGTACCTCTATCGGTTCTCCCTTCCATTCCAGTCTCGTATTGTTCGTGGAAAGAAGGATGGTCGGTATGCCTCTGTGTGGGCTCTAATCTCTCTGATTTTATCCTTATGGTCTCTTCGCGAGATATACGTAGGAGGGAGCAATATACTGCTTGACTCCTCGGGGAAGGTATGTTCTCGAAACTTCAACAAAAGCCCGTACTGAGCTACTGAGCGTCTACCTTGCAGAGTCTTCCACTGGAGTTTATCATCTCCGTAACGCTTTCGCGATTACTAAATGATCCTGTAACGAAGCGCGCTGCTCTCCGTTGGATCTTCTCTATCTCTTCTATCAACCCTATCTGCTACGGAACCCACAATGGTGAGCAGTATTCAAGCAGTGGGCGAACAAGCGTACTGTATCCTACTTCCTTTGTTTTCGGATTGCATTTCCTTAGGATTCTTCCAGTGGATCTCAGTCTGGCATCTGCTTTACCGATGATCAACTTTATATGAGCATTCCATTTCAAGATGATGATGATGATGTTTGGTTTGTGGGGCGCTCAACTGCGTGGTTATCAGCGCCCGTACAATTGCCCAACCTTTGCTCAGTCCAATTTCGCCACTTTCTTGGATGATGATGAAATGATGAGGACAACACAAACACCCAGTCATCTCGAGGCAGGTGAAAATCCCTGACCCCGCCGGGAATCGAACCCGGGACCCCGTGCTCGGGAAGCGAGAACGCTACCGCGAGACCACGAGCGGCGGACATTCCATTTCAAATCACTCCTTAATACGTACTCCCAGATAATTTATGGAATTAACTGTTTCCAGTTGCTGACCTGCTATATTGTAGCTAAATGATAAGGGATCTTTCTTTCTATGTATTCGCAGCACATTACACTTGTCTACATTGAGATTCAATTGCCATTCCCTGCACCATGCGTCAATTCGCTGCAGATCCTCCTGCATTTCAGTACAATTTTCCATTGTTACAACCTCTCGATATACTACAGCATCATCCACAAAAAGCCCCAATGAACTTCGGATGTCATCCACAAGGTCATTTATGTATAATGTGAATAGCAACGGTCCTACGACACTCCCCTGCGGCACACCTGAAATCACTCTCACTTCGGAACACTTCTCACCATTGAGAATGACATGCTGCGTTCTGTTATCTAGGAACTCTTCAATCCAATCACACAATTGGTCTGATAGTCCATATGCTCTTACTTTGTTCATTAAACGACTGTAGGGAACTGTATCGATCGCCTTGCGGAAGTCAAGAAACACGGCATCTACCTGTGAACCCGTATCTATGGCCCTCACTCGTTGACGAATAGCGCGAGCTGGGTTTCACACGATCGTCTTTTTCGAAACCCATGCAGAGTAGATTTCTAGTCTCCAGAAAAGTCATTATACTCTAACATAATACGCGTTCCAAAATTCTACAACTTATCGACGTTAGAGATATAGGTCTATAGTTCTGCATATCTGTTCGGCGTCCCTTCTTGAAAACGGGGATGACCTGTGCCCTTTTCTGAACGTATGGGGTGTCGCATTGTCCTGCTGGAGTTGCCCTGGTCCGTCGGAATGCAAACTGGAGCAGAGGCAACTGTGGTGCACCACGGGCCATGGATGACACAGGTGAACGACGACTGCGGATACGTGTACGGGCGGTTGAGCAACTGACCGCCCAGATGAACCAAGGGGGTACCTACAGTGTCTCTTCAATGACCGTTCAGCGAACATAGCTACATGTGGACCTCCGAGGCAGACGCCTGGCTCATGCTGCCACGCTGACTGCTGTTCATCGGCGAGGAAGGTTTTAATTTACACGCCACTGCAACAGGACGTCCACTGGGTGGCGACAGGTCGCCCTTTGAGGTCAGTCACGTTTTATGCTCCATCTGACAGCTGGCCGTTGCCGTTTACGGCCGTGCAACAATCGTCGGTAGGATCCACGGCGGTGGAAGGAGCGTTTAAGTCTGCGGGTATGTTTTCGTGGCATTCCCTGAGTGATCTCGTGTCAACTCAAGCATGTATCTATCCTTGCGGCTCATATTCAGACTTTTGACATCTGGTTACATTTATGTGAGTGGACAGTAAGGCCTCAGTGATTACGCCGAAGTGCCGCAACACGACGTGGCATGGACTCGACAAATGTGTGAAGCAGTGCTGGAGGGAATTGGCACCATGAATCCTGCAGGGCGTCTATAAATGGGTAAGAGTACGAGGGGGTGGAGATCTCTTCTGAACAGCACGTTGCAAGGCATCCCAGATATGCTCAATAATGTTCATGACTGGGGAGTGTGGCGGCCAGGGGAAGTGTCAAAGCGCAGAAGAGTGTTCCTGGAGCCACTTTGTAGCAATACTGGACGTGTGGGATGTCGCGTTGTCCTGCCGGAATTGCCCAAATCCGTAGGAATGCACAATGGACACGAATGGATTCAGGTGGTCAGACAGGATGCTTACGTACGTGTCACCTGTCAGAGTTGTATTTAGACGTATCAGGGGTCCCATGCCACTCCAACTTCACACGCCTCACACTATTACAGAACCTCCACCAGCTGGAATAGCCCCTGTTGACATGCGGGGTCCATGGATTCGTGAGGTTGTCTCCATGGTCCATCAGCTCGATACAATTTGAAACGAGATTCGTCCGACCAAGCGACACGTTTCCAAGAGTATTTGAACACGCATGCCTGTATCAGTTTCTTTGGCACATGCCTGCACCAGGTTCTTTGACGCTTCAGTGTAATATCCGCACTTGTGCCTATACCAATAAGCTCTCATAGCTGTTCGATGAAACTAATTTTGGCACAAAAAAAGGCATGAACTGCATAGAAAAAAAATAGCATCCAATTATGTCACATTTCTGTTAGATGTGACAGGAATTTCACTGATTCCTCATAGCCGGCTGATGTAGCCGAGCGGTTCTAGCCGCTTCAGTCTGGAACCGCGCGACCGCTACGATCGCAGGTTCGAATCCTGCTTCGGGCATGGATGTGTGTGATGTCCTTAGGTTAGTTAGGTTTAAGTAGTTCTAAGTTCTAGGTAGCTGATGACGTCAGATGTTAAGTACCATAGTGCTCAGAGCCATTTGATTCCTCATAATGGAAAGTAGAGTTTTTATTTGTAAACTAATCTCCAATGTAAAACAATAACACAATTCCAGTAATTTATTCTTTGTTATCACATACACAAGGCAGTGTACTTACGTATTAAACTGAACCACGGTATAACAAACGACCTGACTCCATTTTCAATTCGTTCGTATCAGCGTTAGGAATGGTTAAAGACACTGCACTTCCATTGGGAGGGGGGGAGGGATGCTGGAGTTCTATTCCCTTTCGCTATGGAGATTTTAATTGTTCTGTAGCTTCCAGAAGCCGCTTTAGGGAATGCTAGGATGGTTCCCATGGAAAGAGCACGGCCGATTTCCTTTGACAATGCGACTAGCATTACATCCTCATTTACGTCATCGAAAAGTCATAACTGGTGAAGTGGTAAAAAGATTATTCCACCGACGCTTTAAACATTTTGGTAAAATTAAAAAAAAAACTTTTATTGACATCAGCCGTTGATAATGCAACAACATTCACAATGTCTGGCATGGCAGAAATTCAATCATTTTCTTTATGCTGGATCCGACAGTCACTAATGAAAGTTTAAAACCATGATTACATCTGGATTTCAACCTATTCTTTAAATTTTTTAAAGAAAATATTGACATTCTAAATTCATAATTTCTTTTCAGTATTACAGTTTTTAACCTTTAACAAATTCTTAGGGGCTGTAAAACTCTGTGCAAAAAATTATTAAATCCTGAAGCTTCCTGGCATAGAAAATCCTTATGTTCCTCTTATTGTGTCATACTGAGCGAATGACAAGATAAAGACATAACCAGAGGAAGCTTCCTGTCAGGAAAATAGTCTTCATTTGTGCAACGTTTCTCTTTTTTCCTGAGTCACCGGTGATACCGTCGCGAATTTTTAAAAGCCCTTTTCTACGTTAAATTGTGACTCAGCAGCAATTCCGTTCGTCTGAGAATCGCTTCCAGAGAATCGAAATTTGAACAACGTTCACAAATTTTATCGCGCCGCCATGTTAGGTGCGTCAGCAGACGGGACAAAGAGATTAAGTGGGGCAGAGAGGGTACGAATTGAATGGAAAACAGTTCGCGCCTGTCGTGTTAAGTGACGCTATCTCGTTTAGCCTTGAGTTCTGCAGTTACATCACGTGTGCCCGCAGATGCAGCTCCACTCAAACGTGACCGCCTCCACGAAACACATCCTATACACGCCCCACTTAACAGTATTAGTGCCGGCATTCTCCGCAATAAGCGGCATAAACTGATTAAGTAGTCTCCTGCTAGTAAGTCACAAATTCACAGGTCGGTAAGATACACGTATCTTCTTAGACAGCGTGAGACGATTTTCCTCCCAAAGGGATTTATAAAAGAATCAATCGTAAGTCTTCACGGAACGTGCACTGTTTTGCAGTTTCCTGGCACATGAAAATTTCGCGACAGCTTCAATTCTAACAGCACTTTTATTTCGACGTTACAGAACCTCTACAAAATACGTTGCGAGATTAGCACATCTGTAAAAAGAAAGCGTAGTCAGTCTAAGGGATTATCGTTCTGACGTGGGAATCGTGTTCTAATACACAGCTGATACGAGCATTACCCTCATAAAGCAAAGGTTCGGGGTTCGAGTCCTTATTCCCCCCACAGTTTCAATGTGCCAAGATGTTGTCGACTTACCTACTGTATAATAATAAAAGCAGACAACTGCAGGCTACCGATGTACCGGTTGCCAGGGCAACAACTATCTGAATTCACCTTTTGCAGCGCTGACCTCTGCGAAATGTGCAGGAAGGGGAGTCAATTAGGTTCTAGAACAATGGTTCCCAAATTGCGGGTAATTACCTGCTGAGGAGTAAAATAAAATTTTGTGACGGGTGAAAACTAAACGATTTGTTTCTGTTTCAGTCACGAAGCGGACTCATTTTCAAAAGATCATTACTATTACCACAATTTTGTAAGATTCTAATACTTGTTATGTAAGTTATCAATAATTACTTTTTCTCAATTACTATCTGTAATGCTGTGGAGGTTACACATTTCCCACTCACTACACATGTATGTCGTGCTTTTTTCTGTCTATCGCTGCTGATAAAAGTGAGACACATACGTCAAAAATGCTAAATCTCTAAAAAAAGGTCTCCTCCAAGTTGTAGATAGAATTTGCAGCAGTCCGGAAATTGCTTCATTACTCGCTTCGAAACAGGCAAATGAATTACTTGACAGCACGACACAGCAGTAACTACTAAGGGCTAGTATAGTGCTTTACACATTATTATTATTATTATTATTTTATTAGTATTAGTGGCTGTGGTCAGACACAAAACAATAACAGCCTAAAGTTTTCCACTTTCTGTCTGTTCAGAAGCAAGAAGTGCAGCAATGAAGTGATTTACGAACAGTAAGTATGGAGCATACATTTTAACTTGATGCTTTCAAATGGGGTTGCAGTGCGGAGGATATGCAAGTGGCGCAATGGGGAGGATTATTGCAGGGGAAGTATGTTTTGTAACAAGTGTGCACCCTTAGTGTGGATAGTTAGAAGCACTTACGATGCACCACGAATTCCTTCGTCATTCATTCACACACACACACACACACACACACACACACACACACACAAACTAAATATCATGCGCCTTTCATCATTTTAAAAATAAAAGTACTCCAAGAAAAATTTTCCATTCTACAGTTTAGTTAGGTGCTAAAATTCGTGATGTGGTGGAGGAGAGAGAGTGGGGTACTAGCTAATGTGTAATTGCACTCCACGGTTCAAAGTGCCGTCAATGCGAACGAGAGGTGACCGAGACGTGTAAGCAATGGCAGGCAACCCATACCATCACGCTAGGTGATAAGCCAGTATGGCGATGACGAATACACGCTTCCAATGTGCGTTCACCGCGATGTCGCCAAACACGGATGCGATCATCATGATGCTGTACACAGAACCTGGATCATCCGAAAAAATGACGTTTTGCCATTCGTGGACCCAGGTACGTCGTCGAGTACACCATCGCAGGGGCTCCTGTCTGTGATGCAGCGTCAAGGGTAACCGCAGCCATGGTCTCCGAGCTGATAGTCCATGCTGCTGCAAACGTCGTCGAATTGTTCGTGCAGATGGTTGTTGTCTTGCAATCGTCCCCATCTGCTAACTCAGAGATCGAGACGTGGCTGCACGATCCGTTACAGCCATGCGGATAAGATGCCTGTCATCTCTACTGCTAGTGATACGAGGCCGTTGCGATCCAGCACGGCGTTCCGTATTACCCTCGTGAACCCACCGATTCCATATTCTGCTAACAGTCATTGGATATCGACCAATGCGAGCAGCAATGTCGCGATACGATAAACCGCAATCGCGATAGGCTACAATCCGACCTTTATCAAAGTCGGAAACGTGATGGCACGCATTTCTCCTCCTTACACGAGGCATCACAACAATGTTTCACCAGGCAACGCCGGTCAACTGCTGTTTGTGTATGAGAAATCGGTTGGAAACTTTCCTGATGTCAGCACGTTTTAGGTGCCGCGACCGGCGCCAACCTTGTGTCAATGCTCTGAAAAGCTAATCATTTGCATATCACAGCATCTTCTTCCTGTCGGTTAAATTCCGCGCCTGTAGCACGTCATCTTCGTGGTGTAGCAACTTTAATGGCCAGTAGTGTAGAATGTGCCGACTCCATTTGCGTGGACAGCTGCGGTAGGTTTCTCGGTTGAGGATTCAAGGCGTGAACAGACTGGCCGAGCTGGTCCCAGAGATTCTCAATTGGGTTTAAATCCGGTGAATCTAAGGCCAGGGAAGTACTCCTGGTGCTCTTCGAAGCACGCACGTACACGTTGCGTTGTCCTGCTGGTGGATGTCATCGTGCTGAGGTAAAACAAACTGCATGTAGGGGTGGTCATGGGCCACAGGGATAGATGCATACTTGCGTTGAACTACTGGGCCTTCCAGAATGACGAGATCGCACGGGGAATGTCACGAGAACATTCCCCATGCCGTAGCGCTACCTCCTCCGGCCCGGAGCCTTGCGATTGTTGCAAGAAGTTTAACATGTTTCATGCTGACAGAGCACGAAACGTGATTCATCTAAAAATGACACCTGTCGGCACTCAATGGATATCCAGTTGTGGTACTGGCATGCAAATCCGAGCCTTGGTCGCCAGGAGTTAGCATGGGTGCACGAACCAGGCACCTACTGCCTAAAGCCGTCGGCACACGGACCGTGCTGTCGAACGTTAACGTTGAACGTGCCAAGTTCAACGTGCTGCTGAACGCTCAGTAACGATGCGACTTGTGCATACGGTACGTGGGCCCCAATGTGGTATACGCGATCTCAACGCACTCCAGCGGCAGTTGAGGGATGTTTCTAGTTCGTAGATCACACTGCTTACTCAACGGGCGTGCGTAAAATCACCACGTTAGCTCTATTAAGACGCACATTTCCTCCATCGTCCACGAAAAGGAAAGTACCATGTCCGTTACAAACAGTGCGGTACAAATTTGGAATACTTCTCCGCCTAAGAAACATTATTTCATCATTCCCACATTTTAGTGAAACCCCAAGGTCAGTGTTACTTGGTCACTGTTCCTACCCAGTAGCAGAATCTTTGCAACATGTGAACTACGAAGCGTAAAAGAAATATCTTTATACAAGTAGCGCAAGCTGTACTGTAGATTAAGCCAACTGAACAAAGTCACCCCTCAAAAAAGGTTAACTTATACTTACATAACATCAGATAATGTAGTATATACCTATATTAAACTAATAATAAAGTATCAGAACGTAATAAAAATGCGAATCATAAGAAAATAAAAATTACAAGTGTAAAGACGCGAACCATCGCCCCTACGAACATTTCTAGCAGTCTCTGACGCTACTCATTACGCTAACCCAACAACAGAACCCTTATGACGATTCATATTATGTTACGCCTTGCTGAAAACCTGAATCGTAGATATGTTACTAATTGAAATTTAAATTATAACAAATTGTACCAAGAACAATGCGTTTTGGTTGGATCTTCAGTGTGTCGCTGCCTTCAAATAACCTACTCTCATAATACGCAAGTTGCAATAATCTTTTGCCACGATTATGATGTTTCTCATTATTTTATTGGAACGAATCACACAGTTAACAACGGTTTTTCCAGTGATTCTCACTTCGCTGGCGCTCAAACGGCATATATACATATAGGCTTGAAATGAATGCCAATATGGCGCCTAACAGCTCTGTACTGAAGGGAGACGGCGAGCGTGTGACGTAGGTGGCGATGTATCATGTCATTGGTCAACGCTTACACACACGCTTAGAATATCTGACAAGCCAGATATTGCTCTGCACGTTCGCGAAGACCCCCGAACGTGCTATTCCACGCTATGACGTCAGAAACTGGGCACGCTCAACGATCAACTTTCGGATGCACGGTCCTTGTGCTGACGGCTTAAGGTCATAAGCAGCAACGTTTGCTCAACGGTCGTTGATGAGGCACTATTGGTAGCTCCCTACATCTGGGCGGCCAGTGTCTCAACAGTTGCACCTCTGTCCGCCCGTACACATCTCTGCAGCCGTCGTTCTCCCCTGTGATCTACGGCCCTTGGGGCGGATTTTGGATAGCGCCATTTTGCCATGCACGATATACGGGGTCTTCAAAAAGTCTCTCCGTAGTGCTGTATGATTGTTCGCCTGCCTGGGTTACTTCCCTTCAAGTGGACTCTCCCAACAGTCTACTGTTTCGTTTATCTCAGCCAGCGTCAGTAGTATCGTTGGTGTGTGTCGTTACGCGTTGACGTGAACGTTTAGTTCCTTTGTTCGTCTGTTTCGTTATTGTCACTGTCAAAACGCTAACCATTGAAGACTGTGTGTTTTTAGTCGAACAAGCGTTCAAAGCTGGCGGCAAATACACAGTTTCAGTTCGTCAAACATTTAATTCAGTTTTCCCGGAGACAACACTCCCACATCGCGATACTGTGCGAGATCTAACAAATTTCGAAGTACGGGTTCAGTGACAGATGTACCGAAAAGTGGTCGTCCTAGCGTTTTGTCTGACGATAAACTACTCGATATTTCCGATAAAATGTCCGTGAGTCCTAACAAGTCAGTACGAAAACTCGCCCAGGAAATCGCTGTTACTGTCGGAACGGCCCACACAGCTGTAAGGAAAAAATTAGAACTTTTCCCATACAAAGTGACGGTCGTGCAAGAACTGAAAAATACTGAATATGGCAAGAGACTGCATTATTGTCAATGGTTCAAAAACTTCGTTCAACAAAATGGAAGGGATATTCTTAATAAAATGTTTTTCACTGATGAGGCGTCGTTTCATTTATCCGGGTACATGAACTCGCAAAGTTCTCATATGTGGAGTACTGCAAATCCGTCGTGTATTCATGAGGAACCACTTCATCGTGTTAAAATAGGGGTTTGGATTGCAATTTCTAGACGTCGGACGCACAACGATACTGCAGTGAGATTGTGTACCCATTCATAGGAGAACTTTATGGTGCAACCGCGCATACAGCTCGCGTTTCAATGTCACTGCTTGCTGATGTTTTGGTGATAGCATAATTTCATAGGGACTTTGGCTTCCACGATGGCCTGACCTAACACCACCTGGCTTTCTTCTGGGGTCCAGCGAAAGCTATAGAAACCGTCCAAAATCCACTTTCACTGCTTCTGTTACAGACCGTTCAAAATCCTCTTTCACTGCCTCTGTTAAATAAGTAATGTTACAGCTTGTGTTTGGAAACATAATTAGACGAATTGTGTATTCAAAAACAGGGGGGGGGGGGGACACTTTCAACATTTAATGTGAAAATTTGTAAGTAAAAATGAATATTCAATAAATTAATAACTTTTATTTCACTGAGTTTCATTTCGGTATGTTCACTGCGGCATAAGGCACGCGCGGCTAACAATCACACGGCACTGCGGAGAGACTTTTTGAACACCCCGTACCTTAACCATGACGGCACGCAGAATAGTTTGCAAACTTAGCCGTTTCGGAAATGTTTCACCCTTGGCCTTGAAGTCAGTGACAATGCCTTTTGCACATCGGGTAAATAGCTCTGTTTCCCCATAACGACAATGACTGAACTGTTTCCGCCTCCCCCCTCTTACCACCCTACACGCTTCACATATCCTCCTGCTGCCAGATGTCAGTGGTAATTACAATCTACGTCGAACATAGGTGGCTGTTACATTAAGGTGATTGGAGCGTGTATCTTCTTTAAACATTCTAATAAGCTGCATTAAGATATACGCAGCTTTTTTGTTCCCCATATAACTGCCTGAGAAGATTTACTTGTCCTCATGCTACGAGTTATACCACTGTTAACGCCCAATAATCTTAGCAACTACTGTCCAACCCACTCACCTCACCCATTTTTTTTTTTTTTTTTTTTTTTTTTTTTTACGGATGAGATTGCATATATACAAAAGGTTCCATAAAATTCTTCCCCATATATAAAAAAAATAAATAACGGCGAATCACGGAATTTCTGATGAACAAGAAAACCACAGAACGTTGGATCCAAGAGATACAAACAGATCTGGAAGAAATGAGAATACAGGAACTAGAGATGTATAACAGGGTGATTTTTAAATGAAAAATGCAGGCCTTCAAAGCTTTCCTGGACAGGACGAGACGCAGTATAAAATCATCTTGGACAGAAGAACAAATAAGGTTCCGAAGTATGAGGATGAAAGAATACTGGGAAAGAAGAAAGACCAGAAGAAACAAAGCTGAAGCGCATTAACGTGGAAAGCGTTTCTGAAGAAGAGAAATTTTTTAACATCGAGTGTAGATTTAAGTGTCAGGAAGTCGTTTCTGAAGGTATTTGTATGGAGTGTAGCCATGTATGGAAGTGAAACATGGACGATAAATAGTTTGGACAAGAAGAGAATAGAAGCTTTCGAAATGTGGTGCTACAGAAGAATGCTGAAGATTAGATGGGTAAATCACATAACTAATGAGGAGGTATTGAACAGAATTGGGGAGAAGAGAAATTTGTGGCACAACTTGACAAGAAGAAGTGACCGGTTGGTAGGACATGTTCTGAGACATCAAGGGATCACAAATTTAGCTTTGGAGGGCAGTGTGGGGGGTAAAAATCATAGAGGAAGACCAAGAGATGAATACACTAAGCAGATTCAGAAGGATGTAGGTTGCAGTAAGTACTGGGATAAAGTAGCATGGAAAGCTGCATCAAACCAGTCTCAGGACTGAAGACCACAACAAAAACAACAACAACATGGCCAAAACGAAAGAAGAAGAAGAAGAAATGAATAAAAAATGTTTGAAATTGAGTCCTCACAGGGCCAGTGTTTAAGATAAGTAGGTCATTCTCCATAGTCTTAATACATTACAGGAGAGCCTATTAATATGTAGCAACAATGCAAGAAGTAGCTGTTGCTCTCTCATCGACACAGAAATAAACGGGTGGGAACTAGCGGTATACTTCTTTATCATAAGAGTAAATCTGATGTAAACGAACACAAACGCGGTGGTCGGTCACAGCCGTACCACACCTACATTGGTGTTTCGTTCCTGGAAGGAAGTAGGTCCTACTTGCATATTAAATAGCTTATTACTAAGTTATGGCAAATTAAACTTCCAAGATATTCTAATTCATTACCAGCCATCAACGTTTTTCTTTATCGTACTTTGGCTATTTAAAAATGGCGTACAGTCGCAGTCTGTATGTTGTGCTGTGATTGTCGCGCTGTTAAAACGTAGTGTGAAAATGGCTGACGTTGCTTCCTGCTTCGAGGTGAAACAGGCGCGAGAAAACACCCTCAAAAAGTGGCGAGGAGGAGGTGGTTCTTAAAATGCTTTCCACGAGTTTACAGAGAAAATCTGCTCTAAAGTTCTCCAAGGAACTTTGTTTACTACAGTTACGGCCTTTGCGTGAACACCATGCGAAGCTGAACCGGTGGAGTTGGAGAATGGTAACTATGTATTATATGGATCGCTGGTTCGAATCTCGCTCTGGTCCTTCTTTCATTCAATTCCAATACCATCATCAGTTAAACATAAAATGCATTAAATATATGCCAACCAACACATATCTAATCTCTCTCTATGAAAAATGCACGGCTTCTTGTTTTTTAATTGCATATCTTACACAAAATTCCAGTTTACATTGCAGATATATGTTCTTAGGTATAGACATTTCATAAAAGATGTAATATTGTGTCCTGCCCGCGACGTAATAACATACTGTTTTCCTTTCCTATCGAAATATCAAGACTTAAAGATATAATTTAACCACAGAGTCAATGAACTGCGCTGCAAGTCGGCGAATATGTACGCACAAGATAATGAGAGCGACGTAACATTATGATCTGTATTTTGTTCTATATAAGAATGTGGCTACTTCTTTTCCCTCTCTTCTTTAGTCGCACGCCTTTCCGACAGTGTCTTGCGCTATGGGACTCTCATTTTCTTCCATTTTGTTCAAATGAACTGGAACTGAAATCCTGTTAGGAATTTGTTTAATTGTGCCATTATTAAAGCCAATCGCGATTACTGATATGACTTTACTATGAATACTTTTTCTTTCGCTCCAGAGACGGGCTAAGAATATTGTAATTTCTACATATTTCGCCGGAATACGTAAAAAAATTCTTTGTTATGTTAGCCGCACGGGATTAGCAGAGCGGTTTAAGGCGCTGCAGTCCTGGACTGTGCGGCTGGTCCCGGCGGAGGTTCGAGTCCTCCCTCGTGCATGGTTGTGTGTGTGTTTGTCCTTAGGATAATTTAGGTTAAGCAGTGCGTAAGCTTAGGGACTGATGACCTTTGCAGTTAAGTCCCAGAAGATTTCACACAAATTTGAACATTTTTTGTGTTTGTTAATTAATATCTCGACATGATAGTAAATTTAGAACTTCAATGATAGGTCGTCTGTATAAAAAGCTTCTTTCGTTAAATAACAATAGTTTAATTTGGCATTTCTTCTTTCATTGAATAGTACCGATCACTAATCCCCAAGTTATAAATTTTAAATATTTTGCCTTACTACATTTCTTCTTACGTTGCCAACGCGATACCCACGAAATTAAACTATTCTGAACATTCTCGCGAGGCGACAAGACAGTAATTTGCCTGGATTATAGAAACCCAAATTAAACGTTTTTCAGCACGCCACGAGTCTACCGACCTTCAGACAACAAAAAAGGTAAAAAAGGAACAGTATTAAGTAAGGAGCGCAGTGATTTTTTTTCCGTAGTTAATATCGAGTGCATTTTCGACAAAAAATAATTTTCATTATAAAGAGTAAGAAAGTGATGTGTGTGTGCCTGTGAAATACACTCCTGGAAATGGAAAAAAGAACACATTGACACCGGTGTGTCAGACCCACCATACTTGCTCCGGACACTGCGAGAGGGCTGTACAAGCAATGATCACACGCACGGCACAGCGGACACACCAGGAACCGCGGTGTTGGCCGTCGAATGGCGCTAGCTGCGCAGCATTTGTGCACCGCCGCCGTCAGTGTCAGCCAGTTTGCCGTGGCATACGGAGCTCCATCGCAGTCTTTAACACTGGTAGCATGCCGCGACAGCGTGGACGTGAACCGTATGTGCAGTTGACGGACTTTGAGCGAGGGCGTATAGTGGGCATGCGGGAGGCCGGGTGGACGTACCGCCGAATTGCTCAACACGTGGGGCGTGAGGTCTCCACAGTACATCGATGTTGTCGCCAGTGGTCGGCGGAAGGTGCACGTGCCCGTCGACCTGGGACCGGACCGCAGCGACGCACGGATGCACGCCAAGACCGTAGGATCCTACGCAGTGCCGTAGGGGACCGCACCGCCACTTCCCAGCAAATTAGGGACACTGTTGCTCCTGGGGTATCGGCGAGGACCATTCGCAACCGTCTCCATGAAGCTGGGCTACGGTCCCGCACACCGTTAGGCCGTCTTCCGCTCACGCCCCAACATCGTGCAGCCCGCCTCCAGTGGTGTCGCGACAGGCGTGAATGGAGGGACGAATGGAGACGTGTCGTCTTCAGCGATGAGAGTCGCTTCTGCCTTGGTGCCAATGATGGTCGTATGCGTGTTTGGCGCCGTGCAGGTGAGCGCCACAATCAGGACTGCATACGACCGAGGCACACAGGGCCAACACCCGGCATCATGGTGTGGGGAGCGATCTCCTACACTGGCCGTACACCACTGGTGATCGTCGAGGGGATACTGAATAGTGCACGGTACATCCAAACCGTCATCGAACCCATCGTTCTACCATTCCTAGACCGGCAAGGGAACTTGCTGTTCCAACAGGACAATGCACGTCCGCATGTATCCCGTGCCACCCAACGTGCTCTAGAAGGTGTAAGTCACCTACCCTGGCCAGCAAGATCTCCGGATCTGTCCCCCATTGAGCATGTTTGGGACTGGATGAAGCGTCGTCTCACGCGGTCTGCACGTCCAGCACGAACGCTGGTCCAACTGAGGCGCCAGGTGGAAATGGAATGGCAAGCCGTTCCACAGGACTACATCCAGCATCTCTACGATCGTCTCCATGGGAGAATAGCAGCCTGCATTGCTGCGAAAGGTGGATATACACTGTACTAGTGCCGACATTGTGCATGCTCTGTTGCCTGTGTCTATGTGCCTGTGGTTCTGTCAGTGTGATCATGTGATGTATCTGACCCCAGGAATGTGTCAATAAAGTTTCCCCTTCCTGGGACAATGAATTCACGGTGTTCTTATTTCAATTTCCAGGAGTGTATTTAGGTTCATTTTGCTTTTCATTTGGTAGATTTCCTTTTAACTGATTATTTATTACCTATTATTATTATTATTATTATTATTATTATTATTATTAAATTATTATTAAGACGGTTAAAGATTGTTTACGAAAACACTATAAATTAAATTTTCGGAACAAAGATGAAAAATCAGATTTGAACTACGACCATTGTTTTGTATTACAGATGTGGTCTCTCACGAGCAAGGGTGGTAAGCGTCATTCAAAAACGGGGAACAAGTTTCACAGTATCGAGCATATCGTACAAATTATCCAATTTTACAGCTGCAATCCGACACTAACAGGACTGACCTGGAGCGAAGTTAAGAGATCTGTTGCGAGAAATAACAAGACATTTCAGCTTCCAGGCATACTGCAGCTAATGCACGAACCTTTTGTCACATGTCGCTGCCGAACGCTGCCTGGATGTAGAACAGCAAGTCATAAAAGAAGAGAAAATGGGGCGTTTAAATGGCTTCGTGGGTTATGTTGGTGATCGCCTCGTTATTAGTGTAGCAAATGACCGAAATCTGAAATGTGTTCCTCGGATTCGGTTACGGAAGGACTTCAGGGAGTTCCAGACGACTGACAGACAATACCTTCAGTTGCATCAATATTTACGTATATGAAATCCCTGCAACACGCTTTTACTTCACACGTAGTTCACGCAGAAAATTACCTTGTGTTAAATTAGGAATTTTCATCACTCTTGTTTTTAATTACAATACTACGTCAGCTAAGAACGAGAGCATGATGTGTTTTCAGTCTGATTTTACCTCTTAACCGTAACAGTTCACCCATTGCAGGTTAGTTGGATCAGCTGGCTGGCTAGTGGTGTCAGTTAAATGTGCTGGCAAAGTTTTGTACCGTATTATCGCCGAGTCGATGTGCGCCTAAACGCGCAGCGTTGAAAGTATCCTTATTATCGTACTTTACTTCTTATTATGAACTCAGTATAATCACATCTATTCGAGTTCTCTTTTGTGAACTTTTCACGGACTGTTTGTTGCCTTGGGGTGGCACGCACATGTTTTTAAAGAGGGATCCAACACAGACCGTAATATGGCTGTTGCGCAGTAGAGCAACCAGAAAAATGCTTTGTTACTGAACATCCAATAACAGTTCAAGGAGACTGGAAATTCATAAAGGCTCTTCAAATACTATTGCATGGTTAAGTGACCTGGACTGCGATCTCTGAATTTGACGTAACTTTTGATATTAGTAACCTTTCTATATGTTCACTCGCTATAATTTTATACCAGTTTATTAATATTTCCGTGTGCTTGTGTATGCACTGCTTTTTGTCTTATGTGTTTCACATTTTTTGCGTAAGTTAAATAAATTAAATAGCACCGTTACCGCAGTGGAGTGGAAACTGCAAAGCTACCAGTCTGTTCAGGCATTTTTCCGGCGCAACACACAACGAGCAACGGACTATCCAGTTGCGAAACAGACAATTAGCTTGTTTTCTCGCAGACGTGCAATGTGCGGCGAAACCCAAGCTTTCACACAGGGTACAGTTCTTTTGTTACTGTTAACAACAATACGCCTCTGTATGTAACACACTATAAACCCCTGTCTTTGTCAGCGATAGTAACACTAGAAATATTGAGAATTCAGGATAGAAACTAAAACCGCTGTTAGTGTGTGCACCGCAAGTGGCAGATACGCAAGGCCTACTGTTAATATTTAATCAAACAAACATAATTTCTGAAGTATTTTTATAGCAGACAATTAACAGCAACGCAACATTCGCGCAAGACAATAGCCTCTCATTCCGAACAACACGTCATTAGCGGCAGATCCGGCCTCTTCGATTTTATTCATACTTACAACATTTGTATATCACTACCTGGATACCATTTCCCCAAAATAGTATACGACGCAAATAAAAAAATAAACTCGCAGAAAAAACAGCATTAAAGATTGCAATATAAAACATTTCCTTTGCTTTACGCCATTTGCCGGTACTGAGAACGTACCAAGTTTTACAACCACAAAGTACATGGATCAAATCTCGCCAATAGCCACTTTTTCCTATCATTGTAGTTCTAAATTTACTATCATGTCGAGATATTAAATAACAAACACAAAAAAATGTTCAGATTTGTGTGAAATCTTATGGGACTTAACTGCTAAGGTCATCAGTCCCTAAGCTTACGCACTACTTAACCTAAATTATCCTAAGGACAAACACACCCATGCCCGAGGGAGGACTCGAACCTCCGCCGGGACCAGCCGCGCAGTCCAGGACTGCAGCGCCTCAGACTGCTCTGCTAATCCCGTGCGGCTAACACACACAATAACAAATTTTAATAAAAGTAGCATTTTATGTTTAAGTATGTATCACATAAAATAAATTAAGATTTGATATACAAACACGAATCCCTTACCGTTTAATGAAAAATTTATACACATCAGCATTACCGTTCAGTCTCTAGGAACAAGAAAAGTCTTACTTTCTACTTGATGTCTAGCATTATTACAGCAAATTTTATTCTATCTTTAATACCCCGCTTTTTCGTGCGATCAGTAATTACGGTTAAAAAGAGGCCTTTTTATAATAATGATTCAAGCTTTGTTAATAATTTCGTTTGACAAGAAACCCAATTAAAATTTGGTTAAGGATTTAAAGTTGAGGGAGAAGAGTTTTGCCGATAACATTCTGTCAGTGACAGTAAGGAATTTGGAACAGCAGTTGAACGGAATTAATAGCGTTTTGAAAAGAGGTCATAAGATGAGTATCATTAAAAGTAAGAAGGATAATGGAATGTAGTCCAATTAAATCAAGTTTCTTTGAAGTTACTGCATTAGGCAATGACACACTGAAAATAGTAGATGAGTTCTGCTATTTGTGTACCAAAATAACTGATGATCACCTATGTAGAGGAACTGGTAATAGCAAGAGAAGAGGAATGTGTTTACATGGAAGATACATTTAGGTGTTCTGTAGTCTTCTCCATCCGTCTGGTGTGTAGCCTTCTACCTATGTGAAACGTGAACGTAAGCGGTGAAGCAAAGAGGAGTTTAAAATATGGTCCAGCAGAAGAATGCTTAAGATTATGTGGTTAGATCGAGAATCTAGTGCAAAGGTGCGGAATCGAAATAGGGGAAAAACGGAAATTACGACACTGCTTGACCAAATGTGTTCTTAAAGAATACATTGAAATTAGATTATCAAGTAATATTGTTAACAGGGGTAAAGGTTTTCCTCTAAGAAAGATATTGAATCCTATTTTGTCCGACATTAAACAACAACGGTCTTCTTTTCGATCATTGGATTCTTCCAACTAGTACTGTTGCGATTAATCGTTTTTGCCGTCTTCTTCCACCGGCGTGCTGCGTCTCTATTTGCCGCCAGGAGGCGCTGCCCATCATCTCGCGCACGCGCGGTGCCCTGTCCGTGGTGTATAAATGTTCCGTCGTTGTGGCTGGAATTCAGTTCCGGCGAGGCAGTGCACGAGCATTAATTCACCTGAAGATGGTGGGCAGCTGTTCCGCCGAAATATTGTGTCTGGACGACGACATGATCCGGCTGCAAACCCGTGAAGAATATCAACTCACGTTGATGTCTCGACGACCAAATTGGCCTGCTGTAAACCCTATGGAACCCATCTGGGTCGCTCTCAGGCGGCATCACCGCGTATGTAAATCAGCTGCCCGTTATTTACACGAATTACAATGACCTTTGTCTAATGCCACAAACCTACCAAAAAACTGTCGGATCCCTGATACGTAGAATCAGTGATTTATTTCGTGCCAAAGACTGACAATTAAGCTATTAAAGAAACGGTCATGATGTTTTGACTCATCAGTGTAGGTCGCGGAATGTAGATGTGGGTGATATTAAGAGAAATCATAGGAAACAAAGTTAGAAAAGCGTATCCAGAACTGAACCGCGGCCTTCGCGAGACGAGTATTTTACCTGTGGTCCCCCACGCCACGGGTGCGAACTAAATTTGACTGCGACTGCAACGTTGCAAGGACGAGGCTGTTCGCTCGGTTATATCCAGGCAGCGTCGTGGGTAGACGCATTTGGCGACGAAGCAGCAACAAACAGCTTAATGCGCAGGTGCTCCGTCGGGTTTTCAAACTATACGAAGTCAAAGTCTGTGCTCTGTCCTGGGCAGTTTCCATAAACGCCGCCACGAACTTCCACTGCTGGGAGGCATCAATTTGCACAATTGAAAAAAAAAGCACTCGTCACTGCCGTTTTCAAAAAGAGTTATCGTAAAGATGCACATAATCACAATCCATGGCCATACCCTCGTACGTGACACACATCGCGGTCCAGCCAAAAAGAGTGGCTTTACGAATCATGGTCCTGTTGGACATCGAAGGCCGTTGCCTTCCTCCAATCTTTGAACTGAGTGACCCAGCCAGTTACAGAGGGACCGACTGTTTAACGTCGATTCCGAAACACGGTGAAATTCTGAATTTTTCACATCAAGAAGCATTGCCAGAAGTGAAGCAAGTGTCGAGTGACAAAAATCCCATGATTGACTGGCGATCGAACTGTGACCTTTGGATTTGTATTCTGGCACTTTACCACTGAGCCACACTATTTTCGTAAAAGGCATTCAAAGGAAATGCAAAGGAAAATTTGGGACTGCAAATAAATTTCCAGTAAGGGATTGCACTTGCAGCATCAATCTACATCTACATGGATACTCTGCAAATCACATTCAAGTGCCTGGCAGAGGGTTCATCGCACCACCTTCACAATTCTGTATTATTCCAATCTCGTTTAGCGCGCGGAAAGAATGAACACCTCTATCTTTCCGTACGGGCTCTGATTTCCCTTATTTTATCGTAGTGATCGTTCCTCCCTATGTAGGTCGGTGTCAACAAAAGATTTTCGCATTCGGAGGAGACAGTTGGGGATTGGAATTTCGTGAGAAGATTCCGTCGCAACGAAAAACGCTTTTCTTTTAATGATGTCCAGTCCAAATCCTGGATCATTTCTGTGACACTCTCCCCCATATTTCGCGATAATACAAAACGTGTTGCCTTTCTTTGAACTTTTTCGATGTACTCCGTCAGTCCTATCTGGTAAGGATC
The DNA here is from genome assembly GCF_023898315.1 of Schistocerca nitens. Classification (NCBI taxonomy): domain Eukaryota; kingdom Metazoa; phylum Arthropoda; class Insecta; order Orthoptera; family Acrididae; genus Schistocerca; species Schistocerca nitens. Next base: position 52,102,743 of record NC_064623.1, on the reverse strand, counting down.
CCACACTGCACAACAGTATTCTAAAAGAGGGCGGACAAGCGCAGTGTAGGCAGTCTCCTTAGTAGGTCTGTTACATTTTCTAAGTGTCCTGCCAATGAAACGCAGCCTTTGGTTAGCCTTCCCCACAAGATTTTCTGTGTGTTCCTTCCAAATTAAGATGTTCGTAATCGTAATACCTAGGTATTAACGGTATTTACGGCTTTTAGACTGGACTGGTTTATCGTGTAACGGAAGTTTAGCGAGTTCCTCTTAGCACTCATGTGGATGACCTCACACTTTTCGTTATTTAGGGTCAACTGCCACTTTTCGCACAATTCAGATATCTTTTGTAAATCGTTTTGCAGTTTGTTTTGGTCTTCTTATGACTTTATTAGTCGATAAACGACAGCGTCATCTGCAAAGAACCGAACAAGGCTGCGGCTGGTCCCGGCGGAGGTTCGAGTCCTCCCTCGGGCATGGGTGTGTGTCTTTGTCCTTAGGATAATTTAGGTTAAGTAGTGTGTAAGCTTGGGGACTGATGACCTTAGCAGTAAAGTCCCGTAAGATTTCACACACATTTGAACTAACAAGGCTGCTCAGATTGTCTCCAAAATCGTTTACATGGATAAGGAACAGCAAACGCCCTATAACACTACATTGGGGAACGCCGGAAGTCACTTCTGTTTTACTCGATGACTTTCCGTCAATTACTACGAACTGTGACCTCTCTGACAGGAAATCACAAATCCAGTCACATAACCGAGACGATATTCTACAAGCACGCAATTTTACTACGAGCCGCTTGTGTGTTATAGTGTCAAAAGCCTTCCGGAAATACGAAATCGATCTGAAGTCCCTTGTCAATAGCACAACACATCATGTGAATAAAGAGCCTGTTGTGTTTCACACGAGGTCTCTGCAATAACAAACCGTGCGTAACGCATCATTTCGCCAAGCACTTTGTGAGAGTAATTGGTGATGTACACTGAAATGCATTTCGATGAAGTTTTCTCGGGAAGTGATTTCTTTTTCTCTCTCGGTGGGCCGACTGTACGTGCACTGGCAACCTATTGTCTGAGTGGAGCTGCCGAGGGCTGCTCGAAGGTCAAAACGAAACTAACGGAATACGAAGTTCTCTCGCTTTCATTACAATACCATGCTAGACAAATCTACGACAGCTCTATCGAATGGGCGCGTAATATTCCAGTTTATACGTCATTATAATTATGATATAGAGCATAACGTCGATGGCTCCGTGACGGTATTCGCAAATGATGCTGTCGTCAATAAGAAAGTTACAAAACCAGAAGACCGTAGCAAAATGCAAGAACTATGACTGCTGTATGAACTGGCAGTTGATCCTGAACGTAAACTTATTGGCGAAAAAATCCAGTACGTTGCAATGACACTATTGGCGGCAAATAACAGTAACTCATTCGCGAAAGGAGTGATTTATGAAACACAGGTTTCACTATAACCTTAATATTGTTCCTGTATCTAGCACCCTTACCAGGTAGGACTAACAGAAGAGGCAGACAAGATCCGATCAACAGCCAGTAAGAGCCGCTAAATGAGAGGCTTTGTGCATCACGGAGAGGTTTCCTATTAAAATGTCGAGAGAACACTTTCCGGGAAGAGCCGCACCACGTATTACTTCCTCCTACATACATCTCCGCGAAATGACAACATCGGGAATACCCGAAAAATTTAGAGTTGGTACGGAAGTTCACCGACAATCGTTCTTCTCACGCGTCTTTCGCGAATGGGACAGGGAAGTGAGGGGAAATTACGTATAGCGGTACCAGATACCCCCCGTCGCACGCCGCAAGATGGCTTGCGGATTATAAACGTGGACACTAGAGATGGGCAAACTGAAACACGTAACTGTTTCGAAACAAATGAAACAGTACAATGTAATGTTTCGATACGTTGTTTCATAACAGTGAAACAGTTTGTGTTTTGTAATTTAATAAACCTACACATTTTATCATCTTAATGTCTACTGTATAAGTATGCCCATATAAACACAAATGAGGTGCGAGAGCGATAATCATATCGCAGAAGGTATGAAACTATCACTTAGGCGTCTCGGCAGTTTCGTATTTCCTGCAGCAAATGCTCTGCTTTCGTGTCGCGTGACTTTCATACTTTTCAATTGGCTGAGGACAGCCATAGCTGAAGACAGAAGAACCACCACGAACGGAACTGGAGGTGGGAGCCAACTGCAGAAACAATGGATATGCTACTGGGATTCTCACATTCCGTTAGTATGGGGAATATACCTATCCTGCTAATTTCCATGCACACAAAGGGAATCATTGTGGATAATAGGCACAGTGACTATAGACTCACAAATAACGCCAAATAATTCGAATAAATAACAAAATACAACAAAAAATTTTTGTCTTTCAAGGTGTTTCGAGCCGTTACTGTAAATTCACCATGCTTCCCAGCCCTTCCTGTTCGCCATTACACTATCTGTGATATGTCAAACAGATTGCTTGCAATTATACCAACATCAAATTTATGTATATGTCTAATAACTGTCATTCTACGCCTTTTTTTAATTAAAATGTTGTAGGCTTACTTGCGCTTCTTAATATGATTATTGTACATCAAAGGAGAAGCGTATGTTATAAGAAAAAGTGTAATTTAACTGAATGATTTTCACATATTTATTATTTTGAATGTGAATGGTATGCGTTGTTTTATTGTTTGGTCAGTGTTTATACAGTAGATGTTATGCCATTTCGGAATAGGACAGTCAGCTAGAAACGAAGCTTTATTTTAGGATATCTTAAGCTTCATGCTATTGCTAGTCAAAAAGATTTCGACACTCTTGAAAGTGTTTCATGAAGTGGTATGTTGTGTTTCACTACCTGTGCCGAGCCCGAATCTCGTCCGACACAGGGCTCAATGAAACATCACTGTTTCAATACGATTAGTCCGTTCCAAGCACACGTGGACTAGAACAGCCTTATTTAGAAACAACGATACAGTTTCTGTGTCTGGCTCGAGATCGAATCTGGTCCGGTTATCCGAGACAGGGGCGGAATGAAACACCACTGTTTCGAAACAGTGAACCACAGCCGTTCCGAAACACTGAAACAGTTCCACGTATCGATACACTATATCGAAACATAGAAACAGTGGCCAAGTCTAGTAGACACAGAACATCGCGTCTGCAGACAATCGGTGCACACGTATAAAATCACTGGAAGGGACACTAGCTTTCCAGTTACAGAGTGATGCCGGCCGGAGTGGCCGAGCGGTTCTAGGCGCTACAGTCTGGAACCGCGCGACCGCGACGGTCGCATGTTCGAATCCTGCCTGGGGCATGGATGTGTGTGATGTCCTTAGGTTAGGTTTAAATAGTTCTAAGTTCTAGGGGACTGATGACCTCAGAAGATAAGTCCCATAGTGCTCAGAGCCATTTGAACCATTTTACAGAGTGAGGCTGTTGTTCGCACTCTGCTGTAGGTGATAATGCGGAGTTATTCGGATCGGATGTGTATGGACTGCTTCTGCTTTCAACTTCTTGACGTCACAGTCCCGGCGGCGTGTCACCACTTACAGCGCTAGCTTTCGAGATCCCTACAAAACAGGTTACGGTGTGTGGCGGAAGGTGCTCCAGCCGCGACAATCATTCCACCCTTTCCCGTTCAGCCATTAACAGAGTATAGCAGTGGTTGCCAACAGGTGGTCCGCGGACCCCCAGAGGTCCGCGAGCTATGCCAGAGGGGTCCGCAAGATGCTATTAGAATAAAAAATATATTAAATATACACTCCTGGAAATTGAAATAAGAACACCGTGAATTCATTGTCCCAGGAAGCGGAAACTTTATTGACACATTCCTGGGGTCAGATACATCACATGATCACACTGACAGAACCACAGGCACATAGACACAGGCAACAGAGCATGCACAATGTCGGCACTAGTACAGTGTATATCCACCTTTCGCAGCAATGCAGGCTGCTATTCTCCCATGGAGACGATCGTAGAGATGCTGGATGTAGTCCTGTGGAACGGCTTGCCATGCCATTTCCACCTGGCGCCTCAGTTGGACCAGCGTTCGTGCTGGACGTGCAGACCGCGTGAGACGACGCTTCATCCAGTCCCAAACATGCTCGATGGGGGACAGATCCGGAGATCTTGCTGGCCAGGGTAGTTGACTTACACCTTCTAGAGCACGTTGGGTGGCACGGGATACATGCGGACGTGCATTGTCCTGTTGAAACAGCAAGTTCCCTTGCCGGTCTAGGAATGGTAGAACGATGGGTTCGATGACGGTTTGGATGTACCGTGCACTATTCAGTGTCCCCTCGACGATCACCAGTGGTGTACGGCCAGTGTAGGAGATCGCTCCCCACACCATGATGCCGGGTGTTGGCCCTGTGTGCCTCGGTCGTATGCAGTCCTGATTGTGGCGCTCACCTGCACGGCGCCAAACACGCATACGACCATCATTGGCACCAAGGCAGAAGCGACTCTCATCGCTGAAGACGACACGTCTCCATTCGTCCCTCCATTCACGCCTGTCGCGACACCACTGGAGGCGGGCTGCACTATGTTGGGGCGTGAGCGGAAGACGGCCTAACGGTGTGCGGGACGACCGTAGCCCAGCTTCATGGAGACGGTTGCGAATGGTCCTCGCCGATACCCCAGGAGCAACAGTGTCCCTAATTTGCTGGGAAGTGGCGGTGCGGTCCCCTACGGCACTGCGTAGGATCCTACGGTCTTGGCGTGCATCCGTGCGTCGCTGCGGTCCGGTCCCAGGTCGACGGGCACGTGCACCTTCCGCCGACCACTGGCGACAACATCGATGTACTGTGGAGACCTCACGCCCCACGTGTTGAGCAATTCGGCGGTACGTCCACCCGGCCTCCCGCATGCCCACTATACGCCCTCGCTCAAAGTCCGTCAACTGCACATACGGTTCACGTCCACGCTGTCGCGGCAAGCTACCAGTGTTAAAGACTGCGATGGAGCTCCGTATGCCACGGCAAACTGGCTGACACTGACGGCGGCAGTGCACAAATGCTGCGCAGCTAGCGCCATTCGACGGCCAACACCGCGGTTCCTGGTGTGTCCGCTGTGCCGTGCGTGTGATCATTGCTTGTACAGCCCTCTCGCAGTGTCCGGAGCAAGTATGGTGGGTCTGACACACCGGTGTCAATGTGTTCTTTTTTCCATTTCCAGGAGTGTATTTCGTATGATAAGAGATTTTTTTGTGTTGGCCGCTTCCTACATGAGTAGACCTTTAGCGAACGCTAACTTCTGCGTTTAGCGTCTTCCTAGAGTGTAGAGAGATCGGCAGTGAGCATGAGCAACTTCTTATTCATACGGAAGTAAGATGGCTTTCTCGAGGTAGGGTCTTGTCAAGATTTTTTGAACCTAGAGACGAGGTTCGTGTCTTCCTTCCTGACACAAAGTACGCGGATTTTCTCACCAACTTCTTTTGAATTTGCTCAGTTGCGTACTTAGCTGATGTGTTTCAACACTTGAACGTGTTAAACTTGAGTTTACAAGGAAAAAATTTAGACATGTCCAAGTTGTGGATAAGATTAGTGCTACGGTCAAAAAGTGTCTGATCTGGGCGTCAAGGATAGAAAACGAGTCACTAACTAACTTTTATACTTTAAAACAATTCTTGGAGTCATCAGAGGAGAGTTTGACTGACCAGATCAAGATCAATGTAGCCGAGCGTCTACGCAGCCTAGCCACCAATTTTTAGAGAGTATTTCCCTGAATCTGACCCTGACGACAGATGTATTCGAAATGCCTTCAGCTGTGAAGAAACAGACAAAACCCAAGGCCTCATTGAAGAAGAGCAAGATCAACTTGTGGATCTGTCCATCTGTGGTACGATGATAAACATTTTCATCGGTGATTAAATTACAGACTTCTGGGCATCAGTACGCAAGGACTACAAGAAACTAGGAGATAAGGCAATGAAAAAGATCCTACCATTTGCAACCACATATCGGTGTGATCCATGTTTCATGAAAAACAAATATAGAAATCGGCTAGACATGCGGTCAGATTTCAGAGTCAAAGTTTCAAGTTTGGAACCTAATATTTCAGAAATAATGGACTCAAAGGTCAGATTGAAGCCATCTCATTAAGAACTGAAAATTAAAACTTACTGTATACTGATAGAGACTCTGTTGTAACTATTTTTTCAAATAAATAATACCTTGTATGAAATTAGTGTTTTCTTATTTTTCACACGTCTACTCGATGCAATCTGAAGTGTAGTACACTTGAAAGACCAATACACTCAGTTTTAATTTTTTCCTGTAATTTTCAGTTCATACTCAATCTTTATTTTTTTAAGGAGTTTCTTATACTAAACACCCAGATTTGAAGACAAAGATTTTGAGCAATAATGAAAAATTTAACAACAACAATGATGGCCAAATTGCAAAAGTTTTAAGCTCAATATTTTTTCAATGATGAATATGTCAGTGCTTTTTCTCAGTACCAAAAATAGAAAACGTATAAAAAGACTCTTAATTTGGCTTTTTTAGGTACTTGGTACTGTGATATGACAAGATACCAATCATGCTCGATGAGGGGGGTCCTCGGGAAAATTTTGTTGGGAACCCGTGGTGTACAGGAAGAAGATTCCCCTGCTAGACCTCCTTACAGTTCTGAACTGATTGATGTTTCCCGTCGAGGCCATTCCCCGAGATACCTGTGGGATGAAGCAGTATAGTGTGTGACTCTTAATGTAAAGAGGAGTTTCGCAACTTCAACAGTGAACCTGTCCGTGTTCCTAAGCTTCTCCGTAGCGGTCTCGCGCTCAGTATAACCGAACCTCTATACTGCTTTCATCTTACCTGGTGAGGCACCCAGACTGACTAAAAATACCCAATAACCGTGTACGCATGAAATGTGTGAAGGGGGAGGAAAGGGAAAGGCAAAGGATGGGTGGGGAAATCGCAACATCTAGCCGCACAGGGCACTGAGCTAATGCACTGGCGAAAACTTCAAAATTTGTGCCGGATCAGGACTCGGGGTGGGGGGTGGGGGGGGACGAGGGGAGGGGGCGGAAGGAGGAACTACCGTGTCCGGATGGCCGAAGCGGAAGTAAGGCAACTGCTCATGACAAGCGGTAAATCCGGGTTCAAGTCCCGGTCTGGCACAAATTTCCAACTTTCGCCATTGCGTTATCACAATGCCCTGTCCGGCAAGCCGTCATAATTTCCCACCCATCCTTCCCTTCCCCTTGCTACACTTCACGTTTACATGTATGTACAAGCCGCGTGATTTTTGTTCTGTCTGACATCACACACACGTACACCAAGAACAGGTAGAACGAATTTTTGTACCTTTTTTCCTGGGTGAATTACATTACCTTTCGATCCTAGCAGTTAATCTCAGCCTGGAATCTGGTTTTCCTGCAATTTGTTGGGGCCATAAGCCGCAAAACAGCGGCCGTAAGCAACGAAATTATGACTTAAAATGGACCCTTTTCTACGGAAACGACTCTGCGGGCTCTTGAGAAGTTAGTTGACATGTAACGCCTAGACGGCACTAGTAGGTGGGTAAAACTATAATGACTAATGATACTGACAACTGGAATCGCTAGTTCGAGACGGACTCCGAGTCGCTCGTGCACTGGCGACTCCCGAGTGAGATTCGGGCGCACTCTCCAAAGGGCATTATGGCAAAACGACTCTCTGACTAGAACAGTATCCCCTGATCGTTATTGTCGGAATGGCTTGAAAATAGTGTCATCTTACGCGTCTTTACACGTCTAATGATGTCACTGTCTCTGGAATAGACCTCATAAACATAAAAACATGTTGTTGTTGTTGTTGTGGTCTTCAGTCCGAAGACTGGTTTGATGCAGCTCTCCATGCTACTATATCCTGTGCTAGCTTCTTCATCTCCCAGTACCTACTGCAACCTACATCCTTCTGAATCTGTTTAGTGTATTCATCTCTTTGTCTCCCTCTACGATTTTTACCCTCCACTCTGCCCTCCAATACTAAATTGGTGATCCCTTGATGCCTCAGAATATCTCCTACCAACCGATCCCTTCTTCTAGTCAAGTTGTGCCACAAACTTCTCTTCTACCCAATCCTATTCAACACCTGATTAGTTATGTGATCTACCCATCTAATCTTCAGCATGCTTCTGTAGCACTACATTTCGAAAGCTTCTATTCTCTTCTTATCTAAACTATTTATCGTCCATGTTTCACTTCCATACATGGCTAAATACAGCCAAACAATCATCTGCATCTTCATTTCCACTATGAACATCTTGAGTAATCATCGTCAAAACCTTCGAAAGTGCTTCCGAGTAGTTCATTTCATTTCGTTTCGTTTCCTGAAGGCCAGTGCGATCTCTAAAATCAGGAGGAACTTAAAGATGAACACTTTAATTATCTGAAATAACAGAATACTATAAAATACTGAAAAAGCAAGAAGTCCATCAAGGCAATTAAGACTGATACACTGTAAACACGTAAACAGACTAAGTAGTTAAAATATGTCGCAGAAGGCTGGTATCTACAGACAGCGTGTAGGGAACAGGATTTATCTCGACTACGGTCCATTAAACCGTCGGCAGACAGACCGTGCGTTCCAACGCCAGCGTTCAGTGTGCTGAGTTCAATGGCTGCTGAAAGCTGAGAAACGAAGCAACTTGTGCATTCGGGTCACGTGTCTCAACGTGGTACAAGCGATCGCAGCGCGCTCCAGCGGCAGCTTGCTGTATCTTACTCGCACACCACATTTTGTTTACGAAAAGACGAGGGTAACATTCCCGCGTCAGCTCTATTAAAACGCACATTACCTCCCTTGTCCATATGTTAGCCTTGTTGTTCTGTCTGTAGTATATATAAATAAAAACTTTAATATCCATGAACGTATTATAACGCAAAAAGGAAAATTCCATGTACAGTCAGTAAGCTTTCAAAATTTCTATTACAAAGAGAGCTATACAAATTTAGAACAGTGTTCCACGTAAAATAAAAATTATTTCATCATTCTCACTTTCTGTAAAACCCTAAGGTGACGCTTTCGGTCTTAGTTTCTACGTGCTGTGTCCGCTAGAAGATATGAGACACAGCCGTATACAAAGATGGCGCCACAAAGCAGTCAGCACGCAGAGAGGCGCTTCACAGTTTCGGTCAAACGCCATAGAGGGCGCCCGCACACGGACTATGTTATGCTTCAGCTTTGCGTCACACAAATAGTTCCGAGGGGAACATCCATCCGCGTTTCGCGGTAATGGACGCACGTCTCCACTCAGACAATGCATCAACAATTAGTTCGACAATATCAACGCCGTGCCTCAAGACATCCTCTTGTCTTACCGACTGTCGCCGACCAGGTGAGTCAAAGTGCACATTCTACTAGGTATATTAGTCGTCAGGGATACACGAGTAGACCAGTTTTCACCGACAGATCAGTGCATGTGAACTTTTAATAATACTGCCACGCATCAGGTTGACACTCAAGATAAGTAATGCACAATTCCTCTTAGTAAATTATTATAGCTTGTCGCTAATTGGTGTTGTTTGGTTTTGTCCTGGCCGAATTTATTTGGTTCTGTAACGAGGCTACATAGATGCTGCTGCTTCAATAACGCAGCTACTCTGTCGCATTTGTACGCTACACGCCAATTGTATTTGGTGAACGCAACACTATGTACTTGAATCGTGTGTATTAGTTTCGTGCTGCTTTGATATCACTCACTGTACAGACTGTAGTTTAATACTCTTACATACTCACATTTTATTAGATTGCGATATACCAGGTGTAGCGGCATGAAACGAGCGTTAAGATACAAATGTGTCGATAGGGAACACTTGTTGTGAAGGAGCCTTAATTTTTTTTGTTTGGGTGGTATGACAGCCGTCAAAGATTTTTAGTATACATCAAGTCATGGAACAAACAACATCATATGTTTTCATCGTCTTGTTGCTGTTGTCGTCTTCAGTCCTGAGACTGGTTTGATGCAGCTCTCCAAGCTACTCTATCCTGTGCCTACTGCAGCCTACATCCTTCTGAATCTGCATAGTGTATTCATCTCTTGGTCTCCCTCTACGATTTGTACCCTCCACGCTGCCCTCCGATACTAAATTGGTGATCCCTCGATGCCTCAGAATATGCCCTACCAACCTATCCCTTCTTCTAGTCAAGTTGGGCCACAAATTTCCCTTCTCTCCAATTCTCTTCCATACATGGCTACACTCCACACACATATTTTAAGAAACGACTTCCTGACACTTAAATCTATACTCGATGTTAACAAATTTTTCTTCTTCAGAAACGCTTTCCTTGCCATTGCCAAACTACATTTTATCTCCTCTCTACTTCGACCATCATCAGTTGGTTTTGCTCCCAAAATAGTAAAACTCATTTGCTACTTTAAGCGTCTCATTTCCTAATCTAATCCCGCAGCATTACCCGATTTAATTCAACTACATTTCATTACCCTCGTTTTGCTTTTGTTGATGTTCATCTTATATCCTCCTTTCAAGACTTGGAAGCCGTAATTTCCCTTCAGCTTCGCCGTCCAGACCACCTGGTCTTAATCCATGTGACTTCTGGCTGCGGGGTTATCTAAAAGTTGTGTTCAATGCTCCTATTACGCACGTAGCTGAACTGAAGGCACGCATTGCGCAACCCATTCTGAGCCTTACCCCCGAAGCACTCCGATGTGTTGTGGAACATGCTGTTTCTCGATTTGTGGCAGAAAGCTGGACAGCATATTAAACGTGCCTTGTGCCACTCTCGCGTCAATCACAAACCGATGTCATTTTGCTTTTTATGCGGGATTTGGTCCCGGGGCAATTGAAAGCTAATATTTCCCATCCTGATGTGGTACGACCTTGCCACTTGTGCAATTATACGAGGTGGAATCCAAAACTTTCGGGACTGGTGCTGCCATCTGGAAAGTAGTAGTAGATCTTTGCACTGCTAGGTGGCGAGAGCTGCATATCTGATGAGTCATGGTGCGGAGTGGCATTCAGCTGGGGGGACATGTGTGTCCACAGTGATTTCCGTAATACTCTGTGTTTGGTGTGTGGCGATTTTACGATGGATCCGCGAATAGAACAGCGCGTGTTACCAAATTCTGTGCGAATCTCGGGAAAAGTGCTACGGAGACACTTGCAATGATTCAATAAGTGTTTGGGGGACAGAGCACGAACCGTACGCGTGTGTTTGAGTGGAAGAGCCCGGGCTCTCCAAGACACAAAAAAAAAAAGAAATGATCGTATGGCATTGCTTGCCGGGAGGCCCCATGCGGAAGTTCGGCCGTCGTATTGCAAGTCCTTTTTAGTTGACGCCACTTCGGCGACTTGCGAGTCAATGATGATGAAATGATGATGAAAAACAACATCCAGTCATCACGAGGCAGAGAAAATCCCTGACCCCGCCGGGAATCGAACCCGGGACCCCGTACACACTGAACAGTATCAAAAGTGTAATATACAACTCAACCACAGCCGTCGTATTGTTGCGATTCAAATGATTGGAAAACAGCACAGGTAGTCCCAGTCTTCAAGAAGGGTCGTCGAGCAGATGCGCAAACTATAGACCTATATCTCTGACGTCGATCTGTTGTAGAATTTGAGAACATGTTTTTTGCTCACATATCATGTCGTTTCTGAAGACCCAGAATCTACTCTGCAGGAATCAACATGGATTCCGGAAACAGCGATCGTGTGAGACCCAACTCGCTTTATTTGTTCATGAGATCCAGAAAATATTAGATACGGGCTCCCAGGAGACGCTATTTTCCTTGACTTCCGGAAGGTGTTCGATACAGTTCCGCACTGTCGCCTGATAAAGTAAGAGCCTGCGGAATATCAGACCTGCTGTGTGGCTGGATTGAAGAGTTTTTAGCAAACAGAACACAGCATGTTGTTCTCAATGGAGAGACGTCTACAGACAAAGTAACCTCTGGCGTGCCACAGGGGAGTGTTACGGGACCATTGATTTTCACAATATACACTCCTGGAAATTGAAATAAGAACACCGTGAATTCATTGTCCCAGGAAGTGGAAACTTTATTGACACATTCCTGGGGTCAGATACATCACATGATCACACTGACAGGACCACAGGCACATAGACACAGGCAACAGAGCATGCACAATGTCGGCACTAGTACAGTGTATATCCACCTTTCGCAGCAATGCAGGCTGCTATTCTCCCATGGAGACGATCGTAGAGATGCTGGATGTAGTCCTGTGGAACGGCTTGCCATGCCATTTCCACCTGGCGCCTCAGTTGGACCAGCGTTCGTGCTGGACGTGCAGACCGCGTGAGACGACGCTTCATCCAGTCCCAAACATGCTCAATGGGGGACAGATCCGGAGATCTTGCTGGCCAGGGTAGTTGACTTACACCTTCTAGAGCACGTTGGGTGGCACGGGATACATGCGGACGTGCATTGTCCTGTTGGAACAGCAAGTTCCCTTGCCGGTCTAGGAATGGTAGAACGATGGGTGTACGGCCAGTGTAGGAGATCGCTCCCCACACCATGATGCCGGGTGTTGGCCCTGTGTGCCTCGGTCGTATGCAGTCCTGATTGTGGCGCTCACCTGCACGGCGCCAAACACGCATACGACCATCATTGGCACCAAGGCAGAAGCGACTCTCATCGCTGAAGACGACACGTCTCCATTCGTCCCTCCATTCACGCCTGTCGCGACACCACTGGAGGCGGGCTGCACGATGTTGGGGCGTGAGCGGAAGACGGCCTAACGGTGTGCGGGACCGTAGCCCAGCTTCATGGAGACGGTTGCGAATGGTCCTCGCCGATACCCCAGGAGCAACAGTGTCCCTAATTTGCTGGGAAGTGGCGGTGCGGTCCCCTACGGCACTGCGTAGGATCCTACGGTCTTGGCGTGCATCCGTGCGTCGCTGCGGTCCGGTCCCAGGTCGACGGGCACGTGCACCTTCCGCCGACCACTGGCGACAACATCGATGTACTGTGGAGACCTCACGCCCCACGTGTTGAGCAATTCGGCGGTACGTCCACCCGGCCTCCCGCATGCCCACTATACGCCCTCGCTCAAAGTCCGTCAACTGCACATACGGTTCACGTCCACGCTGTCGCGGCATGCTACCAGTGTTAAAGACTGCGATGGAGTTCCGTATGCCACGGCAAACTGGCTGACACTGACGGCGGCGGTGCACAAATGCTGCGCAGCTAGCGCCATTCGACGGCCAACACCGCGGTTCCTGGTGTGTCCGCTGTGCCGTGCGTGTGATCATTGCTTGTACAGCCCTCTCGCAGTGTCCGGAGCAAGTATGGTGGGTATGACACACCGGTGTCAATGTGTTCTTTTTTTCCATTTCCAGGAGTGTATATAAATGACCTAGTAGATAATGTCGGAAGTTCCACGCGGCTTTCCGCGGATGACGCTGTAGTATACAGAGAAGTTGCAGCATTAGAAAATTGCAGCGAAATGCAGGACGATCTGCAGCGGATAGGTACTTGTTGCGTGGAGTGGCAACTGACCCTTAACATAGACAAATGTAATGAATTGTGAATACATAAAAAGGATCCTTTATTGTATGGTTATATGATAGCGGAACAAACACTGGTAGCAGTTACTTCTGTAAAATATCTGGGAGTACGCGTACGGAACGATCTGAACTGGAATGATCATATAAAATTAATTGTTGGTACGGCGGGTACCAGGTTGAGATTCATTGGGAGAGTCCTTAGAAAATGTAGTCCATCAACAAAGGAGGTGGCTTACAAAACACTCGTTCGACCTATACTTGAGTATTGCTTATCAGTGTGGGATCCGTACCAGGTCGGATTGACAGAGGAGAGAGAGAAGATCCAAAGAAGAGCGGCGCGTTTCGTCACAGGGTTATTTGGTAAGCGTGATAGCGTTACGGAGTTGTTTAGCAAACTCAATTGGCAGTCTCTGCAAGAGAGGCGCTCTGCATCGCGGTGTAGCGTGCTGTCCAGGTTTCGAGAGGGTGCGTTTCTGGATGAGGTATCGAATATATTGCTTCTCCCTACTTATACCTCCCGAGGAGATCACGAATGTAAAATTAGAGAGATCCGAGCGCGCACGGAGGCTTTCCGGCAGTCGTTCTTCCCGCGAACCATAAGCGAGTGGAACAGGAAAGGGAGGTAATGACAGTGGCACGTAAAAACCCCTCCGCCACACACCGTTGGGTGGCTTGCGGAGTATAAATGTAGATGTAGCTGTAGCTATCATTTGGAGCCGACCCCGATTACGTCAACACGCTTACAGCGCCATCTACTGTTAAAAGTTTCGTTACTCACTATTCTATCGCTGCCAGCTTGTTGCTGATCTGATGCCTCGCCCGTCACATATTGAACTGCAGATCGAAGAGTTCTTGCCGCCGCGGCGGGAGGTGAACTGGACCTCCCATTTGCGTCCATTTGTTGTATTAGACTCCGACTGGTTGCCAACAGCGACTAGAATTTCCCTGCACTCATATCGATCCTCGGGCGATGTGGAGTTGCAGCCCGAGAGAAGGACCACTAGCTGATTGGAACTTAAATGGCGGGGCCGCGAGGCGTACTTGGAACGTTTCAATTAGTGGAGCGTTGCCCGCGAGAGGGCAAGAACTGAGTTCCACTTCAAAACGCTACACAGCTCTAATTCTCAGACGAAGATGCATGATCGAGCTTGTTGCGAACGCTTGCAGAGAAACTGCACACAATCCAATAATAATAAAGTGTGCGTGACATTCCCACACTATAGTGAAGAGAACATAAGAGTAGTGACAGAAGACAGTATGCTGCATAACTGTGCTCCGAGGGCCAGCCACCCAAATATTATCGAAATTAAACGTATCAGTAGCATAGGTTTTAGAAAACGTTGTGTAGTATAATCGCAACCGCGCGAGATATATATATGTAATTACACACAGGGTGTTACAAAAAGGTACGGCCAAACTTTCTGGAAACATTCCTCACACACAAATAAAGAAAAGATGTTATGTGGACATGTGACCGCAAACGCTTAATTTCCATGTTAGAGCTTATTTTAGCTTCGTCAGTATGTACTGTACTTCCTCGATTCAATGGAGCACGTTATCATGATTTCATACGGGATACTCTACCTGTGCTACTAGAACATATGCCTTTACAAGTACGACACCAGATGTGGTTCATGCACGATGGAGCTCCTGCACATTTCAGTCGAAGTGTTCGTACGCTTCTCAGCAACAGATACGGTGACCGATGGATTGGTAGAGGCGGACCAATTCCATGGCCTTCACGCTCTCCTGACCTCAACCCTCTTGACTTTCATTTATGGGGGCATTTGAAAGCTCTTGTCTACGCAACCCCGGTACCAAATGTAGAGACTCGTATTGTGGACGGCTGTCATACAATACGCCATTCTCGAGGGCTGCATCAGCGCATCAGGGATTCCATGCGACGGAGGGTGGATGCATGTATCCTCGCTAACGGAGGACATTTTGAACATTTCCTGTAACAAAGTGTTTGAAGTCACGCTGGTACGTTCTGTTGCTGTGTGTTTCCATTCCATGATCAATGTGATTTGAAGAGAAGTAATAAAATGAGCTCTAACATGGAAAGTAAGCGTTTCCGGACACATGTCCACACAACATTTTCTTTCTTTGTGTGTGAGGAATGTTTCCTGAAAGTTTGGCCGTACCTTTTTATAACACCATATATATATATATATATATATATATATATATATATATATATATATATATATATATATATATATATATATATGCCCAAAAAAGTGTATCCACTGATTAAAAGTCTACAACTGGCAAACTAATTGACGGAGTTGTCTCATCTTTGGTAGTGTAATAGTTTGTAGCTCCGGCAATCGCCACACAAGCGTTGTATTGCGTTTTTTTTTGTTTTGTCAGATGACAGTCGCCAGATATTTAGTGTTTTGTTCTTAGTTGCACCTACTTACTCGAGCAAACATGGTTGGCGCAAGGCTTAAGGAAGTCAGTTTTGAAGTGGTATTTTAAGTACGAAAACATTAATGAGGTTCAACGGCAATGGCGAAATATAAAACAGAGCCACCGACACGTTTAACGATTCGTCGCATGCGAGACAAATTTGAAGCCGAAAGCTGTGTTAAAGATGTACACAAACAACGACCTGGACGACCTGTAACAGTAACAAGTCCAGCTAACTCCCGTTGCTCACCACAGAAGTTTGTGAGACAGTCTGCCCGTGAAACTGGAGTGAGTCGCTCAAGTGTTCGGCGAATTTTGAAGACAGCAAAGTGGACGTGCTACATCCCACGATTGCTACATGGAAAGAACGAGGACGACCCAGATCGTAAAATGGAGTTCTGCGAGTGGTTTACTAACATGGTGCGCAACGATGAAGAGTTTGCAGAGATGATTGTGTGGTCTCATGAGGCACAGTTCAAACTCAATGGTACAGTAAATCGCCACAACTGCATCTACTGGGCCGCCGAAAATCCGAATGTCTATGTAGACAAAGCCGTGAATTTGCCAGGAGCAAATGTGTGGTGTGGGTTGTCTTACCAGGGCTTGATTGGGCCATTCTTCTTTGACGGCACAGTTACCGGTGAGATGTACCTTCACAAGCTTCAGACATCCATTTTACCTGCCATCCGAGACTTGTATGGAGACGGAAGAGTTTGCTTTCAACAAGATGTGCCCCAGCCCACTACCAAAATCGTGTTAGGGCGTATCTCGACGAAAATCTACCAGGAAGATGGATAGGCCGTAGAGGTGCTGTGGAGTATCCACCACGTTCCCCAGATCTAACTCCTCTGGACTTTTACCTGTGGGGAACACTATAGGACGTCGTTTATCGACGAAAGCCACGCATATGGAAATTTGGGACGGGCGGGGGACGCGCTAGGATAGGCGAAGTGATTAAGGCGACCACTCGCGTAAAGCGGGAAATCTGGGTTCGAAACCCGGTCCGGGGCACATTTTTATTTGTCTCTACTGAGTTATTTCAATGCCTCCATGCAGCAAAAGTCGTAAATTTCTTTCGTCATATGGCTGCGGATCAACAAGATAGTGTGTTTTTTTCGGGCGTGCATGTCTACCGCACATGCATGACACACACTATGTGATCAAAATTATCCGGACACACCCAAAAACATACGTTTTTCATATTTGGGGCACTGTGCTGCCACCTGCTGCCAGGTACTCCATATCAGCGACCTCAGTAGTCATTAGACATCGTGAGAGAGCAGAATGGGGCCCTCCGCGGAACTCACGGACTTCGAATATAATCAGGTGATTGGGTGTCACGTCTGTACGCGAGATTTCTACACTACTTAACATCCCTAGGTCCACTGTTTCCGATGTGATAATTAAGTGGAAGCGTGAAAGGACACGTACAGCTCAAAAGCGTACAGGCCGACCTAGTCTCTTCACTGACACAGACCGCCGGCAGTTGAAGAGGGTCGTAACGTATAATAGGCAGACATCTATCCAGAGCATCACGCAGAAATTCCAAACTGCATCAGGATCAGAACGGAGTCTTCCGAGGCCTGTGTCAGTGATTAAAATTCTTCTGGGTATTATGCCGCGTCATTGCTAAAAACTAACAACAATAATAAACCAAAACCGACGTTTCGGCCAAATTGCAACGGCCTTCCTCAGGGCCCAGGTCACGTGCCCTGAGGAAGGCCGTTGCAATTCGGCCGAAACGTCGGTTTTGGTTTATTATTGTTGTTAGTTTTTTGCAATGACGCGGCATAATATCCAGAAGAATTTTAATCACTATGCATCAGGATCCACTGCAAGTACTATGACAGTTAGGCGGGAGGTTTTCTCACTTGGATTTCATGGTCGAGCGGATGCTCATGAGCCACACATCACGCCGGCAAATGCCAAATGACGCCTCTCTTGGTGTAAAGAGCGTACACACTGGACGATTGAACAATGTAAAAAAGTTGTGTGTAAAGACTAATCACGGTACACAATTTGGCGATCCGATGGCAGGATGTGGGCATGGCGAATTCCCGGTAAACGTCATCTGCCAGCGTGTTTAGTGCCAACAGTACAATTCGGAGGCCGTGATATGTTATGGTCGTGTTTTTCATGGAGGGGGCTTGCACCTCTTGTTGTTTTGCGTGGCACTGTCACTGCAGAGGCCTACATTGATGTTTTAAGCACCTTCTTGTTTCCCACTGTTGAGGAGCAATTCGGGAATGGCGATTGCATCTTTCAACACGATCGAGCACCTGTTCATAATGCACGCCCTATGGCGGAGTGGTAACACGAAAATAACACCCCTGTAATGGACTGACCTTTACAGAGTCCTGACCTGAATCCTTCACAACAACTCTGGGATGTTTTGGAACGCCGACTTCGTGCCAGGCCTCATCGACCAACATCGATACCTCCCGTCGGAGCAACACTCCGTGAATAACGGGCTGCCATTCCCCAAGAAACCTTCCAGCACATGACTGAACGTATGCCTGAGAGAGTGGAAGAGGTCATCAAGGCTAAGGCTGGGCCATCACCATACTGAATTCCAGCATTACCTATGGAGGGCGCCACGAACTCTGAAGTGATTCTCATCGAGGTTTCCGAATACTTTTGATCACATAGTGCAAATAAAACCCGCATCCAGACAGGTCAGTTTGAAGAATCATGAGGGAACACGTAGATTACAAAATCGACCATCGACTCTTTGGAGGACTGCATGTTCGTCTCACAAGGGGAGGTCACGACGTTGGGATCACGGCTTTATTTCAAATTTTGCACACCTTTAGTATTATTCTGCCTATTCCGAGAAAATCGCACGAGAAGTTTTACGAATCTATCGTGTAACTAATGTATCTGCGTGTTGCGGACGAACGTTAGAGTTATTGTTGGTCAAGTGGTTAGCTTCGACCTTAGTAAGAAGAACGTGTATGAGGCGACAGTTCGAGTCGTGCTCAAATCGTTATTTATATAGTACACGTGTAAATTCTGTGATATTAAAAAAAAATGGACCTACACTATTTGTTCGTGCTACATTAGCAACGTCTCACCGCTACGCAGGTTAACTGCCAAATGGGGCCTGCTTCTGTGCCTGCAGCTCGAAGCGTCGACGTGCAAAGTAGTTCCGAGTACCTTACCAGACTGCATGTATAAGCCATTTCGCAATTCACGACAGTCATACATTTTCAGGGAAACTCTATGCCTTTCTTCATTTACTTGTCGATAGTAACACATATGTTTGTTCTATTGATTAAATTTAATTAAAAACAGTAAGTAGTCAAAATTCGCCAAAACTTCATGCAAATACACGTGGTTTTTAAATTCTATTACCTGTCAAATGTCATAAAATATGACCAGTGATGAAAAAGTGTAGATTAAAAACTGAGTTGGAGTGGGTGCCTAAGCGTCGCTTCATACATGTTCGTCTTACGAAGTTCGAACGCTAACCACTTGACCACTACGAACTCTAGCATCCAGTTCCTACGCACAGATACTTCCATTACATAACTGATACGTAACACTTCTCTCGCGATCTTCTCGGAATTGCCAGAGTAATACAAATTATGTTGGTTTAATGGCGTACTAAAGGTGTACAAAATTTGTTGTAAATCTGTGATCCCAACTTCGTGGCGTCCCCTGTAAGACCGCTACCAGGCAGCAGGACCTAAGAAGGTGGCCAACGACATACCTGAGTTTGACAAGTTACGTAATAAGAGACGTAGGCTGCTGTGCATTATCACAGCAGCAACTACCACCACGAGAAGATGTAGAGAAGTTGCCTCGATCTAATATTGTGGGATTTACACAATACGGTCCTGTGGCAAACCTGAGTAGCGTATTTGCAAGAAGAAAACATACTAAATACTTTGAAAATATCAATACAACGTAGTTCGTAAGAAGGGCAGGCTCATTCTGGTGGGTCCGTAGCTCGCGGTCTAGTGGCTAGCGTTGCTGCCTCTAAATCACGGGGTCCCGGGTTCAATCCCAGGTTGGGTTGGGGATTTTTCTCTGCCCGGCGACAGGGTGTTCGTGTTATCATCTCATCATCATTCGTGAAAGTAGCTAGACTGGACTGTATGAAGATTGGGACCTCACACGGGCGTGGATGACCGCGCAGTTGAGCGCCCCACTAACCAATCGTCATCATGCCATCATGCCATCCTGCCATCCTGCCATCCTGCCATCATGCCATCCTGTCATCATGCCATCCTGTCATCATGCCATCCTGTCATCATGCCATCCTGTCATCATGCCATCCTGTCATCATGCCATCCTGTCATCCTGCCATCCTGTCATCCTGGCATCATCATCATCCTGGCATCATCATCATCATCATCCTGGCATCATCATCATCATCATCATCCTGGCATCATCTTCATCATCCTGGCATCATCTTCATCATCCTGGCATCATCATCATCATCATCCTGGCATCATCTTCATCATCATGGCATCATCTTCATCATCATGGCATCATCTTCATCATCCTGGCATCTTCATCATCATGGCATCATCATCATCATCATCATCATCCTGGCATCATCTTCATCATCCTGGCATCATCATCATCATCATCATCATCATGGCATCATCATCATCATCATCATCATCCTGGCATCATCATCCTGGCATCATCATCATCATCATCATCATCCTGGCATCATCATCATCATCATCATCATCATCCTGGCATCATCATCCTGGCATCATCATCCTGGTATCATCATCCTGGCATCATCTACCTGGCATCATCATCCTGGCATCATCATCATCATCCTGGCATCATCATCATCATCCTGGCATCATCATCATCATCCTGGCATCATCATCATCATCCTGGCATCATCATCATCATCCTGGCATCATCATCATCATCCTGGCATCATCATCATCATCCTGGCATCATCATCATCATCCTGGCATCATCATCATCATCCTGGCATCATCATCATCATCCTGGCATCATCATCATCATCCTGGCATCATCATCATCATCCTGGCATCATTATCATCCTGGCATCATCATCATCCTGGCATCATCATCATCCTGGCATCATCATCATCCTGGCATCATCATCATCCTGGCATCATCATCATCCTGGCATCATCATCATCCTGGCATCATCATCATCCTGGCATCATCATCATCCTGGCATCATCATCATCCTGGCATCATCATCATCCTGGCATCATCATCATCCTGGCATCATCATCATCCTGGCATCATCATCATCCTGGCATCATCATCATCCTGGCATCATCATCATCCTGGCATCATCATCATCCTGGCATCATCATCATCCTGGCATCATCATCATCCTGGCATCATCATCATCCTGGCATCATCATCATCCTGGCATCATCATCATCCTGGCATCATCATCATCCTGGCATCATCATCATCCTGGCGCTAATACAGGCACTGATTGATGACTGTTAAACCGCCACCAGGTGGCCCTCAGTGCACCCGAATTAGCAAGTGAGCTTCTAAACGATGTTACAAAGAAAGTATATCGTCAAACAGTTACACTGAAAGAAGGTGGCCAGAATGGAACAGTGGCTAGGAAGAAACCGTATGTGGATGAACATAATCGGAAAAACAGAGATCAGTCTTTGATAGAGAGTTTGTTACGAAGGAAGAAGCGTAGTGGAATGACGTTATCTTTACTTACGAAAGTAAATTTAACAGTTTTGCGTCGGATGGAGAAAGGATGGTGTGGCGGAAGAAGAATTAAGAATTTGAAGTCACAGATGGTAAACCGATTGCGGAGCATGGAAGTGTTTTTGTCTGGGGCTGTATATCGATATTTGGACCGGGTGAATCAGTGTTCATCGACAGTACCATAGACAAATATGTCTACCTGAAGATATTACAAAAACAATTTACGCCAAGGTGCTGGAAAAAAAGGGCATACCAAACACGTTCAAGTTTTACGAGGACAATGACCCGAAACATAACGCTCGCATTGTACAGGAATATTCGTTGTACAATCCAGAAGAAACCCCCTGGATTCGACCAGCCTCGGGCAATTTGGACTATCTTGAACCGCATTCGAACGGGCCATGGTCGATTTGCAGACTCTCTACAAGTGGGGCAAATCATCTACACAACTGTGTGAGGAACGACAGACAGTTGCTAATGTTCAAATGGTTCAAATGGCTCTGAGCACTATGGGACTTAACATCTGAGGTCATCAGTCCCCTACACTTAGAACTACTTAAACCTAACTAACCTAAGGACATCACACACAACCATGCCCGAGGCAGTATTCGAACCTGCGACCGTAGCGGTCGCGCGGTTTCAGACTGAAGGGCCTAGAACCGCTCGGCCACTGCGGCCGGCTGCTCATGTTCTATCGACATGTCCCGCACGTGACTACAAGGATCAAATGTTCAAATTTGTGTGAAATCTTATGGGACTAAACCTAAATTATCCTAAGGAGACACACACACACACACACACACACACACACACACACACACACACACACACACACACACACACACACGGCCGAGGGAGGACACGAATCTTCGTCGGGACCAGCCGCACAGTCCATGACTGCAGCGCCGCGACCGCTCGGCTAATCCCGCGCGTACTACAAGGATCCTTACGAAGATCTCACGGCAACGAGTGATGTTATAAAATACATAGCTGTTATTTTATGCTGGAGACCTGTACTTAAATGTTGACGTGTACTAGTTTTGTAATCTTTGTATATGTATTGCCACACGATAAATAAATAAATAAAATGTTGTACAATTGCCTGAAAGTCTTAAAACCACTACCTCCATTACCATACCTCAACCCTACTGAAAATGTCTGGGGAGCACTAGAGCGACGTATTCGAAAAACATCAATATTTCTCAACTAAACTTTTGGATCAAAAGATGAATGGGACGGTCTGTGTACCGACTATTTAAAAAAAGGACCAGTATCAGTGTGTCGCAGCGTTCGAAAAGAGTCATACAGCAGAACGGTTATGCAAAAAGTTATTGAACACATACTTTTCACAAAAATTTGTCTTGAAATAATTAGTTCTGAAACGTGCCCCAATATTAAAGTGCAAATAGAAGCGTGTTTTATTTAAATCGTATTATTAAAGAACTTTTGCAAGTTATGTTAATAAGGGTTATGCTATTATTTACAAGACGTAATTTATAATACTTTGTATTGCGTTTTGTTAGGTCACAACGCTGCAGAATTTTCAGAGAAATATTTTTTTACTGCCTTAAAAGATAGTTTGAATCTTCTAAAATCAGAAACAAAAATGACTAATTTGTTCTATGGAACTCCACTCTGCTCCTCTAGCGCCTCGGATGACCCGAAACTGCCCACCAACACCAACTCGATGCCCCCTGCACTGTCTGGGTAACATTTCAAAACAATAACACGTTAGCTTAGCGTCAGCATCTGTACGAATCGTGTTTTTGTGCGTGTGCAGTACTGACTTTTGATAGTTTGTAGAATACAGTTTTGTCTACTAACGAGGCGTCGAAGTGCTAGGTCATCAAAGCGTCCTCAGAGTAGATATGAGGCTGAGAGCAGTTCGGAAGGAGTCAGTGCCTCTGCTAACAAACTGAAAGACAGTGACCGGGATTTTCATGTGAATTAAGGATTGAGCTGTAGAATTATGAACTTTGTTATTTTCTCTGTTATTTCTCAATAAGTGCAGTGTAAAACGTGCAATCACATTGCAAGAACGAAGTACACGAGACTCAGGCTTCACAATAATTACTGCTTCTCCAAACTGCCCAGAAGTTTTTTTACCATGAAGTAAGTTTACACGGAACGCATATTAAATCAACCGTCGAAACGTCCTAGCAATACTCCTGGGTGCAGTAGGGCTAAACGGAATTGTAAAATTTTGTTCGTTCATGGAGCTGCTACGACTGATGTATCAATCGTTCTACGATAAACTTCTCACATTAAACACATATCATCATTCCACAACCGCAATGCCAGATCGGATACGTCTAGCATCTTGGCTGTACCTTTACATAACAAAATCTTTTTCCGTGTCATTCTCCATCTCAGCCATACGACTATGGAACGCGCTCCCCTGTGATCTGCGTCTTATCCAGAACCACTCAACATTCAAGAGGAAACTCAAAACTTACATCTTAGGGACGGTATATCCACAATTATTGTGCCCCTGTCGTCTCTCTCTTTCTCCTCTCCATCACAGCTTCGAATTTTACCATTCTCTTTCTCTACCTCTAACCTAGCTACCACTTCTATATCTCTTTCACCCCATTCTATCGTCTTATGTCTCTGCTCGATGTGAATAACTCACAAGCTGCAAGAACATAACGAGAAAATTCCCAACTTGCAATAGGACTGACATTCATAAAAGAAAAATATGTTTACTTTCATATACATAGTCATTACTATTATTATTATAATTGTTATTCTTGATTGTTATAATTATTTTTTATTGTTAAAATTATCCTTTTACTACTGTTGTAATCTCTATTTTTTTTCTTTAACATTAATACTGTAACACGTTGTATGTCCATAATGTTCTGTACAAAGTGAAATTCGTTCAATCTGAGTATGCCTGGTTAGATGTAAGAGAGCTTTAAGGCCCTAATCTTGCCAGGTAAAATAAATGCATAAATAAATAAATAAACTAGCGGATATGATTAGATCGCGACGGCAAACAGCACGATAGGTCAGTCCTGGGATAGATTAATGATCAGGGTTTTCTAAAACAATTTTTTCCATTTTTTCACGTTTATAACACATTTCATAACTTTAAACACGTTTTTGTTGGAACATGATTTTTCAAAACGTCACATAGCACAACTCTAACAATTTTTAGTATTTTATTTGAAAATTTAACCACAACTTTGAAATAACTTTTCAAAGTGAACCATGCAGGGATTTTGCATTAGTTAAACACTCGCCAATTACACAAAAATCAATATTTCTAAAATCCCCTACGTGGTTCATTAGCTACAGTATGTAGATTTCGTAGATTTTCTTTTTTCCATCTTCAAATTGGCACCAGTTATAGCGCGTGCCGCAGATGGCCTCAAATTCAGCAAGCCTCAGGAAAAGGATGCAGTATTGCCATTTTGTAATGTTTTCCGATAATTTGTTTTTGTAATACTCTTAAATATACGTTCAATAACTACCACTCAAAAAACTGTCAAAAGAATAGCTTTTTGTAAGGCCATTACAGTCTTGTTACCTCTTAAGAATAAAGTTATGATGCTACAATGTAAAAAGCTAGTAGTGTCCAAATATTAACGTTACTCACTGCACTGTAACGACCATGAAGATAAGTGAAATGAGGATTCGTACGTAAGCGTACAGACAGTCGTTTTTCTCTCGCTCCATTTGTGAGTGGTACAGGAAAGGGAACGTACGGCAGTGGTACGAGGTACCCTCCAGACTTTGGGAGAGTACGTACACAGATCTAGAGGGTGTCTACCGAAGTACACATGTAGGTGTCTAGTAGGATTCTCGCGTACATCTGCCAGATTTTATGGAAAGGTGAGGGCCGAGACAGATGAGGTGATACACGGAGCATGGGAACGCGCACGGCACTCCTTGAGAAAGCCGCCAGGCCGCTCGATACAGCCAGGCCGGCGTAAACCTTGGATTTTCCGTGCGTGAGCAGCTGTGCGTCATGCACGACAGCACTACACGCACGAGAGGACTGTGGAACGTTTCTTACACCCGCGGCAGGATCTCCCCACTTCCTCCTACGCTGCGTTCAACCTAGTAGCTATTAGTCACATCCGCTGTCGTGTCGTGTGTGTGTGTGTGTGTGTGTGTGTGTGTGTGTGTGTGTGTTGCAGGAACACGAGAGGCGACCCTTGACTCTACGATTTGCCTTACACAAAAGGTTGAAGAAAACACGAAACCAAAGTTCAAATGGTTCTGAGCACCATGGGACTTAACATCTGAGGTCATCAGTACCCTAGGAATTAGAACTAAAACCTAACTAACCTAAGGACATCACACACATCCATGCCCGAGGCAGGATTCGAACCTGCGACCATAGCAGTCGCGCGGTTCCAGACTGAAGCGCCTAGAACCGCTCGGCCACATCGGCTGGCGAAACCAAAGTTCCTAGAATTTGGACAAAAGGGACATTCAAAAAGATAGAGGTGATCCGGCCTTTTGAATGACAGGTACTTAATCTTCTCCTGTTCGGTTAAGTGGTTTCTTGGAAAACCAATAGATTAAGGGTCTGCCAATCAAAACGATAGGTTTGCTCCTGAATGATTTTTTAGTACCTATTCTGGCGGGTAGAATCCGGATATATCTTTCAAAATGTTCTGGCACGTAAGATTTTTGAGCTTTTAAGAGTTTCCTTTACTGTCAGGACTTCAGTCATGTGAAAGAAGAGTTTCTTAAATCGACTAAGGCAAAGCTGAAAAAAGGAATATTTGTTCGACCACAAATAAACTTATGAAAGATCCAACTTTTGATGCTAAATTCAGAAATACGGAATTACCTGCTGATCCTCCTCCGAAGCAATTGTGATGGACTTTTTGGGCAAGAGGAGAGGTTTTAACGACGTTTCCACTATGAATGATCTGTTCGACAGCTGCTAGAACATGGCGGGTAGGATGTCGTTTAAAATTAACTTTTTACATTCTCACATTAATTTGTCTGCGAAAAATTTTTGTAGCCTAAGCGACAAACAGGTTGACACTTTTACCAAGATACCCGTACGATGGAACACTTATCTAGGGCACTAGAACCCTCCGGTGATGGATGACTACTTCTGGCGTCTTGTTTGGGAGAGTGCACAAACAGTAGTCAAAAGAAGAACATCATTCTCGCATTTTTTCGGACACCAAAGAAGATTAAAGCTGACAATACGTTCTCAATTAATCTCTTCCTTCTATTGGCGTCATATATAGAGGTTTCAACTAATATTGGGTTCTAAAGTACTAAATATGTAATGGATTGGTCGTCTAAGCACCATACGATGGTCCGCACGTTCACCGGATCTGACGTCCCCGGATTTCTTTCTGTCGGGAAAGTTGAAGGATTTTTGCTATCGTGACCGACAACGCCTGACAACATGCGTCAGCGCATTGTCAATGCATGTGCGAACATTACGGAAGGCGAACTACTCGCTTTTGAGAGGAATGTCGTTACACGTATTGCCAAACGCATTGAGGTTGACGGACATCATTTTGAGCATTCATTGCATTAATGTGGTATTTACAGGTAATCACGCTGTAACAGCATGCGTTCTCAGAAATGATAAGTTCACAAAGGTACATGTATCACATTGGAACAACCGAAATAAAATGTTCAAACGTACCTACGTTCTGTATTTTAATTTAAAAACCTACCTGTTACCAACTGTTCGTCTAAAATTGTGAGCCATGTGTTTGTGACTATTACAGCGCCATCTATCACAAAGCGAAAACAGTGGTCCAACTAAAACATTCATATTTCTTTACGTACTACACGAATATGTAATAAAAAATGTGGGTTCCTATTTAAAAAACGCAGTTGATATCCGTTTGACCTATGGCAGCGCCATCTAACAGGCCAACCATAGCGCCATCTGGTTTCCCCCTTCAAGCTAGACAAGTTTCCTTCTTGGTAGTTTTTTCGTTTGACGCTTATTTCGTGAGATATTTGGCCCAGTCACGATCAGTGGACCACCCTGTAGAAGACGGTCATCTTCAAATGTGGGGTATTTTTCTAGCAAGGAATATGAAATTAAATTAAAATTGTTATACAACGCAATGAGTACAAGAAAAAACAACATTCAAAACATTTGGTGAAAATCTGTGGTTGCGTCGCATTTTGCGTAATGATAATGCTTTTAATTGTAAGTACAATTATCACAGTTCACCCAAGATGACAACACTTCCGTCACTTAACGGTGTCACAGCTTTGGAGGGTAGTAGCACGGTCAGCAGCCAACTCGAAGTGTTCCGAATGGTGCAGACTTCTAACGATCAGTACTTTGCGACCAGTAGCTAATTCATCGCGCCCTTACTGTAACTACTGCATTGGGAGGTCGTAACATACTACACGCACGTTCAAGAAAAACGGAACACCTTGAAAGACTATAGATAGGACGTTCATATTCACAGGACACTTGCATTAGTATATCCTGTAGAATTGATTAGCATTTGAACGATGTCGGTCTGCGGGTTTAGGTCAACATCGATATCGAGGCGCAACAACACCTACAAGTAGAATGTTGCTTACGGCTCTCGTTGTCGCTATAAACCGAATGTAATGGATCAGTGTGACTTGAGCAGATGTGCCGGATGCCTCGCATGGTTTTCGAAAAAGACGATCGTGTGAAACCCAGCTCGCGCTATTCGTCCACGAGACTCGGAGGGCCATTGACACGGGTTCCCGGGTAGATGCCGTGTTTCTTGACTTCCGCAAGGCGTTTGATACAGTTCCCCACAGTCGTTTAATGAACAAAGTAAGAGCATATGGACTGTCAGACAAATTGTGTGATTGGATTGAAGAGTTCCTAGATAACAGAACGCAGCATGTCATTCTCAACGGGGAGAAGTCTTCCGAAGTAAGAGTGATTTCAGGTGTGCCGCAGGGGAGTGTCGTATATACATAAATGACCTTGTGGATGACATCGGAAGTTCACTGGGCTTTTTGCGGATGATGCTGTGGTATATAGAGGGGTTGTAACAATGGAAAAAATGGTTCAAATGGCTCTGAGCACTATGGGACTCAACATCTTAGGTCATAAGTCCCCTAGAACTTAGAACTACTTAAACCTAACTAACCTAAGGACATCACACACACCCATGCCCGAGGCAGGATTCGAACCTGCGACCGTAGCAGTCCCGCGGTTCCGAACTGCAGCGCCAGAACCGCTAGACCACCGCGGCCGGCTGTAACAATGGAAAATTGTACTGAAATGCAGGAGGATCTGCAGCGAATTGACGCACGGTGCAGGGAATGGCAATTGAATTTCAATGTACATAAGTGAAATGTGCTGCGAATACATAGAAAGAAAGATCCCATATCATTTACCTACAATTTAGCAGGTCAACAACTGGAAGCAGTTAATTCCATAAATTATCTGGGAGTACGCATTCGGAGTGATTTAAAATGGAATGACCATATAAAATTAATCGTCACTAAAGCAAATGCCAGACAGATTCATTCGAATCATCCCAAGGAAATAGGTTACAGTACACTTGCTCGCCCACTGCTTGAATACTGCTCACTGGTGTGGGATCCGTACCAGACAGGGTTGATAGAGGTAGAGAAGATCCACGGAGAGCAGCGCGCTTCGTTACAGGATCAGTTAGTAATCGCGAAAGCGTTACGGAGATGCTGAACTCCAGTGGAAAACTCTGCAGGAGAGACGCTCAGTAGCTCGGTACGGGCTTTTGTTGAAGTTTCGAGAACGAACATACCTTCACCGAGGAGTCAAGCAGTATATTGCTCCCTCCTACGTATATCTCGCGAAGAGACCATGAGGATAAAATCAGAGAGATTAGAGCCCACACGGAGGCGTACCGACAATCTTTCTTTCCACGAACAATACGAAACTGGAATAGAAGGGAGAACTAATAGAGGTACTGAAAGTACCCTCCGCCACACACCGTCAGGTGGGTTGCGCAGTATGGATGTAGATGTAGACGAGCGAACCGTACCGTCAAATCAGTGAGACAATCTCTCATGCAAACAATGCACCCTCTTTGTCTCACTGATTTGACGGTACGGTTCGCTCGTCTACATCTACATCCATACTGCGCAACCCACCTGACGGTGTGTGGCGGAGGGTACTTTCCGTACCTCTATTAGTTCTCCTTCTATTCCAGTTTCATATTGTTCGTGGGCAACGGATGGGTGCGGAGTGGTTCACGGCAAGCCGTGGAACCTCGACGAGACGGGTCAGGTCGCACTACCCAAACCACCCCCCTGAGAAGATCTACACCTAATCCGAATGGCATTGCAGGACAGGTCTGCATCGTCCTCGGCTCTGACGCGACAGTGGAATACATCGAATATTATCAGTAGTGACAATAGGTCGCAGTTTATTTCGGCACGGGTTACGTGCGCGTCGTCCACTTCTCCGTCTACCTTTGACGAATGTGCAGAAACAGGCTAGACGGCAATGGTGTATAGAACGACGTCACGGTGGACAGGAATGGTATCAGATAGTGTTTAGTGTTATCTGACGAATGCACGTTCTATTTGTTTGAAAACAATAGCCGCTTTTGTTTTGCCTCAGAAAGCGGGGGCAGCTGCACAGTGACTGCATTCGCACCAGAAATACGGCGCCAACTCAAAGCCTTACGGAGTTACGTGCTATTGGATTCAACCACGAATCACAGTTGGTGCGTGTAGGGGACACCAGTGCGACCTACGTGAATGACATCCTGCGATCCGTACTCTTTCTGCACAACACCCCAGACGCCATTTTTGAGCAATAAAATGCACGACAACAAGCTGCTGAATGAACACGTGCCTTCTTGGTGTCACAGGATGTCAGCCTTTTGCCCTGAGCCGCCGAATCACCAGACTGGTCGCCAAACGACAGATACACTGCTGTGACCCAATATCATGCCATCCGGAACCATGTTAAATTCCAACAAAACGGTGCTGATCCCGCTAGGACCACGATCATTGACCATCGAACGCCCATGGTACCGAGTTGTGGGGGAACAACGTATCTTGGGCCTTGAGGTAACTGCCTGCCCGCAGCGTATGTTAACGCTCACGTGGAGGCGGCTTCTCACGCGCATCAGAGGACTTTGCATGAGCCACGCTGATCGACGGCTCGACCTCCATCAACGAATCCAACTGATTAATACATCCTATCACGGGCATGGTATGTAGCACAAATCCTTACGCTACCGAAACAAATCGGCAGAGCCATCTCACGAGCAGTATACTGGCTCTTGTGGCGGCATACACTGTTCAAAGTTGATGCGCAGACTTGTACACTGCCAAAAGTCGATGGTGGCCTTGGACTCATCGACATTACCCGCAAATGTGCGGCCCTTTTGATTCACCGTATTGCCACTTTGCGTGAAACTGACCCAGGTGGGACAACAGCGGTTCTTTTCGACCGTTATCGCCCACAATCGGCGCGTGCACCAGTATGTTTGCCACATATTCCGTTCCGGATGACGACAGTCAAGGACTATTACCTCAATCAAAGTTACGTCCTAGCAGTGGCCACTGACAAGGCACGCTCATCGAAGCGCCTTTACCAAGCACTTCGAGGCCAGCCCACACCACATAAATTTGAAGACAGACGACCGTCGGTCATCTTGCATCAAGTTTGGGCCAATATCAATAACCCAGCCCTTCCCATCGACGTCTCAGCGCTATGGTATCGTGTCGTAAACAATTTAATACCCACAAATCATCGTCTGGCGGCCATCCGCCTACGGCCATCGGCTGCTTGCGGCCGATGTGGTGACGTAGACACCAGAGAGCACCGTCTCTTATGCCCTCACGTCACAGAAGTGTGGAACCTTGCACGTGTGCTATTAGCGCTGATCGGTGGGACGACACCAGACAATGTGCAAATCGACTGGTTCCTTACCCCTGATATTCAGTCCAACCCCCGAACACGACGTAACGCAATGGTGTGGCTCTTGGGCCACACCATTTTCACGATCTATGACCTTTCCCTCACCGATGCTCTCTTTCATGGACTATCTGTGGAGCCAGCATCGCCTGGCGGAATCTGACCAGAAATATACCATTACCTTTGCACGATTTTTGAAAGTTGCAATGGTTCATGGTTATCAAAAGGTGTTCCGGGTTGACTAAGGCACCTCGTCCAGGAATTGCCTGAGTTTACCCCTGGATCTTTGTTGCTCGGACTTTCAAACCACCCTAAACTTGACAATACCCAAGATTTGACGTTGGCCTTCTAGGCATCACTAGAGCAGACTGTTCTATGATACTGATAATATGGCAATTGGTAACATAAGAATTGTGTGAACCTTGTACGAAACACTATTGGAAAAAAAAAAACACCATGGATTAACTTTGGAACTAGGTGAAAGTAGCATGGATTACTATACCATAGGATACCATTCACGCCCTGTAAGCGTCGATGCCATCACGCATGGACCAAGTTATCAAGGCGATCGCAGGTGCGGTGCCTACAAGGCAACAGGACACATGCAGAACAGAGCTGACTGAAATGCTAATAATTTCTGAAAACATACTTATGTACATGTCCTGTGAATATGAATGTCGTATCTCTAGTCGTTCAAAGTGTTAATTTTCTTTTCTTTTTTTTTTCACCGTCAGTAATAAGATCGGTATTTATGCAGCCCGAGATGCCACCCGAGAATGTCAAGCGTTGGCGTTTACACAAAAAGTTTAATGACCACTGCGTTAAAACGTCCGCACCACAGCATCGTAGCATTAAGGCCAAAATTAAATGGCTCACCTTTAACTACAGCGCGATAATTCGATTTCGATAACATCGGAAGTGTTGCAGCAGTATCAATCCAACCAGACGCCTGAAAGAAGTCATATGCATTCATCAAAACTAGACATGATTTATTTAGACTGCCGCGATCGTTCTTTGAATAAAATTATGGAATTTCAGTCTTTGATCGCTATTTTTTATTTTTAGTAACCGGTTTCAGGCTAGCTGCCCATCCTCAGATCATATATTGCAGTTACAGAGTAACCTGTCAGTACAGAACTATTGGTTCGCTGTCATAACTCAGCGAACCAATAGTTCTGTACTGACAGGTTACTCTGTAACTGCAATATATGATCTGAGGATGGGCAGCTAGCCTGAAACCGGTTATTGAAAATAAAAAAATAGCGATCAAAGACTGAAAAGCCATATTTTTATTCACATGCATTCGCCTGACGCAGCCGTATCATTTCCTTTGCTGCCGAAAACTAATTACGGCACGATGGTCCACTTTATACAAGTGGGGTAAAAATTTTGTTTTGGCTCCTCTAGATCCGTGCTGTGGCACTGCAACACGGGCATTTCCATGTACACCAGGACTACAGGCATGTACTCACAAAAAATTATACTCATAACATTTATTTTTTTCGAGACGATAAATAGAACTCGATGCGTAGTTTCTTCTGGATGTGCTGACTGTTCATTATTTTAGCCTTACTGATTCTCAGGCCCACTTTCTCACTTGCTATATCAAACTCTCATATGCGTTACTGACGTTTATGTGCATCAAAGGTCATCAGTGGGGTCTATTATTAAACCGCTAAAATGGAGCACAATTTCAGTCGCAGGTTCACTATACAGGGTGATTACGCTGCCCCTAGCGATTGGTTTTATGCAACCAGCAACGTCTTCAAATACCGCATGCAAGTATCTCGTTTGCTGCGCACATACTATTAGTCCTACAGGAAAAAAAAATGAATAAGGCCTTTTTGAAGGAAATTTAAAGTAGTTAAATTTTGTAATGGGATGCACTTTCGCGGGAGGCCATAGTTTTCGAATTATTAAATTTCCTACAAAATGGTGTTCACTTTTTATATAGGACTAATAGTTTGTGTGTGGCAACGGCCTTGCCGCAGTGGATACACCGGTTCCCGTGAGATCACCGAAGTTAAGCGCTGCCGGGCGTGGCCGACACTAGGAGGGGTAACCATACAGGCCACCATGCGCTGTTGCCATTTTTCGGGGTGCACTCAGCCTCGTGATGCCAATTGAGGAGCTACTCGACCGAATAGTAGCGGCTTCGGTCAAGAATACCACCATAACGACCGGGAGAGCGGTGTGCTGATCACACGCCCCTCATATTCGCAGCCTCACCTGAGGATGACACGGCGGTCGGATGGTCCCGATGGCCGCTTGTGGCCTGAAGACGGAGTGCTAATAGTTTATGTGTAGAAAGTAAGAAAATATGAAAATCTGGCACGTTTTTGAAGGTGTTGCAGGTTGCATAAAACCCATTAGTAGAGGCTGCTGAATAGTCTTTCATATCGGCTTACAGGTGCTACAAAAATTTCATATTCGGTTCTGCATGTAATTATTGATCCTATTTAAAAACTCTGGTCATTAGGAGGTATTGAGCTTACATCAGGGGATTAAGACAATAAGCCAAGTATTAAGATTATAGTCTACGTGTATGTGTTAAGGGACTAACTCACAGCGTGCAAATTACCCAGATTCTTAAATTTTCTGGCACATTAAAATTGTATGCCAGACCGAGACTCGAACTCTGGACCTTTACTTTTCACGAGCAAGTGTTCTACTGACTGAGCTACCCAAGCACAACTCGGGACCCATGCTCACAGCTTTACTTCCGCCAGTACCTCGTCTCTTTCCTTCCAAACTTCACAGAAGCACTACTGCGAAACTTGCAAGGCTAGCACTCTTGCAAGAAAGGATATTGCGAAGGTATGAGTTGGCCACAGCGTGGGGAATGTTCGCAGAATGAAATTTTCGCTCTGTCGAGGAATGAGCGCAGATGTGAAACTTCCTGACAGGTTACAACTGCATGCCGGACCGAGACTCAAAAGGCAAAGATCCTGAATTCGAGCTTCGGGAAGTTGCATCTCAGTGCAAACTCCGCTGCAGAGCGAAAATTTCATTCTACATAGATTTAATTCATTCTGTATATGAGAATGACAGCACTT
Organism: Schistocerca nitens; assembly: GCF_023898315.1. Lineage (NCBI taxonomy): Eukaryota > Metazoa > Arthropoda > Insecta > Orthoptera > Acrididae > Schistocerca > Schistocerca nitens. The sequence continues at coordinate 52,068,255 of NC_064623.1, read as the reverse complement.
AGCGACGAAATTAACATGTAATGTCAAATATTTTCGAAAAATTTTCTCTCTGATTCCCTACTCTCCATACCCATACCCACACCGACACGCATACGCATACACATGCGCACATGAAAAATAATGAAGGAAAGAAGCTGTTCGTAAGGCAAAACTTCAGCACAGACACGGCGTTTTAATGTGTTACTTCTTTACAAAACACACAATTCGTAACACATTTTGCGGGCACTATGCACATATACCACCGAACGCACCTGCCAAAACGCACAATTTTAGGACACACAGTTCAGTCATAAACACTGAGATCGTGAAAACTAGGTTTCGCTTAAAACGGTACGCAAATTACGCAGAATGTAGTCATCCAGTATTTGATAATGAGAGCATTTGGTGACTTACAACAAAGTTTAAACAAAATGTCAAAACTTTTTAAACTTTTTCCTGAGTCTATGTATGAATTATTCGAAACTAAAAAACATACACTGCCGGAAAAAACATTAGCGCATCTAGAGAGACGTCGATTTTGATCGGATGGCGGCATATGCGAGCTGGGTGATAGAAGATGTACTGATACACTACTGGCCATTAAAATTGCTACGCCCAGAAGAAATGCAGACAAAAAACGGGCATTCATTGGACAAATATATTATATTAGAACTGACATGTGATTACATTTTCACGCAATTTTGGTGCATAGATCCAGAGAAATCACTACCCCGAACAACCACCTCTGGCCGTAATAACGGCCTTGATACTCCTGGGCATTGAGTAAGAGCTTGTATGGCGTGTACAGGTACAGCTGCCCATGCAGGTTCAACACGATACCACAGTTCATCAAAAGTAGTGAGTGGCGTATTGTGACGTGCCAGTTCCTCGGCCACCATTGACCAGACGTTTTCAATTGGTGAGGGATCTGGAGAATATGCTGGCCAGGGCAGCAGTCGAACATTTCATGTATCCAGAAAGGCCCGTACAGGACCTGCAACATGAGGTCGTGCATTATCCTGCTGAAATGTAGGGTTTCGCAGGGATCGAATAAGGGGTAGAGCGACGGGTCGTAACACATCTGAAATGTAACGTCCACTGTTCAAATTGCCGTCAATGCGAACAAGAGGTGACCGAAATGTGTGAACAATGACACCCCATACCATCACGCCGGGTGATATGCCAGTACGGCGATGACAAATACACGCTTCCAATGTGCGTTCACCGCGATATCGCCAAACATGGATGCGACCAACTGCTGTAAACAGAACATGGATTCATCAAAAAAAAAAAAAAAAAAGACGTTTTGTCATTCGTGCACCCAGGTTCGTCGTTGAGTACACATCATCGCAGGCTCTCTTGTCTGTGATGCAGCGTCAAGGGTAACCGTAGCCACGGTCTCCGAGCTGACAGTCCATGCTGCTGCAAACGTCGTCGAACTGATCGTGCAAATGGTTGTCGTCTTGCAAACGTCCCCATCTGTTGACTCAGGGATCGAGACGTGGCTGCACGATCCGTTGCAGCCATGCGGATAAGATGCCAGTCATCTCGACTGCTAATGATACGAGGCCGTTGGGATCCAGCACGGCGTTCCGCATTACCCTCCTGAACCCACCGATTCCATATTGTTTTAACAGTCATTGGATCTCGACCAACGCGAGCAGCAATGTCGCGATACGATAAACCGCAATCGCGATAGGCTACAATCCGACCTTTATCGAAGTCGGAAACGTGATGGCACGCATTTCTCCTCCTTACACGAGGCATCACAACAACATTTCACCAGGCAACGCCGGTCAACTGCTGCCTGTGTATGAAAAATCGGCTGGAAACTTTCCTGACATCAGCACGATGCAGGGGTCGCCAACCTTGTGTGAATGCTCTCAAAAGCTAATCATTTGCATATCACAGCATCTTCTTCGTGTCTGTAGCACGTCATCTTGATTGTGTAGCAATTTTAATGGCCAGTAGATTAATAGCTTCAATGTCGTCCGCCGACAGATAGTGTAGTGGCTTAGCTACCGCAGCGCCATCTGTGTCTACCCTTTAACAGCGAGTGCTCACAGCCAGAGAGCTGTGTGTGGTGCAAACGTGTGAAGCATGCAGGCAACCATGCCACGGAGACCCACCTTCGCTTCCTACATCCAACTGGGCGAGTCAAATTACGGCCTTCTGAGTGGTGGGGTGTTCCTTCCGGAGAATTGCCACGCCAGTTGGACTTCGTTCGTCAGTTGTGCGACGACGCTGTTATCAGTGGTCACATGAACATTCTCGTATAACCATAAACGACGTTTTGGACGTCGACGCAGCTCAGCTCAGACGCCCGTCAGGATCGTCGCATTGTAAAGGCACCAGTGGCAGATCATACAGCTACCACAGCGCAGATATGAAGGCTTGGCAGTCAGACGTGTCAACGGAAACGATTCAGAACCGGTTATTAGCAGTGGGAAAGGAAAGGCAAACCTATGTTTCTAGCATTTGTAGACTTAGAGAAAGCTTTTGACAATGTTGACCGGAATACTCTCTTTCAAATTCTGAAGGTGGCAGGGGTAAAATAGAGGGAGCGAAAGTCTATTTACAATTTCTAAAGAAACCAGATGGCAGTTATAGGAGTCGAGGGATATGAAAGAGAAGCTGTGGTTGGGAAGGGAGTGAGACAGAGTCGTAGACTATCCCCGATGTTATTCAAACTGTATACTGAGCAAGCAGTAAAGGAAACAAAAGAAAATTTCGGGGTAGGTATTAAAATCCATGGAGAAGAAACAAAAACGTTGAGGTTCGCCGATGACATTGTAATTCTGTCAGAGACAGCAAAGGACTTGGAAGAGCAGTTGAACGGAATGGACAGTGTCTTGAAAGGAGGATATAAGTTGAACATCAACAAAAGGAAAACGAGGATAATGGAATGTAGTCGAATTAAGTCGGGTGATGCTGAGGGAATCACATTAGGAAATGAAACACTTAAAGTAGTAAAGGAGTTTTGCTATCTGGGGAGCAAAGTAACTTATGATGGTCGAAGTAGACAGGATATAAAACGTAGACTGGCAATGTCAAGGAAAGTGTTTCTGAAGAAGATAAATTTGTTAACATCGAGTATAGATTTAAGTATCAGGAAGTCGTTTCTGAAAGTATTTGTATGGAGTGAAGCCATGTATGGAAGTAAAACATGGACGGTAAATAGTTTGGACAAGAAGAGAATAGAAACTTTCGAAATGTGGTGTTACAGAAGAATGCTGAAGATTAGATCACATAACTATTGAATAGAATTGGGGAGAAGAGGAGTTTGTGGCACAACTTGACAAGAAGGGATCGGTTGGTAGGACATGTTCTGAGGCATCAAGGGATCACCAATTTAGTATTAGAGGGCAGCGTGGAGGGTAAAAATCGTAGAGAGAGAGCAAGAGATGAATACACAAGTAGATTCAGAAGGATGTAGGTTGCAGTAGGTACTGGGAGATGAAGAGGCTTGCACAGAATAGAGTAGCATGGAGAGCTGCATCAAACCAGTCAAGACTGAAGACAACAACGACAACATTAGCAGTGGGAGTACGGGCACGCACAACTCTTGCCCATCTTTCCCTCACACCACAGCATCGACGCGCATGGCTTGTATGGCGCCGTATCACTTGGATAATGGCATGATACGTCGTGGTCTTCAACGATGGAAGCTGGCTGCAGTAAACGATCATATACAGTGATAGACCTACTCATGTGCGGCGAATTATTAATGCCGAGAGTAGTATAAACTGGCTGCGAGAATTGGACGTTCCGTACTACGGATGCATCTCTCTGGAATAAGTAACCAACGATGCACGAGGGTCACTCCAAAAGAAATGCACACTATTTTTGTAAAAATACAGTTTTCATTCTGCATGTGTGAAAGTTTTACAGTCTGGTAGATACATCCTTCCCGCTTGTTTTCAAACTTAGTTCCACCCGTATGAATGCAGAGTCTCGCAGCGATAACATTGAATAACATGTTCTCGGGTTTCCAACCGCGCCGATTGCTTAAAAATACACGGGCTTTCGGCCAAGCACTCCTTTGCCATTGTAAAGTGTTATGACTGTCAGTGGGCTGTTGGTGTGCCATCATATACGCTAGCTGCCGGCTGTGACGTCACTGGTGCCCGTGACAATGCCATATTAGGGCATGTTTTGAGTCTGCGTTCGACGTGCCCTCTTCAACCGCGCGACCGCTGGATCCCACACAGCGCTGAGCTGCAAGCCACCGTCTCTATTCATTCAACACCGGATCTACATCTACATCTACTCCGCAAGCCACCCAACGGTGTGTGGCGGAGGGCACTTTACAAGCCACTGTCATTACCTCCCTTTACTGTTCCAGTCGCGTATGGTTCGCGGGAAGAACGACTGCCGGAAAGCCTCCGTGCGCGCTCGAATCTCTCTAATTTTACATTCGTTATCTCCTCGGGAGGTATAAGTAGGGGGAAGTAATATATGCGATACCTCATCCAGAAACACACTCTCTGGAAACCTGGACAGTAAGCTACACCGCGATGCAGAGCCCTCTCTTGCAGAGTCTGCCACTTGAGTTTGCTAAGCATCTCCGTAACGCTATCACGCTTACCAAATAACCCTGTGACGAAACGCGCCGCTCTTCTCTGGATCTTCTCTATCCCCTCTATCAACCCGACCTGGTACGCATCCCACACTGATGAGCAATACTCATGTATAGGTCGAACGAGTGTTTTGTAAGCCACCTCCTTTGTTGATGGACTAAATTTTCTAAGGACTCTCCCAATGAATCTCAACCTGGTACCCGCCTTACCAACAATCAATATTATATGATCATTCCACTTCAAATCATTCCGTACGCATACTCCCAGATATTTTACAGAAGTAACTGCTACCAGTGTTCGTTCAGCTATAATATAATCATACAATAAAGGATCCTTCTTTCTATGTATTCGCACTAAGTTACATTTGTCTATGTTAAGGGTCAGTTGCCACTCCCTGCACCAAGTGCCTATCCGCTGCAGATCGTCCTGCATTTCGCTGCAATTTTCTAATGCTGCAACTTCCCTATATACTACAGCATCATCCGGGAAAAGCCGCACGGAACTTCCGACACTATCTACTAGGTCATTTATATATATTGTGAAAAGCAATGGTCCCGTAACACTCCCCTGTGGCACGCCAGAGGTTACTTTAACGTCTGTAGACGTCTCTCCATTGAGAACAACATGCTGTGTTCTGTTTGCTAAAAACTCTTCAATCCAGCCACACAGCTGGTCTGATATTCCGTAGGCTCTTACGGCGACAGTGCGGAACTGTATCGAACGCCTTCCGGAAGTCAAGGAAAATGGCATCTACCTGGGAGCCTGTACCTAATATTTTCTGAGTCTCATGAACAAATAAAGCGAGTTGGGTCTCACACGATCGCTGTTTCCGGAATCCATGTTGATTCCTACATAGTAGATTCTGGGTTTCCAGAAATGACATGATACACGAGCAAAAAACATGTTCTAAAATTCTACAACAGATCGATTCAGAGATATATAAGCCTATGGTTTTGCGCATTTGCTCGACGACCCTTCTTGAAAACTGGAACTACCTGTGTTCTTTTCCAATCATTTGGAACCTTCCGTTCCTCTAGCGACTTGCGGTACACGGCTGTTAGAAGGGGGGGGGGGGGGGCAAGTTCTTTCGCGTACTCTGTGGTGTATACAGGGTGTTACAAAAAGGTACGGCCAAACTTTCAGGAAACATTCCTCACACACAAAGAAAGAAAATATGTTGCGTGGACATGTGTCCGGAAACGCTTACTTTCCATGTTGGTGCTCATTTTGTTACTTCTCTTCAAATCACATTAATCATGGAATGGAAACACACAGCAACAGACCGTGCCAGCGTTGTTACAGGAAATGTTCAAAATGTCGTCCGTTAGCGAGGATACATGCATCCACCCTCCGTCGCATGGAATCCCTGATGTGCTGATACAGCCCTGGAGAATGGCGAATTGTCACAGCCGTCCACAATACGAGTCTCTACATTTGGTACCGGGATTGCGTAGACAAGAGCTTTCAAATGCCCCCATAAATGAAAGTCAAGAGGGTTGAGGTCAGGAGAGCGTGGAGGCCATGGAATTGGTCCGCCTCTACCAATCCATCGGTCACCGAATCTGTTGTTGAGAAGCGTACGAACACTTCGACTGAAATGTGCAGGAGCTCCATCGTGCATGAACCACATGTTGTGTCGTACTGGTAAAGGCACATGTTCTAGCAGCACAGGTAGAGTATCCCGTATGAAATCATGATAACGTGCTCCATTGAGCGTAGGTGGAAGAACATGGGGCCCAATCAAGACATCAACAATGCCTGCCCAAACGTTCACAGAGCAATGAGTCGCATGTCAACACAAGCACCGAAGTCAACATTACCTTCCTTCAATTGGGCCAACTGGCGGTGAATCGAGGAAGTACAGTACATAGTGACGAAACTAAAATGAGCTCTAACATGGAAATTAAGCGTTTCCGGACACGTGTCCACATAACATCTTTTCTTTCTTTGTGTGTGTGTGTGTGTGTGTGTGTGTGTGTGTGTGTGTGTGGGATGTTTCCTGAAAGTTTGGCCGTACCTTTTTGTAACACCCTGTATAGTGTACGGGCTACCCACCTGAAGCGATCAGCCGGCCTGTGTGGCCGTGCGGTTCTAGGCGCTTCAGTCTGGAACCGCGTGACCGCTACGGTCGCAGGTTCGAATCCTGCCTCGGGCATGGATGTGTGTGATGTCCTTAGGTTAGTTAGGTTTAAGTAGTTCTAAGTTCTAGGGGACCGATGACCTCAGATGTTAAGTCCCATAGTGCTCAGAGCCATTTGAAGCGATCAACAGCTGATTCACGCACATCCGTTCCGCTGCTGCTGAGACAGTAGCCACAGGCGGTGTCCGCTGCCTAGGAGAAACCCGGGGCAGGCTTCTCCGTGTTCCACGACGGCTCGCATTACCGGTGACGTCACCACTTCGCCTCTGCATCGCAGCGCTTGACGCAGTCCGGCCGACAGATTAGCTACAAGCAGGCGCCGCGGAAATCAGCCATTATCGCCATAGTCCCCGCAGGCGCGCGCCTATCACAAACAAGGGCGCGATAAGATACCCCTTAAAAGGTACGGATCGTGTCGCAAGCAAATCAGACACCTGCGAATATAAGCTGGTTCCTATAAATTGGACAATGATTTTGATTTTTTGGGGGGAGAAGCGGGGGGGGGGGGGGGTGGCGACCACGGCATTTGTCACGAGAGTTGAGTAAGTAGTCACAAGTGTAGAGCTGCAGGAAACTACCATGTAACCAGCAACGTACCGGTCCGCTTGCGTCACCTGTATGATGCTGACTGTGGCAAGTTTGAAGGTAGACAGGCGCCTGGGAGAGGGAGAGATAATTATCTGGGACAGAGAACCTATCTCTTAAGGGGCCATTGTACATGAAATTCGTTGAAATTTGACATTTTCTGTTTTCTACTCCATAATGTACTTCGGATTTTCCTGAACATTTTGGTACATAATACATTAAAATCAGACAATTGTGAGACCTTTAAGGGGCTCCGGAAAGGCTCAAAATCATGAAAAGTTCAATTTTTACTTTTTTGCGTTTTCTGCATCTGCAGACTATTACCTTTTAATAGATATATAATTTATTCAATTCCGAAGACTACAACTATTTTTAAATTTTTTTTTGAAATGTGTTCTACATGGGTGTGACCCACTGTGGCGCTGTTAAACTGCTGTCAAATGGTGTTATTATTAACGTCCGTGTTCATCAGGTACATTTTAGTGATGTGAGATAAAGTATGTGTTGTGGCTAACCTGTGATGGTTCAATATATATCGCTGGTGTGATTGTCGATTGTTTCATGTTTATTTACTCTGTCGTTATCTCGAAAATATTCGTAATTAATTCTGTTTCTTGAGTCTCTGTTTTGTTGAAGTATAATAATGAGTAAAAGTAAAGTTATTAGAAATCCTCTGAAGGCTTTTAAGAAAAGGAGAAATGTTGGAAAGCCAAGGTATTTAGAAATATGGGAATGAAGATAGGTTCTAACATGGTACGAGCGATGCTTGCTTTAGACAAGGAACGCCTTCGGGCTGCAGACAGGGCTGTAAAGAGTCTAGAAATACAAGCAAGAGTAAACAGGAGGAGGAACAAGAGGAAGCTGGAGGAGGAGTTTGCAGAGGATGAAGATAATCCATCCTATGGACCTGGAATGCACTAAAAAGTTAATCCAATCTTTGTCGCTCGATTCCCAAAACTTTTATTTTCTCATACTAATTACATGTTTTCTAAGGATCTTCCAAACATATTTGTTTCAAACTTTCAGTAAATGTTACACAGTACCTTCTGCATAATTTAACACAGCCTTTTTCCAAAAAACTGTATATTTTTGAATATATAAGTAAAAAATTGCAAAAAAATGTTGTGAATTTTCATTACAATTGAAAAAAATCATCTTTAATAACTGAACTAAAATTTTGTAAAATCCCTGTGTTAAGCTGTAGCCCATATTCCAATAAATAATCTGTAAAAAGGTCAACTTCCTATCTCAAATACTTTGTGAGGAAAGATGTAATTTATAAGCGTTATTTTAACATTGCAAGTATAGGGCGTTCCGGAGCCCCTTAATATTCTGAATGTTGACGTGTGACTCAAATTTCACGGCTACGCATATACTGCCTCAGCTGAGCAGTCATATCTTGGGAGCTACGTAGTCTAGAAGGCTGTGAATTGCTTTGTTTTGTGACTACTACTACGTCTCTGAAGTTGGCAAAAAAATGTTCAAATGTGTGTGAAATGTTATGGGACTTAACTGCTAAGGTCATTAGTCCCTAAGCTTACACACACACACACACACACACACACACACACACACACACACACACACCCGAGAGAGGACTCGAACTTCCGCCGCACAGTCCATGACTGCAGCGCCTGAGACCGCTCGGCTAATCCTGCGCGGCTCTGAAGTTGGCATTACCAATAAACAAATCAGTCCTTTGTTTCTGATACTGTCGTATGGCAAGACAATAAAATGAGCTGAAGACTAACGGACAAAGTAACTGATGAGTTACAGGGAGGCCAATAGAGATAACTGTGACAATTTAGAGAAGATGAAAAAAGCTGTGTGAAGCAGTCTCTCTCGTCGAATATCAACTAATGAAAAGCCGTGTCATGCTTTGTGTCCAGCTCCACCAAACACTTTGTGTAAATATAGGCAAGCTGAATTTTCTGGCAGGATCGTTATGGTCCTGAGAAAGTTTCCGTCGTTCTCGAAGGCACAGTGGATAAACAAAAGTATGCATCTATCCTTAGAGACCGTGTCCACCCGTACGTGCTTTTTATTTTTCTTCGGCACGATAGCATCTACCAGCAGGACAACGCTACTAGTCACACACCTCTCAGTGAACACGAGTGGTCTGAAGTCTTCTCTTGAAGTCTTGGACCGTTCCTGGGTCCAACTGGTACCCAAATCCAGATGTCAGACACTCAGATAGGTATGTACATAGAGTATCAACCAAAACTCCGATTTAGTTCAGGCTATGTGGTTCAAATGGCTCTGAGCACTATGGGACTTAACATCTATGGTCATCAGTCCCCTAGAACTTAGAACTACTTAAACCTAACTAACCTAAGGACAGCACACAACACCCAGCCATCACGAGGCAGAGAAAATCCCTGACCCCGCCGGGAATCGAACCCGGGAACCCGGGCGTGGGAAGCGAGAACGCTACCGCACGGCCACGAGATGCGGGCTCAGGCTATGTGCCGTCGTCCAGTAGGACTTAGGTAAACGGTAATTAAAATTAGCGCCAGAACTACAGAGCACACAAAAAGTAAGTATGAGTGATGGTTTCGTAAATCTTACGTGAGTTGGTAGAGCGTCGTCCCAAAGGTCCCGCGTTCAAACCGAACTGATGACAATGTCTTAACTGTTTACGCCTGAATCTGTTATATGGGAGAACATTCTCTTGGCGTGTAAAAGGGATTTTCGGAGTTTGTAGCAATGGACTTTTGGCAGTCTGCTTTCGCTTCGTTAGTTGAAAGTACGAAACCTATAGAGTACATTTATATAGACACATGTCGTGTTCTGCCCGACATGTGTGACAGAACGGACGCAACTCGTGATGAAGCAGAATAGACATAAACACAACATCTTGTTTAGGCGCTGGTCAACAGCACGTACGAATTTTACAAAATGCATTGCACTGTGCTGTCTGTGATATTTACTCTGCTACCGGTTTCGGTCTTAAACCATCAACGGCAGCTGTACAACATACCAAAGTGGATAACACGACAAAGCAAAACGAAATGGGATCAAAACAGACAAAACCGTAGAATCAATGGAAATACAAAAATTATTACAGATTTATCACACGACATACTTGCTTTGACATACGTTACTATTGAAAACCCTAACTGCCAATATAAATGAAAAATCGTAGCAAGATTACAATACGATGGCCCACTGACAAAAGAACAACATGTGACGTACAGCAATATATCTACATCGATACTCAGCGAATCACATTTAAGTAACTGGCAGAGGGTTCATCGAACCACCTTCACAGTAATTCTCCCTTTCTCTTACACTGCGCGGAAAAAACGAACATCTATATCTTTCCGTGCGAGCTCTGATTTTCTTTATTTTATTGTTGTGATCGTTTCTCCCTATGTAGGCCGGCGCCAACAAAATGTTTTCGCATTAAGAGGAGAAAATTGGTGATTGAAATTTCGTGCGAAGATTCTGCTGCAACGAAAAACGCCTTTCTTTTAATTATGCCCACCCCCAAATCCTGTATTACGTCCTTAATACTATCTCCCCGACTTCTCGGTAATACCAAACGTGGTGCCCTTCATTGAACTTTCTCGATGTACTCCGTCAATTCTATCTCGTAAGGACCCCACATCGCGCCGCAGCATTCTAAAAGAAGACCGACAGGCGTGGTGTAGGCAATCTCTTTAGTACATCTGTTACATTTTCTAAGTGCCAGTCTTCGGCTGGCCTTCCCCGCAACGTTCTCTGTGAGTTACTTCCAATGCAGGTTGTTTGTATTTGTAATTCCTAGGTATTCAGTTGAATTTACGGCCTTTAGATTTGACTGGTTTATCGTGTAACCGAAGTTCAACGGATTCCTTTTAGCACTCATGTGCATGATCTGACAATTTTCGCGCTGGAGAGATATCTTCTCTAAATCTTTTTGCAATTTGTTTTGATCTTCTGATGACTTTACTAGTCTATATTTGAAAGCGTCATCTGCGAACAATTTAAGAGGCTGCTCAGATTGTCTCCTAAATCTTTATCTAGATAACGAAGAGCAAAGGGCCTGTGACACTCACTACCTTGGGGAACGCCAGAAATAACTTCTGTTTTACTCTTAACTTTCCGTCAATTATTACGAACGGTGACCTCTCTGATAGGAAATGGAGAATCCAGTCGCATAGCTGACACGATATTCCATAAGCACGCAATCTCACTACAAGCCGCTTGTGTGGTAGTGTCAAAAGCCTTCTGGAAATCTACAAATACTGAATCAAGTCAAAGAACTTCAAAGTTAAAGACGACTGTCCTACCCAATTCCAAAGGCGTTGCCATTGAACACTTCTGCTGTAATCAAATTGCAAAATTGAAATATTAACAATTGTACACTGTCTGATATCACATAAAAACATAAATGAAATGTGTATAAAGTAAAAGAGTAGCAGGTTTTTCTGTTTTATTTCGTATTGTTTTGTCAAGTTATCCACTTTTGCATGTTGTACAGCTGTCGTTGAAGATGGTTTAGACCGAAACCGGTAGCAGCATAAATATCATTATCACAAACAGCACAGTGTAATGCATTTAGTAAAATAAACAATCGGAATAACAGAATAAGGAAACAACTAAATTACACGTGCGGGAGTATTACTAGACCCGGATAACACTTTCACGCATAATACTGTAAAAAAAGAAATTGTTGTCAATGGGATACACACCCAGGACCCCTGGTACGACGATCTAACGCTCTACCAACTTCTCCACGGAATCTGTACGTATCAGCTACTCACAGTTGTGCTTTTCCTGTGCTCTGCAGGTCTGGTGTTACTTTTAATTAACGTTCACGCCCATTCTGATGCACGAACTACACTACTGGCCATTAAAATTGCTACACCATCAAGATGACGTGCTACAGACGCGAAATTTAACAGACAGGACGAAGATGCTGTGATATGCAAATGATTAGCTTTTCAGAGCATTCACACAAGGTTGGCGCCGGTGGCGACACATACAACGTGCTGACATGAGGAAAGTTTCCAACCGATTTCTCATACACAAACAGCAATTAACCGGCGTTGCCTGGTGAAACGTTATGATGCCTCGCGTAAGGAGGAGAAATGCGTACCATCACGTTTCCGACTTTGATAAAGGTCGGATTGTAACCTATCGCGCTTGCGGTTTATCGTATCGCGACATTGCCGGTCGCGTTCGTCGAGATCCAATGACTGTTAGCAGAATATGGAATCGGTTGGTTCAGGAAGGTAATACGGAACGCCGTGCTGGATCGCATCGGCCTCGTATCACTAGCAGCCGAGATGACAGGCATCTTATCCGCATGGCAGTAACGGATCGTGCAGCCACGTCTCGATCCATGAGTCAACAGATGGGAACGTTTGCAAGACAACAACCATCTGATTGAAGAGTTCCTACCCAACATAACGCAGCATGTCATTCTCAATGGAGAGAAGTCTTCCGAAGTAAGAGTGATTTCAGGTGTGCCGCAGGGGAGTGTCGTAGGACCGTTGCTATTCACAATATACACAAATGACCTTGTGGATGACATCGGAAGTTCACTGAGGCTTTTTGCGGATGATGCTGTGGTATATCGACAGGTTGTAACAGTGGAAAATTGTACGGAAATGCAGGAGGATCTGCAGCGAATTGACCCATGGTGCAGGGAATGGCAACTGAATCTCAATGTAGACAAGTGTAATGTGCTGCGAATACATAGAAAGAAAGATCCCTTATCAATTAGCTACAATATAGCAGGTCAACAACTGGAAGCAGTTAATTCCATAAATTATCTGGGAGTACGCATTAGGAGTGATTTAAAATGCAATGACCATATAAAGTTGATCGTCGGTAAAGCAGATGCCAGACAGATTCATTGGAAGAATCCTAAGGAAATGCAATCCGAAAACAAAGGAAGTAGGTTACAGTACGCTTGTTCGCCCACTGCTTGAATACTGCTCAACAGTGTGGGATCCGTACCGGATAGGGTTGATAGAAGAGAGAGAGAAGATCCAACGTAGAGCAGCGCGCTTCGTTACAGGATCATTCAGTAATCGCGAAAGCGTTACGGAGATGATAGATAAACTCCAGTGGAAGACTCTGCAAGAGAGACGCTCAGTAGCTCGGTACGGGCTTTAGTTGAAGTTTCGAGAACATACCTTCACCGCGGAGTCAAGCAGTATATTGCTCCCTCCTATGTATATCTCGCGAAGAGACCATGAGGATAAAATCAGAGAGATTAAAGCCCACACAGAGGCATGCCGACAATCTATCTTTCCACGAACAATACGAGACTGGAATAGAAGGGAGAACCGATAGAGGTACTCAAGGTACCCTCCGCCACACACCGTCAGGTGGCTTGCGGAATATGGATGTAGATGTATATGGACGAACAGTTCGACGATGTTTGCGGCAGCCTGGACGATTAGCTCGGAGACCGTGGCTGCGGTTACCCTTGGCGCTGCATCACAGACAGGTGTACTCAACGACGAACCTGGGTGCACGAATCGCAAAACGTCATTTTCTCGAAACGTCATTTTCTCGGAATGTCATTTTCTCGGATGAATCCAGGTTCTGGTTACAGCATCATGATTGTCGCATCCGTGTTTGGCGACATCGCGGTGAACGCACATTGGAAGCTTGTATTCGTCATCGCCACACTGGCCTATCACCCGGTGTGATGGTATGGGGTGCCATTGGTCACACGTCTCTGTCACCTGTTGTTCGCATTGACGGCATTTTGAACAGTGGACGTTACATTTCAGATGTGTTACGACCGGTGGCTCTACTCTTCATTCGATCCTTGTGAAACCCTACATTTCAGCAGGATAATGCACGACCGCATGTTGCAGGTCGTGTACGGGCCTTTCTGGATACAGAAAATGTTCGACTGCTGCCCTGGCCAGCACATTCTCCAGATCTCTCACCAACTGAAAACTTCTGGTCAATGGTGGCCGAGCAACTGGCTCGTCACAATACGCCAGTCACTACTCCTGGTGAACTGTGGTATCGTGTTGAAGCAAAATAGGCAGCTGTACCTGTACACGCCATCCGAGCTCTGTTTGACTCAATGCCCAGGCGTATCAAGGCCGTTATTACGGCCAGAGATGGTTGTTCTGGGTACCGATTTCTCAGGATCTATGCACCCAAATTGCGTGAAAATGTAATTACATGTCAGTTCTAGTATAATATATTTGTCCAATGAATACCCGTTTATCATCTGGATTTCTTGTTGGTGTAGCAATTTTAATGGCCAGTAGCGTAAATCGGAGTTCTGGTTAATACAACGTTTGGTACCGATCTGGAGGTTCGGGTGTGAGCACAACAGAGGCACAGCAGGGGTCGGTGGCAGGAGGTCCACGTGGAGGGAGGAGTGAGCGGCGGAGGCTATTATAGGCCGTTCCCTCTGCGTGGGAGGCACCCTAGCGACCCGGCAGTGCGGGCGCGCCACAGCGCCGCGATATCAATACAAGCCCCGGCGCGCGTCGCCGTGGCAACGCGGATGCCGTCGCCATGGCAACCGCCGCTGCCGCCGCAGCGCCGAGAGGGAACCTGTTTCCGCGGCGCGCGGGGGCACCGGGCGCCCCCTGGGCCCCGTCGTCATGGCAACGGCACTCTGCCGGCGCCGACGGTCCGAGGCCGCGGGAGGGGATCGAGTGGTGTCGCTCGAGAGCCGCCCCCGCCTCCGACGTACTTAGGCGCCCGGCTCCACCGAAGAATTCTGCAGCAGCGCGCGATAAGGGCGAAAGTGACAGTGCCGTCGCCCGCAGTCGATCGCACGGAGTCTCTTCCCAAATACAGTAATGGGAACAAGTATTCATACACTAGAGCGTGGAAAAGTAAACTGCCTTTATTGACATTACGAAACCAAATACACTAATTGGATATGCACTATACACACTGGCTGGTCGCCAATGCAGCTATGCTGGTATATAGGACGAGAATGAACAAACCTTTACAAAGCACAATACAAAAACGTCTGCCAAGTTCTCTTCTGCGCTGGGAATTAAGTATTCATACACCACATACCTGAACGCGCGAGGTATTATAACGAGTGTACAGACCTCCGATTAGTCAGTCTGCATTTGTCTGCACCTGTCTGTACCAGTCTGCATTAGTCTGTACCAGTCTATAGTCAAATTTCAGTCTGTGCCTAGTAAGATTACCATATTGCTGTACATAGCAATGAAGAGAAATGTATAGACACTTTGTCAAGTATCAGAGATTTGTGAGAATAAGATTAACGTACCAAGACCAAAGGAACTTCAGATTGTTAATTGTAAACAGCATCCAGAATCAAGTTAAGTAATTTCAATGCTTTTTATTATTTTAATAAATGTGTGAAAATTAATCAAGTTCTGTTTAAAGTTGGTCACCGTCAATCTGCTACTCAAAGCGTGAAAGTGGCATTTCTATCGTCTGACCTAACGGCAGAAGATAAACACGCCACGATAAGACCACGAGACATATTGCTGACACTCGCCTACTTCGTTAGAGCGACAAGTCAAATAATCTGATGGTGTGTGTACCGAAGGTCTTACAGTACGCACAGCACAGTGATCCCACATATTCTCAGTCTGGTATAAATCCGGGAGTCTGGTGGCCATACAGTACGGTAAATTTATCTTGACGCTCTTCGAACCACACACGTACACTGCCTGCTGTGTGACACGCTGCATGGTCCCGCTGGTAGATGCCATCGTGCCGAGGAAAAACAAACTGCATGTAGGTGTGGATGCATACTTAAGTTGATCCATTGGGCCCTACGCAATGACGAGATGACCCAGGGAATTCCACTAAAACGTTCCCAATTACCACAGTGTTCCCTTCTCCGGCCTGGAGTCTTCCGAGAATTGTTGCATGGCTGTCCAAGCCAACAGCCATCTGTCCGATGGAGCATAAATCGTCATTCATCTGAAAATGTCACTACCGCCGATGAATGGACGTCCAGTTGCATTATTGGCATGCATATTACAGTCTTCGTCGCCAACGAACAGAAGTCAGCATGGGTGCACGAATCAGACGCCTGCCGCAGGGACACACACGCAACAACGTTCGCGAGACACTGTAGCCCCTTGGTTCATTAGTGCGGTCAGTTCCTCCATAGTTGAACGTCTATTCGCCCGTACACATCTTTGCAGACATCGTCGACCCCTTTTATCTACAGCCCATGGTGCACCACAGTTGCATCGACGCAGATTTTGGATAGCGCCATTTTGCCATACACGCTATAATTTAACCACGGTGACACGCGAGACAGACTTAATCGTTCCGAAAATGCTTCCACCCCTCTCCCGAAGGACAATGATCGTACCCTTTTGGGCGTCAAATCAATCGCCCCTTTTCCACAGTACGACAATGACTGCAAAGTTTTCTGCGAGTCGAATCGCTGATTATTTACCCTCCACTGCCAGTGCTGCCACCTCCCATCTGTGAGTGGTTGTTGCACGTTTGCGTCGAACACAGGCAGTGGTCACATTAATGGGACTCGACCGTGTATTTTCCGGACAGTTTTGTTTTTCTCATCCGGTATATAAATGTTCTTTTCATAAATTGAAACAAAGCTTTTATTGCTGCAATCTACATTTACTAGTGTTCCAGACACGTTTGGCCTTTTTACATTATAGCGTCTTCGGTGAATTGGTAAAAAACTATTAAAACCACTAAAGGAGCCTTGCCATAAAAGATGAATCACATAGCTATGATTATTTATGTATTATACATACATGTATATATTTTGCAACAACAAGGCGTTCAGAATGAGATTTTGACTCTGCGGCGGAGTGTGCGCCGATATGAAACTTCCTGGCAGATTAAAACTGTGTGCCGGACCGAGACTCGAACGCGGGACCTTTGTCTTTCGCGGGCAAGTGCTCTACCAACTGAGCTACCCAAGCACGACTCACGCCCCGTCCTCACAGCCTTACTTCTGCCAGTAACTCGTCTCCTACCTTCCAAACTTTACAGAAGCTCTCCTACGAACCTTGCAGAACTAGCACTTCTGAAAGAAAGGATTCGGTCCGGCACATAGTTTTAATCAGCCAGGAAGTTTGAAGGCGTTTCAGTTTATAAAATTAATAATAATTTTTGAAGACGGAACAGGCAGCCAGGATAATCCTTGGAGATGAACATGGTGACGAAAATGAGTAACTGAATTGTTGCAATATAAAATGGGACGAACATCGGAAACCGGTGCCAGAGAAGGCTTGAAGAAATTAAGCTTTCTTGGGACATATCAGTCTACGTTTAGTGCACGTGTTGCAGAAACTTCATGCAAGGCACTAGTGGGACCAATCCTATATAGTTGCCTCAGTGTTTGTAGTCAATGGCATGCCACCGTGAATCAATACATCGACGGATTTTCTTTTTATTTTTTTTCTTTCTTTTTTTGGGGGGGGGGGGGGTGCGCTGCGAGAATCATAAGCAGGTCGGTATTTAAAAAAAGGGAAGGTCAGGATTTAACATTCCTTCGACGAGGTCGTCATTAGAGGAGGACAGGAATGCGGAACGGAATTGAGTGTTCTTTTAAAAAGTACCATTGCAGCATTAGTCTTAACCGATCTCAGGAAACCGAAATCTGGATGGTTGAGAGAAGCTTGAACGTCTGTCCTCTCGAAGTAGATTCCAGCATGTAACCAAGAAGTGTCGTATAGCCATTACAGAAAACGGTATATACCCTTACAACTGGCAAGGTGCGTCAGTTCGGAAGCCAATGGAAGACAAGGGCACACTACCTCCAATAGTAGCATGTGTAGTAAATGACTGTAGTTTCCGAACTAACCGTCGGGCTATGACTACGTAAGTTTTCAAGGTGTATTGACCGACTACAGACCGCCGTAGTAGCTGACAAGGGAACCTCCCCATCGCACCCCCCTCAGATTTAGTTATAAGTTGGCACAGTGGATAGGCCTTGAAAAACCGAACACAGATCAATTGAGAAAACAGGAAGAAGTTGTGAAAGCAATATCAAGGACACAGAGACCACAGGAGCGCCGTGGTCTTGTGGTAACGTGAGCAGCTACGGAACGAAAGGTCCTTGGTTCAAATCTGGCATCGAGTGAAAACTTTAATTTTTTATTTTCAGTTTATGTGACAAACTCTTATGTTTTCATCACTTTTTTGGGAATGATTATCACATCCACAAGAAAACCTAAATCGGGCAAGGTAGAAGGATCTTTTTACCCATTCGCCAAGTGTACAAGTTAGGTGGGTCGACAACATATTCCTGTCATGTGACGCACATGCCGTCACCAGTGTCGTATAGAATATATCAAATGTGTTTTCCTGTGGAGGAATCGGTTGACCTATGACCTTGCGATCAAATGTTTTCGGTTCCGATTGGAGAGGCACGTCCTTTCGTCTACTAATCGCACGGTTTTGCAATGCGGTCGCAAAACACAGAAACTAAACTTGTTACAGTGAACAGAGACGTCAATGAACGAACGGACAGATAATAACTATGCAAAAATAAAGAAAGTAAAATTATCACTCGTGGGAAGACTTGAACCAAGGAACTCTCTTTCTGCAGCTGCTCACGCTACCACGGGACCACGGCACTGCTGAGCTTACGTCCTCCTTGATGTTGCCTATATGTCCCATGGACTACTCAGTTTGTATATTTTGCTTATTTTTTCACAGTTCCACACAACTTCTTCCTGTTTTGTCAATTTATCTGTGTTCAGTTTATCAAGGCCTATCCACTGTGCCAAGTTATAACTAAATCTGAGGGGGGTGCGATGGGGAGGTTCCCTTGTGAGTAATAAGCGTCGCTGCCACCGGCGCGGAAAGACCTGGGTTCGATTCCTGGCACCACCACGTATTTTTCTGAGGTAGGGAAGTCTGGAATAGGATCCACTCAGCATCTTTGAGCCAAACGAGGAGCTGCTTGAAGAAAGAAGCAGCAGTATCACCAAGATTCCTTGACTAGCATCGCTGCGGCAGCAGATTGCCGGTCGGAAAATGTCTAAGGCCTAATCGGTGACAGATGTTATTAAATATATTGTTGTCGTGTCTGCAGCCGAAGAATAGTCACCCTCACAGCGACCCATCTGGTCGCCATCTTCAGCACGGATCACTGAAATGTTGTTTTAAGATGACTGTATGATCACACTGCAGGCCCTACATGAATGTGTGTTTCTACACCTACACACACACTCCACAACCCGCCGTACATTGCCCGGCAGTGGTTACCCTGTACCTTTAGCAGCGGTTCCTTTTCCTGTTACACTCGCAAACAGAGCAAGGGGAAACGACTGTCCACATGCGTTCGTATGAGTCCTAATTTCTCTTACCTTCGTAATCCTTACGCGAAATGTATGTTCGTGGCAGTGCAGGACTGTCAGCTTCAAATCCCAGTTTTCCAAATTTTCTCAATAACGTTCCTCGAAAAGAACGTCGCTTTCTCTCCAGGGATCCCATTTGAGCTCACGAAACATCGCCCCTAATAAATGCGTGTTGTTATAACTTACTGGTAACAAATCTAGCAGCTCGTCTCTGAAATGCTTCGATGTCTTCCTTTAATTAATCTGATCTGGTGCGGATACCGAAGAAATCAAATCAAATTTTATTGTCGTTAAACAACTTATTGTTGTAATAGACACCGTCAAAAAATACAAGGAAAAGTACCAAAACACAATACAATACATACAGGTTTTTTTAGAGGTACCAATTAGTTTTTAAAAAATATACAGAAAAGAATTTACAGTTATACATCTCCTTGGATCAAATTTGTCACAGAATATGATACCAACTCTATTTTCACTACATGCTATAATCATCATTCATTCTGGAGACGTATCAAGTTCTCTTCGAATTCCAGGACGTTGTAGGTTGTATTCAGAATCAGCCAATTTTTTAGTTTCTTCCCTAGTTGCTGTACTGGCATTTCCCTCAGGGTTATAGGCAGTTTGTTGAATAGCTTAATCCCCATGTAGTTATGGCAGTTTTGGGTTTTCTTTAGCCTTACCTGGGGCGTGTCAATGTAATGTTTATTTCTTGTGTTGTGCGAATGGCCTCCCCCTTACTGTGAAGTTACTCTGGTTTTCTTTGATGTCTATCAGACGGTGGTATATGAATATTGCAGAGTGTCATTATTTTCAGCTCCCTGAATATTGGTCTGCATGATTGATTGTCGGGTAAGCCCTTTATACCCCTAACTGCCCTCTTCTGCCACTTAAAAACTTCCTGAGCCCCTGAAGAGTTCCCCCAAAGTATTATGCCATAGACCAGGTGCGAGTGGAAAAAGGCATAGTATGCCTCGAACATTTGGCTCTTACTGACAAGTCCTAAGTTTGCGCAATAAAAAAATTACTCTGAACAGTTTCTTGCATAGTTGTTGCGTATGTGTTCGCCCCAGTTCAAATTCGCGTCTAAATACATTCCTAGCAGTTTGACAGATGTGTAAGTTTCAACTTACTGAAATGAAAATATATTTTCTCTGTTTTATTGCCATTTAAGACCAATTTATTGCTTTGTAACCATGTGGTGAAGTTTTCTACCATGTCTGTATTTTTGTGCTGTTAAGTTTCCAATTTCCGTCTGATGTTATTGAGGTGATGTCGTCAGCATATAGAATTGATTTGTCTGGCAAGTTATGTGGGAGGTCATTGATATACACTAGAAAGAGAAATGGGCCAATTACTGATCCTTGAATAACTCCGGTTTCAATTTTGAGTATGTCTGATAGATGGTTCTCAATTATCATCATTTGTTGTCTGTTATCAAGGTACGATTCTATTAGTGATAACTGTACTCCAGAATAGGTCGCATTAGCGTCATATATGCGGTCTCCTTTACAGATTAAATACACTTTCCCAAAGTTCTGCCGATAAACTGTAGTCAACCATTCGCCTTTGCTACCACAATCATCACAAGCTCGTCCCATTTCATAACTTTTTGCAACGTTATGCCCAGTTATTTAAACGACTTGACTGTGTCAATAAGGATACTACTAATTCCGAATCCGCATATTACGGTTTTGTTTTTCCTAGTCATCCGAATTAACTCACATTTTTTCTAAATTTAAAGTTAGGTGCCATTTACTGCACTGACCAAAAGTTTTACCTACGTCATCTTGTATTGTATTACAATCATTCAACTTCGAAATCTTCTCGTACGCTACAGCATCGTCAGTAAACAACCGCAGATTGCTCATATTCGTACCCAGAGTATGTTCCAGAATTCTGAGGCAAACCGTTTTATGGGATATTCGTATGTAATTTTGCGAATCCCTTCTTAAGCAAGGGACCACCTGCGCTTTTTTTCCCAGTCACTTAGGACTTTTCGCTGGGCAATAGATTTGCGTAAAATTCAAGCTAAGTAATAGGACATTGCCGTAGAGTACTCTTTGCAAAATTGAGTTGGGATTCCACCTGGACCTGACGACTTATTTGTTTTCAACTTTTCAGCTGTTTATCTACGCCAGGGATAGTTATTCTGTCGTCGATACAGGACTGCGCGACGGTCAAACCACGGTATGTTTTTACCATTCTCCTGCATGGAAGTTTTCTTAAGAGCGAAATTTAAAATTTCGGTCTTCATTTTGCTATCTTCTACTACCATACCGTACTGATCAACGAGAGACTAGATTGAAGTCTTAACACCCACTACATCATTTTACATAGTACCAGAATTTTCTCGGGTTCTCGTCCAGAGCTTTTGCTAAGGTATGACTGACGCGATTTTTGTTTGCTCTGAATGGACATACGAATTTCTACTAAATTTTGAGTTTTTACTTGCTCGTTCTCTTTTGAACCGAGAGTAAAACTACCTTTGCTTCCTCAACATTTTCCGAATTTAGTTATAAAGCCACGGTGGGTCGTCTTCGTCCTTAACCCACTTACTAGGCACGTATAGTTTGTTTAAACTTTGTCCATAAATCCCCTTTGTTCATCATACCGGAACAGAATGTCGTCATTTCATTGCTAACAGCTGCTTCCCTGGTGCAGCCTGGTTGTAGCAACAAGGGTTAAGAAACTTTCGCCGCTTGTGTGCTGCCGAACTAGCTGCTCAACAATTTTCGAAAGCCGTGTTCAAATGTACTTCGCAAGACTGACTGAGTGTACTCCCTGCAATGAATTCATACACGCACATGTCTGTACTCTGCAGAAAAGCCACATCCAGCCAGTACCTCCAACTAGTATTGCAAGATCTCGGTATTTACGCGCTGCTGACCGTAGACATTGAGTGACTCTACAACTGTTTCAGCCGAATCGGTTAGCCAGGAGAAACATCCAACAACGAAATTTCACTTAGACGCGACCAGGTAACTTCACTGACACACAGTTTCGACCTCAACAGAGACAATACTTCTGTCGACTGCAGTGAACACTTTCCCTCCTACAGCGTCTAACCTGTCTTTTCGATATACCCACCATGACTCGCTAAATATCTCACAGCTTTCTACTTCGGATCAAGGACAGATTTGCTTCATTATTTCTCACTAAGAATGACATTAGTATGGATGAATGGCTACTTACTTGATTTCGAAAAGGGGATATAGGCATCAGCAGTATGTTTCTTGGTTCTAAGGAAACTAAGATAGCTACAGAGTCTTAATAAACGGACGGTAGTTTGAGGACACTGTCTAGCGTTCGTCTCCTAAGTTACGCCGATACTCTAATAACCTTAAACTGGCCACAGAAACCGGTCACCGATCTAATAAACGTATCTCTTTTTTTACAACTGTTCTGTTAATGGTATCAGGTGCTTATAATTAAATTGCAGCTGCTCACAGAGATTCAGTGGGCTGTAATCGTCGTGTGGCAGCGCTATTTTATAAATATTCTATTGCGTTAATGCGGAACCGATTTACGCTGAAAAAAATTAGTTCCAATTTTGACCACTAGTTGTAATCTTGCGCTGTGAATGCAAAAAAGACGTACAGAAATGTTGCCATATGTAATTTATTAGGAGTAGGATGTGGGTAGAAAAGGTCAAACACTTGAGGAAAGCATAATGTTGAATTTATTAGTCACTGCCGCTTACACAATTTGTTCACCATGAGCACCGGAAACAACGTAGAGACGCTGTACAGCGCCAGATTCGGACTTCGTGGCCAAAACTGGAACTTTTTTTCAGCGTAAACCGGTTCCGCGTTAACGCATTTGCATATCTAATAACTTTCGCTGCAATATGGTAATTACATCCCACGTTGGATCTCCATGAGTAGCTGCACTTTAATTATAATCATCCGGTGGTTAGTACTACACAGGGCAGGTTCAATTTGTTGCAGTTATACTGCGTGTAATCTCTCTGTGCGCTGTAGTCTGCTTTTCTCGTGAAACTTCCGAACGGAATGAAATATGGCGATGATTCCACTATTGGTAGAGATGCAGACATATGGGTGTCACAGAAGTGGAATCAATCTGAGCTAATTCTTCAGAGGCACTGAGTCGCCGTGTTTCTCGCAATGGATTAGATGGGATCCTGTGTTCCCTCCTCCTCAATCACAAAAGAAATATGAATCAAACGCTTTCATTTGCGCGGAAGTAATTAAGATTCGCTGCACTCGCTCATTTAGACTGAGGGGAGGGGGGGGGGGGGGGGGGGGCAGGCGTGCCGTCGTTGAACGAACCATACTAAAAGGAACGAAGATTAAAAATTTAACGCCTCGTTGACGAAAATATCATTCGAGATGAAGTTCTAGTTACGCCATAGTAAGCATGGGGAAGGATATCGGCCATACCCTTTTCTAAGACATCACCTCAGCCCTGAACGATTCAGAAGCAGCACGGAAAGCCTAAACCAGTGCGTCCGGGTGTGATTTCGAACACCGTTCCTTCCGAATGTGGGTCCAGTGTGAAAACTACTCGCCAGTGTAACCCACGTCCGAAATAACTTAAGGAAAAACGGCGGAAGACCCAAATGTGGGCAGTAGACAGATCAGAGCTATACTTTGAGACCAATAGTGGTGACCAAAATTGTAATACACGGTACTGTGTTTGTCACTTTACGTAGAGCAAGCACGAACACCTACTCTAGGACATGTGAGCCACGGTGTCGTTCTTTAAAATGCACTGCCAACATACACAAACATGTTGGTAAAGAGGTTAGAGCCGAGCTAAAAACGTTTCTTATTGAGAAGTGTTTCTACAACGTAAGTGAATATATTAAGCTTACAGAAATACTAGACCCTCGGTTATTGTTCAGTACATTTTCAATCTGTTAAGAGGTGTACTATCTTTCTGTGAGTGTCTATCCAAAATGTATACACCGCCTCAATGAAAAGAATCGGGCCGAGAATGGTTATAGAGGGAGTAGTGTTGGTAGGTGTTCGTATTTTTTCAGACGCCATATAAAACAAACTCTTATGTTCGAATAACGTTATTGTGAATACTTATCGAGCATGATATAAGCTAATTGTGGACTACATACGTGTATTCTATTGGCTGTTTTCTTCCAAATCGCATACCGAGCGGTCGGCTTAAGCAGCGGTAAGACACCGTCTGGACTTCCACTCGCGAGCGCCGGGTTCCTGACGTTGGTTTTCCTACGTTGATAATGTGAATGCTGGGATGTTTCCTTGAAAAAGACCTGACCAACCTCTTACTCCATCCCTTGCCTAATCCTAGCCCATTTCGTACCTGTTTTACGTAAGTTATTTGTGTGATATGTCCTACACTGTTGTGTTTGTCGAAAGACGAATAAATAAGTAAATGCTAACCAGGAGGGATTTTGGGGGGGGGGGGGGGGGGGGCGCTTCAGTTGACCAGTGTGTGTGTGTGTGTGTGTGTGTGTGTGTATATAAGATTTATGGTATACATACTACGCAGTTTCGAGTAGCAAAGCTGATGGTTCGCTTGAAAAGCCCTGCAAAGTATATAATGTTCCGTAAACAAAGGCGATGAAAAAGAGTGGGGTGGGGGTGGGGGTACGTTCCACAGCTGTCTTCAGCCCGCCGAAGTAGAGAAGGACGCTGCTTCACTCCAGGCAGGGGACACGATAAGATGATTTGGCTGCGGATCGCTAGGCGTCCCTTCAGCGTGGAGAGCTTCGCTCTCTAGCACCGGCGAACGCCTGGGACGCGAAGCCCGTTTGCTAGCGGAAAACGCGTCCCGCAAAACAGGAGCACGAAAAGCCCTACCAGGGGAAACGCCGGCAAGCAAAGAGAAAACTGCAGCGGGGCGGCAGGTAAACAGCTGCCTGGCGTGTTGTTGCGACACGGTGGCCGCTGCCTCCCCCCCTCCCCCTTTGGCCAAAGAAGACTGATCGCCTATCGCCCACCCCTCCTTCGCTAACAGCAAACGTCGGCAGCTCAGCTCGACTTGGGCCACGAACAGCAGATTAGCTCTCGTTAAACATGGGCGCACAAACAGCGTCACCACACACACACACACACACACACACACACACACACACACAGCGTCACCGACGCCACGGATACAACGAACGCCTTAAGCAACGCCAGCAGCACACTATCCGTATTAGGGGCGACGCTGTATTCCAAGGGGAGTCTATTTGCCTGAACAGGCTCATAGACGCCTAGCTTCGATCGGAGACACAAAACACGAACAGTTTCTGGAAGTAACAACCTGCAAAAGGAGCTGCGGGCATCCATTCCGACTGATGCTTTTTGGTCAGTGAATCACACAGTATGCCCGCAGGACTGATCGCCCTAATAACGACACATACCCATCAATCGGAAAACCCGTCTTTTCTGTCGATGATAAATAAAAACAGCAGTGCAGAAGCAAATTAAAATAGCGAAAAAGGGACACAATGCCGCCTTGGACTTTCTATGTGCCACCCATGCATAACTCTGTCCTCGTTCCTAGGGCCTCGCATCGACGGTTTTCTTGCCCTGGAGTAGCAGACCGAGCAGGTGTATAGCTGCGAACTTAAAACGACAGATTACATGCAGAGACAGTCTGGACGAGCCGAAAATATTCGCTGCGTAAGCGGGACCGGGGGTCATTAAAGGGACGCGGAAAATAAGTACGTACGCACGGTCTGTTACATAAGAAATGATTCTGCTCATCAAAAAGGCGATCCATCAAGAAAGCGTTCGACTGATACCGCAAGGAAACCAAGCTATAGGGCACGTGATCGCGGAGATAATTTAAATCTTTTACCAGCTTGGCAGCGATGCTAAACTCCTCGGCGTGGCGTTGGCCTTCGCTACAGAGTTCGAAACAAATAGCTTTGATCGACCAAATATAGGCACGCGAGAGCAACAGCTGTGTGTTCCCGACCCTTGAGGACGTACGCAACACATTATACCTCTAGGTTAACTTTTTCTTCAAGCTGTGAGGCTGCGTCGCCTGCTATAAAAAACCAGCTGTCTACGGCGCAGGTATTCACGCAGGCACACATACGCCTTCTGCCCGTATTGGCAGGAGCATCAATCAATAGCGTGAAGCTGAAATACATATCTCAGAATATATGGGTCAAATTTCAGCCATTACTCCTTGCGGACGAATAAGGGACACGACGCACACCCGTGCTTTGATAAAAAAGTTTTCAACGAATTACAGATTAACAGCTCTAGATACACTGTACATCACATCCACATGTTCCAGGCTGCACAAAACGACTTACCAGGCAGTAAATACGTGAATGTCTGCTACGCCGATGGGCTAAACAAACTCCACAACAACCATTCCTGCAGGCTGCTTGCTCTTCGCTTATAGCATCAACCAACACCACCCAGCCAAGCCGTACCAGCAAAACATATGAGCAGCGACACTACAATTTCACAATTCCACGCTGTTCTCATCCGCAGCGGCAGCACTGCTCTGCGACTGCCCAGCCGCAATGACAGCTGACTGACGCCAAAGAGGTTAAGTAACACACACTAGGCAATTTTAGGCTATTCTTTAGTGTCATAACGTTTGTCTGGAACGTTAATGATCTCACTGATTGCTTCTAAAGCGACCGCGACAGCCATGTAAGTCATATTGTTCAGTGGTTTCCCCAAAAGAGCTGTATGAGAACTAGCGTCATGCATAAACAATCTTCAGGTTAGCCAACTCAACATTTAGCGTTGCACTCGGGACGAAGATGGCGGTCGGTGGTCACATGTTATGATTCACCAAGGCTGAAATAAACAGTTTACTGAAATGAGGGTAACGCCTTAAAATGTGCCATCCTTGAAGCTGTTAGTAGTGATATTTTATTCTTGTAGTTTCAAGAAAACGAAACTGGGTATCATTCGGAAGTGAGTGATAGCGTCATTTCTGTAGCTAGGTTATTTGAAACTGCGCAAAATCTGGTGTACCATACCACGTAAACAGTTCTCATCAACAACGAACAAAAGTAACAAACATTGTGTGCGGATAGTTTATTTATTCTTTGCAGAGGGAGTGAAACACAACATCGGGTGTTTAGGGTTTACCACTAGTTACAGGATCGAAAATCACTGTTCACTACGAATCTCATAATGACGGAAATGCGGATGCAGTACTGCTACGCCAGCATAATTTCACTTTTATGGAGGTGGAAGTAGAATAAAAAAAATGCAGATTTTGTAACAGAGGTGTGACATAAATTTTTGATACTAGCTACACAGAAACATCGCTTAGTATATTAACATGAGGCAGATATTTAAATACTCAGTATAGCGGTACATCCCCAAATAACATACAGTTGTGATAAGGACTACCTTCAGATCAGACTTGCTGTACATGAATCAACTTTGCTCCAGAAATATCAGTACATGCATATTGTTTTTATGGGACATGATTGTTGTTACCACAATACTAAGTACGAGTGCCTTGAGGTTGACAGACAAACTACGTTTACTTTAATGTTTTATAGATTTTACTTAACGACAAACACTGATATTGAGTAATTGAATTCACATTTTACATACAGTTACATGGGTAAACAATAATCTGAGTGTGCACTTTCTGTCGCACAAGTAATTGCTTTAGGGAAACAACTTACGCCCCATGTTAAACACCGCAACGAAGATTTTGGCGGAGGGTGGCAGCGGTAGGCGGGCTTTCCACTATCACACTGAGCCCAAATTTATCCGGGTAGAAGAACAAATAGCAGTATGAATGACTGATGTACTCCTTTCAGAGCTGAAGCCGGGTTTAGGCCAGGAGAAATTATTTTTCATTCTTAAATTAGAGACACTGATCATTAGTAGTTGGTCTGTAAAAAACAGAAGATGCGTATGCAGTACTTACTATTACCAAACCCATGGTAAGTGGTGTTGATAAATTCCTTCCTGCTGTTTCCTTCTTTCATTTCTGTATACAATACAGTGTGCCAGTAAACTTCAATTCATGTTATTCTCTTGTAAGTGTAACATAGTATTTGTTAATATAATCGGTGCTTGATGGCTGATTGGTTTCAGTCTGTTCCTTTTGTTGGTTGGTTAGTGAGTTACATGTTTCATAAATCATTTGAACAACCCTTTAGTTGAAACGAGTCAGTTCACAGGCTACATATACATGTGTTAACAGTAATTAACATATTACTCATGCAACTACACTTAAAAACTAATTTTTTACAGGCTCACAGTTTTGAAGCAATAGAAGCAGGTTACATTTAAAACTTTGCTTTGCTGCCTGTCAGACACTTTATTTTATTGGGATAATTGTAGAAGAAATTAGTTGCTGCATATTGAACGCTTTTTATGAGACGCTGACACCTTTAATAACGTGTAATAAAGGTCATCTTTCCCACTAGTGTTTTAGGTGTGGGCATCACTATTCTCAAATTGTGATAGATTATTTATAATGAATTGTATTAGCGATCATGTATGTGTTGTGATGGTGCAATTAAAATACATAACTCTTTGAAGAGGTACGTACATGACAACCACAGATGAATACTACGTGTTATTCTTGCTGCTTGCTTTTGTGGAATCAATACTCTCTTTCTAAATGATGAAGTTACTGCAGAAAATTATTCCACGAGATATTATTGAGTAGAAATAGCCAGAATATGCCAGGAGAATGATTTGTTTGTTTCAGGATCAGCAGTTATCTATACAAAGAGCAAAAGTAGGTGTGCTGAGTTGTTTGAAAAGCTCAGTAAGACGGTTCTTGTCCGCAGCTCGTGGTCGTGCGGTAGCGTTCTCACTTCCCATGCCCGGGTTCGATTCCCGGCGGGGTCAGGGATATTCTCTGCCTCGTGATGACTGGGTGTTGTGTGATGTCCTTAGGTTAGTTAGCTTTAAGTAGTTCTAAGTTCTAGGGGACTGATGACCATAGATGTTAAGTCCCATAGTGCTCAGAGCCATTTGAAGACAGTTCTTCCAGTTAAAGTTTTCAGCAGTATGTACATCCAAAAATTTGAAGCATTCTGCCCAATATACTGTCTCCTGTTTGTGTGCTACATCAATTGTTGGTATTACTCTCTTTATTTTACAGAATTGCATAGAGCATGTTTTCTCAAAATTGAGAGGGGAGTCCATTTTCAGAGAACCACTTGATAATTCTCCATAAAACATCATTAGCAATCTCTTATATTGCATTCTGTCTAATGGGATTTATTATAACACAAACATTGCTTGCAGAAAGTACCAATTTTGTTTATTCAATGTTAATTGGAGGGTCATTCACATAATTAAGGAATTGGAGTGGACCGAAAATTGAATCCTGGTGGACTCTTAGCGATTTCCCCCCAGTCACTAAAATTTTCTGCCTTTCCAACATTGTGTGAATTATTCAGCTCGACTTTTGCATTCTGTGAAGTATGATTCAAATCAGTTGTGTGTAAAGCCATCAATTCCATAAAACTTGAGTTTTGTAAGAGTGTAACATGATCTTCACAATCAAATGCCTTGAGAAGATCACAAAAAAGTGCCAGCCATTGACATTTTATTATTTAAGGCGTGTAATATTTGTTAGGTGAATGTGTAAATACCTTTTTAAGTTGCATTGTCCTTCTGGAATACAAACTGTGATATGCTGAGTAAACACTTAAATGTGAGACTATTCTTGAGTACGTAACTTTCTCGAATATTTTGTAAAAAGATGTCAGTAAGGAAATGTGACAACAATTATTTAAATCTTTCTTGTCACCTTTCTTATAAAACTATTGCATATTTTAATCTGGGAAAATTTGCTGTGTCAGTGATGCATTATATTTATCATTGAGGACATTACTCATTAAGTTCGAGCAACTTTTCACAAATTTGTTTGAAATCCCACTGACACCAGATAAGCTTTTGATTTTTAGAGTTTTTATAAGTCTGTTAGTTTCATAGTGTTGGTGCTGTTTCTAGTTGCTTAAAGTTTTGTGGAGTGATATTTTTAATATATTTTCTTGCTTCTTCAACTGAACTGTTTAATCTATTTTTGCTGCTATATTTAGAAAGTGATTGTTAAAAAGTATTCACAGCTTGTGAATTACCAGCGAGAAAATTGCCATTTAGCTTAATTGTTATGGTATTGGGGTACACTGGCTGTCTGTCGTGTCTCCTGTTTGAGAATGACCCATATAGTTTTAATCTTATTATCTGAATTATTCATTTCTGTCAGGATGTGCATACGTCTGGACATTTTAATGACTCTTTTCAAAATATTATAGTATTTCTTGCAGCTTGCAAGTAACATGAGATCTTGATTGAGGCCTTTATATAAATTTCCCTCTTCCTCTTACATGGAATTTTAATTCCTCAGCTGTTCTGTTTTTAAGTTGTAAGTGATCTGTTTCTACCTATATGTATAAGCAACTGTCAAATGAAACAAAGACAGATATTTAAAAAGAAAGAGTAAGTAAACTGTTCATTATTTCAAAACCAATTGCCATAGCTTTTAATACATTTATCCCCCTGTGAGACAAGATGGTCAAAGCCTTCATGGAAAAATGTTTGCTGTCGCCTACAGAACCATGATTGTACCCAGGCGTGCACCTCTTCGTTCGAATCAAATCGACAGCCACAAATGTCTTTGATAAGGGCACCAAGGGTATGGAAATCACTTGGGGAGGTATTGGGACAGTGTGGAGGATATGTAAGGGCTTTCCAGCAAAACTTCTGCAGCATACTTGAAACAACCTTGGCAATGTGTGGCTGTCAATTTGCTTCAGACAAAGAGTTGCACCCTAGAGTACAATCACAATTCCATAGGCAACCAAAAATGTTGTTTCATGAAGACATCGACCATCTTGTCTCCAAGTGGGATAAATTTATACTTTTTAAAAGAATTATGGGGAACACCTGTACCTATGTCTGATATGGTAGATCTATTTTGATGCAGGTGGTACCTGTGCTCTTATTGCATGGTGTGAATAATTTTCCATCTATTGCCTATGTTATACATTACAGTGTCAGGCGACATCTCGGAAGGAAGTGAGTATCGGTGCCCCAGTGTTTTCTAGTGAGGTATACAGATGACAGTTGCAATTTCTGGACATTGTATTGAACTAAGCATATGCAATGCAGCATCTTAATTCAGTGCATGTTGCAAGGACAGTCTTTTCGATCCAAAATATGGACTTTTGCTTGTGTTGCTGCAGGTGCCAATGCCTCTCCTTGTGCTGTGCATAGGTTGTGGGAACACTACAAGGAGACAAGTTAGTATACAAGGCGTGTCAGACAGGGTCACTAACTTATTAGAACCCTGTGTGAAGACCGATATCTGACCATCTCTGTGTTGTGGCATCGTACAGATAGTGCTGTTGCACTGCAAAGACAATCTCAGAAGGGCCACTGGAGCCACTGTGTTTGATCAGACTGCAATGGACAGGTTACAAGAAAGGATCCAGGCATTGTTAGAGTACCCCACTTTACACGACTTCTTGCAGCTCATCTTCAGTTCTGCCATTCCCATGACCACAGGCAACTTTGTCACTGGTGAGTTCAGATATCCTCTGATGCAGTATTCATGTACAGAGACCTGAGGTGAATGGTATCTGCCTTATGTTGTCCAGGAAATTTACAGATTTCCAAGGTTCTTTGATGGTGTGGGGAGGCTACAGTGTCGATAGCCGTACAGATCTTGTCGTCGTTCAGGGTCACCTTACTGGCAGACAGTGCATCAAACAGATCCTGCTGGACCATGTGGTGGATGCTGCATACTGTGGTGGCTCTGAATTCCTTCTGATGCTTGGGCCTATGTTGTTGGCATCAGCAGAGATGGCCTGTGAAGCCTGGACAGGGAAGTGGCAGTGAGTCCTGACCTAAACACCATTATCAGAGTTGCCACAGGTTGTGGATAACAGAGAATTTCGGACATGTCAGGGAAACTTGGGGAAAAAAAACCTGGAAAAATCTCATTTTTGTCTTAGTAGATGAAACGGTTGCCATGCATTGTCGCTGGCTAGGTGCAGCCGAGTACGTGCGCCACTTCCCCTATTCCCTCATTCCAACTGCTTTTCCACTTCCTGCCACTCCCCTCAGCTTGCATTCGGTGCTGCCACCGCTTGTCGCCATTAGCCTAGCAGCTGCTGACAGGAGGCAGGCAGGCATGAGGAGTTGTTTGTTTGGGTCTGATTCTCAGAGACTGTAGATGCAGTGGCCAGAGACGGTGGTCATGTGTCCGTCAGTTGTGTCCGAGTGATTGAGTGTGTGCTCTAGTTTTCTCACAGAAGCTATGACTGAAAATGTATTTGTGAAAGTGTGATAGTCTTTTCTGTGTGCCTGTCTGCAGCTCAGCAATCATCTTTACGGTGAGTTGCTACTTATCCTCATTATTATTGATTCTCAGAGTATTTGAACAGATTACCTGTTGCATGGATTGATCACCGTGGTCTCATTTCATCAACATGCTGTCTGTGGCTCATGAATAGCTGGCCACACAAGTGGATTTCTGCAACGGGCCAAGACCACAGGTCGTTTCTGGGGGTATCTGTAATGGATTGGCCCTACTGATCTGAGCCATTCGGTTCCTACTAATGTGCAGGCCCTGACCGTCGGATCTAGTGTCACCGATCTGCTCACAGGTTAGGTCTGATTATGTGTGGCGTAATGCAGTGGGTTTTGTGGTTTATCCATGGACCTAGGATTGTGATGCTCCTCAGCAAGCCAGAGGCTATAAGCGACAGGCTTCAGGAATTGTGACTATCTCATCACAAGTACAGATGGCATTTTATTTGTTCTAGTACATTTTGGCACTTCGAAAGGAGTTTATATGATAAAAAGTATGAACAGTAAGAAAAAGAAAATTGTGGCAGTCACTGGCAGTTTGTACACTATGTACTCGTATATTCCTCGAAAGCAAAATCACACAATACCTGTAAAATAATAGATATAATGCAGTGAGTAATAACCGACAATAATGAACAAAAGAACCAACATTTTATTGGCAGTCACCTACAGTGTTGCTTTACTCTATTCTTCTCCGCTTTACACTCTTCTTTCATGAGGCCTACTTTTTACTGAGGTTATTTCTGAAATCAGAGAAAGTATTTTAAATCTGTCTTGTGACTCCAAGAAAATGCATATTTTTGTCACCAAATTAGTTTTGTTTTATAAAAATAAAATAACATCATAGGTCTTAATGAACCACATATACCATCTGGCTTGCTTTCTCCATCTAAAAACAGTTCATTGCATAAAATGGTGATGTTAGTACTTAAAGAGTTTTGCTCGCATCAGGAAGTGCCATCTGTTTGCAAGGATATATTTTTTTAAAGGTATTTCCTCATTTGCACTATTGTCTCTTGTACCGCAGCTGCAAAGACAGATTGTCAACTTACATCTTAACATACTCTTGATATCTGAAAAAAATGCTAAAGCTTGGCTGGAAATCGGGGAAATGTCAGGGAATTTCGCTTGAGGAAACTTGTGGCAGTCCTGATTACACATATGTGGGATATGCATGACAGCTGTGACCACGATCATCCTGTTCCACAATGGGATCTCCAAGAACTCTCATGGACCCTCATTGAAGAATGGAAACGGATGCCACAGAGTGACCTCTGTAGACTTACACGGAGCATGCCACATAGGTGTCAGGCTGTGATATACGGTCGCAGAGGGAATACATGTTATTGAACCTCTTAAAGACATGCTCAGGATGATGGGATGAATGATTGTTTTTTTATGCCTCTCAGACATTTCAGTTCTTTTTATGTAAACGATAGAGGAAGTAATGATGTTTTGTTGTATACTTAATTTGTGAAAGATAAACATTTAATTGGATAATACGCCGAGTCCTAAATTATTGCTCAATGGAGTATGGCAGATGCCCAAAATCAGTGTTCCCCTTCATTCTTTTGAGCAGTGTATTAAGAATTATGGCAATTACTTCTGAAATAGTAAACAGTTTAAATACTTTTTTACCATCTGCCTCATATTCATTTGACTTCCCCTTATTGGTTATGGAATTTCAAATGCTGCAAAAAGGTATAAAAATTCAGTGATTTTTGATGTTAAACATAGTAATTTTCCAATCTGGGAATTTGTGATGTGCATGTACAAGGAACGTGGTGCGAATAGTTTTTATTTACCTGTCGATAAAGTTATAGAACTTGTTTATAATTTAACTCGCTGAGTTGGCATTTCCACAAAAGTTTAGTTGTTCTGATCTGACACTTTTAAGATCTAGAAAAACAGGAGGGATGAATTCATCATCAGAAACAGAGAACTACACAGATAAACTGACATGTAGCGTACTATAGGATGGAGTCCATTATCATTTGCATACCACCTGAGTTTTTTTATTTAGGAAACATTCTTCATGATGGAGTGAATGCAGGTTGTGATAGTTACTTTACCTTATATGTTTATATTGTGGAATGATTTAGCCTAAGTTAATAATGTTTCCAAGTAAACTTTTCTAAAGGGAACTGTGATAGAATGCTGCATGTAGTTTTGTGTTATTACTTGCAGTATTTTCCATAATTGCCAGGGAGATTATAAATTAGAAATTGCCCGACTGTTACAGCCCACACTGAGGCAAAAGCTTTAGTAAAGATTCCGTAGCTTTGGAAATTCAGAATAGGCCCTCTGCTGTCCATATTGTCTTTTCCTTTATCACACATAACTTATCAAGATGTCCACTGGAGGATGGTTGTAGGTAACCAGTAAGAGGCTAGGAACAGGTATTGTGTGTGTAGGAACAAATCTGAATGCCTTCTACATCATTCGGAGTTTGTTCAGTGTTTTACTTAGAATACACAGGATGAAATCAAACTCCACCAATGCAGTTTCAGGGGTATTTTTTGAGTATTTTGGCGTGAGACCTGTGATCTCCAGTGGTCTGTTGCAGGGTAATACTGAAACACTGATTTACGTTTTTGTTTACATTTTACCATGACTGCTATTGATGGCGAACAAAACAAGGTTACTGCTACCAGTCATTGCTTAATTATTTCCAAAATGTGTTTTGAAGGTTTAAACCTCCATTATCACGCAGATGGTTGTGGATTAATATCTCATATATGTTTTGTTATGACTTTGGAACAACAAGTGGCTCTGTCTCCTTTCTCTGTCATGATATATCACATACCCCATCATATTTAGTGTTTGAATTTTACTGAAGTTGATAGAATCAAAAAATTAAGTACAGCTGCGTATTAAATGAGGCACTTAGTAACATGTATGAAAGCTGACCAACACTGCTACACAGAATATTTCTAATGATTTCTCAGTTTTTTTTGTTTTGTTTTTTTAACTGCTGGGGGACTGTTTTGGTTCTTAAATACTGGGAGAAGAGGCTGTTATAATTGTATTGGATACTGAGAAAGAGATGTCATTTATTGGTGTTTGTTTAATTGCTTGCCACTGATGGAAATAGACCAGGGTTTCACAACATACGTGCTCGCGGAGCAAGCTGTGAGCAGCAAGGCGCGAGCACGAAGCAGCGCGAGCACGCTACCCCCACTACCGGACCAGAGCGGAGAGTGGGGCACACAACAGCTGCTGCCAGTCAATGTAAATCCGCGGCCACCTGCAGGGATATCACTCACGAATTATTACTGCGACAAATGAAACAAATGAAGGAGAATGTACACATGCCACATAATTTTATTAGCTTAGCGTATGCCTCTACATTCGCATTAATTTGTGAACTGTTACACAATAAAAGGTGTCACTGAAGTGTGGGATTCTCGGTTATCTTGTACTTTTTGCCCTTTACAATTGCGTCTATGTTCGGAGTAATTGTTCTTGTGCATTTTAGGCGCAGCGTGCAGTTTAAATTTCGATCAGACAATGCGTTTCTCAGGCGCGTCTTGTTACTTTTCATTGCAGAGAACAGTTGTTCACAAACATTGATATTATTGTAGCTACCAGTTTGTGCAAATGAGGAAATCTATCCTGAGGGAAGTGTCTGTAGAATTCCAAAATGTTTTTCTTGTTCTGAAATTTGTCTCTGTATTCTCTGTCACACTGCAGGTCAATAATTTCTTGCTGCAGCTCAGGACAAATCTCTTAAATATTCGCTGAATATGGAGAGAACAAAATCACTGTCTAGTGCTGTCAGATCTTGAAAGCGCTGATCAACTAAACTATGTGAATAACGTTCACAGTCTTTGTGAACATCTTGCATGGATGATAATTTAGGAAAATGAGCTAGGATTCCTGTTTCCAGCTGACTCACCCAAAGTGTCAATTTCATTTTAAAAGCTCGTATTCGATCTATGAAATGAGTAATTAGCAGATCTTTACCTTGTAGTGGAATGTTCAAAGCATTCAGATGGCTAGTTAAATCTGCTAAGAACGCGAGATCACATTCAAACGTGCGCGCGCATTTCCACTCCCTCCCTTCTCCGCGACCTTGCACCTGCTCGCGAGCACGTGCCTGAGCAGACGCGAGTACTTGCGCTCAAAACCGGCCAGTTGTTAAGCCCTGAAATAGACGAATGTGAAATGGCTTGCAGGTGGCCCTGTTTCCAGCTGAGGTACGCCAGTACTCTGTATACCTACAGCTGCTGTGGTCTCCTGCTTGCCTGTGTGTATTGCTCCGCATGAGCTGTCATTCTGTAGTGCTGTTACTGTTGGCAGCCAGGATACCAGAAGTCTGTACCCAACTTCTGTATTCATGTTGGTGGGTCTGTTGGTATTTTTGTCACCCCTCTAATCTTCCTCCTGAAGGTAAGGGGCTGTTTCACCAGCACACAAGCTTCTCAAAATTCTGTTTCCTTCATCCATCCTGGTGTTCTGCCACTGCTGACTTAGTGCACTGTCCTAGTTGGATATGCCCTTCATCTTCAGGTATCCATTTGCTGATCGGTCACATACCTAGAAGAATTTTATTGAGTGCAACAATGGCCACGGAAGCCAGTGCTTACACATAACATCATTGGTCTGCTCTTCCACTCCCAACTCTTCATCAGTAAATGTCTGTACACTGCTGTGTATCACTATTAACGTACAACTAAGACTACAAGAAAACAAATCGAGTAGCACTTAGTTCAAGCTTGAGGATTTCATCAATAAATGTGCATTCATGCTGCTGTGCATCACTATTAACTTACAACTAAAACTGCTGGAAAAACAATCCCAAGTAGTACCTAATGTCAGCTTGGTTTCTTAGCAACTTGAGGATGAAGAGTGAGATGGGCATTTCTGTTGCCAACAGCAAGTACTGTTAGTGAATGGAATAAGTTTGTTTCCAAACAAGACACAGAACGCATCCCATTGACATTGACACTTTTGGGCAAATAACTTAAGTGTAATACAGGTAGAAAAAAGTACAAGATGTTAATAATCAAAAATAATGTAATTGAGAAGATTTTTTTTCAAAGCTCAGTAATTACAGCAGATAGTTTGAAGATTTGAATTTTTACACGACTACTATATCTCACTGACATCAATAAATCATTGTAATGTAATATATTTAAATTTAATTTTTATAACAATATATTTAGGTGTGATTTTTCCAGTTCCCCCCCCCCCCCCTCTCCAAATGTCGATAGATGCATATAATTAGTGCTGGTATCAGTTACGTTGCCTTTAGTTCCATGTGTTTTTTCCACAACTAATCTTTTCATGTCCAGTAGTGTTTATTATATAACTGCATTGCTGTAAAATGCATATTTTTGCATATATTATGTACAGCATGTTATTAAATTCTTAGTTTCTGACTTTATTGAGAATACAGACTATAATAATAAAAGTTCAGTGACATAATACAGTAATGGCAATAACTATTTTAACATAAAATTGTTTAGTTTATATCATTATTACCAATGCTATTCAACATATTAATGAATAACACAAAAAGCATTAAATGTTACAATCACATTTTTATTGTAAAGTTTTTCCCTCTTCCATCGACACATTATTCATCTCGGGCATCTTTGTAAACTCCTTCGCATCATCTGGAATTTCAGAATACTTTAGCAAGACACACTCATCTTTCTTCAATTCCCACATTTTGTTGTGGTAAAAGAGCGGATGTTCGTACTGTTGGCCCATATGGCTTCTTCCATCTCGGGGTGTTTGCCTGTACTGGATCTCCATAGTATGTATCACTTACTAACATATTAACAATTTTCTTTGCTTTCTTGTATGAGGTGACATGCTAGCTGTTCATTTTGAATGTTAGCTTGGATTTTAGTACTTCCTGTGGACTATCTTTTAGATTTTTAGCAGACCAGTCTGTGTTTAGGGGAATGGGCTGGTTTTGCTGCATGTCAAAGCAAATCTTAATGACAGTAGGATTATCTTCCTTCATTATATCATAAAGCTGCTGTGCACAAGCTTTATGTAACCTGGGATCTAGTTCGCAGTTCTTCTTCTTCTTCTGCAGACATATTTCTGCTTCCATTTTCATTAAACCAACCTTAAAATTGGAGCAGGTATAACTATGAGGTGTCCTGAATGATAGTTGATATGTTTGTATTTTGATAAGGAGCATTGTTTCACTCCTAAATTCTTTCTTCACAGAATCTCGAACATTTTATTGAATGTGAGATCCGAATGCAAAAAACCTCTTGTAGACTTTCCCTTACCATGATGGCTCTCGCTGCAATTTTTTTCTTAATTTCTTTCTTAATGGCAATAGTTATCTCCTTAAGATTCTGTTGCCAGAGTCCAGTGTCTAACCATTGTGCCACCTCACTCTGTGTTAATGCATGTATAGCAAAGGATATTTTGCCATTGTAATGTATATTATGGAGAACACAAAGGAAAAAATAACAAATACTTTGTTGACATAGCATCACTAGCAAAAAAGTAGCTCCCACACACAGCATGCCCTAATAACACTGAGAGATAAACAGCTGGAGCACATTTTGTAGGATCAGGACGTAAGACAACATTGTAAAGTATTCTTTCTCCTCCTCCTCCTGTGTAGAAAGCACCACATACCAGCATTTTTAGCTGTGCTTCGCTATAGCAGATGTTAATGAAAATTATGTCAGTAGCAAAAGCTTGGGTAACTTCCATATATATATGTGATATGCACTTAGGAATTAAAGTGTAAAACTCTGCCATAGTTTCCCTTCAGCATGTGGAGCAAGAGACTGAGATATTCTTTGAAAATAAGTTCCACAATTTGTATTTTTTCCTTTGAGTTAAAAATTTTCTTTGGGCAGTTTGTGCAGATAGTGGATTATATTACTGTAGTATCATGAAACAAGGAGAAAATCTCAACAGTTGCTTAAATGTCAAGAAAATGGGAAGTGGGTCTTCCAGGATTGACAAATGGGAAACAGTTAGGGTGATGTGCTTTTCTTTACGTATACTGATGACCTACCACTAAACATGACAGATAATTTTTAATTTTATATTTGCAGCTGACTCTAGTGTCATTGTCAAAGATGTGGAAAACATGTTAATGATAGCATGTAACATCAGCATGTGGTGACAAATTACAGAGGCGAGGCTATAGTTTGACATCACTTTTATTAATATAACTTGCTGTATGCCATCCCATATTTTATAGTCAAAATATGATCAAATAAACAGTGGAACTGAAAATTTTAAACTCTTGGAAATACATCATTCAAGATCTTTTGCAGAAACTTGAGTTCTGTTTCTTCAACCATAAGAATAATGTTCACTGACATTTGAAAACTTATTTATTTTCACTTTGTTTTGAAGCGTAATAATTTTTTGGAGCAGCTCTCTTGATACATTATGCAGATTCTTAAAATATATCTTCAAATTGACTGTGCAAATTGTTGACATTGTCTAGACTGTTTTTGATTCATTTAAGAATTTTAAGTCTGCACACACTACACTAATTGTGATTAAGGAATTGAAACATTCATTCAGTGAACACTACTAAGAAAAAAATTGCCTTTGGGCAGCACTTCAGTTAAAATTTTACAGAAAGGTTTTGTGTTTTCCTGTTTATTACATTTTCAACAGGCTTTCAACAGACCTGGAAAATGTGAGTAATAAATCCCAGATTTTCTAATCTAATGATTGCTTGTGAGTAACATTTATTCTGGCATCAAAATCTTGGATCACTTATCTAATGATGTAAAATGTAGACAGATATCAAATCTAAATTTGAATGTAAGGTGATAATGAGTATTCTGGGCTACTCCTATTCCAAAAATAATTACAATTATGAAACTACTTTTCTCATCAGAGTGGTTGGTTCACACTATTTTTCTTTCCTCAGCCTTTAAATAGGTGCCAGTATTTATCTGGTTTATTTTTTTATCCACGAAGAGATGGGGTTGACTGACCTGTACAAACCTTCATGAAAGGCAACACTGAGTACAGTACATAGAAACAACAAAATAGATATTACCACAGGTTCTTCCCTCCTCCTTAGCATTGGTTTTGATTGCTCTCTCTACCCCCTGCACTACTCCTCCTTGTCCTCAGTTTTCCCCATCCAGTTTCTTCTAACAATTTCCTCTTTTCTCCCTTGAAGATGGAACCTGTGATTCAGAATTTACATTTGCTGTTATTTATTTTTTACTATTTGCTGTACTGGAAATTGCGTCTCATGAACATCCAGCAGTCTCATTCAAAATTTAACAAATTTCCGAATAGAAATTTTATTTTTATACAGTTAACTATTGTTTTGTCAATTTTTTCATACTAATTTAAACACCATTAGATAAATGTGTGTGGCCCTTACTACTGGTACACACAATATTGAAAATAACATACCAGCTGTCAGCTAGGGAAAAAAGCCATTTGCTCTGAATATAACTTGTAGCTTATGTAATTTAACTGAAACAATTTACCAACTTCTTGTCAGGTTGGCATATGTAAGTGTTGGCCCCCTCATAGTATGTATAATTTAATCAATGTTATCATTGCACCATTGTGATGGCATGTGGATATAAGGTAACTTGCAAAACACATTTCTAACATAAGCAGAACTAGTGTGATTGTATGTGGTGTTCTTTTGTAATTAGGCAGTTATTTTCACAACAAATCAGTTACATATGAATAAATGTGAAAACAATCTTGAACTAAACATGTAGCAAAAATAGAAAGAAAAACACAGAATGAAAATTAAAATAATGTTTCCATTTATTTCTTCTTCTTTTTAACATACATGTACCAGCTGTTACTTATGGCCTACATCTACATAACAAACAGCACCACAAGTGACAAATGAGGAGCTGCCTCACTCTTATCACATATAATTTGTGGCATTTCTTATAGTATACCTGTGCAGACCCTGCTACATCCAGTCAGAGAAAAGATTATCTTCTCTTCCTAATTCTCTCCTCCAAAAACCAAGGGAAACAACTTACTACAAAATCAGTCTTCTTATTAGTCAGTCACATTCCACTGCATAGAAAGAGTTAGATTTATCATTAAAAATCTTACCAAATATGTCAAAGGGCCAGGCTTACTAGAATCAAACAAGAAACAGTACCCCCTCCCTCATGTAATCGTTTCCTTTATAGAAACAGAAGACAAAAGGGTATTTTGTCTAACTCCTGCCTTTCTTATAATATTAATGAGAGGGGGCTACAGTTGTAATGGCTCAAGACTTTGATTTCACTGTTCATATCATTATTTCAATTTGTTGTTGATTTCTGCTTGTAAGCACAGCCCTTTTATCTCTTAAATTACTGTTTGTAACTTAATTTACGACATTCAAACATGAATTTTATTAAAGTTTGTATTAACCATTAAGATGCTAAACTGAAAGCCAACATGATGATGAATATTCTTTAGCAGCTGCAAACCTCTTTTTGACTTTGAAATTTTAAGGGAAATGTTGAAACCTGGGACAAACAAGGGCTGTGGTGCTTTCACATTGTAACAGTTCATGTAATAAACAGAAGCTGTGTAGGAACCATAACTGTTTTGGTAAAGGGAGGAAAACTTATATTTAAATTTTAACAGTAAAAGCAGCAAATGCAAAGTGGAAAATACTAGAAATAAACTTGCCACGCAAGGTTGTTTGTTCTCTCTCTCTCTCTCTCTCTCTCTTTTTTTTTATTTTTTATTTTTTTTACGACTCCAACAATTCAGACATGATGAGAGAAATTACTGTAAAAATAAGAAATACGGGAGGAGAATGCATGCGTGTTCCTCAAAAGCTCCTTTTTCCCCCTATTTTTGATACCAATGGGAATCTGCTTAGAGTGTGTGTGTTTAAAACACTGACGAGAACAAAAAATCTGGCGAGACTATTCCTAAACTTTTTATTTGGGTAAGATCACAACCTCTCACTAAAATAGATATAATCAGCATTGTGTTATGAAATCTTGACTAATCAATATATGATTTCTACAATTCAAATGACTGCAGTTGCCAACCTCAGTTAAAAAGGGTAGCTGATACAAAGAACCATTGGCCGAGGAAATATGCAGGAAGAATATGGTAGTAGAACCAAATTTCAGAAAAAGTGTAATATTTATGATCTTACCAGGGACCAGAAAGCAAAGAAGTTAATCACACTATTCTCTTTAGATTTCAATGAAGATAAATTGGAGAAAGAAATGTTAGTATTGTAATTCATAAGGTATTTTGCTCAGTGTGACATTTCTTGAATCAAAGAAAGGTGATAAAACGAGCATTTCCTCAACTCTGCTGTGGCACTGTCATGGCCCACCTAATAAAAATTTAGATACTGATGTTGAGCTGAATACCACTTTGCTGCAGATGCAAAGGTAGAAATACTAATGGTAAACGCAATGCAGCAGTCAACACGAAAAACTGAGTGCAAATGTCCAATGACAGAAAAAACAGCATTACAAGCTTCCATTACACTCAGATCATCATATCAATGAATAACCACTTTAAGGATAAATACTTCTACCGATGAAAACAAAATAAGTCATTTGTAAATAAATTAAAATTATTAAAATTTGAAATTTAAGGAACGTACTATATAATGTACCTTCCTTGCCGTAAAAAAATTGAAATCCTACACACAAAGACAAGGTGGAGCCTTAGTAAAACACTAACTGGCTTTAAAAAAATGTTAATTATATGTTGTATCCTCACATCACACAAGGAGTATCATTATAACAACAAAAACAATTATTTAACTGGATAGATAAATCTACTCACCAAGTGGCGAAACGCCCCCCCCCCCCCCACACACACAGAGAGAGAGAGAGAGAGAGAGAGAGAGAGAGAGAGAGAGAGAGAGAGAGAAAAGACTGTTCTCATTGGCAAGCTTTTGGAGCGAGTGGCTCTTCAGGAAGAAAGATCGAAGAGGAAGGAAGAAGGGTGAAGGAAAAGGACTGGAGAGGTCTAAGAAAAGGGATAGAATTTGGGAAAGTCACCCTGAACTGTGGGTCAAGGGAGACTTACCATACGGGATAAGAAGGAAAGACTCTTTCCTTCTCTTCCTGTGTGGTAGTCTCCCCTGACTCGCAGTTCTGGGTGACATTTCCCAAAATGTACCCCTTTTCCTAGACTTCTCCAGTCCTTCACCCTTCTGCCTGAGGAAGGAGCCACTGACTCCGAAAGCTTGCCAATCACAACAGTCTTACGTGTGTGTTCTGCCGCCGCTTGGTGAGTAGATTTTTTTATCTGTCCAATTAAAGGGTATCATTAGCAGTTTCTCTTGTTATAATGTCGCTATCAGATGATTTCTTTAAAAATATAGAAAAAGGGGGATAGTAAAATACTGGAAAATTTCTATATACAACTATACAAACATGAATGTCAGAGTGACTCATCAGTTGAACTGGCTGTTACAACATTATATATATATATATATATATATATATATATATATATATATATATATATATATATATATATATATATATATATATGCTCTGTATGTTTAAACTGAACGCTACAGTTAATTATGTAGGATTATACGATTATTTAGTTTCCTAATATTTTGCTATGTCCCTTTTCTTTTTAAATAGATCTGAGGAAAACTTGATAAGTCGAAACTGTTGGTGATTCCCTTTGTGTGATCTTAGGCTGAAATATATAATT
Source organism: Schistocerca nitens (assembly GCF_023898315.1). Taxonomy (NCBI): domain Eukaryota; kingdom Metazoa; phylum Arthropoda; class Insecta; order Orthoptera; family Acrididae; genus Schistocerca; species Schistocerca nitens. Next base: position 52,023,824 of record NC_064623.1, on the reverse strand, counting down.
TAAAAAAACTACTTATCTGCCTGTTACTGCATGTATTTGTGTACCACTTCTTTTTGTGGCCACAAGATGTACCCATTGGCACAATGCAATCTCAGTTTGGAATGTGAGAAACAAGCCATAGAGAGCATTTGCCTTTTGAAAAGATGATGGGTTCTACTTGTTTTCTGTATTTCAACTATATGAGGTAAGGTCAAGTTGCTGGGGATAGTCTTTGTTGGACCAGAAGTTGTTGATCATGTACAAGTCCTCAAGTTGCATTAGTTTTGTTTTCTGGGTACAGGCAGAAGACAAGAAAGATGATGAATATAACAAAAGCTGACAAAGATTCATACTTACATTTTAGACAACAGTGAATATCTAACATCAAGCCAGAGATGATTTGGCAACATGGATGTGATTCATACTTCTAAAAAAAATGAAAATTAGATACTAGAACCCACCAGGTTCTCCAACAGAGAAATAGTAAAAACACAATTCACAAAGAGCAAAGTAGCTAATGGAGAAATAGGTAAGTCTTTGTTGAGAAAATCAATTTATTACTATTATGACCAAACAGGTGGACATGGTATTAACTTCACAAAATGAACCTATAGGTTGAGCAATATATCCACATGGAAATAATTATCAGTAGCCATGTAACGTAACTACACAAAGCCTTAAAAATTATACATACAATAATGCAAGATAAAAAGGGGAACACGATACCCCAAAAAATTAAAATATGTAGACCTTGTGCTAAAATAGAGTAACTAATATGCTCACCTGAAGCTTCTGCAAACCTATGCTATATATGCTAACTTAATATTTCCTTTCCACAAATCAATATGAAGTATGTAGCAGAGTTGATGTAAGTAGTATGTGCTGATGATGGTAGCACACTGAAATGCTGTTAGCACTGTAGCGGCAGGCTTCATTTAACTTGTGTGTTTGTATTCATTTTGGGAGGTGGGGTAGGGGATGTGAAGAAAACATGAAGGCTTTCAGTTTTAACAAAGTAATGGCACAGTTCATGATACAAGAAAAAGTTGACTTTCAATTGATGTTCCTCAAGGCCATTATTCAGTAAAATGGAAAATTTTAAAATGTTGTTCAAGGACTTAATTCCCAAAACCTAACTGTAATGGAACAGTTATTTATTACATTATCTACTGAGGTAATGGCATTTGAAAGCTCAGGAAAAGAAGTGTGCGGTGATATGGCATTTATTAATATTTGCAATGTTATTTTTTGTTCAAGAGATGCAGAAACATGCTAAACTTTAAATGTTAAGTACCTGTTAAATGCTTGTTGGCGTCCCTGCACCCACCAAGTGCTGGGAAGGAACACTTTGCTTGTTTCTCAGGCTGTCAATAACTTCCATAAGAGCTCTTTACACCGTGTTGCTCACTTGCTTGTACACTGATTATAATTCTTCTTTTGGATTAATTTGTTAAATTTAAATTTATCCATGTTCAGATGTTAATGACTGCTCTATCATACATTCCAGCCCAAGACAACCTGCTACACATTTTTCCCACCTCTACATTTTCTGATGATGAAAAGTTCTTGACAGTCTGGGAGTTAATTTATTGCACGTTTCTGATTATTTTTGATGAGTTTTCACTTTAAACACTGACTGTGTACTTCCCTGTAGAAGCTATCAGATGCCATTACATGTAAAAGAGCAGTATAAGGTGTTTTAAATATTATAGTAGCTTCAATACCATGGTAGAGAAAGTGTTACAGGTAGCAACAGGAAATGCAGGATAAATATTATGATGGCCCACAATGTGTGGGACATCCTGTGCACAGTGCACAGCTCTTGAGGATTTGAGAACAACTGATGTCACTACAAAATTATTCCATTATGATGGTGAACTGTTAATCACCACAATAATTAATATCCTGAAGCAATTTCTGATGACATGCAACACTTTTACTGTTTCTCCACTATGAGAAAGGAATGTATTGATACAAAATTGTATGCTCCGTTGTGATAAATGTGTGGCCCTTGGGAAAACCAATTGCAACAAACATTTGACTTTTCAACAGTGGAAAACACTAAATTGTATATGTTTCAATAAGAGAATGCCTGATACAAAACCAAGAAAATATTAAGCGAGCTGAATGAATGCGCAGAGCAAAAGTATCATCACATTTTAAGGAACTTAAGAAAATGCTTAAAGTAATCTATTAAAACGGCAATTCACACACTATGAAGGACTAGGCATTATGGAATGGTTCCACGTATCTTCAACACAGTGTCTTTACACAAACAACTACATAGCAAGCAAGCTAGCTCTTTCTTCTCTTCACAATTACTTTGGTTTGTGAGTACATCTCATTAGTACATAGATTACACCTTTCATTCATTGACAGAATTTTCAAGTAACTGAAATTTTTCTGTATTACAAATGAAAGACATATACTGGACAAAGTAAAATTGCCACACCCTACTCGGCAAGAGCTTACAATTCTGATCACCTCCACAATACAAACAACAATCCAGAGCTATCAGCAATCAACTCTCAAATCCTTACTTTGACGAAGTAATCACACTTCTTCAAGAATCACACACAGAAAAATTTAAAGACAAGTGAAGGTTCCTTCACCTTTTAAAATCTTATGCATCTCTTAAACAATTTTCTTTGAAACATGCAGAAATGTCTGTTCATATCAAATAATGATTCCAACAATGAAACAGTCATATATAGAACTCCTCATTGTTTTAAAAAAACAGTAGGTCCATTTACTATGTAGACACTACTAACCTAGCACTTGTTGCAAATAATGTATCTACACCTACAGCCTTCATGACCACACACGGGGTTCACAAGGCTTCCCTTCAAGAGAAGTTACGAAGATTGTATATTCTTCATCATTTGTTAATGCTACTTATAAAAATATGTTGATAAATTCTTCAGAAGAGAAACCAGCAAAAAGAGGTACTCATCATTTAATTTCATCTCCAGACACAAAAGACTGCACCACACGATACACACAAATGCACCCAGTAGTACCACTGTTCTAACAATCTCGTTTTATTTATAAAATGGCAGATAATTTGTTGTTTTGTATCAGGGCATAGAATCTAATTGGACCCCTCTGTTCCACAATGATGTCTTTATACAGGATCAGTTAAGAAGAATGAAACAATTATCCCAACTGAGTAAGTACAACAGAAGATTGCACAGAGTACCACTCTAAACAAAACCTCTGGAAGCTTTATCTGTAATTTGAATGCTACTGACATGACAGGAGTGCTTCTGACATTAACATTATGATCATGTGAGAGAGAAATTAACACATTATCTGTAGTAAGCATAATGTGTACTGGAACTGGCAAAAATGGATTTGGTTGCATTTGTACAACCCCAACTGCATGTTTTATAATTACAGCTCTATGCCATGACATTAATGATGGTTCTTTAACATTGTGAAGAGACATGACCTATGCATAAACAAAAGAGCAATGCACTGCTTTATCTAAGCAATATATCAGGGAAGTCTACACAAAAAATCTGCAGAACTGATGCATAACGCATGTTATAATTTGCGGCTCCTCTGCAAACTTGTGTGGTATCCTTTTTGATAAGCAAATGAATTTTAAGCTGTGTCAGTCAAAGTTATTACATAGCCTTACACAAAATGATAACACAGTGACAAGGAGGATGAGAGTTTTCCAGATAATTTTGTTTCTTTGGTGAATATACAATTCAGATGAAAGGGAAAGTAAATCACCATGATATGAGATATGGAGAACCTAGAGATCTGCCAAAATTCAATATGCTGTGCAATGTCAAAGAATGGTATATGGCCCATTTATTTTTATGGAATGTAACAGAACTGCTGGAACATCTTAAAATGTTACAACACTGGCTAATCCTACAGTTTGATGAGGACTGGACACAGTACATTCTTCACCTCATCAACGTCAGCACGAATTGTGATATTAAAACACCTACTTCATCATTGCATTGATAAGAAGATAGATGGCCTTCCATTTCACAGGTGCACCAGAGGTGATCCCCCTTGTATGATTTCTGAAATTAAAAATCTCATGCTTACTGGTTTTGAATCTACATACAGTAAAGAGTTGTGCTTGGCAAGAATTTTGATAACATTTAGCGATATGCATTTCTCGTACTGAATGACTGTAACATCAGTTAAGATTCCAGAGATCTTGTATGAATTTCTGTGTTTGGTCTTCTACCATACCTTCCTTGAATTATGTGAACTTGTTTCTTTCTTTTTGCCCTGCCCAATACTCTGATAGTACAACAGTCGAGTGTCATGGATGGCACCTAATTCTTACAAAGTGAGCAAAAACATATGCCAGTGTCCACCAGAAGGTGCAACCCACACAAAATTACAAGCAAGGAAGAAGTATGTGGGAATTTTTCAGACATGCCTGAGACTATTCGGCACTGAATTCTAAGAAACACGAGCTGGCCTCGTTTAGGGTGCTTACTGAAACAGCACAAGAAGAGGGAAACTGAACTTGTGCAATAAATGGAAGACAAATGAATACGAAATACATTTGCATAAGATAGTTTTGTAAATATGCCACTGATATACTCTTGTTCCTTTCATTATATCAATTTACTTTCATATATTCATGTTTTATCCTTCAATATATAAAAATAGAGATAAATTTCTATTTCCACTATGGCTAAAATCTTGTGATGTTATATAGGTAACAGTTCAACAATGTTAACTTCTTAGCATTGTCTGCTATAGGTTTAGAGTCTAACACTTCTTTCTCTTTTAACAGCACAAACAGAAGTAAACTCTGGTTATACATCTCTTCTTTAGGAGTAGTACTACTTTTACGGGACAATATAAACTGGCAACTACATAGTATGCCCTCGATTATTTGTGAACATCATGTAGTTGATTTTTTTTTTTGTACTTTTATAATATACTGTAGCTTTACTCTAGCTTTCACAAAGAAAGCTGCATTGGAAACAATTCTGATGGAGTACACAACCTCAGGTTATAACAGATAATTGTGGAGAAAGCATGCAACTGTCGGTCCCATGTATAGTGTAGCAGCATTGTTGACGTAAATGGCAAAGTGCTGAAAAGATAAAAGAACAGCATTTAATAATGTTCCCTACAAATATTCTGCTTGATAATTGCTAAGGAACCACTCCATATTGTGTTATAGCCTTTGTTAACATAGGTAGTACCAGGCAGTACATTTGTGTTCCTCCTTCACGACGTGCATGGTTAAAATTTTCTGCACAGAATGTCTTCTGAGAACATCCCACAGATGCTATAGAGGGTTTGGGCCTGGCTATATGTTCACTCCATGTTATCACGTTTTATTGTTCAGGCTATATGGCCAGTTCTGTTGAGATGATTGTTGCCATTCATAAAAATTAATGGTACACTCTACCAGAAAAATATAAAACATTCCCTGTACAACAGTTCACCTTTCCCAACTCTTCTGTGGAGATGTGTGGTTATGTTTTTCAATTAGTCGAAACACCCAACCAGATTGTGGTGACTCCACATCTACCCTAACTGTTGTGCTTCAGTGTCTCTTAAATTGGTAACATTTGTTTTGTTTTGCTTTGCTTTGCGGCTCAAAAAACATCTGGGGTCATACGCGCCCAAGTCAAAACTCTAGAACACGAACACACAGAGAAGTCAGTCCCAGTGGACAGAATAGGAGATAGCTAAAAACAGGCACACGCAAAAAGGGCTTAAAAAAATATACAGAAACGGAGGTCCAAAACTAAAAATTACATGGCCTTCGCCATATTGCTACAGTGGATAAAAAGTAAAACGCGGTCGACAGTCGGCTAAAAAGGCAGTGCCCAATACGCAGCCAAGTTAAAATAATCTTCTCTCGGCGGGAGGGCCGACAGTAGGTCGTCCAAGGTGCTGGGATCAACTTAATAAGCCAAAGCTTATTCCCGTGAAGGGAGGACCACTGGCGATGCCAAATGGACACCACCTCCCGACAGATGGCAACGAAGAGATCATTGGAGGGAATATAGGTACTCACGGCCTGAGGAACGAGGACTGCAGCCTTGGCAGCAGCATCAGCAGCCTCTTTTCCTGGCAGACCGACATGACCACGGACCCACAGAAATATGACACTGGCTCCATGAAGAGTGAGCAAGTGACAGTTTTCCTGGACCCGCTGCACTAAGGGATGAGGAGTGTAAAGCACACATAGACTTTGGAGGGCACTGAGTGAGTCTGAGCAGAGGACACAATTGGAGAGGCTGTGATGCCGGATGTACTCCGTGGCCTGATACAAGGTGAAGAGCTCGGCTGTAAATACTGAGGAGTGTGCCACAAAGACACAGGAGACAATGTCGAAGGCACACCCGACCCCGTGATCAGTACGAGAGCCGTTAGTGTAGACAAAGGTACTATCGCGAAGGCCATGAAACTGGAGGTGATATACCTAGGCTGGAGTAGTGTCCTTGGGAAGCAAATGAAGGCCAAGGTTAACACAGGCCACTTCACGAAGCCAAGGTGGTGAAGGGTTCACACCCACTGGGAAAGTTCAAGGTAGTGTGAAGTTAGGCCACTGTAGCAGGTGGCGAAAGCGGACTCCAGGAGGTAACAGAGAAGAGGGATGAGCCCCATACTGACGACCAAAGGAATCATCACAGGAGGAAGCATAGGGGGGTGGCCATGCATGGCAGACAAATGGCATGCATATCTGCTGTGGAGAAAGTCACTGCGGTAGGACAGTGGTAGTTCAGCAGCTTCAGCATACAGACTCTCAACCGAGCTGGTGTAAAAGGCGCCCGTGGCCGAACTGATGCCATGATGGTGGATAGTGTTGAGACGGCGGGAAGAGGGATGGGCTTGCAGATGCATAAACAAAGCACCCATAGTCTAGTTTCGAATGGACAAGGGACCGGTACAAATGGAGGAGGGTGGTTCGATCAGTACCCCAGGAAGTTCCATTGAGGACACGTAGGAGATTGAGCAATCTCCTACAGCGGGCTGTCAGGTAAGACACAGGAGAAGTCCAAGAGTTTCCTATCGAGCATGAGCCCCAGAAATTTTGTAGTTTCAACTAATGGAATGGCAACAGGCTCAAGATGTAGAGATGGTGGGAGAAACCAAGTGCACCGCCAGAAATTCGTACAGATGGTTTTGTCAGGGTAAAGCAGAAGCCATTGTCGATGCTCCAGGAGTGAAGACGATCAAGACAGTGCTGAAGCTGCCGCTCAGTGAGTGAGACAGGTCCATGAAGAACTGCAATAGATGGCACAGTCTTCTACAAAAAGAGAGCTGGAGATGCCCACCAGGAGACAGGCCATTATAGGGTTAACAGTGATAGCAAAGAGGACGACACTTAGGATGGAACACTGAGGCACACCATTTTCCTGGATAAAGGTGTCCAACAAGGCAGAACCCACAAGCACCTTGAAAACTCAGTCTTGTAAAAATGCCTGAAGAAAACAGGGCAGGCGCCCTCTGCAGCAGGTGGCGTAGGCCTTCTCCAAATCGAGTAACATGGCCACAGTCTGGGATTTCCTCAGAAAACCATTCATGACATGGGTGGACAAAGTAACGAGATGGTCAACTGCACAGTCACATGCTCAAAATCCACACTGTGCATTTGATAGTAAATGGCGAGACTCGAGCCACCACACCAGCCAGGCATGAATCATATGTTCCATCACCTTGCAGACATAGCTGGTAAAAGAGATGGGGCAGTAGGTAGAAGGAAGGTTTTTGTCCTTACCGGGCCTAGGTATGGGTATGATGGTGGCTTCAGGCCAGTGTCCAGGACATGTGCCCTCAGCCAGATGTGGTTGTACGTGTTAAGCAGAAAGTGCTTGCCCTCAAGAGAAAGGTGCTGCACCATTTAACTGTGGATGGCGTTTGCCCCTGGGGTGGAGGATCGGGATGAACTGAGAGCATGTCTGAACTCCAGCATAGTAAAGGTGGCACTGTATTACTCATGCTTCTGAGAAGAGAAGGGTATCTCTCGAGCCTCCTCCACTCACTTCCGATGGATGAAAGCAGGGCGATAGTGGGAAGAGCTCAAAACTCCTGCAAAATGGCGGCCCAAGGTGTTGGAGATAGCAATAGGGTCCACGACGACATTGTTAGCTACTGTCAGGCCGGAAATTGGGGAATGGATCTTGGTTCGAGAGAGCCAAAGCTGGGCAGTGCAAAAGGATAGGGCCAAATGGGAATAGGTGGGCAAGGAGTCAGAAAGGAAATTGGGTGCTCCAGTGTTAAGGCAGAAGAGGTTAAGTTGGTTAAGAAGGTCAGCCAAGAGGGCACCTCTTTGACAGGTCCTGGGAGAATCCCAAATGGAATGATGTGCATTAAAGTCATCGAGTAGCAAAATCAGGGGAGGTAGCTGCCCAATAAGTTGAAGGAAGTCTGCCCTGGTGACAGTGAATGATGGAGGGACATAGATAGTACAGAGAGAAAAAGTCCAGTGGGGAAGGAGTAGGCAAACTGTCACAGCTTGAAGACTGGTAGTCAGCGAAATGGGCTGACTATGAATGTCATCCCATATGAGCAACACGACGCCCCCATGAGAGGGAATGCCCACCTCAGGGGGAAGATCAAAACGAATCGGTAAGAAATGTGAAAGTTCGAAGCGGTCGTGAGGGCGCAATTTCGTTTCCTGAAGGCATAGTACAAGGGGACGCTGCTACACTAAAAGCAGCCGTAAATCCTCTTTGTGGGACTGAAGGCCACAAACGTTCCATTGGAAGAGAGTCATGATGATGAGACAGGGTGTCACCTTGGCGGCTGCCGGGTGACAGCTGGGGAAGAGGAGCTGCTACAGGGCACAGAAGTAGGAGGATCGTGCTCCATGGGTCCACATAAGCATCAGCTTGTTTGTTCGGTTGGTCTGGGGAGTCCAATGCTAAAAAACAGTTGTTGGTGCACACCAGTGACACCAAGGCTGGCCAGGCTAAGGTATCACGTGCCGACACCATCGAAGAGGATCTTCGAGGTGGCGAAGGAGAAGACCGTTTGCAATTTCGAGGACTTCTTCGAGCCTTCCTGGGTAGATGAAGGTGGTTTCGCCACTTGAGGCAAGAGCTTGATGGCTTGTTGCACAGCTTGATGGGGGAGGGGGGATGGTGATGCTACATTGACACTGGGCGATTTCACGACCTCAGAGATGTATTGGAGGTTGCACATCTGCATAGCCACGTCCGTCATGGAGCAAGGGGTAACAAGAACAGAATTATAGGTGAAACTACCTGGCAGATTAAAAATGTGTGCCGGACCGAGACTCAAACTCGGGACTCTTGCCTTTCGCGGGCAAGTGCTCTACCATCTGAGCTACCCAAGCACGACTCACGCCCCATCCTCACAGCTTTACTTCTGCCAGTACCTCGTCTCCTACCTTCCAAACTTTACAGAAGCTCTCCTGCGAACCTTGCAGAACTAGCACTCCTGAAAGAAAGGATATTGCGGAGACATGGCTTAGCCACAGCCTGGGGGTGTTTCCAGAATGAGATTTTCACTCTGCACTGCGCGCTGATATGAAACTTCCCGGCAGATTAAAACTGTGTGCCAGACTCAGACTCGAACTCAGAAATTGGAAGGTAGGAGGCGAGGTACTGGCAGAAGTGAAGCTGTGAGAATGGGGCGTGAGTCGTGCTTGGGTAGCTCAGATGGTAGAGCACTTGCCCACAAAAGGCAAAGGTCCCGAGTTCGAGTCTCGGTCTGGCACACAGTTTTAATCTGCCAGGAAGTTTCATATCAGCGCACACTCCGCTGCAGTGTGAAAATCTCATTCTGAGAACTATAGGTACCAGATGGGAGAACACAGGGTCTGCAACTAGCCAGTAACTTACGAGCAACTGGATAAGGCACCTTTTCCTTTACCCAGATCTCTTTAACAGCCCGCTCAAGATACACTGGACACTACTGAGAGGAGGCGGCATGGCCACCATTGCAGTTGATACAGCGGGAAGGAGGAGGTGGACAATCGCCCTTGTGCGTATCCCTACCACAGGTGACACATTTCGCTGGGTGTCGACAAGACGTAGTGTGGTTAGAACGATGACACTGGTAGCAGTGCATCGGGTTCAGAATGTATGGCTGGTCCATAATAATGTCATTGTCTGCTTTGAGTGTGGACGGAAGCACCACTCTATCGAAGGTGAGAAAGACAGCTCGGGTGGGCTCTAAGGAGGATTCTACCTTTTTTCATTACACGATGAACGGCAATGACACCCTGATCAGAGGTAAGATTGTATTTCGGTCTCTATTAGGCCATCGAGCAGCCTGGTGTAAATTACACCACGGGAAGAATTCAAAGTTCTTTGGGCCTCGACACGAACAGGGTAACTGTGGAGAAGCAAGGCAGCAAGCAGTTGTTGTGCTTGAGAATCTGAAGTGGCCATTTCGTAAATGAGAGCAGGATATCACGAGGCCAGAAATTGCATCTACATCAGTCTGAATAATAAACGGATTTACCGTGGTGAAGGACTGACCGTCTTAAGTACGTGAGACCATGAGGAACCGTGGTGCAGCAGGAAGGACTTCGAATCATTAGCCTTTTTGTATTTACGTTTTGTTGAAGTTGAGTGGGAAGATGATTGACTCATTGCGAGGAAATCCCACCATGATTGCCAGTGTCTCTGGTGGCTGCTCCTTCCAACAGGGGGGCCCTCTTCACAAGGGAGTGCAGCCGCCTTAGGTGATTGTTCACACCCGCCTTAGGTGACTGTTCACACTCTCACCTGACGGAGGGACCAATTGGCAATTTGGGAAGGTTACAGCTTGGCAATCACCTCTCCCTGGTCCTGGCCTGCACCAGGGGGTACGTGCGAACCCTACCTGTCGACCCGTGGCTGGGAATTATGCATTACCCAGTCACCTGTTACGTGTCAGGCGCGTGTGTCGGCCTTCAGGAGCATGCAGGGGGGAAGAAGATGCTGAAGCGGAGGAACGAGAGAAGAAGGGAAACAAAGAAAGGAAAAGGGAGCGAAAAAGAAATGCGAGACCATTTGTACATCAGCGACAGAATACAGAACATTCTCATGAATATCCCGGACATATTCCCCAAGGGAGTGGAAAAAATTAGCAAGAGGATAGACATGCAACACGGAAGGGAAAAAATGCTGCAAAGGCTGGGGCCGTGTGGTAGCCAAGAATGAACCCGCCAAAGAGTGGCGAGCCCCCGGGGCGGGGGATTGGGAACATGTTCCTCATTTTCTCCACACCCAGCAGTGACAACAATTCCATGTTATACTGAACCAGAATTCTTCTGGGAATGTTGCAGATGCCCACAACTGTGAGCCTTCTTGACTAGGGAATGACAGTGAGCTTTTTTAAATTCTTCAATGAACATCAAAAATCACAAGGTAGTTACATACTACGATTTCAGTTGTCCACTGCAGTCATCTTCATCATCAAATCTAAGCGAAAAAAATCTTCTGAATGCTGCCTGTGTGTATGAATGGTGTGTGTTCCTCTTTTGCTGATGAAAGCTGTGGCTGAAAGCTTTGTGTAAGTGTCTTTTTAATTGTGCCTGTCTGCAACTTAACATTTTATATTATTGTTATTCCATCCTGGATTTTCCATTCTTTTTATGCTCAGAAGATATTTTTATTTTATTTTTACATGAGAAGACAGCTGCAACAGAAAGCTGAAATCAGCCACAGCGTGTAACTAACTTGGTCATTTAACAAACAATGAAAAAATACCTTTGCAATCCTGTATCACCCATTTTTGATGATTATGTCACATTTTAAAAAATGACTGTGTTTCAATCGGTGGAATGCACCATACGGGTCTCCGACTATGGATCTCAACAGAGTATATTGTGAAATGTGGTGACACCAATTCATCTCAAGCTGACCAACTGTCACCCAAGTGACACCATGTAGTGATACTCCAACAGCAGTACTCACCATACTCTTAAGTACAACACTACCAATGACTTCCTTCACCCCTGACAGTGTCTTGGGGTTAAAAATTCAACACATCAAGTTTGTCTTTTCAGTTGGACTTTGTACTGCTATTATGTGTATCATTGAGATAGATTGCTTCACAGTACTAATAACTTCAAGGAAATATGTGGCTGCAACATAACGATGCATATGAAAATTTCATTGTCCTGTAGCAATTGTCAAGCAGTGATATTAACAAATGAACAAGAAATAAAGGTAGTAAACTGGTTAGTTTATTGGCAGCAACATGTCAATGATATCTCATTAAGGTGTGGAAAACTTTTGTTGGTTGCAGTCACAAACTAGAAGAAACAATCAGTGATTCACCCCACAGTGGGAACTACTTTCCAGGCACATGTGCAGTTTTATTAAAAAATAAATCATTCTTACTTAATTGGTAACTGGATTTATAGGTTTAAATATCATAAAAAAGTGATGAAATGGCAAAATTTTAAACTACTAAACAGAAAGAGCTGGTAGTTTTATTGGGCCATTATTCCATACGCACACAATTTCACTTTATTATCTAGTTATTTTGAGACCCTGTAATCACTGACATGGTATATCTAATTTCATGATGAACCAGTTGCCTGTCATTTTCATATCATGGAGGGCATTATCTTTCCTTTAGTTGGCTGTCATTACTTGACAAGTCACGTATATCATACAGTCAACCATTTAAAAATGATCAATATGCACAATAACTCAGAAAAACAAAAATCCAGTCCAAATTAATAAGGCACTGTATACAAATGTGTTAATTGTCTGCACATTTTGTGAAATTTACTTAACAGTAAGCAATGCAGTTCTGTAAAAACACACACACACACACACACACACACACACACACACACACACAGACAGATGTTTTTAGAATATTCTTGAGCAGCTGATACATTTGTATACATATGCAGATGTGAATGAGCTTTACATGCATTTTCCAAGTTATCTGTACACAATGATTACTTGAAAATGGCACAGGGGCTGAGTGTGTTAGACATGACTTGTTATTTAACAATTGGAGCCTGGCAAAGGGAAAAAAAATTGACATCACTTAACTTTACACCTCAGATCAAAGAAGCTAATAAATTTTTTTAAAACAATTCGCTGTTATGATAGGGTCCAAAAATGGTTGACCCCTCAACCTAGTCCACAAACAAATCTTTCAACCCACTTCATGATCCATTACCACACTAAAGTGAGAGATTTTCTTCACTGAGAGTTCCACTACCTCCCAATGTGCCCTGAGAGAACATCATTTTCAAAATGGTAGGTGCTGTAAGTTGTGCTCAAGGCTTCCCAGTTCTGCTCCCTTCGTCTCATCTACACCAAATGATTTTCCTGTTTTGTGTGTTCACATACAGTCTACACTGAAGCTTCCTCAACAGATTAAAAGTTGATGTTGGATTGGGACTCTAAGCCTGAATGCTGCTGTGATGTCATTACAATTGCAGAATGCTGTTACCAGCTGAGCTACACAGGAACAACACATGAGCTACCCTCACAGAAAAATTCTGCCTAGTACCTCATTCTTTCTTTCCAAACATCATGGAAGCTCTCTTGCAGACTATGCTGGACTGAAGGATATTGCAGGGAAATGGCTTAGCCACAGCCAAGGGATTAGTTCCAGAAAAAGAAATCTACAGCAGGGTGTAGCTTTGCCATTTCCCCACAATATCCTTTCTTGACTGGAATATACTGTTTCAAGCTCTGAGGTATCAGGGATAAAATATAGGGACTGAAAGATTATTTACAACTTTAACAGAAACCACAGTGCAGCTGTACAAGTTGAGGGGCATGGAAGGTTGACAGCCAGTGGGTGTGTTGGACCTTCCATCGAGCTACGGACCCCCTTGAAGATGTCTCCCGCAGTCGGAGACGAAACGTTGGGAATCGACACAGAATTCGTCAACCGACCACGGCATAACAGCCCGGATAATTATAATGGACATGATATTTCCTGCTGTGAAAGTCTACATTTTAGTATAATGAGCATATTTGTTGTCACCATTTGCCTTTTTTGTATGAAGCAGTGTGTGCCGTTTGGTATCAATATGTGTAACTACTTACAGCTAAGTTGTGTGGTTTGAGAGTGAGCGAATGAGCCCAAAACCACTGCAGCAATAAATTGCACATTCACACAACTGAGGCAGACTAAATAAAAAATTATCAATTTTTCCTCAGCTAACATAACTGCAGCAATGTTTCAAAATTGCACCTGCTGCCAATTGCGAAAACAACTATGGATGCAATTTTCCTTATTCTTGGGTTCTCAAAAGTGTGTGCAAGGTGAGTTCTGCGATGTTTATGGTGGAACACAAACCTCACTGAAAAAAAATCTTGTACTGAATTGTTGCAACATTTTGAGGTTGAAGGGGAGGGGTTCTTCTCCTGGGCTGTGACAGGTGTGATGCCAAGAAGCAGTACCATTACTCTGGAGACATACACGAGCACATTAACCACACAGTTTGATTCGACAACATAATGCTCCGCTTCACATAGGTCTGAGGACTTCTGAACATGTCATTGTTACCCTGTCCACCCTATGGCTCTGTACCTAACTACCTCAGACTTCCACTTGTTCGGTCCATTGAAGGGCAGCTTTTGTGGAAGGTATTTTGAGGATGATGAGGACGTGATACACACAGTGAAAAAATTATCAGAACGAGGACTGGTGTCGATAGGGCACGTAGATCCTTGTTTCTAACTGGAGGGAGGCCACAGTACTGATTACAAGGAAAATTAGGGTGTGTAGATAAAATATCGTTCTTTCAAGTCTGTAAGCTTCGCACTGCACAATGAATAAATGTTGAAGGGACAAAAAGTAAGGCATTATCTTCTGGGTGACTGTCACAAATCCCCTCTACTTCATCCATCGGCAGTTACTTCACTGACCAAATAAGAAAACACTTACTACCTTCAGTGCCTCACTTTCTAATCTAGCTCCCTCAGCATTTCTTGATTTACATTGGATAAATTCGATTAGCGTTGTTTAACTTTTGTTGATGTTCACCTCATAACCTCTTTTCAAGGCGCTATCCTTTCTGCTCAACACCTCTCCTAAATCCTTTACTGTCTCTGACGCAAATATGATGCCACTGGAAAACTTTAAAAGCTTTTATTTCTTCTTCCTGGACTTTAATCCTCTCTCCACCTGAAATTTAACTCCGATGTGCACTTTCTTTGCGAAACTGGTATGTTATTTCATTATTACCGGCGATGAAAAAGACACTCGCTACAGCGAGAACAGAAAATGAGAACAAGAAAACATGTTAAAATTACCTGATGTCAGAGTCCTGCTAGGCCTTCTTAATGCACGAGTCACAAACGCGGACAGGCGTGTCCCAACCTCGGATGGGCACAGGCCGTCGGCTCTGCGAGCAGTCCCGGCAGACAGCACGACCGCAATCGCGGCAGTGGTGCAGCGACAGACGTGGACCGAACGCGGCACCGCAGCAGTTGCAACCCGTCGCCTCTCCATCCGGCTGCCAGTAGCTCGGCCGGGCACTCTCTTTTATCAAGTCTGCCAAAACAAGTCATCGTAGTCATCGGCCCAATAGCTGTCTTAGATGACATGTATGAAAGTATATCTAACACTGCTTACAGAGCAGTTTTAATGAGGTGATGCCAATTCAGTCTGTCTCCTATTTCCAATAGCTGAATGCTGAGAGAAGGAATTTTGAGCAGTCAACCCCTGTGATCCCCAAGTAGCATCACTACCTCAAACTGGATATAAAGTGGTCCGTGTTTCACTTAACACTTTTGTGTCTGATGGAACATATATGCTATAGTAATACATAGTTTTGAACTTTGAGATGTAGCATGTCCCAAATCATCTAATACCGCACTCTAGTAAAAAAAACTATAAAAACAGTGAAAAATACTACGGATATATACAAAGCTGTGAGCAAGCAAGTGGGGTGGGTACGTAGGTGGCACAGTACACCAAATTAAATCATCACCTTTGCGATTCCAAGAATGTCCAAAATGAGTAATCGTGTTTCCTTAGAGATTATAGACCGTATTCAATTGGATAGATAAAAGAAAAATCTCCTCACCAAGCGGCAGCAGAACACACACATAAAAGACTTTTATGACTGGCAAGCTATCTGAGCCAGCAGCTCCTTCAGGCAGAAGGGTTGAAGGGGAAAGAAGAAGGGTGAAGGAAAAGGACTGGAGAGGTCTAGAAAAAGTAGTACATTTTGGGAAAGTCATCCAGAACCGCAGGTCAGGGGGGGGACTTACCTTACGGCATGAGAAGGAAAGGTCCTTTTCCTTCACCCTTCTTCCTTCCCCTTTAACCCTTCTGCCTGAAGAAGGAGCTGCTGGCTCCAAAAGCTTGTAGAGCACAACAGTCTTATGTGTGTGTTCTGCTGCTGCTTGGTGAGTAGATTTTTTAGTATGGGATTTTCCATGGTTTTCTTTGTCATGAGAATAAATATTTTTAATACTGATTTGTTATTTTGTTTGTGTATTTAGCATTCTGATAAAGTGCTTTATTTTTGGGGTCATAGGTCTCCTGAATGGTTTATTGTGGCCCACCACAAATTCCTCTCCTGTAACAACCCTTCCCCCTCAGAGTAGCATACATGCACCCTATGTTCTCAGTTATGTGCTGGATGTATTCCAGTCTCTGTCTTCCCACATATTTTTTACCCTCTACAGCTCCCTCTAATACCATGAAGGTTATTCCTTGAAGCTTTAACATATGTCCCATCATCTTGTCCCCCCCCCCCCCGGTCAGTATTTTCCATATGTTCCTCTTATCGATTCAGTGGAGATCATCATCATCATCATGTTTTATCAATCCATCCAATTTTCAACATCCTGGTATAGCATCACATCTCAAACCCTTCGTGATTCTCTTCTCTACAAACAAAACAGGTTGATTTTCATAAATGGTCATATTCAATTTTTTTTGATGGTATGTGCAGTCACTGTCTCTGTATCTTGATTGATGCAAGAACAAATACAACCTCTGGGAGGTGCAATAACATACAGTTAAGCTCCTATGGGCTCAACACCGATTTTAATGGTTGCTTGCTTTCATGCACATGCCAGCGCTTGTGTCATAAATATGCTATCTACAGATGTGGTCGGTGGTGAACTCCCACTCAGAGAAAGACAAGAAGCGTACTAAATTTTACAGTCTTGTGTTGGAAGAATGTTGAACAGTAATTCACACATAGGGAATGTTGTCCAAGATTGAAAAAATTGTGAAAGTTGAAGCTCTATTCAAATCTCATGGCATAATTTAATTACATGATTCAGTAATACCTTTTGACAGATGACTGAATAAACAAATAGTGGCACGGCCATCCATTGTGCTTAATGAACATCGTCCAGCAAATCATTAAACAACAATTGTGATGAAACAATCCATATGCGATAAGGGGAAGGGTACAGAATGACAATCTGTGAACTATAAACTGTGAGCAGATATAACTTTTAGAAATAACAGGTCGGGTGATATCATTAACAATGAATGCTAACAGTGAAGATACTATGACGAGTGTAGGAGATATCAGTATGTAAGACAATTCAGCTGTAAATGTTGACTCTGAAAACAGTTCAGGAATTCCGTTAACTTCAGAAAACCTGTACCAAACTCAACAACGAAAACAGCCATATCTACAGTTAGGCAGAAATCGGCAACTATTGATCTTAAGTCAGTTGTTTGGGTATATGAAACAAATAAACAATAATATGAACTAAAATCTGGGTATAAACTATTCAACAAAGAACCACTGAATTACCTCACAGCCTGAAATGAGAATGAAATAAAAATAATAAAAGGCTCGAAAGGTTAGAAAATCGACTCAAAGAATAGTTATATTAGAACAAATAAGCCCTCGGTCACAAATATTAAGTCAAAATTGACCAGGTTTCGACGCTACTATGAGCGTCGTCTTCAGAATTAAACTAACTGTTCTAAAACATAATAGGTATATAAGACATTAATAAACTAAAGTGTGTACTGACTGGACAGAGATGCAGTACTTACAAGTCACATTCTAAAAAAAATCTAAGCTGGAAAGGCGACATCACGAAAAGTTGCAAATAAGATAAGATGGCGAGCCGCTAAGGCCTGCCCTTAGCCTATTATGTTTTAGAACAGTTGGTTTAATTCTGAAGACGATGCTCATAGTAGCGTCGAAACCTGGTCAATTTTGACTTAATATTTGTGACCGAGGGCTTATTTGTTCTAATATAATTCTGACACGGTCACTGAACCTTAGCAGCTATGTTCAAAGTTTTCAAAGAAGAGTGCTCTTAAATTTCAGAAGCAGTTTAGGGATTCACTGAAATAATTTACACAAACATTCAGATTTACATATCAAAGTTCTTGCTGAATAGAAAGAAATTAAATCCAGCCTTGCTTAAATTACAAATGAGCAATGGAAAGATTGAAAGAATTCATAGTGTTCACTAAATCAAGTAGTAATAAAAATAAATTGCAAAGCGAGGAGATTGTGTACACGAAAGATAAGTGATCAAGAAATCAGCAGGTGCTTGTGAAGCTCGTACATGGTGTACACGAATAATGCACAGACTTGCAAACAGAGACTGACAAAGTACAACAGGCCGTTACTGCTAGGAACGTGCGCGGTCTTCAATCATACAAATGTCTGCTACAAGCAAAAATCTGTAACATCGTTCAAAGGAAGTATTGTGGTTGTGTTGTCAGGCTCCAGCCACTTTGCTTTAGACCATTAATAATCACCCTCCTACTTGCCGATGATAGGCTGTTTCATCACTATTATTATTTTATGATTGACTTAGTATTAAGAAAACAGTCTTAATCGCGTTTTTTATTTATTTAGTGCCGACTCGTTTCAGCCCATCGCAGGGGCCATCTTCAGGGTGAACATATGGTCGACTGCTGGTGGCGTCACTTCTACTAAGGTGTGGCAGGAGACCTTGGTAGATGTGACGCCACCAGCAGTCGACCTTATGTTCACCCTGAAGATGGCCCCTGCGATGGGCTGAAACCAGTCGGCACTAAATACACTCCTGGAAATGGAAAAAAGAACACCTTGACACCGGTGTGTCAGACCCACCATACTTGCTCCGGACACTGCGAGAGGGCTGTACAAGCAATGATCACACGCACGGCACAGCGGACACACCAGGACCCGCGGTGTTGGCCGTCGAATGGCGCTAGCTGCGCAGCATTTGTGCACCGCCGCCGTCAGTGTCAGCCAGTTTGCCGTGGCATACGGAGCTCCATCGCAGTCTTTAACACTGGTAGCATGCCGCGACAGCGTGGACGTGAACCGTATGTGCAGTTGACGGACTTTGAGCGAGGGCGTATAGTGGGCATGCGGGAGGCCGGGTGGACGTACCGCCGAATTGCTCAACACGTGGGGCGTGAGGTCTCCACAGTACATCGATGTTGTCGCCAGTGGTCGGCGGAAGGTGCACGTGCCCGTCGACCTGGGACCGGACCGCAGCGACGCACGCATGCACGCCAAGACCGTAGGATCCTACGCAGTGCCGTAGGGGACCGCACTGCCACTTCCCAGCAAATTAGGGACACTGTTGCTCCTGGGGTATCGGCGAGGACCATTCGCAACCGTCTCCATGAAGCTGGGCTACGGTCCCGCACACCGTTAGGCCATCTTCCGCTCACGCCCCAACATCGTGCAGCCCGCCTCCAGTGGTGTCGCGACAGGCATGAATGGAGGGACGAATGGAGACGTGTCGTCTTCAGCGATGAGAGTCGCTTCTGCCTTGGTGCCAATGATGGTCGTATGCGTGTTTGGCGCCGTGCAGGTGAGCGCCACAATCAGGACTGCATACGACCGAGGCACACAGGGCCAACACCCGGCATCATGGTGTGGGGAGCGATCTCCTACACTGGCCGTACACCACTGGTGATCGTCGAGGGGACACTGAATAGTGCACGGTACATCCAAACCGTCATCGAACCCATCGTTCTACCATTCCTAGACCGGCAAGGGAACTTGCTGTTCCAACAGGACAATGCACGTCCGCATGTATCCCGTGCCACCCAACGTGCTCTAGAAGGTGTAAGTCAACTACCCTGGCCAGCAAGATCTCCGGATCTGTCCCCCATTGAGCATGTTTGGGACTGGATGAAGCGTCGTCTCACGCGGTCTGCACGTCCAGCACGAACGCTGGTCCAACTGAGGCGCCAGGTGGAAATGGCATGGCAAGCCGTTCCACAGGACTACATCCAGCATCTCTACGATCGTCTCCATGGGAGAATAGCAGCCTGCATTGCTGCGAAAGGTGGATATACACTGTACTAGTGCCGACATTGTGCATGCTCTGTTGCCTGTGTCTATGTGCCTGTGGTTCTGTCAGTGTGATCATGTGATGTATCTGACCCCAGGAATGTGTCAATAAAGTTTCCCCTTCCTGGGACAATGAATTCACGGTGTTCTTATTTCAATTTCCAGGAGTGTAAATAAAAAACGCGATTAAGACTGTTTTCTTAATACTAAGTTACTTTATACTAATTGCTGTTACTCCATAACTGTGTTGTCCAAACATTTTATGATTGGATGGATGAAGTTCATCAATCACAATGGCTTGCGAGTCCACCATTCTTTTATTCTATCCATTTTCAAAAAGGTATTATTGTATCATAATACCACAAGATTCAAATAAAACTTCAACTTTCACGAATACTTCAATGTTGGGTGTCATTTCCACCTTGAGAATTACTGTTCAATATTCTTCCAACACGTGACTGTAAAATTCAGTACGCTACATGGTTCCTCTGGCTGGAGGTTTGTGACTGACCACATTTGAAGATTCCACATTAATGACTGCTTCAGTGACACAAATTTGAAAACAAACCACCATAAAACTCATTGTTGTGCTCAGAAATGCTTAACTGTGTGTTATTGCATCTCCCGTATAATGTATTTGTCATTTTACTGACTGAGATGCAGCAATGATGACATCACAATGAAAGTGTAGTTTTTTGAAATGATATATGAAGGGGTTTTGATACCTGGAGAAATATCAGTTTTAGTTCTGGGGAAATGTATTAATATGTGAGGCAACATTGTCCCAACAAGTTATCACCAACTTTGATTCCATACGAAACTGAAGACGGCTATTCATATCTGAAAGCTCAACATGCTCGAATAATAAAAAACCAATGGGATTGTGACTGACTGCTGAATTCCTATCCTTCCAACAAGTTATGTTAGAACCCTTATTTATCCTATTTGTAGATTTGGTAAAAGTTTTTGACAAAGTTGACTGGTGTACACTGTTTGAAATTCTGAAGTTATCAGGGTAAAATATTAGGAGCAAAAGGCTATATGCAACTTGTACAGAAACCAAACTGCAGTTACAAGAACTGGATACAGAAGTGATGCAGAAACTGAGAAGGGAATGAGACATGTTGTCCAATCCATACGTAGAAAAAGCAACAAAGGATTAGTGTCTTACAAAGAGATTATAAGACAAATATTATTGAGTATAGTAGAATTGAGTTATGTGATACTACGGTTTCAGGGAGAGCATAAGGGAACAATTGACAGGAATGGGGGAAAGAAATACAGTAGAAGAAGAATGAGTAACTTTGAGGGATAAAATAGTGAAGGCAGCAGAGGATCAAATACGTAAAAAAACGAGGGCTAGTAGAAACCCTTGGGTAACAGAAGAAATATTGAATTTAATTGATGAAAGGAGAAAATATAAAAATGCAGTAAATGAAGCAGGCAGAAAGGAATACAAACGTCTCAAAAATGAGATCGACAGGAAGTGCAAAATGGCTAAGCAGGGATGGCTAGAGGACAAATGTAAGGATGTAGAGGCTTATCTCACTAGGGGTAAGATAGATACTGCCTACAGGAAAATTAAAGAGACCTTTGGAGATAAGAGAACCACTTGTATGAACATCAAGAGCTCAGATGGCAACCCAGTTCTAAGCAAAGAAGGGAAAGCAGAAACGTGGAAGGAGTATATAGAGGGACTATACAAGGGCGATGTACTTGAGGACAATATTATGGAACTGGAGGAGAATGTAGGTGAAGATGAAATGGGAGATACGATACTGCATGAAGAGTTTGACAGAGCACTGAAAGACCTAAGTCGAAACAAGGCCCCGGGAGTAGACAACATTCCATTAGAACTACTGATGGCCTTGGGAGAACCAGTCATGACAAAACTCTACCATCTGGTGAGCAAGATGTATGAAACAGGCGAAATACCCACAGACTTCAAAAAGAATATAATAATTCCAATCCCAAAGAAAGTAGGTGTTGACAGATGTGAAAATTACCGAACTATCAGTTTAATAAGTCACAGCTGCAAAATACTAACGCGAATTCTTTACAGACGAATGGAAAGACTGGTAGAAGCCGACCTCGGGGAAGATCAGTTTGGATTCCGTAGAAATGTTGGAACACGTGAGGCAATACTAACCTTACGACTTATCTTAGAAGAAAGATTAAGAAAAGACAAACCTACGTTTCTAGCATTTGTAGACTTAGAGAAAGCTTTTGACAATGTTAACTGGAATACTCTCTTTCAAATTCTGAAGGTGGCAGGGGTAAAATACAGGGAGCGAAAGGCTATTTACAATTTGTACAGAAACCAGATGGCAGTTATAAGAGGGGCATGAAAGGGAAGCAGTGGTTGGGAAAGGAGTGAGACAGGGTTGTAGCCTCTCCCCGATGTTATTCAATCTGTATATTGAGCAAGCAGTAAAGGAAACAAAAGAAAAATTCGGAGTAGGTATTAAAATTCATGGAGAAGAAGTAAAAACTTTGAGGTTCGCCGATGACATTGTAATTCTGTCAGAGACAGCAAAGGACTTGGAAGAGCAGTTGAACGGAATGGACAGTGTCTTGAAAGGAGGGTATAAGATGAACATCAACAAAAGCAAAACGAGGATAATGGAATGTAGTCAAATTAAATCGGGTGATGCTGAGGGAATTAGATTAGGAAATGAGACACTTAAAGTAGTAAAGGAGTTTTGCTGTTTAGGGAGTAAAATAACTGATGATGGTCGAAGTAGAGAGGATATAAAATGTAGACTGGCAATGGCAAGGAAATCGTTTCTGAAGAAGAGAAATTTGTTAACATCGAGTATAGATTTAAGTGTCAGGAAGTCGTTTCTGAAAGTATTTGTATGGAGTGTAGCCATGTATGGAAGTGAAACATGGACGATAACTAGTTTGGACAAGAAGAGAATAGAAGCTTTCGAAATGTGGTGCTACAGAAGAATGCTGAAGATAAGGTGGGTAGATCACAAAACTAATGAAGAGGTATTGAATAGGATTGGGGAGAAGAGAAGTTTGTGGCACAACTTGACTAGAAGAAGGGATCAGTTGGTAGGACATGTTTTGAGGCATCAAGGAATCACAAATTTAGCATTGGAGGGCAGCGTGGAGGGTAAAAATCGTAGAGGGAGACCAAGAGATCAATACACTAAGCAGATTCAGAAGGATGTAGGTTGCAGTAAGTACTGGGAGATGAAGAAGCTTGCACAGGATAGAGTAGCATGGAGAGCTGCATCAAACCAGTCTCAGGACTGAAGACCTTAACAACAACACGATACTACGGTAATAAGACCAGGAAATGATACAGTAAAAGTAGTAGAAGATCTGTGATATTTTGGCAGCAAAAACACTGATGATGGCCAATGTACACAGGATATAAAATGCAGACCAGCAACAACCAGAAAGCTTTCCTGTAAGAATTTGTTTGGAGTGTCACCTAATACAGTAGTGAAATGTCGATGACAACAGTAGAGATGTGAAGACAACAGAAGTTCTCAAAATATGGTGCTACACAAGAATGTTCAAGATTAGAGTGTTAGGCTGGGTAATCAATGAAGCGCCTGGTCCGTGACTTAGGAAACAGTAAAAAACCGAAATTGAAAACCAGCAGCAATGGGAACAAAAGTCATAAAATTGGAGAAACTAAAAGCAGAAGGAAGGCTTAAAAATCCACTACAGAAAGGGGTTGGTTGTCCCCAAAAAAAGCTTCAAATGACTGACGTCATTTCGCTGGCACTAATAAATTCGAGAACGCGATCGGCTGAGCGCGTGTCATCTGCTAAAATCGACGATATATCAGGCGATAGCTGTAGACGGGCGTGTAACGGATTAAAAGAGGGGCACTCAATTAAAAGGTGTCTTACCGTCCACAGCTGAGAGCAGTGGGGACAGAGTGGGGGAGGATCGCCGCTTAAAAGATGTCGATGGCTAAAAAGACAGTGCCCTATCCGGAGTCTAGATAAAATTACCTCCTCCCGACAACGCGTTCGGGAGGAAGAGGTCCAAGCACAAGGAAGAGCTTTCACGTCCCGCAATTTATTATGGGGAAGTGTCGACCAATGCGCCTGCCATAAATGAACAACACGACGACATAAAACGCTCCGTAGATCGGCGAAGGGAATCGATTGGATAGCTGGCCGAAGAAGAGAGACTGCAGCCTTGGCTGCAATATCGGCCGCCTCATTTCCACAGATACCAACGTGTCCCGGCAGCCAGAGGAATGCC
Source organism: Schistocerca nitens (assembly GCF_023898315.1). Lineage (NCBI taxonomy): Eukaryota > Metazoa > Arthropoda > Insecta > Orthoptera > Acrididae > Schistocerca > Schistocerca nitens. Next base: position 51,999,436 of record NC_064623.1, on the reverse strand, counting down.
ACCGAGACGCCCCCCAGGTGGAGCAAGCGCAGACAGTCCTGAATCCGGTGGACCAGAGGGTGCACAGGGTAAAGAGCTTGGAGACTGAGGAGAGAGCTGAGAGAATCTGAGCAGATTACGTACTGTATCCGCTGATGGCGGCGGATGTAGTGGACAGCCTGGAGAACAGCGTAAAGCTCCGCAGTATAAACCGAACACTGGCCTGGAAGCCGAAATTGATTTGGTGTGTCGCCAACAATATAGGCACTCCCTACACATAACGATGTTTTCGAGCCGTCGGTGTAAATAAATGTGGCGTCCGTCATTTGTGCACATAGAGCAGCAAATGCCCGACGATAAACAAGTGAAGGGGTACCATCCTTGGGAAATCGACAAAGGTCACGGAGCAGGCAGATCCGGGGACGGAGCCAAGGTGGTGCTGTACCCCAACTTGTCAAGAAGGTTTTAGGAAAGCGGAAGGAAAGAGAATGGAGCAGTTGATGGAAGCGGACTCCCGGTGGTAGTAGAGAGGAGGGGCGGCCTGCATACCCTACATCAAAGGAGGCGTCGAAAAAAATGTCATAGGCTGGATTAGCAGGCATGGAAGACAGATGGCTAGCATAACGACTCAGAAGGACTGCTCGCCGATTGGACAGCGGAGGTTCAGCAGTCTCAGCATAAAGGCTTTCCACAGGGCTGGTGTAAAAAGCTCCAGACACTAAACGTAATCCACGGTGGTGGATAGAGTCGAGACGCCGAAGAATAGACGGCCGAGCAGAGGAGTAGACTATGCTTCCATAGTCCAATTTCGAGCACACTAAGACGCGATAGAGGCGGAGAAGGACCACTCGGTCCGCTCACCAAGAGGTACCATTCGGGACACGGAGGGTGTTGAGGGATCGCAGACAGCGAGCCGAAAGATAGGAAACGTGGGAGGACCAGCACAGTTTTCTGTCAAACATAAGACCCAAGAATTTAGTGACCTCTGAAAATGGAAGGTTGACAGGTCCTAGATGTAAGGAGGGTGGAAGAAACTCCTCACGTCGCCAAAAATTAACACAAACGGTCTTACTGGGAGAAAAACGGAAGCCGGTTTCGATGCTCCAAGAGTGGAGGCGATCGAGACATCCTTGAAGACGCCGTTCAAGAAGGCTGGTCCGTTGAGAGCTGTAGTAGATCGCAAAATCGTCCACAAAGAGGGAGCCCGAGACATCAGGAAGGAGACAATCCATAATTGGATTTATGGCAATGGCAAACAGTACCACACTCAGCACGGAGCCCTGGGGTACCCCGTTTTCTTGGGAGAAAGTACGGGAGAGAGTAGTGTTCACCCGCACCCTAAATGTGCGCTCTGCCATAAATTCGCGAAGGAAAAGGGGCAGCCGGCCTCGAAAGCCCCAAGAGAACAGTGTGTGGAGGATGCCTGTCCTCCAACAGGTATCATATGCTCTCTCCAGATCAAAAAATATTGCTACCGTTTGGCGTAGCCGAAGAAAATTGTTCATGATATAAGTGGAGAGAGCAACAAGATGGTCAACAGCAGAACGATGCTTTCGGAATCCGCATTGGGCATGTGTTAAAAGACTGCGGAATTCCAGCCACCAAGCTAAACGGTAATTCACCATACGCTCCAAAACCTTACAGACACTACTCGTGAGAGAAATGGGGCGATAGCTAGAGGGGAGATGTTTGTCCTTTCCAGGTTTCGGAATGGGAACGACGATAGCTTCCCGCCATCGTCTGGGAAAAGTACTGTCGGTCCAAATTCGATTATAAAGGCGAAGGAGGTAACGCAGACTATGGGTTGATAAATGCAGCAACATTTGGACGTGGATACCATCCGGTCCTGGGGCGGAGGAGCGAGAAGAAGAGAGTGCATGTTGGAGTTCCCGCATGGAGAAAAGAGTATTGTAGCTTTCGCGATTTTGAGAGGAGAAAGCAAGAGGTCGCACTTCCGCTGCACGTTTCTTCGGGAGAAACGCTGGCAGGTAATTTGAAGAGCTCGAAATCTCAGCAAAGTGCTGACCCAACGAGTTAGAAATTGCGACAGGGTCCACTAATGTGTCATGCGCGACAGTGAGCCCAGAGACCGGGGAGAAACTAGGCGCGCCTGAGAACCGTCGAAGCCAACTCCAAACTTCCGAGGAGGGAGTGAAGGTGTTAAATGAGATAATAAAGAATTTCCAGCTTGCCTTCCTGCTATCGCGGATGACGCGACGGCATCGCGCACGAAACTGCTTATAGCGGATACAGTTGGCCAAAGTAGGATGGTGGCGGAAAATGCGAAGAGCACGTCGCCGCTCACGTATTGCGTCACGGCATGCCTCGTTCCACCAAGGAACTGGGGGGCGCCGGGGAAATTCGGAGGTGCGTGGTATTGAACGTTCCGCAGCTGTAAGAATAACGTCAGTAATAAGTGTGACCTCATCGTCGACGCTGGGAAAGCGACGGTCATCGAATGTCGCTAGAGACGAAAAAAGTGTCCAGTCGGCTTGGGCAAACGTCCAGCGTCACGGGCGCATATATGGCAGTTGAGGCTGCAGTCTAAGGACACATGGAAAGTGGTCACTCGAGTGTGTATCATCAAGGGCGAACCATTCGAAGCGCCGAGCTAGCGGAACAGTACCGACCGCAAGGTCTAAATGAGATAAATTTGTCGTGGAAGCAGACAAAAATGTGGGGACCCCAGTGTTGAGGCAAACTAGATCCGCTTGGTGGAAGACGTCCAGCAATAGTGAGCCACGTGGACAAGGATGTGGAGATCCCCAAAGCGGGTGGTGGGCATTGAAGTCCCCAACCAGCAAATAGGGGGGTGGAAGCTGACCAAGAAGATGAAGGAGATCAGCTCGTGTCATTGGTGTGGTCGATGGAATGTATACAGTACAAAGAGAGAACGTGTATCCGGAAAGGGAAAGACGGACGGCGACGGCTTGGAAGGAAGTGTTTAAATGGATTGGGTGATAATGGAGAGTTTCATGGAGAAGAATCATGAGTCCTCCATGTGCTGGAGTGCCTTCAACAGAGGGGAGATCATATCGGACGGACTGAAAATGAGGGAGAACAAAGCGGTCATGGGGACGCAGCTTTGTTTCCTGAAGACAGAAGATGACCGGCGAGTAGGATCGCAAGAGGATCGACAATTCATCCCGATTGGCTCGAATACCACGGATATTCCAGTGGATAATGGACATAGGGTGAACAGAAAATGGAGGAATGTGACCAAGGTCGCTGTCAACTCAACGACTGCTCAGAGCTTGCGACCGACAGCATGGAATGGCATTCAGCCGAAGGCAGAAGATCCTGATCCATAGGTTGGTCAGGAGCAGTTCCTGCCACCAGCGATCGGCCGGTTGATCGGCCGCCAGCAGTGCGCCTCGGCGACACAGAAGACGGCCGAGGACGATTTCCGCCAGGTGGTGCTGTAGATGGGACACGCCTTGGCGGAGAAGGAGAGGAACTGGGTTTCTTTGTAGCCTTCTTGGAAGTATGACGTTTAGATGAAGGAGAAACCGATGGTTGGGAAGTTGCGGTACGTAAAAACTCTTCACAAGTATGCTCTTTTTTCGAAGTCTTGGTGTCTGACTTTTGGGCTCAAGATTTAGCAGAACCCGACGAAGGGTGAGCCAGAGAGTGGGCAGGCGAAAGTGGTGAGGTAGAACGGGCGATCTTCGCGTTGGCCGATCTGACGACCGTGGTACTAAAGGTGAGGTCGCAAGTCTGCGTGGCCGCCTCCTTTGTTGGCCGAGGAGAAGCAAGGACAGTGCTGTATTTTCCTGTCTGAGGCACAGTGGGCCGTCGACTGGCGAATAATTTTCGAGCAGCAAAGGTCGACACCTTTTCCTTCACTCTAATTTTCTGGATGAGCTTTCCATCCTTAAAAACGGGGAAATCTCTAGAGGAAGCAGTGTGGTCACCCATACAGTTGATGCAGCGAGGGGATGGAGGTGGACAAGCACCCTCATGGGCATCCTTGCCACATGTAACACATTTGGCCGGATTGGAACAGGACTGGCTGGTGTGATTGAACCGCTGACACCGATAGCAACGCGTAGGGTTTGGGACGTAAGGGCGAACGGAAATTATCTCATAGCCTGCTTCGATTTTCGATGGGAGTTGAACTTTGTCAAATGTCAAGAAGACAGTGCGGGTTGGAATGATGTTCGTGTCAACCCTTTTCATAACCCTATGAACAGCCGTTATGCCCTGGTCGGACAGGTAGTGCTGAATTTCTTCGTCAGACAATCCATCGAGGGAGCGTGTATAAACGACTCCACGCGAGGAATTTAAAGTACGGTGCGGTTCCACCGGACAGGGAAGGTGTGTAGTAGTGAGGTACCCAGCAATTTTTGTGCCTGGAGGGCACTGACTGTTTCTAACAACAGGGTGCCATTCCGTAATCTGGAACAAGACTTTACAGGACCTGCAATTGCGTCGACACCTTTCTGAATAATGAAAGGGTTGACTGTGGAGAAGTCGTGACCTTCGTCAGACCGAGAAACAACAAGGAACTGTGGCAACGATGGAAGAACTGTCTGTGGCTGAGACTCAGTGAACTTACGCTTGTGAGCAGACATAGTGGAAGGTGAGGAAACCATTACGGAAGAATCCCCCATGATTACCGGCGTCTCCGATGGCACGCTCCTCCCTTGTGGGGGCCCTCTCTGAGGGCACTCCCGCCTTAGGTGATTGTTCACACCTCAGGTCACACCTCCCGACAAACGGACGGAGGGACCAATCGGCACTTTCGGAAGGTATCAGCTCGGGTAATCACCCCTCCCTGGGCCTGGCCGTTACCAGTGGGTACGTACGTGTCCTACCTGTCTACCCGGGGCAGGGAATTACGCGTTACCTCGTCACTGGCTACGCATGAAAGTGCGTGGGTCGGCCTTCAGACACGCACAGGGAGGAAAAACGAGAAAGGGAAAGGAAAGAAGAGGGGTCTCAAACGCCGCAGCGGAGAAAAGTGCAATGAGAAGAGGGAAGGAAAAGAGAAGGACAGAGGAAGGACGAAGACTTGCAAGTAAAGAAAGCAAGGAATTTGTAACAGTTTCGAGCGTCCGTCTCCGGACGTAGGCACAAACCATACTCCCAGAGGGGGAGAAAGGAGAAAGGGAAGGAAAGAGCCTGAGGTGAGGGGGGGGGGCGAAGATGGGGGACAGGGAAGGATGCGGAAAGGGAGGGTATGCAGCCCGGAAAGGAATGAGGGCCACATTAGCTCGGGGTCCCGTGCTCGCTACGCACGTATCCACAAAAGAGTTGTGGACCCCCTGGGGGGAAAATATCATTCTGGCAGAACATGACCAATAAAAGGGTTAAGTTTCATAGGACACATTCTTAAGCATTAATAAACAGTTAATTTGGTTATGCAAGGAAATGAGGGATGGGAAAGTTGTAGAGTGTGTCCAAGGCTCAAAAATACCAGCATGTCCAGGGGATGCAGGCTGCATTATTATACAGAGATAAAGACAATTGTGCAGGATGGATTAGCACAGTGAACTGCATCAAACCAGTCTTTGGACTACAGATACAAAAATGTGCAAACTATCAAACTAATGTCATTTTAAATACCGAAAGCCTCACCCCACACGACGAAGCCTTTTATTATATTCTTAGTTTTTTTGTGGTTCACATGTGTGCCAACTCTAAAAAATCTTTCTACTAACTGTACGAGCTTCGACTTGAGACACTGACCTCTCGGGTATTCCAGCACTGCTGCGACACTGCTCAGGGTGCTGATGACTGCCTCTCCCACCTTGCGGGCACGCACCTCTGCCTCCTCCTCGGCCGATTGGCTGACAGCCTGCTGCTGTGGAGCTCGTTGCTGCTGCTGTGGCGGCTGCTGTTTCTCACTCTGAGCTGCAACGACAGTAGTACAGTGCAGCCCACTGTCTTTTTTCTATACTGTACATGTCAAAGAAAACTATGAAGGTAATCCCAAAAATAAAGTCTCCTTTATTTTTATAAGTACATAGACCTGTTTATTTCTACAATGGTTTACACCAGTTTACAGCTTGACATTTATCTATTTTTGACATAATCACCATTTCTGTCTATGCATTTTTTGTAGACGTTGTGGCAGTTTTTGTATGACCATGTCATACAAGCTCGCCGCCATGCTGTTCAGAAAGTTATGAACCTCTTCTTTCACCTCGTCATTGGAGCTGAATCGCTTTCTGGCCAAATGTTCTTTTAACCTATGGAACAGGTGACAGTCACTGGGTGCCAAGTCAGGACTATAGGGTGGGTGGGTGATTATGTTCCACTGAAACTGTTGCAGGAGAGCAACGGTTTGCCGAGCGGTGTGTGGGCGAGCGTTGTCATGGAGAATGTGTACGCCCTTGCCCAATATTCCTCTTCTCCGGTTCTGAATTGCCCATTTGAGTTTTTTCAGAGTCTCACAGTACCTGTCAGCGTCAATTGTGGTCCCAGCGATTCAGCACGCCCCCCCCCCCCCCCCCCACTCTTTCTTCAAAAGGCTCATCACAAAATTTTTTATTGTTAACTTATTCTAATGAAAATTACAAACTCTTTTATTGTTATAAAGTGACTGCCTAAAAAGTGAACATTATAGCTATTGTACACTTGTGTCATTTATTGGTGTGTACATTTTAATAATACAAGGAGAAATAAAATAAACAAAAAGAAAAATTGTTTACATTAATTTTTATCTTCATTTCTTTTTTTTTGTTTACTAACTAAGCCAATCATCTGTGGGATCACCCCCACCATCACTGTTATCATTATCTGGATGACAAGTCTCGTCTAACCAATGAAAGGCAAGAAATGACTCCATGTATTTCTATATACGAGCAGCAGTGAAATTCATGATCTTGGTTGTCCCAACTATAATTTCCATGTATGGAATTGGCACCAAGGGGCAGGAAAGACCACCAAGTGCACTCAGCTTGTATGCCTGGGGGCCTCATTCAACATGTTGAACAGACTAACTGGCAGCCACTGAGAGAACAGGTTGGATCCAACTGCAGACTACGTCACACGTTAGAACAAACCCTGTCTCTCGTCTAGGCTCCCAGGTCATACTCTGATCATTCCAGTGACTGGCAGAGAGGGTTGAGAGGACTGGCCTTGCACGTGGAGTCTCAATGAAGTTCACAATTTGCAGCATCGTCCACAAAACTGATTGTGGGCCCCAGGTTCTCAGTAGAGTGAAAGGACTGAACCGTATACTTCAAAGATTCTGTGACAAGCAGGGCTGTCACTTCCTGGACTTGCACCACAGGGTGGAGAACTGTAGCCCCCCCTTAAATAGGTCAGGCGTGCACTACACATCAGAGGCTGCTACCCAGGTGGCTGACTGTGTGTGAGACGGACGCAAGGGATTTTTATGTTAGGCGACTCTCCATCCGGTCCAGATAACGACAGCTGTAGGACACTCCGAAGTAATAGTGTAAGATACAAAGGATTGCCCACCACAGGTGAGAGTAGTAAAATCCTAGTAGTTAACAGCTGAAGCATTCACAACAAAATACCAGAGTTTGAAGCATTCCTGAAAAGCAGTGAAACTCACATAATACTAGATTCAGAAAGCTGGCTGAAACCTGAAATTGATAGCAACGAGATTTCTAGGGAAAACGTAAGTGTATATCAAAGGGAAAGGCTAACAGCAATTTCTATCACCAAGATAGAAACTGAAGCTACATGTAACATTGTTTGGGCAAGTCTCAGTATCAGGGGTGGGCATAAAATGGTAATTGGACCATCCTAATATCCCCCAATTCCTCTCCTGATGTAAACAAAAATTTTAGAAAAAACTTCAATTCACTTACAAGTAAGCTCCCAAATCATACTGTAATCATCGAAGGAGACTTTAACCATGCAACAATCAATTGGGAAAATACTGAAACATTACTAAATGCATTCTCTGAAAACTACTTAGAACAGATAGTGTGGAACCCTTCTCACAATGGAAATAGACTGAACCTCATGACAACAAATAGACCCGATTTCTTCCAGGATGTTCGCATCAAAACTGGTATCAGTGACCACGATGTGGTTGTGGCAACAACGATTACCAAAGTACATAGGACAACTAAAACAAGTATACAGGTATGTATGTTCAGTAAAGTATATACAAAAGCAGTAATATCATATCTGTGAGAGAAACCTGAAACTTTTGGCACAGCAGAGGAGCATGTTGAGGAACTATGGATCAAGTTTGAAAGAATAGTGGAGCATGCTCTAGATAGAATGTTCATATTGGGGGCGGGGCAGGGGGGGGGGGGAGGAGGAACAACATGGCATACACATATGAAGATGGTATCTGTTCTTTCGGACATGTCTGAAAGAACAGATACCATCTTCATATATAGTTAAGGCTAACCGGCCATTGACCTCCTCCTCCTCCTGTGCAGATGCACACATATTGCCCAAACTCTTACGGGACTCGGTAAGATTGCCTGCCATGAGTAATGAGTGTAATGGGTAGGGGCGCTACGAATGTAGTGTGTGGATATTAAGTTGGGAATGTGGGTCTCATGGGGAGCGTGCAAGGGATAAGTCCCTGCAGTCGCACTACCCTCTGTGCCCTCGGATAGAGGGTCTGCCATGTAAGCAGGAGATTCCGCGTTCGAGTCCCGGTCGGGGCACACATTTTCAACTGTCCCCATTGATGTATATCAACGCCTGTCCACAGCGTAGGGTCTTGATTATCATTTCAACATGGCATACAATCACTGTAAAGAAACATCTAAGGGGCCAGAGACTGCTGCATAATATTTGTAAAACAAAGTATTCTACAACAGTTAGAGTTATGCTGAAAGAAACACATTTGGCTGTCAAGAGATCAATGTGTGAAGTCTTCAATGACAACTGTAGCAGAATAATGTCAAATGAGCTTTCACAAAACCCAAAGAAATTCTTATCATATGCACAGGCTGTTAGTGGAACCAAAGTTATGGCCCAGTCACTTGCGAATGAGACATGAACTGAAACTGAGGGTAGCAAACTAAAAGCTGAAATTCTTAACTCTGTTGTCAAATGTTCTTTTACAAATAAAAAACCAGGATAATTGCCCCAATTTAATCCTCATACCACTGAAAACACAAGTGATATAAGTGATAGTATCATTAGTGTTGAGAAACAGTTGAAATCGTAAAACTGAACAATTTGCTGTGGCCCGATGGAATCCTTATCAGAACCATACTGAATTTGTGGCTGGTTTGCCCCTCCTCCAGCTATGATCTACCACAGATCCCTTGAACAGAAAAACAGAATGACCTCCTCCATGCCAACCAGCACAGTTTCTGAAAACATCAATCGTGCAAGACCCAACTCACATTTTTCTCACTGTGGATCAAGGTAGTCAGGTAGACACTATATTTGTGTATTTCTGAAAATCATTTATTCAGTAGCAGAGCTACACTAATTGTCAAAAGTACAGTAGTAGGTTGTATCAAGCGAAATTAGTGACTGTACTAACGATTTTTTGGTAGGGAGGATGCAGCAGGTTATTGTGGGTGGAGAGTCGTCATCAAAAGTAGAGGTAACTTCCGATGTGCCCCATGGAAGTATGTTTGGTCCCTTGCTGTTCATGTTGTACATTAATGATTTCAAGGACAATATTTACGACAGCCTCAGGCTATTTGCAGGTGATGCAGTTATTGATTACGAAGCACTGTCCGAAAGAAGCTGCATAAATATTCAGTCAGATGTTGATAAGATTTCAAAGTGGTGTAGCAATTGGTAACTTGCTTTAAATGTACAGAAATTTAAAACTGTGCCCTTCACAAAATGCAAAAATGCAGTATCGTGTGACTATAATATCAGCGAGTCGCAGGTGGAATCACCAACTCATACAAATACCTAGGTGTAACACTTTGTGGGGATATGAAATGATCACATAAGCGGGGAAATGCAATCAGTCTACAAAGGAGATTGCTTACAAATCACTTGCATGACCCGTCCTAGAATATTGCTCCAGTGTGTGGGATCCACAAAAATTAAAACTAACAGGGGATATTGAATGTATACAGAGAAAGGCAGCGTGAGTGGTCACAGGTTTGTTTGACCTGTAGGAGAGTGTCACAGAGATGGTGAGAACTGAACTGGCGGACTCTTGAAGTGATTACGCTAAAGAACTTGCCCCCTTTCTATCAGCAATTTATCGTAGATCTCTGGAAGAACGTAAAGTACCTAGCGACTGGAAGAAAGCGCAGGTCGTTCCCATTTTCAAGAAGGGTCATAAATCAGATGCGAATAATTATAGGCCTATTTCGCTTACGTCAATCTGTTGTAGAATAATGGAACATGTTTTGTGTTCTCGTATTATGACGTTCTTAGATAATACAAATCTCCTTCATCATAACCAACATGGATTCTGCAAACAGAGATCATGTGAAACTCAGCTCGCCCTATTTGCCCAAGAAATTCACAGTGCCGTAGACACTGGCGAGCAGATTGATGCCGTATTCCTGGACTTCAGGAAGGCATTTGATACGGTTCTGCACTTACGTTTAGTGAAAAAAATACGAGCTTACGGAATATCGGACCAGGTTTGTGATTGGATTCAGGATTTCCTAGAAGAAAGAACACAACATGTCATTCTTAACGGTTCAAAATCTGCAGATGTAGAGGTAATTTCGGGAGCACCGCAAGGAAGCGTGATAGGACCTTTATTGTTTACAATATACATAAATGACTTAGTTGACAACATCGGTAGCTCCGTGAGGCTATTTGCAGATGACACGGTTGTCTACAAGAAAGTAGCAACATCAGAAGACTCGTACGTACTCCAGGAAGACCTGCAGAGGATTAATGAATGGAGCGACAGCTGGCAGCTTTCCCTAAACGTAGATAAATGTAATATAATGCGCATACATAGGGGCAGAAATCCATTCCAGCACGATTATGCCATAGGTGGTAAATCATTGGAAGCGGTAACGACCGTAAAATACTTAGGAGTTACTATCCGGAGCGATCTGAAGTGGAATGATCACATAAAACAAATAGTGGGAAAAGCAGGCGCCAGGTTGAGATTCATAGGAAGAATTCTAAGAAAATGTGACTCATCGACGAAAGAAGTAGCTTACAAAACGCTTGTTCGTCCGATTCTTGAGTATTGCTCATCAGTATGGGACCCTTACCAGGTTGGATTAATAGAAGAGATAGACATGATCCAGCGAAAAGCAGCGCGATTCATCATGGGGACATTTAGTCAGCGCGAGAGCGTTACGGAGATGCTGAACAAGCTCCAGTGGCGGACACTTCAAGAAAGGCGTTACGCAATACTGAGAGGTTTATTATCGAAATTACGAGAGAGCACATTCCGGGAAGAGATGGGCAACATATTACTACCGCCCACATATATCTCGCGTAATGATCACAACGAAAAGATCCGAGAAATTAGAGCAAATACGGAGACTTACAAGCAGTCGTTCTTCCCACGCACAATTCGTGAATGGAACAGGGAAGGGGGGATCAGATAGTGGTACAATAAGTACCCTCCGCCACACACCGTAAGGTGGCTCGCGGAGTATAGATGTAGATGTAGATGTAGAAGATCGATGTTAACTACCCCAAGAAAGCCTACTTGCAAAATTTCAAGAACTGGCTTAACTGATGACTCTGGAAATCTACTACAACCCCCTATGTGTTGCTCACATAGGGACTGTGAGGACAAGACCAGATTAGTTACAGCACACAAAGAGGCATTTAAACAATCATTCTTCCCATGCTCCACACATGAATGGAATGGCGAAAAACCCTAATAACTGGTACAATGGGGCCACTTCACAGTGGTTCGAATATAGGTAGAGATGTAGATATTTTGGTGTTTCTTCCAAATATGTCGCAATTTCCAAGGCTCTGGTTATGATAGGACTTGAGAACATAGGTGTTTTTCCTTTATTTCTGAACACAAAGATTTCACAAATATACAGATGTCAGAATGTGGCAGCATTCTTTCATCTCTTGCATCACAACATGCTATCTGCCACTGCTCCATCATTGGCTGTGTAGAACCAGCAGCTGACACAGCGCCCCCCCCCCCCCCCCCCCCATTCCCAACATACCTCATGGCAAGCACTGACAACATTGCTACATGAAACAAGTAAGTATGCTACTGACCCCTGTGTCTAAACTTTTACCTTTTCCTGTAAAAATGTATACCAATGTCGAGTGTTTGCCCAACTGCCTAATGTCGAAGTCAAGTGAAATCTGCAAACTGCAGTTCATACAGGGTTGAAGTTAATAAAAAGTACATGTTATACATTCCCACGGTTGGCAGCGTGATGAAATTTTCTTCCCATTCACCACTCCCCTCCCCACATTTACTGTAGTTGTCAGCCAAGATGGTGTCATTGCTAGCCCCTCCAACTCTTCTAAACTCTTCAAAATAAATCTGCAAGTGGCGTTAATTGGGAAAGCTTCACTTGTAAATGTACAATGACTCCTAATTAATCTATTACACGACATAAGAACCTCAACCTCTTCAGCAATATTTTCATACGCAAACATAAGATGACCACATTTTCTCTGAATTATGAATTTAAGGAAAAAAATGGCTGGATAAACACAATACATTAAATCCAATTGTGAGCTGTGTCTGCTAAGACATGCTTGCAACATTGGGTAGTATGCTTTTGTCATTAGCACACATTACAGTTTTTGAACTACCCTTTAAAGTGATTGAAAAGTTATGTATTTAGATTAAAGTAGGTCCAATACTGATCCCTGTGGCACTCCACATGTTATTTTCCCCATTGTGCAGTTAGTTTCATGTCTGAGACACTGTTAATGAGATCCTCTAATTTCTGTTAAAAAGGTAAGATTCCATCTGCACAAGAAGGGTGCCAGCCATTAATGCTGTAACACTTCAGTTCATCGACTCAAATTTTGTGATCCACCCACTCAAAGGCTTCAGCAAGCTCACAGAATATACCTTCAGGATCATTTTTCTTGTTTTGCTTTGCTAGAATTTCATTTGTGAGATCTTTTAATGCTTTCTCTGTGGAGAGCCTATTACAAAAGCTAAAATGAAAAGCAGTTAACAAATTCTGCTGACCTAAATGAGCCTGTATTATACTATAGGCCAATTTTTCAAACACTTTTGAAAATATTGGACGGAATGAGAAACCATGACACAACAACTATGTTTCAGCAGAGTTTAATTTTCCTCATGAATACTCTCAGAACCCTCTGGAACATAGTCAGATATTATAAGATGCCATTCACTCCATCTCTAAACAAACAACTGGATAAAATAAAAAGCAAAATTAAGGCTATCGTTAACACTGAATGAAACGTTCTCAAATTTCCAGCCACATCGAGTGATTAAAAAGCCCACGAGGTTTTGTCTAAACACTCCTTGGCCATTGTGAAGTGGAATGACTGCTGCTGGGCTGCTGGTATACCCTTATATACACTAGATGCTGGCTGTGACATCACTGGTGCTGAGGGCATTACCATACACGGGCACACACTGGGCTCCTCGTTCGATGCATGGACACCAGGCTCATAATCATTGGATCCCGTGCCAAGCTGAGCTGCAGGGCACCATCTTTATTAAGGGTGTGGTCAGAGATTTTTATTTTTTAATAAGTTCTTTGACTACATAGTCCTTGAAGCCATTAGTGTGACCCACTACAAAAGTTTTCTAGAGCACACTCTGCTAAAGCAATCTTCAGACCTCTGTAAAAAATACAGCAGTTAAAGAAGCCACAGGTATCAGAACACCTGGGGTCTACAAAATACATTGTGTTGGCCTTGAGTGCACTATCTAGCAGCCTACCAGCTCCAATTCTACTCTCGCAGCTAATGTTTCTTCTTCTTCTTCCCTCTTTTTAATGTTAAATTATTAATTATAATATTTAAAAATATTTAAACATTTCAATTCATATACAGAATAATTAATATTCAATTTAACTCAGATTACTTTAATTTAATATATTTAAATTGCTAATTTAAATAACTGGGTGGAGTTTTGAATGAAAGAAAATATTCTGAAAATTGTAGCAATTAATCACCTGATTTTTATTTATTATTAGAAAGTACCTTACATTTTTTTTGGTTTATTGTCATCAAGGAAACATTTAAAACATAAATACTGTTCACACCACACACATTTTATGGATGTATTTTTTGAACAAGGACATTTTTCCAATATGTGCTTCGGTGGAAAGCACACTTTATTCAAGTTTTTAAATGAAAGTCTTTCCTCTGTCAGTTTTGGTGTATACCAAGCATACTGACTCACTGGGGTGAAAACAAGGAGCACCGAATTAATTCTGCTTGATAAAATGTATTTTAATTGCATATTCTCTCGACGACGATTCTCAATGTTGTTATAGCAATTCAGGAGCATTATGAAGTCTTTTAAATAGATTTTTTACTTGGCAATAGACATGTACATCACCCGGCTGAGCAAGGGTAGTACATTTGGGTGGAATGATCTTCATAGTATACATTACTTCAACTCTCTCCCTGATGAATGTCTCATCATACAGTGTCACGTCTGCTTTGCCTCCCCACAAATCCGTCAATAGAAAGAACTGAAAGTTTCTCCAAGAATTTAGCATAAAGTTCTTTTGTTAGTTTTCCTGACTTGGAGGAAGTAACATCAACAATCTTATATTCTTCTCATTTCTCGATAGCACTAGGAGCTCGAGGACCAAGTTTGTTGGCACGCTCTTGCATACATAAAAATACATGGTGTAACAGTTTCCCTGAAGTGTTAAACTGTACAGGACTGTATAAGTGTGGGTGGTTTAGAAGAGTTTCAGTTTTTTCACTAATCCAGTGTCCTGTTATATATTGATTCATACTGGCATCAGTCTGGTCAGTGTTAATTATGTGATCAAGGCTGAAGTTTGGCATCTTGTGTGTCATCTCATAAAACTTCTCGGCTGTTTACGCTGTTTCTTACAAAGTTACGAGATCATTTCTGAAAGGCGAATGTAGTGATTTTTCACTGTCGCATTTATGTTTGAAGCTCTTTACCAAGGTATCACTAGCAATAAACTAAAATTTTCCTTACAATTATGGGAACACCACTGCATGTCCCACAGTTGTTATATTCTTGTCATCAGTTGTTCATAAGAGTCTCCTGCACCCTGAAATTTTTTCCATGTTTCAGAACTGATGAATGCAATTTTGTCTTTTCTAGTGTCACTTTGTTCCATTTCTTTCCTCCAAATTTGAAGATAATACTCTTTTTTTTCCTTCAAGATTGGTAATCGTGCTTTTAATGATGGGAACTTTCATTTTGGATGATCATCGGCAAAACTGATGACTTTCTCCTTATCAGCCAAAGACATAAAATTGTTGTTGTTGTGGTCTTCAGTCCTGAGACTGGTTTGATGCAGCTCTCCATGCTACTCTATCCTGTGCAAGCTTCTTCATCTCCCAGTACCTACTGCAACCTACATCCTTCTGAATCTGCTTAGTGTATTCATCTCTTGGTCTCCCCCTACGATTTTTACCCTCCACGCTGCCCTCCAATACTAAATTGGTGATCCCTTGATGCCTCAGAACATGTCCTACCAACCGATCTCTGCTTCTGGTCAAGTTGTGCCACAAACTCCTCTTCTCCCCAATCCTATTCAGTACCTCCTCATTAGTTATGTGATCTACCCATCTAATCTTCAGCATTCTTCTGTAGCACCACATGACATAAACTTATGGGAGGAATATTCATTAGGATTGTAATTGCTGTCGTCCAAGTATGTAGGTGAAGAAGGAACCGGTTACAAATAAAATAGGGTGGCATTCAGTAAAATTGTGTGTGTGTGTGTGTGTGTGTGTGTGTGTGTGTGTGAGAGAGAGAGAGAGAGAGAGAGAGAGAGAGAGAGAGAGAGAGAGAGAGAAACCAAATACCCCTTCATAAGGATTTTGTTCGTCATGTTTGGTGTACATCAAATCTTTATCATTTACTGAAATCTTCATTCATAATGTCAATAACCTGCACTGAGATTGCTTGAGCCATAGCTACTGTTCTACAGACACAGGAGGTTTGTCAGTGATCTTGGCTTTTTCTTTATAAATTGATAAAGAATAATTAAAAGCACTTTTTAATTTTTTTTAAATCTTCACCAAATTTTGTAGTTTTGATGTTTTTGGCAATTATTTCACAGGCAGAAAATTCTTGTCAGGTTTACGTTTTTCAATAAACTAATAAACTTTTAAGGAAAAATTACCGCAGACACATAACAAGACACTGTTCACAGCTGTAGAGCCCGTGACAAAATGCCAGAAAATTGTTGAAATTACATCACAAATGAATCATTTGAAACAATTCCTTTTTGAATATAAACATACACTGGAATGATCAAATAAATAATGTTGTATGGAAAGGAAACCAGGGAGACTGCATTTTATTGGCAGACCACTTAGAAGATGCAACAGGTCTGCTAAAAACACTGCCTACACTACATTTGTCCATCCTCTTCTAAGAATATCGCTGTGCGCTATGGGATCCATAGTGGATAGGATTGAAGGAGGACATAAAGAAGTCCAAAGCAGGGCAGTCTATTTTGTATTATTGTGAAATAGAGGGGAGAGAGTCAAGGATACAGTAATGATAGTGGGGTGGCAACGATTAAAACAAAGGCATTTTTCACTGAGAGATGTTTTCAAGAAAATTCAATCACCAACATTCTTCTCTGCAGGCGAAGACAGCCTATTGTCACCAACCAATGTAACGAGAAATGGTCATCAATAAAATACCAGAAATCAAGGGCTTGTACAGAAAGATTTCAGTGTCCATTTTTCCCATGCACTATTAGGATGAATCAATAGACAAATAGTCTGAAGGTGGTTCAAAGAACCACCTGTCAGGCACTTAAGTGTTATTTGCAGAGTAATCATGTATATGCAGATATTAATTTCATGTATATAAACTGAACTGTTTAAATATATTTAAATTTTATAATTAATTGGTTAACATAGCAAGGGGGGGGGGGGGGAGGTAGCAGCAAGAATCAAACCAGAGTCATCGAATTACCAGTCCATGTGCTTGACCCATGCCACTTACTTCACCACCACCGTCCAAAACTCTGTCACACACTGCTCTAAAATCTTTACTTTGTCCGATGTCCCAATAAGGCGAGACATTCTAGGTAGTTTAAAGGGTTGTCTGCCTGCTTCTATTCTCACAGTCTGAGCCAAATCAGTGAGACCCATCCTATGCCCTCCCCTTGTTAGTGGCAGCAGCAGACAAATAGTTTACTACAGATTTTGAAGTACTGACAGTTTGGTGAATATGGCTTTCCACTTCTAATTTACAGACCATAGCTTTCTTCAAGCTTTAATGACCATTTTACTTTAATTTTGGAGTTTTGTATCCTTACCCACTCTGAAAAAAGAATTAAAAATTCAAATGCATGATGGACACCTAACATAAAAATAGAAAGAAGTAAAATAGAAAAGATTGATACATTTTGTTATTTAGTTATCTTAACTAAAGCAGACAAGAGATGGGAGTATGAAAATCAGAAAAATGAATTACAACAGTGAAATGTGCTTCCAGTAAAGGAAGGCAGTCAGCACAGAATAAGGAGCATGGACAATTTTCGTCAAAACATTATTTTGAAAGTGCTTGGGTATGGCTGTAAAAATTGGACACTGTAGAAGACAAACAGGAAGTGCATAGATGTGATGCAAATGTACCTTTGGAAAAGGCAGAAAGAAAATGCAATGAAAATTGTTTGAAAGAAACCAATGAATGAAAAAAATTACAGTAACATTTCAGAAAAAGCAAATGAAATTCTGAACATTTATTTAGGTGCAATAAGTTTTTAGCAAATACAGTCTAAGTAAAAATTTCAGAAAAGAAAATGGATAGAAAATGAAATACGATTTACTGTAGGCAACACAGTGTCAAAATTAAGAAGTAACGAGGGCAACAGAAAATAGAGAAGAATGGTTGAAGTGACAGTAGATACATAATGTTTAAAAGTTATGTCTGTATTGCAGGACTGTTTCGTAGGTTAGTCAGTTTCAACTGCCCTAAACATCGAACATGTAACAACCTGGATTCACTACACAGGGCACAGTGAGGAGCTGCACTTTGCAGATGTTTAAATACCTTTACTGTAGCACTCATCGCACACCCGGACAGGGTAATGCCAGCCCCGCTCTGGAACCTCCATCTGACGACTTGAGCAGTTCTCACACACCCCCTCACCACACGCCCTGCAGTGGTGCTTGGTATCGCCCATCTCGAAAAATGTGTGGCAGTTGCTGCAGTCCTGGTGGCGCACACAGGTAAGAATATCTTACTAAAATTCAGAGAATACAGACACACAAGAAAACTAAAATACGGAAGAGCCACACTGACATCAGTTAACATGCCTTGATATAGCCACCAGCAGGGCAAGTAAATAAGTTCAAAAAGCTTCAAAATAGAGTAAATAAAAGCAAAAGTTTAGAAAACATTTGCTGGTATCTGACAAAGGGTAAAACTAATGCTATTGAGGTAATTTTGTAGTATGCTTTTGTCAACCTGTTGTTATGAAGGGGGTATTAGTTTTTTGTTGTTGACAGCACAGTAAGCTGGACTCATAGAAAGCCATAGTTTTGTTTTGTATCTCTACAGCTTTTGTTGACTCCAAAACTACAGATGTAAGTAGTAGACTACATTAACTCATACAGTTACAATACTCTATTTCTTCCACGGATGTACTTCCACTGAAGATGTAGGAAGACACACAAAATTCAAACTTTCATAATTTTTTTTTTATTTTCGTGTAACAATTTTTCCTGAGGTTATATCATGTTTTTATAATGTATGGAATAAATACAAAAAAAGATTTTTGTTGTTTCAATTCCCTCCCACAATTCACTTATTCAAATTTATAGCT
The DNA here is from genome assembly GCF_023898315.1 of Schistocerca nitens. Taxonomy (NCBI): domain Eukaryota; kingdom Metazoa; phylum Arthropoda; class Insecta; order Orthoptera; family Acrididae; genus Schistocerca; species Schistocerca nitens. Next base: position 51,980,642 of record NC_064623.1, on the reverse strand, counting down.
TCAATCGTACATAGTGCAAAAAAATGTCTCAAGCCCAACAAAGTATTTCTGCTGAGACCTAAGAAAAGTATTGGCAAATATAGAAGATGGCCCCAGACCTCACAATACAGCAAAGAAATATAACATTCACTACAGTATCCTGTATCACAAAAAGTGTGAACAGATGAGGAAGAGAGGGGGGGCAAACCGTTTTGAGGAGAGGAGGAGGAGGAGGAGGAGGAGGAGGAGGAGAAGAAGAAGAAGAAGAAGAGTTGGAATGTTGTCTTTTCGCTGTCTTGGAATATCCTAATGATTCATCAACTCTTAAATCTTGGCAAAAGAATCACTTGATCATCAGTGACTCAGTAATCAGTGTGCAATCATCCAGGTAAAGGCAAATTTATTACTATATGAGGATGCAAGCACTGTTAAAGAGTTGTGAACTCTATTGAAGCCTCAACATAAGTGATGTCTGCTGTGACAGGAGATCGTCATATGTTGTTCTCTTACACAGCATACGAATCTCAAAACTTGTGACTGTTGGCAAGAGGTAGACTCCGATGACTCAGGGTACAATCTGACCAACTTTCTGTTTGTTACTTCCCATTCATAATTACACTGCACCTATGAGTTGCTTTAACAGCTTTTACCAGTAAGAAGGAATTACGAGCAGGGCTCTTTGTAAACCCATGAACTAATGACAGACTGGACTGTGACACAATGAAATAGGAAAACCATAAAAAGTTTTTAGGCATGCATATCTGAGGTGCAAGTGACTAACAAAAGGTTAATAGTGCTTGTTTTGCCAGCTACTGTTTCACACAATGGCTTAAATCTGTAGCTCTACCATTTTGAGAGGTATACATGGATAAACATACCCAGTTGGAGTCAACCTGGCTACCCACTTATCACAGATGTTGTCCAAATATATGCTTACAGCAATGTCCATTTCATGTTTTTGTCAGTAATCTTCTCTGAAAGGCTTCAGACAATCAAAGTCAGAGATAGAAAGTGAACATCGCAGATGAGCCTGCGAAGAGTGTTTCTGTCAAAGATTTTGCCATGGTGGTGGGTCCAGAGCAGAATAATAGCACATCTGTTACGAGCATTAGCAATAACCGCATTAGCAATGCCATTACCAATAACTGTAAATTGAGTGCTTCAAAAATACAGAGAGAGAGAGAGAGAGAGAGAGAGAGAGAGAGAGAGAGAGAGAGAGAGAGAGAGAGAGAGAGAGGGAGAGAGAGAGGGGGGGAGGGGGGAGGGGGAGAGGGAGGGAGAGAGGGAGAGGGAGGGGGGGAGAGGGAGGGGGGAGAGGGAGGGGGGAGAGAGAGGGGGGAGGGGGAGGGGGGAGGGGGAGAGGGAGAGAGGGAGAGGGAGGGGGGAGAGGGAGGGGGAAAGAGGGAGGGGGAGAGAGAGGGAGAGGGAGGGAGGGAGAGGGAAAGAGGGAGGGGGGAGAGAGAGGGAGAGGGAGGGGGGAGAGAGAGGGAGGGGGGGAGAGAGAGAGGGAGAGGGAAAGAGGGAGGGGGAGGGGGGGGAGAGAGAGGGAGGGAGAGGGGGAGAGAGAGGGAAGAGAGAGGGAGGGAGGGGAGAGAGAGGGAGGGGGGGGGGAGAGGAGAGGGAGAGGGAGAGAGAGAGAGAGAGATATAGAGAGATATCTGCCCATCAATCATCTACAGATGAAGATTCTGACTATTCTATTCAAGACAGCAATTAAGATCTCATTTTACCTACCACTTTTGAAGAGCTTGCTTATTTTCCAGGCAGCTCTAAAAAGACCAACTTTCTCTACAGCAATGCGATTTTTCAGTTGCTACTTTATGGAAAATCAAACCAGAGATATATAGAAGATACATTTAAAAGTCAGAGTTTTAAGATAACAGTTATGTTGGCCTATTTATACAACTTATCTTAATACTAAAACTTTTCACTAACTGATGAAGGTCTTTTTAATAGTAAAGAAGGTGTTATCAGGACATTCCTTCCATGTGTTGATGCTTTGAAGTGCTCTTCTCATTCAAAAGACAAAATTAGTTTCAGTGATGATCTTAGTGAAATCACCCTTCACTAAATGGACAAGCAAACTTTCTAAATATGTTTTGAACAAATTTTAGGCTGTTTTGCAATTTGTGCTTACTTCTATTTATCTCTCATCTTTACTGATTGCTTCTATTAACCCAACAAGTTCTGGGATAGAAATACAAGAGAAATACAATAACTGTTTCTATGCATCCCTCCCTAGTTTGCGAAAAGATATGACTTTTTTCTTTTTTTTAATTACATAATTATTACAAATAAAAAAGGCATACACTATAGGCTTTAGGAGGATCCATAAACCAAGGTAAGTTATTAGACATATCTCGTAATATCCATGGATGTAAAGTTTAAAATTCAAAACAGTTTCTATTCATTCTGTGTACATCCAGATGTGCTTTAGCACAGATCTCTATTTAATCAAACAAAGGCACCATGTGGTGAAGCACATTACAGCCAAAATCAGTACTTACAATATTTTTTACTTCAGTAAATAAAGTTGAAGGAAAAGATATTACATTTTGTTGATCACATACAGTTTTCACACACCCAATCATGGAAGAAAAGTCATTCACATTAGTTTTTCAGAACACAGTGGTATATATGTAGTCACAAATTTCACTGTAGTGCTTTTTTTTTTAATTCAGTCATGGTTTATTGTTCTTAATATTGCAGTTCTGAAGAGTTCACATTTCATACATTTAGTTTTATGAGATGCTCTGCTCTGAGCCACCTAACAAACTTAAGTTTTCTGTTGTCAGATAGCTGCAAATGTAAAAGTTCTTCTGCATTATTGTTTTACAGGGAAAAAAATAGTGAAAATTAGAAGATGTTGACATTTCTTGGAAAATTTGTGGTGTGTATGGAGAGTGAAGGTGTTGTGCATCAACGGCACCATTTTCATTATTACACAAATTGTCTTTCATCTCTAGACAGCAACTAATTTATATATATATGAAAATCTGTATTTCACTATATTTCATCCACTGGACAACTTTCCTCAGATTTGTGTGTTCTGAATGAGACTGCACCTAAATAATTGGAGTACCAGAATTTTGGTGCTTGTTGAGTTCCAAAACTTCTTTTTGATAACCAAAAAACTAAACCAACAGCATTCATGCCACCCTGCCCAAACAAGCCAAAAAGAATTCCAAACTCACTCAGGCCAGAAAGTTATGGCTATCATTTGGTGATAAGCTAAAGGAATCACATTTGTGGTACAAGGCAGGCTAATGAATTCTGAAGCCTACTGTGAGACATTTAGAAAACAGAAGCAAGTCATTCAGATCACAATCTCTTGACTACCACTGTTGTGTTTTTGCACAACAATGTTTGGCCACAAATTGCCTAGAAAATGCAATAACTTCTGTATCAGGTCATATCAGATATTTCTGAAGATCTACTGAACATCAAGACTTGCCGAGCACATGGAATGTTGCTTTGCTCCCAACATTTTGAATCTGATGAAAAACTTCAAGATGCTGCCAGAAGGTGGCTGCCATCTCAGACAGACAAATTTCATTCAGACGGTACTTTATGATTAATTAAGACACTCAAATATGAATAATGATTATGTACAGCAGTAATACAAAAGTTTAGTTCTAAAATGGTTCTAATAAATTTTCTTCAGTTTCCCAATATTTTATTTACAGTCCAACAAAGATTACTGTCAATACAGTACATAAATTAAATGTTTGAAATTTTTATCACTGAAGTCAACAACAAAAGACAGCGTATTTTCTTGGTTGCAGAAGTCAACAACAAAAGGCAGCATATTTGCTTGGTTGCAGTATACTTTTACAATATGCTATTTGATTTAACATGTTTATCAATGTGCACATGCAGGAATTTGGAACTTCTGTTTTCGTTGTTACTTTCCTCAATGCTATCCTGTGATTCACAGAATTCCAAAAATTCCATTCTATCTCATAAAGAACTGTACGAAACTCAATGTTTCTGAATGGTAGGTCATTTACAGAAAATCAATCAATAATTGAACCAACAGTATATGTACAATTACTTATGTTAATGGACTGCATCGTGTTATTTGCAATATCAGCAAAGAGAACTATTGCTACTATACAAAAACAAATGAGAAGATAATTTACATCAACTGAGAATGCAGTGGACCCAGTATCAAATCCTGTGTTCTACCAGCAGTGATTTATCTGCAACCGGATTGGTATTCCTTATCCAAACTGATGGAGCTATGTAAAACACTCTTTACTCATATTAGTTGAATATAAGTTAATCATTATGCTTTTGCAATTGCTTAATTTCCTTCAAAAGAATGTTGCAGCTTACACAGCAATGTCTGAGACAGTTCACAGAAAATTCCAGCTCATAACATTTTACACAAATGACTGACTGTTATCCTTATGAAGTGTACAGAGAAGCCTACAATAATTAACACATACAAGAAATCTGTCCGATCAAAGCTTCAGAAAGTATGAGGCTCATGTGAATGATGGCCACATTAACAACAACTGCTTACCTTTATTTCATTGTTAGGCTTCCAATAGCGTGGAGCAATCTGGTCTGTGACCCAGGAGGAGAGGAGCCGTGTAGGCGGTGACCCGACACTCGCCACTGCTTCCGATATGTAGTTGACACCATCGAGGACTTTGCGGGCGGCGTTCTGTGTGCCAATGAGGTTACCACCTGCACCCTGCCAATGAGACTTCTGTTACTACACACTAAGACAATCGACACTTCATTCCTGTATGTAAGTTCAATTGTGTGCACAATACCCTCACTAGCATGTTCACACACCCACACGCACACCCACACCCACACGCACACCCACACGCACACCCACACGCACACCCACACGCACACCCACACGCACACCCACACGCACACCCACACGCACACGCACACGCACACCCACACCCACACCCACACCCACACCCACACCCACACGCACACCCACACGCACACCCACACGCACACCCACACGCACACCCACACGCACACCCACACGCACACCCACACGCACACCCACACGCACACCCACACGCACACCCACACGCACACCCACACGCACACCCACACGCACACCCACACGCACACCCACACGCACACCCACACGCACACCCACACGCACACCCACACCCACACCCACACCCACACCCACACCCACACCCACACCCACACGCACACCCACACGCACACCCACACGCACACCCACACGCACACCCACACGCACACCCACACGCACACCCACACGCACACCCACACGCACACCCACACGCACACCCACACGCACACCCACACGCACACCCACACGCACACCCACACGCACACCCACACGCACACCCACACGCACACCCACACGCACACCCACACGCACACCCACACGCACACCCACACGCACACCCACACGCACACCCACACGCACACCCACACGCACACCCACACGCACACCCACACGCACACCCACACGCACACCCACACGCACACCCACACGCACACCCACACGCACACCCACACGCACACCCACACGCACACCCACACGCACACCCACACGCACACCCACACGCACACCCACACGCACACCCACACGCACACCCACACGCACACCCACACGCACACCCACACGCACACCCACACGCACACCCACACGCACACCCACACGCACACCCACACGCACACCCACACGCACACCCACACGCACACCCACACGCACACCCACACGCACACCCACACGCACACCCACACGCACACCCACACGCACACCCACACGCACACCCACACGCACACCCACACGCACACCCACACGCACACCCACACGCACACCCACACGCACACCCACACGCACACCCACACGCACACCCACACGCACACCCACACGCACACCCACACGCACACCCACACGCACACCCACACGCACACCCACACGCACACCCACACGCACACCCACACGCACACCCACACGCACACCCACACGCACACCCACACGCACACCCACACGCACACCCACACGCACACCCACACGCACACGCACACGCACACGCACACGCACACGCGCACACACACACACACACACACACACACGAATGAGGGTCGCCAAGAAAGTAATACTCCACATTCTTTTTCTTTCACAATTATTTATCCCATCTAATAAAAATCACACAATGAACCAATGATATTTTATCTACACCCCTTTTTTCCCACATTAATCTCATTCTGGCATATGGCCTTTCTTTGGCAACAGCCAAAGGCATGTATGCCGTATCGGTAACAGTCCTTGCTCTGGTCACGAAGCCGTTTCTCCACTGTGTACTTCTCAAAATGTCTTCACGAATGCTATCCCTTAATGGAAGTCCTAGGGAACTAGGTCAGGGCTGTAGAGCGGGTGGAATAACACTAATCAACCCTTTTTCATGACGCTCACACTTTTGACTATCCAAGAGTGTGGTTAATTGCTTCAACACTTCTTTTGCTGATTGACAGCAGCAATGCCAACTGCTAAGTCATAATGCGTCGATCCTTGCGAATGAAAACATCCGCATGCTGCACTGTGTCAAGTGTGACAGCTGCAAACAGTCTCCCCAACTCGCTGCAAACAGTGGAACTCCATCAAACTGCCTTCTGGTGGCTTTACCGTCTGTGTGCAGTAACCAAACGTCTTCTTGTCAACACCTCATGCTCCATACACTTCACACAAATGTTTCCAACGAAGGCACGCTGCTTGTAATGCATGTCATTTGCAGGTGCCATTTTGAAACACTGAAGCAGCTACGTTATTGGAGGAAATGGAAATTTTGTCACACACTTGGGAAACTTCAAAGAGTTCACACTTTGTGCCCTTCATCTGCAAAATTGTTGGCAGTTGAGAAAAAAAGTAGATCATTACTGTCTGGAACATCCTTGTACTTGGGGGCTTTATACTACTATAATTTACATAAACCTGAAAAATTAGAAACTTAAAATGATATAAGATTTTAAAGTTCGACAGATAATTTTCAAGATTCATATTCCTTCTGCATCTGCTGCAGGCATGTACAGCACAACTCATTGCCAGTTCAGTACCACCTGTGTTGTCGACCTTGCTTGTTCTGTTCACTTGTAGTGATTGTTTTTGCTAGCGCTCTTTTTTGTGTTTCAGCTTTTATTATGGCAAGTTTAAATGAACAATGTGCAGCTATGAAATTTTGCTTTCTACTCGGTAAAAGTGCTGCTGAAACAGTTTAAATGTTGAAAAAAGCTTACCAAGATGACACTTTGGGAAAACCTCAAGTGTACTAGTTGTTGGCTCGATTTAAAAATGGTGACATATCGATCGATGACAGACCCCATTCTGGACATCCATCAACTGCCCGAATTGAAGAAAATATTGAAAAAATTCGAGATCACGTGTTCACAGACCGTCAACAGACAACTGATCAACTGTCTCAGATTAGTGGGTTACCTTGGAGCTCGGTTCAGCAAACTTTAACGTAAGATTTCTTCTACCATGACAATGCACCTGCACACACAATTGTCTCTGTTTTGGCTTAAAGTGGCATGGTTCTGCTGCCTCATGCACTTTACTTGCTTGACCCAGCCTTGTGTGATTTTTTCATATCTCCACACATGAAAAAGGGCATGAAAGGATACCAATTTCACAACACTGAAGAATCCAAGACAAAAATGAGGGAGGAGTTGTCAGCCATTTTTAAAGATGACCACAAAAAGTGTTTTGAACAATGGAAGCACCAATGGGACAAATAAATTAGTTGTAATGGAGACTATGGGCCCAGGAAATGACCTGGGGGGGGGGGGGGGGGTCTCTGCAGACATCATGAGACTCTGGCATAAAATGGGGGTGATACGCGATTACAAGAACTCAGCAAGAGAGTTCTCACAGCCTCTGTCACCTCAATTCTCCAACTTCCTACCTACACGTGGTGCCCCTGTTAAGCCGAGCAACTCAGCGGAAGGTTGGGTAACCGACCCCAGCGGGAAACTGAGTCGGTGAGCAGATAGGAGTTGGAGGACAGTGGAAGGCAACGGGAAACCACCACTGAACTATCCCAAGAAAACCCCATGGCTTCGCTCAGCTCAAAATGTTCCGGAGCTTCAAGTTCCCCGATCGGATCTCCGGGGGGAACCAGGTTGAGAGGAGCTTCACGAAGAGTAAGATGGTGCAAAGAGAAGCACTGCATAGGAACATGGAATGTAAGATCCATGTATCAAGGAAAACTAGACATAGTGAAAAGAGAAATGGAGAAAATTAACATCGACATATTGGGAATAAGTGAAATGAGGTGGACTGGCACGGGAGAATTTGCTTCGGATGGCCATATGGTGTATTATTCTGGGCACGATAACAACAGAAGTAATGGAGTAGCCTTCATAGTTAGTGATAAAGTGAGAAAAGCTGTGATGGGACGCAAATATAAAAATGATAGAATGATGTCCATCAGACTTCAAGGTCAGCCCCTCAACATCACAGTAATTCAAGTTTATGCACCAACAACCGATGCTGAAAAGGAAATTATTGACCAGTTCTATGGAGATTTACAAGAATTACTACTGTCAACACCAAAAAAGGATATCGTCTTCATAGTTGGAGATTGGAATGCAAAAGTGGGAAATGAAGCTGTAGAAGGTATAACAGGGAAATATGGTCTTGGTACAACAAATGAAGCTGGACAGAGACTCCTAAAATTCTGCCAAGAAAATTCATTGATAATTACTAATACACTGTTTCAACTACCAAAACGACGCCTATATACCTGGACTTCGCCAGATGGCCAACACCGGAACCAAATTGATTACATACTTTGTAATCAGAGGTGGAAGAGTGCGGTTCAGTCAGCTACAACAAGACCTGGGGCTGACTGCGGATCAGATCATGAGCTCCTGATTGCAGAATTTCGGCTGAAACTTCAGAATGTAGCAAAAAGTATCCCAACTTGCAGATACGACCTTAACTCTATACCCTCCGACTATGCTGCAGAGGTACAAAACAGATTTAATGTATTACAGCTGGAGGACAAAAGCTCGCAAGAGATGTGGACAGAAGTAGCTAATACTGTCAAGGAGGCCGCAGAGAAACACATTCCCAAGAAAAGGAACAGTAAGAAGGCTAGATGGCTATCGGTTGAGGCATTGCAAGTTGCAGAAGAACGAAGGAAAGCAAAAATCAAGGGAGATAGATCAGCTATGTTTGAATTAAATAAAGATTTTCAGAAATTAGCTAGAAGAGATAAAAATATATTCTTTAATGAACAGTGCAAGGAAGTTGAAGATAGTAACGTAATGGGGAAGACAAGAGATCTTTATAAGAAAATTAGAGAAATTAAAGGAAAATTCCAGGCAAAAATTGGAATGATAAAAGATAGAAACGGGAAAGATCTGAGTGAAGCAGAGGATGTTAAGGAAAGATGGGTTCAAATGGCTCTGAGCACTATGGGACTCAACTGCTGTGGTCATTAGTCCCCTAGAACATAGAACTACTTAAACCTAACTAACCTAAGGACATCACACACATCCATGCCCGAGGCAGGATTCGAACCTGCGACCGTAGCAGTTGCACGGTTCCGGACTGCGCGCCTAGAACCGCGAGACCACCGCGGCCGGCAGGAAAGATGGGCAGAATATGTAGAAGACCTATACAAGAAAGAACTGCATCATGACAGGGCTCCTACTGCTGATGTTAATGTTAATTTAGAACTAGAGCCAGATATTTTGGAGAGCGAAATCCAGTGGGCCCTTGAAAATATGGCTGATAACAAAACTAGTGGACATGATGAAATACCAGCAGAATTGTTTAAAGTCACTGGAATGGATGCAGTGAAAGTGCTGCACTCAATATGTCAAAAAATATGGATCATGCAGCAGTGGCCAGAAGACGAAAAGATCAGTATTCATCCCCATTCCAAAGAAGAAAAGTTCAAAAGAATGCTCAGATTACCGAACAATCGCACTTATTTCACATGCTAGCAAAGTTATGTTGAAAATCTTACAAAATAGACTTCGCCAATATCTAGATCGAGAGCTGCCAGAAGAACAAGCTGGATTTAGGAAAGGAAGAGGAACTAGAGATCAAATTGCTAACATTCGGTGGATTATGGAAAAAGTGAGAGAATTCCAGAAAGATGTATAACTCTGCTTTATTGACTACGCCAAAGCCTTTGACTGCGTCGATCACAACAAATTATGGAACGTACTGAAAACATGGGTGTACCAGATCACCTCATTCATCTGATACGGAGTTTATACCTTGACCAAGAAGCCACGGTGAGAACTATGTATGGAACAACGAAATGGATAAAGATTCAGAAAGGGGTCCTGCAAAGCTGCATACTGTCACTGTACTTATTCAATCTGTATGCAGAACATGTCATGAGGAATGCGAGGCTAGATGAAGGAGAAACAGGAATTAAAATAGCTGGAATAAATGTAAACAACCTCAGGTACGCGGATGATACGATCCTGTTGGCAGAAAGTGAAGAAGAATTGAGAACACTCTTACTGAAGGTGAAAGACAAAAGTGAAAAGGCTGGTCTTATGCTGAATGTGAAGAAAACGAAAATTATGGCAACTACACCTACCAATTTGTGGGATATAGCAGGAGAAACCATGGAGGTAGTGACCACATTCAGTTATCTCGGTTCCCAGATCTCTGCTGACGGTGACTGCAGCCATGAAATCCGGAGACGCCTGTTGCTCGGTAGACAGGCGATGTCAAACCTTGACAAGGTTATAAGGTCCAGAGATATAACACTAGCAATAAAGATCCGTATTGTGAGGGCTATGGTCTTTCCAGTTGTGATGTATGGATGTGAGACCTGGGCCATTAGAAAGGCTGAACGGTGAAGAATTGACTCCTTCGAATTGTGGTGTTGGAGGAAACTTCTTAGAGTTCCATGGACTGCAAAGAGAACCAACAGATCAATATTGGAGCAAATTAAACCAGATTTCTCCCTGGAAGGTCTAATCTTAAAACAAAAGCTGACCTACTTTGGACACACAATGCGAAGGCATGCCTCGCTGGAAAAAACATTAATGGTGGGGAAGATTGAAGAAACTAGAAGAAGAGGACGTCAGAGGATGAGATGGATCGATGGCATCACAGAAGCAATGTGTTCCAACCTGGAAGGTCTACGGGAGAAAGTGCAAGACAGAAAAAATTGGCGTGATTTGGTTCATGGGGTCACGAAGAGTCGGAACCGACTAAACGAATAGATAGAGAGAGAGAGAGAGAGAGAGAGAGAGAGAGAGAGAGAGAGAGAGAGAGAGAATGAAGAGTATTTTGAGAGGGATAAGGTAGTTTTGTAAATAATTTAAAAATATATAGCTTTTAAAAAATAATTCCAGTTTTTTTAGTGCCCCTTGTATGCAGTTGAAAATACACAAATGGACTGCTATTTTGAGTTTTGTAAAATTGTAGGTGCTAGGTTCAAGTCTTTTATTTGGGTGGATGTAACTGACGAAAAAGACTAATTGTAACACATTCTATCACAAAATGACTTCTTCTTAATGACTACAATACATATGAACTGACCAAAAAGACTTCTGTATCCTATAAATGCAGTTACACACTGCTGCAACAGTTAGTCTCAAACACTCTTTGTGCTTTCCTTAAAAGTGTGCATACACTGTTCGTCTGATGCTACACAGATTTCCCACTGGTTTTTAACAATTGACTAAATTCACTGAAGTAAGCTATATTCATTCAGCACAATGCTGTCATCTAGAGGCATTACAACAAAACGAACAGGACCTGCAACAGCTCTTGCAATGTCTCAGTGAATTGTGGAAAGTAAAATTAGCATAGCTTAGACTATCATTTACAAAACACTTCATATATCAATCCCTCCAGAATAATTTCTAACTAAGGGAGAAGGTAATACTAGGCAATTAATCATTTCATCAACAAGTGAGATTTTTAACAGTAAAATAGTCCACTCGAAAGAGATTTCATTGAATACTCAAGGTCCACTTTGTGTAGCTGATATGTTAATTCATTCATAAGGATCTGGCAAACATTTCTTTACACCACATAAACATATGAGTAAGCACATAAATATGTTATACGAACACAATGTGGAACAAATGAAAGATGAAATATTGTAAGGCCAAAACTGTGTGTTGAAGAAGACAAGTGATCCCTATCCACCATTTGTTGAAATGGGCACGACTTGGTCAGGACTAACAGCTTCATTATGTGATACAGCCATTCAATTCTTACATCAAACAGGGTGATCAACTGTTAATGCTACAGCTTTCGTGGCGTGCAGCTGGCCCAGGAGGTCGGCTGCTGTGCCTGTAGCATGGATTACAGGATGTCTGCAGTAAATATAGTACAGCTTGCAGTATGAGTTATTTCTAACATATAAACAAAACAAACACTTAAAAAAAGAAAAGTAAATCACTCATTTATTAAGCAAGGAGAAGCTGGAACTGCCTCCCTTCATTGTTCAAGTATTTCTGACTCCTACCTAGGAAACTGCTCGTTACACTCTGCAGTTCCCTCTGGGGGAACAAGGAGGCTGTATGTTGCTGGTGAAAACTCTATCTCGAAACACATCACAAATTTCCTGTAACGCGAAGTTTGGCTTATGTGCCGTTGCAGAGCACTGCTGAAATATCATAAAAGCATGTTCTCTCTCAGTTAATTGGGGGTGGGGGGTGGGGGTGGGGGGAAGCCACAAATTGTTCTCTCTCTCTCTCTCTCTCTCTCTCTCTCTCTCTCGCTCTCGCTGGTAACTGTTTCCAGGAAAAAATAAGGCCTACTATTCTCTCACCACTAACAGTGCAACACACACCTATCTTTTGATCGTGCAGGGGAGCCTCTTGTATTACGTTAGGCTTTTCAGAATTCCAGTAATGGTAATTTTGTGAATTAACATACCCACTTACATGGACCCATGATCCGTCTGAAAATAAAGTTAGCTGAGAGTCAATTTCTGCGGCATGCACTCTGTTCGAAATACATTCAATAAACCACATCATTTTGCAGTCACCCAGTTTAATTTATTGTGCTGCAGTAATTTTATATAGCTGCAACTTCAATAACTTTAGTAGCCATTTGAACACAAAGGAAATCCCATTTGCTAAGAAGTCGAACTGATTTTCTAGGAAACCTTTCCAGAGCATGCCCATTGTTATCGAGAGCTTCTTCTGTGAGTACTGGATGTGGTTGTCATGTCTCCTGTCAAGAACACTTCCCGTTTCATAAAATTTATTTATCAATAAATGAATCTTACTCGGATTAGGAACCTGAACATCTGGAAATTCTTCTTGAAATAATCTCCTTACAGCGCATGCTGATTCTGTATGCACATATGAAATGAAATACACATTAATACTTCGAGTGGGATAGAGTACTTATATTTCACCATTTCCCTGTAAACACTTTCATTCAATTCACTGTATTCTGTCACATAAGAAACATGTTAGTATCCCAACAATTCTACACAAACAAAGACCTTGCAGCAGAGGGGAAATATACTCCCCACCACTAGTTGGGTACCAGTAAAGCAAAAAAATGCATACCAGGCAGTTGCGTTAAGGACTGATCACCCTGTATTATTTGGAAGTTAGTTTGTGACTGAGTCATAGTACAGTTCCTCCTACTCTTAAATGTCGTTTCACAGTGACAAATCAAAGATACCTTCACCTTTGTTACTCGGATACATTTGCACAGTGTTCCATGCCAGTGATCACCTTTACCTCTGGGTTTGTGGTAAATTGGAATGTAATTCACTTGCTGTTGTATAATGATATTTAAAGAGGGGTGGGGGCAAGGGAGGTGGAAGGCATTTGATTCAGTTTTCACAGTTGCCTAATGAACAAAATTTGTGCTTATAGTATACTGAATTAAATTTGGGATTGGATTGAGGACATCCAAGTAGATAGATCTCTGTTCATCCTCCTTAATGGATGCAAATATTAGATATGGAAGATATTAGATATGGAAGCACGGTCAGGCCAACTCCAAACAGCTATACAGCTAGTACTGTTCATTTTCCAAACAAATCGATCATACTGCACAAAAGGACCCACTACTTTTTGATTACATGATTGCCAATAAATCCCTGGAAAGAGTCTTTACTGCAAAATAACTCTGTGTATGGAATATGAAGAATTTAAGGTGAGATAATAACATAAAAGTATAAGAAAGGCAGATGCCACCCTGAGGTTCACTGAAAGAGTCCTATGCAACTGTGATTCATCCACCTAAATGGTAGATGACAAATTACCTTTATGCTTATGTTTTGCTTGTCACTCTTCATCCACATTCATACTTTACAAACCACCTAACAGTGCATGACAGAGGGTGATTTCCAGTGCAGTACTTATTACGATTTCGTGCTGTTCCACTCACATATAGAACACAAGAAGAACGACAGCTCATCTAATATCTCTGAAAGTGCTGTGATACGTCTGAATCATTCTTAAGTTCTCTATGGAAGTGTATTCTTAGATTCCTCACTTAATACTGCTTCTTGAAACTTTGTAAGAATGCTTTCACCCGTTAATCGGCATTTACCTTCACGCATCTGTGAATTCAGTTTATGGCATTTCAGTGGCACTCTGCTGCGAGTAAACAAATTTGTGATGCCTTGTGTAAACTTCCTGGGTATAAAGTCAATATCCTCAGTTCAACATATTTATATGGGGCTCACACACATGAGTAATATTCTAGGACAGGCTTGTTAGCAGACTCCTTTGCAAACTGATGGTATTTTTCCAGTATCCTGCCAATGAGTATGCAATCTGCTTTATCTAAAACTGAGCCTATGTGATCGTTCTATTTCATACCTCTACAAACTGTTGTGTCCAGATATTTGTACAAGTTAGACCACTCAACAAATCAATACTCCCTTATCTACACTGGCTCAGAAGTGAGCACCATTACCATGGAAAACCCACCAATCGAGCTTACACTATCACCTGTTCGATAATTCATCGCAAATGATTCTCACATCAACTTTTTATGAAGTGTGAAGTGGCTGTGGACCTCTGTCTAGGCAAGAAATTCCTGTGGCATTTTTTGGTCATGGTCATTCAAGAACCGATCCCTTTGTATGGATTTTTACATCACTTTCATCTCTCCCCAGATCCGACATGTTTCCTCAGGCAAACCAGTTTCGGAGAGTCAATACCTCATCACAACATCCACAGGTGGTTCCTTCAGGAACTATTCAGACAGCAACCGCGTAAACGGAGCTATTCTGACAGCAACCGTGTAAACATCAACAGACAACACAGACATATAGTCAGGGCAAACTGCACTGCAGCACTCACCACAGAAACAGGTCAGTATGGTAAACGTTGCTAACACGGTGCGTGCATCCCTCCCATATGCCGCTCCCCCATCCTGTGCATGTGTGTTCCCCTGACAATGCAAAAAATGGCTCAAATGGCTCTGAGCACTATGGAACTTAACTTCTGAGGTCATCAGTCCCCCCTGACATGCATTGACATTGAAGCCACAAGGTGTTGTGCATGAGATAGTGAACACACACACACACACACACACACACACACACACACACACACACACACACACTTTACAATCCTCATTTATGTAACTCAATTATGAAGAGGAGCAGAGCCAGTTTTTCCATGTCCAAAGAGCAAAGTTTTTTCAACCAAAAATGGCGCTATGTCCAGCAATTTACTATTTCCCCTGATTTAAGTCACGAATGGTACATTTACTGGGACAGTTAGCACAGGTCAGGTGATTTCCCATGTCATGATATTCCCTACAATCACTTCCGTCACTATATTTATCTGCAAGGTCTTTCTTGGTCACTTCCGTCACTATATTTATCTGCAAGGTCTTTCTTGGTCAGGTTTATCTTCATTCAGGCTACGCCCATTCTGAGTTGGTTCAGGCTTCCATCTCATGTTCCCACTGCTGACCATCTCCTCTAGTGGAGGTAGTTGTTAGGATGTTTGCAAAGTACTTTTTTCAGGAACCTTTTCCAGGATTTTAGTCTTCCAATTCTACAGGGAGTGGTGATCATTAAAAAGTATGTGTGAGCTGCTCAGTATTTCACAACTGTCTCTTTGGGACTTTTGGGGTGCACAAATCAGGTTATTTTGTATAGTTTATTGAGGGTTTCACTAAACCGGTTATTAATAATCATGTTTCATTTAAGTTTTAAGTTGATCTTTTGTCAAGTTTTGAACCGGACTACACCGGGTAGGCATATTCTGCTGTGGAGAAGTACAGTGTCTGGGCTGCTGTTCTCAGCTTCCTTGGGCTAACTTGTAACGCCGGAAATGCATATCCTCCTATTTCCCTCTATTGTGCTATAAATTTTTTTCCTTATTTTGTTACCTGAAGATATGACATTTCTGTGTCTTTATATACTGTTTTTGTTTTACTATTTATATATATGTATTTATGCATTGATGTCGATGTATAATTGGTTTGTTTTGGAAATATTATTTGTATTTTTACGCTGGGTCTGGCCTAGGGAAAACTATGCTATCGAACGATTACATCGATAGGTCGTGTGGAGAACCAAAGTGTTTAGGATCTTTGGTAGGGTTAACTCTGCCGCGTGGAGTGCAGGCAGAGCAGAGTCTGGCTGTAGTAGGGCGGTGGAGCAGGTGTGTTGTGTGGCTCCCGCGAGTTGCCGCGCCTTCGGGGTTTGGCAGCATGTAATTGTGCTCGACTTGCTATGATAGTTTCTGACACGGTGTCGCGGACGGGAAGCGTTAGCTGGCACACATCAAGAGCCTGTTTCACCTGGTGACCGTGTCGAGAAGAAGGCGTGCCAACATCCAGCTTCTGCAACAGCGACGGCCGACAATGAGTGACTGACGCCACCTCCTCGACCGACGACTTCAAACCTTCAATCAACCAACAAGAAAGACTAAAAGCACGTAAAGTTTTAGAACTGTATGGCAGACCTCAGCTTTTCAAACTATTCCATGAGCAAAATACAGCAACTTAACATGAACCTTTGTTGCTCATTGTCCCAATTGCATTACCAAGCAGGGTACCTTCCTTTTCCGAAATAAACCCGAGTGTCGTTGAAATTCAAACGCCAGCATTAAAGTAATATCATTCCATTTCACTGCTTTAATTTCAAAGTTCAGTTAAGGTATTCATAGCTGGCTACAATATTTAGATTACACAAGCACAAATTAAGAGTGCGAGTTTTGTTACCACATTTTAGCTTACCTGTGACTGCAGCTCAGCTTGGTACGTACTAAATTTTACTATTGTTAATTGTTCAGAATCATTTAATTAAAGTTCAAAGTTAAATCTCTTATTTCTAAATTGCGTAGATTCAAGTAGCTTTTGAAACAATTGTTGAGGTAGTCCAAGACTAACCTTATTTTATTGAATTTCGTAGTGCTTCAGAAACAATATTAATTTCAGTCACTAAATTAACTTTCAATTTTCCAGTTTTATTAATTCTTTTGCTAAATTAAGTCAGAGTGTAGTGAAATTTATTACTTCTAACAAACATTCAGTTTTCACACAATATGTGTCAACCTTCAGTTGCAACGCTTTTAGTGCTAATTATATGTGCAATAACCTTTCTTTTGCAGTTATTATAGTAGTTGTCCATAGGACTGGTGACCGTAATTTTTGCCAAATCTCAAATATCTAAATAACGCCAGTTAAATGTTAACGTAACGACCGCGCATTTACTTTCCTTATTAACTTTACCCCTTTTCAAAGTTAATTTCCATCAATTTCATTTGCATATTACCTTTCATTTAGATGTAACCCTTTCCTCCCTCTTTACCGACAGATTAGCTTTGGTGAAGATTGCTTTTCCCAAATTTCCATTAGATGCACGCGGTTTAATTTTTCACTGTCATTAAGGTCGATAAGTGAGGGGGAGGTTACAAGCTCTCCACATATTGTTGCCAATTTTCTCAGCATGCCGTGTCCTGCTGCTACTTTATGACAGGTCTTCTTGCACTGAAGTGTGTGTAACACTGACAGGTCCAGGATATAGGTGCTGACTTGTGCCTTTCAGGGAGTTGGTTTAAGGGAAACTTCCCGACAGGATTCTGACACAGTTGTTAGAGTGTGTTCCAGGTTTTGTTCTACATCCTCAAAACTTTCATAGCTGCTCCTGTACAGGAAGCAGGTCGTGTAACACATGTTATGTGGAATTGTTTGGAAGACATATAGCAGTTGGCACACCTACGAAAATCGTTAATGAATCAGGAGGGGTTGGCCACTAGTAAGTCTCTTAGATTCGTCTCTAACTGTACTTTAAGAGAAGCTAATTTTTTTAAAAAGTTGCCGGTAAGTTGAGATGTAAATGGTCATATAACTTTCAATGCATAAATGCATTTCTGGATGGTGAATCCATAGTTAGAAATCTCTGCCACAATTCATGAATACACAGTCCTGAGTTTCATCTGCCTTCGAGCTTGCAAGTGTACAGACATTCCACCTTGCTCAGCATTTGAACATTTAATTCAGCATGCTGCCGCCAACTATTTCTGCATGAGGCACAGTAACTGAAGCTGGGCCTTGTTGCCGATGTTCCTGACTGTCATGTGAAGTCCAAGTCTGTAATGAGACATTGTTGGATTGAATAGTGAACCATTGTGATGGTTCTCCTAATTTTATGTTTTGCTGGCACGTGAAATCAATAACAATAATACTTCAAAAGTACTGTCTTGTGCAGTGGTAATGTGTACTCAATCATGAATCATAATCAAGATGTGTGACGGTATATTGAGAATCTTCAATAAAATTAGCAGACTGAACTGTGCCTAGCACTGAAACATTTTAACAGTGTGTGTCCAGAAATTATAATGTTCATTTTGTTACTAGATCACAAAATATTAAGATCATACATGTTCAATAATGAACGATCAATAATTTGCAACAGCCCCTCATGTACGAGTGTCTAATGTAACAGTAATTTTTTTCGTTTAAGTGTTGTCAGAATACACTCAAATACATTTCTGAATTTATGGTGTGTTATTTGATACTTGCCCTGCTGCCTATGTAGTTAGCACCTTCTGCTATGACCTTCTGCTGTGCAGACAGCCTGCGATCCATTAAATGTTGACTGACTGTGTGTTGTGTTACGATCGGGCATTAAAGAACATATAACCTCCCAATTTTCAGTTTATAATGAACGATATATGGGTATACACAACACTTAATATTGTAACAGAGCAACACCCATATTGTTACACAGGCTTATACTACCTGCCAATGTGGGTTCCATCAGTTTTCCTCAGAAATGATGACTCAATGCCATCAAAACAATTTATCTACTCCTGCTATCTTTCTCCTCCCTCACAGAAACCTACACAGCAATACCTGAAAAGGCAACTCACCCCAGGCCACACGTGCCGTATCTCTGTGCGAACTGCCGCATCCTCCGGATTCTTGTTTCCATACCAGAACTGCCTGCTCCTGTAGATCTCTCCACAATTTGGGCATTCTATCACATACCTGTCAACACACAGCATCACCTGTCAGCTCTATGCATAACTATCAACAAAGTGCCTGACCTCTGAAATATACTTAACTAGATGCAGGCACAATTTATTTAATTTACTGGAAAAAATCAACTATTTTCATGATACATTGCTATTTACTGAATCTACCACAATAAAAGAATGAAATGTACTCAGAGAGTGACCTGAGATTGTACAAGATATTACATTATATATAGAGTGACAAAACAACACTAATACATTTTTTAAAAAATGCACCATGGTAGAAATGTTTAAACCATGTACCTGAGTACTCAGTCTCAACAGCTTCTGTTATATGAGTACTGTTGTATACAGCAATGGACTGGAGAGAGAGAGAGCGAGAGAGAGAGAGAGAGAGAGAGAGAGAGAGATTTGATACCAAGGCGATTAATGAAAGTGCCGTACCCAGACCATGCGTATTTTGCTAATCCAAACCACGATGTGTCCGATGTAGATGTGAGGCAGGGGGTCACAATAACTTCCATCCCATTGCCATAGCATATCTTGCAGATGTACTGGCAGTTCTCATACTGGTGCTGAAATCTGCAACACAGCCAAATAAAAGTTACACCATTTCCTCACTTTGCACATACATGTCATACTTTTTAATTTTCCATCGTCAACAACATTTTTACACACAAGAAAAAGAATGAAGGTATATTCACTGGAAATATTTCCTCATAGGAAGTAAGTTATGATGCATCAAACAAAAAATTCAACTGAGAAAGTTATTAAATTTACAGACACAAATACTGATCCATAGTTATCCTCAAATGGCACAATTCCTAGTACTGCTAAAAGATACATTAAAGAAGAAAATGTGAACTCTAGCATTTCAAACTAAATGTACCTTCTTTACTGAGGAAAGAGGAATTTGTCAGGGAAAGTTAGAAAGGAGAAGTGCGGGTAACAGGTCGCACAGACTCTAGGTTCAACAGGACGTACATGTACATGTTGCGAGGGTGAGAGAAGATAAAACATAAAGGAAAAGGTATCAAACAGGAGTTCAAAATGACTGGAAAGCACTGCTACAGCATCAGTTCAGAGATAAAAGTTTCAAAATGAGAAGTGAAAAGACATTAAAAGAGTGAGAGAAATAATAAATAGGAAGGTTAATGTAATAAATAGTACAAAGAAAGGGAGCTGATAGAAAAAAAGGCAAGATGAGGTGGAGAGCGAAAATGACAAATGACTAAGTTAACACCAAATTCCTGTTATATAGGTAAAGGCGTTGTTATGCTAGTTGTGGTTAAATCAGGGAGAATGGCAGAATGAGAGCACACGGGAATTTGTTCGACACACACTACCGGACAACTATTAGTGGACATTAATAAGGGGTACATTCTCCTCTGCCTTTCTGTTAACTCGAATTCTGCCAACGACACTTTGGACAAAGTGTCTGAATGTGTGTGGAAGAATGGCACTCTGTTCATCCCCAAGAGCTGAAGTGACAGGTGGTAGTGTGATTTGTATGCTGGGAAGCCCGTGTTGAAATTCATCTTAACAGTGTTCCATTGGGTTCGGGTCAAGTTCTCGGGCAGGCCAGTCCATTTCAGGAATGCTATTGTCCACAAGTAGCTGTCTCACAGATGCTGCTTTCTGACAGGGAGCACTGTCACGCTGACACAATCAATCAACAACTCCTAACTGTTTCTCTACTGCATGCAGTACACAGTGTTGAAAAAAGTATTGACATCCTTCTGCATTTACAGTTTTCTTAAGCACAATAAAAGGATAGCACCTTAACCATAAAAAAACAGTCCTGTACCATAAAACTGTCTCTTCTATACTTCACTACTGGGATTACATGTGACGGTATGCAACATTGTTCATACATCCCCAAACCCAAACCCTTCCATTGGGTTGCCACAGGGTATACTGTGAGTCACCACTCATTCCCAGTCAGCCACTGCCCAGTGACATCAATCTTCATATCTCCTCAAGCAGTGCTCAGCAAACTACAGAAACAAGTGGCTTATGAGGACCTGTTCAATTATTCTACTCGACGCCCTATGTGCAGTCTTCGTGCTAACTGGCCCGCCGGTACGACTCTGGAACTCACTAGTGATCCCGTCCACTGATTTCAGGTCATTTTAGGGTTCCATACCTTGATCAGTAAAAATGGAACCTTATAGAATCACTTTATTGTCCCCTTTTGTCTGTTTGGCTGTCTGTCTGTCTATCTGCCTGTCCAAAACCCTTTTTTTCAGGAACGAGTGCACGCATCGAGCTAAATTTTATGTCGCATATTAGTATATTTGGTTAAGTAAAAAACTGAAGCATCTCTGTCAATGCAGTCAAAATACACGGCCACTTATGTCACACATTTTGATATTCAAAAACTGAGTCATCAAAACATACACGTTACTTCTTGTCGACCGAGAATTGTTAATTTCATACGAAGCAACATTTCACATTGCAACCGAAGGAAAAAAATCTGAAAATTGTTAATTTGTATTTATATCATACGAAACAAATTATCACACTGTCTGTCTGTACATCTGTTTTCTCTCTGGAACGGGTAGACATATGAAGTTGAAATGTATGCCACGGGCTGAGGCCAACAGCCCTTTGGTGTTGTAAAAATATTACACTTCTAAATCAAAGCAATCAAATGGTACGACCATTTACATCATATATTTTGACGCTCACAAACTTGTTCATTAAAGGGTTAAATTTGGCAAGATGAAAGATTTCACAATACAAGTAATAGAAAAAAAAGGGGTGGGGGGACAGAAAATTGTAAAATTGTTATTATATCACATAAAAAATTTCTTTAATCATTTATTATCCGACTTTAAGCTTGAAATTTTTCTGCAAGTATTCGCATGGAGTGTAGCCATGCACGGAAGTGAAACATGGACGATAAATAGTTTAGACAGGAAGAGAGTAGAAACTTTCGGAATGTGGTGCTACAGAAGAATGCTGAAGATTATATGGGTAGATCATGTACACGGTGTATACGTGGACAAGGAAAAAAAATTCCCAGATTTTTCCCGGATTTCCTGGTTAAAAATACACTTTCTCCCGGGTGACAGTATATTTTCCCTTATCAATCCTTTGAATGGTTATGGTTTTATACACGGGCGTACAATTTCCCGGCACTTTAAAAAGCGAAACTCAGAGAAAAAGACACGTTTTGGAAATATCTTTGATGTGCAGCAACATGTACACCGCATATTTTCGTATTATGAAAGCATACATTGGAATTCCACCAAACACCGCATGTTACTTTCTGAATCATTGAAATCGAGATTTCGATGCGCTTTTGTAAGCCGTTCGTAGCTCATGACATGTGATCTCGCCAGCTGATGACAGCGGATATTCAGAGCCTAGGACACGTGATGTAGTCAGCCAACAGCAACATCACTGTTAAGTAGCATGAACACACAAACAGGGAAAGTTAATAGTTTAAATTAATATACATAGTGTTCCTACAAGAAAAGCAAAGCTTTCACATATAATATTGGTCTCAAGCTGCAAGAGAAGCTAAGCTTTCGCACATACTGTTGATTTTTTTTGCGCGTGTTACACTTTAACATACATCACACAAATGTGCCAGCAAAATTTTTAATAATGACATAAATGTCTGATTTCCAGGGTTCGAAATTCTTCTAAATGGCTTGTCATCAAAGAGTTGATTTTTAAATGAGAGTCAAATGCTCTGTGATTTAATAAATTCATGGTACATTTTTGCACATAGCTCAACTTCCGTGAAAGGATATTTACTTTGAAAGTAATGCTTTTCAAACCACCATTCGCAATATTTTCCCGCGACCTGTTAGAAATAGGTTCGTTTCAGCAGTTGCCAGAGAGCGCAGATAACAGGCGACACCACACTTGGGTAGCTACCATGACGTAGGTAGCCCGTATGTACGTACGTGTAAAACATTGAAAGATAATAAATTATGTCATAAAAGAAAGAAGGCATCAGAGGATACTGCAAGAGCATCGGAATTTCGTGAACCGTATTAAAATGTGCACATTTAAAGTGCATACTTAAAGGGCACATTCGTATGTCCAGATTCATATGAAGTAAACCTCGACCTGATATTAAGCTTTTCAGTGTGGTTTTTTGGATGTAAATTTCCTTGGTGCACCAATACTGTATTATATCATGTTTGGTTCTTTATTATGGCATAATGCCATACGTGCTAGAAAATGAAAATGTGCACTTGAAATGCAGCGAACAGTTGAAAGTAGCCAGTGCTGTGGAATTAAACATTTTGTTTCAAATATATTGACTGCCTCTGCGGAAAAGGTTAACAAAAGTCAAATTTCTTTAGCAAACAGACAAAAATAACTTCATTATTCCACAAGGCAATTAATGCTTGACTGTCAGAAAGGTGGAAATAAAATAAAATCTGAAACTAATGACATACTTCACCCTTCCGTAATTATGTGATGTGTTTTAATTCACTTGATAGCTCCCGGCCACAGATATCCGTTTTGTTTTCATTTGACGTGAGAGTAAACGAAGGGGAAACAGCAAAATCACAAAATGTAAACACGGGTCACGTGGAGACTACCCACTATAACTCCGACTGCTCTGCGCATCAGTCCTGAATCTACGATGTTTGCGAACTGGGTCAAAAAAAAAAAAAGAGGAATTTTCGAAATATGTTCATCTTGTAGTGCACATCTTTCTGAAGAGTCTGAAACATAAAACATACGTGTTCGAGGAAATATAAGACATGTTATTTGGTCTTAAGTATGCCAAAGTGCAGTGCCACGCCTCTTCATAAAGCATTTTTCTACCGCACGTCCAAAGTATATTCAGGAGAGTGGAAATTGAAATGTCCTGTGGTGCCTCTCCTACTCCCAGTTGGCCGGTTTGACAGCCTGCCCCTCTTTAAAAAAATCTCGCAATTAATAACAGATGGGATTATTTGGAATCGAGAGAACAAGAACTCTTCAGAAAACCTGAACTCTTTATTGCCTATTAGTTAATAACTTGCGGTTTTGTGTGACATAAAATTAAATATAGCATATACAAAACCAATACTGACAAGAGATAAGCAAGAAATTACACATTTCTTCAAACTTTAGCTCCTAGCATTTTTTACTCTCTGATCTTGCTACAGCTTTACATGGCGTGCTTTCCTTTCTGCGAAAGAATCTACTACCTGATCAAAGTTCGTCAAACGTTTTGCTGCATGAAAAATTGAAATGTCGTCATCTAATACTGAAAAAGCTGTTAATACAAATAATACCCTAGACTGGTGTGGTTTCTCGATCTGATTACGTCTCTTTTGTCACTGTCTGGTAGATAAAAACAAAATAGGCCTTTCTAATATGGCAGCAATTTTGTAACACACCAAATAAACGAGACTGTTTTGACACAAATGGCCATTTTTATAACATGACAGAATATAATCCAATAAGTACCAATATCAAATGCCTATTAGGCCTACTACAAGCAAAGAGCTTTGTTAGGAAATAGTTTCACATTTCATTCATACGCACCAGCTTCTCAAGCATGAGATCCAAAAGTAGTATTGCAAAATTTTTATATAAATTTGGGATCGTCTTATTCTTCCATAATTTGTGTGATGTCCCAGTTTCTTCTCCTTCCTCGTTCTAACAAACAATTTTGTCATCACCAATTCTGTAGCTACTGCTGCCACTGTTAAAATTTGTTCGCCGATTAACTTCACTAACCTTGCCAGAATCACAGGTTTAGTTGCCCCGCGATTATTTTCCGGTTAAGCATTATTACGTGTTAGAGCAACACGTTTTCCGCTTACTTCCAGAATAGAACTTACGCGGCTCCTAACCAGGGACTGTACTACTGGTCCTTACTAGTGTAGCGATTTGGCCAAAAATGTTCTGTCAAAATTTCATTTTCTTGGATACACCGAGAAGATAACACATAATCTTTCTCACCTGTTATTCCAGTCAGTTGTTTATATCCATTCTGATGGTCTGAATCTATGGATTTCCCTAGCAATTATAACAATGCTTATCATTCGCAAACCCAATCAACCACATAATCAGACAGCGATTGGCATTCATCTGATCGGCTTTACTCCCTCAGCTCGTATAGTCTTGTCCCCTTTTGTCTGCGCAAAGTTTATTTCTAGATGCGACGAGGATTCTCATGACAGAGACATCACGTCCACTATGTATGCATTCAAAAGTCAACTTATGATTCATTCAGAAATAACTTAAAATGTGTTCAAAAATGTTCAAAAACCAACAGGGAAGTGTTTCAAATTCATATGAATAATCGGTAGACAAACATGCGCTGGACGCTAGGTGCTTTGTGAAACAAGTTTTTTTCCTCAAGAATATGAATTTGGCGCCCCCTTTTCCCGGTAGCATCTATCTGCTTGCTGCAACTGCTTGCACAGCCAACAGCCACATTCCTGTTGCCAGAAGCGGGAGAATTCACTACTCAAACATGACTCAACTGCGCATGCGCATGAGCCCGCGTGTAACTGCTAAAACAAATCGACTGTAAACAGTTATGACTTCACGCTCGTTGGAGGCAATTTGTTGTTATGAAGCACTGCATAATCTTCCTAAAGCCTTTGACACAATTTCAATTGGCAGACATTTGCATGAGCACTGTGTGTCGTCGTTGCATATGGCGCATTTCCTTTGCAATTTAAGTTATTTTCATTTTTTCTCTCATTTATGTTTTATTGTTGAAGTATTATTCTGCAGTAACGGGATACAGTAATATCCTTTGTTAGAGTATCGGTTCTTACCAGTCAAAATTACAAAAATTTAACTGAAAACTAAGACAATGAAAAATTCCCAAAATTCTAAAAATATCCCGGGTTTTTCCCGGTTTTCTCCCGGATGAAAAATTTCCCGGGTTTTTCCCGCATCTCCCGGTTGTCCCAGGTCGTATACACCCTGCATGTAACTAATGAGGAGGCATTGAATGGAACTGGGGAGAAGAGGACTTTGTGGCACAACCTGACTAAAAGAAGGAATCGGTTGGTAGGACACATTCTGAGGCATCGAGAGATCACCAATTTAGTATTTGAGGGAAGTGTGGAAGGTAAAATTCATAGAGGGAGACCAAGAGATGAATACACTAAGCAGATTCAGAAGGATGTAGGCTGCAGTAGTTACTTGGAGATGAAGAGGCAGGGTAGCATATGCGTGTGTAGGATGTGGAAAATGTATATGTGTGTGTGTGTGTGTGTGTGTGTGTGTGTGTGTTTTGTCTAATTCAAAAGGCTTTTCAGGCGAAAGCTTACTTGTGTAGCAGTCTTTTTGTTGTGCCTGTCTGTGACTCAATATCTGTACTTCATGGTGACTAGCAATTTAAGGTTTTCACAATATTGTCATTATTCCATCCTGGATTTTCTACTGACAAAGAATATTCCTCGCATCTTTTCATACTGGCGGTGAACCTCTTGTAACACCTAACGGTCAATTCTGCGTTACATAGGAGTTTCTGGATTCTTCAGATCAGACACGGCATGTCTCATTTTACTAGCTTCCTTATATGGTACTGTGATCGATATGCAGTCTCTCCAAGGTCTACACAATCACCTAACATCACTACCTAAAAGCTTTGAAGCAAGAGACACACCTATAATATAGTGGATTCGTGCAGGTGAAGAAGATGGCGCACATTATTGTTGTAACAAGAAAGACCTAAAAGAAATGGAATTGTTATGGATAATAAGTGTAAAATGCAGGTAAAAAATGTTGTAAAAGGCATTTGGTGCTCTGTATGTGGCTTTTGGTTTCATGAGACGCGCTCTAAGGTGTCTATAAAATTTGAAACAAACAAGTTTGTGTGGTCATGTCAAGAGCTCATTACAAAAACATGCCAACGAGAAATTAAAACAGTTTTGAGGGACAATGACAAGTTAGTAAAAAGACTGCAAAATGAAGTCAACTCCTTAAAAATAAATACAATGAGTGAAATACAATGAGTGAAAAATGTACAAATTTAGAGAAGCAATTGCCTCTTAAGGATTGTTGTCATTTGAGCAATTCGGATGTACACAGTTACACACGGTGCCGACCTACAAATATTCCTCACTATATGTTGGGCGAAATAAAACCGAAAGTGCAAACGTATTGAGTGTCAGGAACAAATCTGCTGCTCTCGGGCTCAAAGAAAAATGCAGCGAAATGAACAATGATAAAAGTGCTTTCCCTCCACTAGAAGTGAACGACAGAATGAAAACGTGACAAATGAGCAATACCGTTACTGATACTACAAATATCTCTACGAAAAATGACCCAAAAACACATGCAAAAAGTGTAAATATATATAAACTATTCACTGGGAAGATAGCAACAAAAATCAATGTATATGGAGACAACCACATGAAAGGACTTCTTCAAGAACTTAGAAGCATTAGTAACACATTGGCAGTGACAAGTACGATTAGGCCAGGTGCTGATATGAAACAAGTGATGAGAAATATCATGAAAAATGATTATACTAAACAGGGTAAGGTAATGATTTGTGCTGGAGCAAATGACATTTCCAAAAATATAGCTGCAAACATATTTGAACAGCTCTTGAGACATCTATTACTTCTAATACAAATATCATACTCTTAAACTTTTGCTACAGACATGACCTGTAAACCCATAAACAACAAAATTCATAGAATGAATTAAAAACTTAAAAACACATGTAAGATGTTCACTAATGTTATATTAACAGATGTCCGCTCTCTTGATAGAGGCTGTTTTACCAGACATGGAGTTCACTTGAATAGTAAAGGAAAAAGCGTAGTATTATTGATGCATCTATTTTTTTTCTTTTAACAATAAGGCATTTGCACATCTGTATTTGATAATGAATATAGAACTTAAATAACAGTAAAAAGAAAAAAAGTGTCACTACAAGCGATAAACCAGCAACTACATTATTAGAAGACTTCTGTGCTACACACTCAGCTAATGGCTGCTATGTTTGTAAGCTAGAAATGTTTGTTTGGCACAATTGCTTGCAGGTGCCTGGTTGTGTGCATGTTGGCACTTGTTTTGGGACAGCCAGGTATACAGGAAGAAAGAGGAAGGAAAATGTGGTTGGAGTTTACCAACTCAAGGGCATTGATGGATAGCACTAGCCCTAACAGATAAGGAACACAAAGCATATCGGCTGAGGCTGTGTCAGAGGAATCTCAAGTGATTTAGTGGAAAACACAGAAACCCTGAAACGGAATGGTCAGACAGAGATTCTTGCGTCGAGGAAAGGTTAATTTGTTGATGCGAAGAGAAGCATAAGAAACAAACTTCTAGGAACTCGCAAAAATTGGAAAATGAATGAAAGGAAGGAAGGAAGGAAAATTGGGATGAACATCTCATCAATGATGAAATCATTAAAAGACAGAGCACAAGCTACAACTGGGGAAGGACACTGGCTGTGCCGTTTCAAGGGACTCTGCACAACATCCTTGACAGCAAGTGTTCTTCAGAGACAAGGGTATCATCACGAGTATCTAAATGACGTGTGATAGCACTATTCTTGTTCTCCACAGACATAAATGATCTGAAGGACAGGGTGAGCAGCAATGTGTGTTTGCTAATGACACTGTAGTAAACGACAAAGTATCATTGTTGGGTCACTGTAGGAGGATAAGGATGGCCTAGACAGTATTTCTACTTGGTGTGGTGAATGGCAGCTTGCTTTAAATTCAGAAAATTTTAAGTTTATGCAAATGAGTAGGACAAACAACCCTGTAAAGTTGAATACAATATTAGTGGTGTGCTACTTGACACAGTCACAAAATATCTAAGCATAATGCTGAAAAGTGATGTGACATGGAACAAGCACTTAAACGACTGTAGTAGGGAATGTGAATAATTGACTTCAGTTTACTGAGATAATTTTACAGAAGTGTGGTTGATCTGTAAAGGAGACCATGGATAGAAGACGAGTGAGGTGCATTCTTGAGTACTGGTCAAGCATTTGGGATCCCCATCAGGTTGGATTAAAGGGAGACATCTGGGCAATTCAGAGGTATGCTGCTAGGTTTGTTACAGGTAGGTTTGATCAACATATGATAATTACGGAGATGTTTCACGAACTCAAGCAGGAATCCCTGGAGGGGAAACGACGTACTTTTTGCAAAATACTATTGAGAAAATTTCTAGATGCGACATTTGCAGCTGACTGTAGCCAACATAGGTTTCGCTTAGTGACACTGTGAGGTCAAAATTAAAGAAATTAATGCATATAGAAACTCTTTTTTTTCACTTGCTCCGTTTGCAAGTGTAACATGAAAGGAAATGACTGGTAGGGGTACAAGGTACTCTCCGCACAGCACTATATGGTGGGTTGTGTAGCATGTATGTAGATGTAGATATAGAATCATGTTCTATTTGACTTAAAACAATTCCGGGTAATCACAGAAAATCTAACTAGTCATGTCCAGATGGGGATTTGAAATGGCATCCTGTCAAAAACGAGTCTAGCTTTTTACCACTGGACCACTTCGTTTGAAGGCAAAAATTAGAATACATAAATCAGTTCATCTAAGGTGCTGGGTATTGTGGGCACAAAGGGACAAGAAGAAGAAGGAGAAGAAGCGACAGGATACACAATAAGCACAGGCTGAGACAAGCATGAGCCACTTAAGCCCTTGGTTACAAGACTACTCTAATTACACAGATCAAGAAAAGTTTTGCATCACCTTGGTTCCACGAGTTCCAGAACCTGTACAGGAAACTGGAATAGAGATCAACATAAACATAATTTCCGCCCTTTTTGTTGCTCATGAAAACCACACATTGCATGTTGTACCACCGTACATCGAGACCTTCAGAGGTGGTGGTCCAGATTGCTGTACACACCGGTAGCTCTAATACCCAGTAGACCATCCTCTTGCATTGATGCACGCCAGTATTCATCATGGCGTACTATCCAAAAGTTCATCAAGGCACTGTTGGTCCAGATTGTCCCACTCCTCAAAGGCATCGGCGTAGATTCCACAGAGTGGTTGGTGGGTCACACTGTCCATAAACAGCCCTATTCAGTGCATCCCACGAATGTTCAGTAGAGTCCATGTCTGGAGAACATGCTGGCCACACTAGTCGGGCGATGCCGTTATCCTGAAGGAAGTCATTCACAAGATGTAAATGATGGGGGCGTGAATTGTCATCCATGAAGACGAATGCCTCGCTAATATGCTGCTGATATGGTTGCACTATCAGTCAGAGGAGGGCATTCACATATCATACAGCCGTTATGGCGCCTTCCATGACCACCAGCAGCATACGTCGGCCCCACATAATGCCACCCCAAAACAGCAGGGAACCTCCACCTTGGTGCATGCTCTGGACAGTGTGTCTAAGGTGTTCAGCCTGACCAGGTTGCCTACAAACACATCTCTGACAACTGTCAGGTTGAAGGCACATGTGACACTCATCGATGAAGAGTACATGATGCCAATCCTGAACGGTCCATTTGACATGTTGTTGGGCCCATCTGTACCACGCTGAACGGTGTCGTGGTTGCAAAGATGGACCTCACCATGGACGTCGTGAGTGAAGTGGCGCATCACACAGCCTATTGCACACAGTTTGAGCCATAACACAATGTCCTGTGGCTGCAGGAAAAGCATTATTCAACATGGTGGCATTGCTGTCAGGGTTCCTCTGAGCCAAAATCCGTAGGTAGCGGTCATCCACTGCAGTTGCAGCCCTCAGGTGGCCTGAGCGAGGCATGTCATCGACAGTTTCTGTCTCTCTGTATCTCCTCCATGTCCGAACAACATCGCTTTGGTTCACTCCGAGATGCCTGGACGCTTCCCTTATTGAGAGCCCTTCCTGGCATAAAGTAACAATGCGGGCGTGATTGAATTTGCGGTATTGACCGTGTAGGCAGGGTTGAAATACAGACATGAGCTGTGTACCTCCTTCCTGGTGCAATGACGAACTGATTGGCTGTCGGACCCCTTCCGTCTAATGGGCGCTGCTCATGCATGGTTGTTTACACCTTTGGGCAGGTTTAGTGACATCTCCGAACAGTCAAAGGGACTGTGTCTGTGATACAATATCCACAGTCAACGTCTATCTCCAGGAGTTCTGGGAACTGGGGTAATGCAAAACTTTTTTTGATGTGTGTATATTTAGCAATTGGGAATTGCATGTATGTCCTAATCTAACTTTTCCCCCATCTCTCTCTGTCCATCTCCTCCCCCCCCCCCCCCTTTCCCTTTCTTTACTAATCACCTCCTCCCCCCAATCTTTGTCATTCTCCTCCTACTCCCCCCCCCCCCCTTGCCTCTATTCATCTATTCCTCCCTCGCTCTCTGTCTACCTCCTCATCCCGCTCTCTCTTAACTTCGAGCCTTGTTTATTGGTGTTTTAAAGGAAACTTCGATTGGAAAATGAAATAACTTAAAATGAATGGGTAAATCTGATGTGTTCATTTGTATATGGAGTATGAAAGAGACATCTCCAATTGATGGGTCTGTGAGGAGAATTGCTTTAATGACAAGTGTACTGCGAAGTTTTAAACTGTAAATTGATAGGATTACAAAGTTTCAGATGATCCAGACTCCATAGTAGTAGTATTCTAATCACAAGCTGATAATCTAAAAATACAACTTTTCCTGTTTTCTGTTAAAACTGGCTGTGAGTAATAACGTGAACAGCAATCTGTTGTGTACACACAGTTTGTTTAAAATTGTATACAAGGACAAAGAATATATTTAAGATAAACAGTTTGTGTAATGGCTTAAATTCCCTGATATTTTAGTTAAAACAGACTGTGAGAAAGAAAATTAAGTCACCCAGTTTCATGGCACAATATTTTTCTCTTGCAGTAACCTGTATATTTTTGTTTGAAAAAAATATACAGCCCATGTCCGTCTGAATGTTTATTGCAGAGATGGCAACAAATTGAAGAAAATTGATCAAGAACTTTTTAACATTTTTGCTAAAAATATTTCTTTTTTATATTTTATGTATACATTTATATAATATATACATTAAAATTATGTAGCCTATGTCCACCCAATTGTTTTTTAGAGTACTGTGTAAAAATTTACTTCAAATTGGTCAAGAATTTTCAGATTTTTGCAAGAACATTTTGAACGTTTATTAGAGTATCATGTGAAAATTTGAAGTAAATGGGTGGAGAACTGAGATTTTTAGTGAAATGTTAAACTGTGACACAATATGTAACCTATGTCCGTCTGAATGTTTATTAGGGTATTTTTTTGAAAACCTGAAGGAAATCAGTCAACTACTGTCCGAGACTTTTGTTAAAAACCTTACCTCCTTATATAGTATATATGTATTTATATACCACGTATATTAAAAAGTGTATCCTATGTCCGTATAAACGTTTATTAGAGTATCATGTAATCACTTTTAGTAAATTGGTTAAGAACTTTTTGAGATTTTTGTTAACAACGTTAAACTACGACTTGTCTTTATATAGTAGTATAGATTTTATGCACCTGCAGCGGCCAGATGACATGTGGGGCCGGCCCTCTTTGGAATGCCCCATGCCGGCCTCACAGCGCCGCTCACAGGACAGGCAACGGGCTGGGCAGCTGAAGTACTGGTCAGGAAACAGCGTGCGTGGCTGCACCTCCATCTCTCCACTGAACTTCTCGTTCAGTACCTGTCACACAGAAGCAGCAGTAGCATCCAACTGACGTCGCAGCATAGGACACACACACACACACACACACACACACACACACACACACACACACACAAAGTTAAATTATCACCTCTCCCAGAGCCACAAAATAATGTTGCTACCTGTCTCCACTTTATCAACAGGCTGTGGCATGACTGTAGACATGTACTGACAAACAACGCTTTATTTTCTTGACCTGACAACTAAAACTTTATGACTAGCCCTTGCAGTGCATGCTAAAGTTCTGTTCCTGGAAATGACTATATAGAAAAACAAGGCAGTTAGCCAAAATAGTGCTCCATCCCGCAATATACACTAAGCTGAGTGATTAAGATAATGGAACAGTGATATGCACATTTACAGATATGTCGTAGTACCGTGTACACAAGGTATAAAAGGGCAGTGTATTGGCGGAGCTGTCATTTGTACTCTTGTGATTCATAAGGAAAGATTTCCAATATGATTACGGCCACACATGTGCAATTACCAGATGTGGAATGGTAACTGGAGCTACACACATTGGACATTTTATTTCGGAAATCGCTAGAGAATTTAATATTTCGAGATCCACAGTGTCGAGTGTGCTGAGAATACCAGACTTTAGGCATTACCTCTCAACATGGACAACACAGTGGCTGAGGGCCTTAACTTAATGACAGGGTAGTGGCATTTGCGTAGTGTTGTCTGAGCTAACATACAAGGAACACTGCATGAAATAACTGCACAAATGAATGTGAGATGTATGACGAATGTATCTGTTAGAAAGTGCAGCGAAATCTGGCATTACCGGGCTACAGCACGAGACGACTAACACAAGTGCCTTTGCTAACAGCACGATATCACCTGCAGCACTTCTCCCGGGCTCGTGATTGTAGTGGTTGGACCCCAAACAACTAGAAAACTGTGGCCTGGTCAGATGAGTCTCAGCTTCAGTTGGTAAGAGCTGACGGTAGTGTTTGAGTGCGGTGCAGACCTTACAAAGCCGTGGACCTGAGTTTTCAACAAGGCACAGTGCAAACTGGTGGTGGCTCCACAATGGTGTGGGCTGTGTTTACGAGGAATGGACCGGGTCCTATGATCCAACTGAGACCATTTGCAGCTATCGTGGACATCATATTCCCTAACGACAACTCAATTTTTATGGATGACAATGTGCCATGTTACGGGGTCATGACTGTTCACAACTGGTTTGAAGAACATACTGCACAATTCAAGAAAACGATTTGGCTACCCAGATCGCCCAATATGAACCACACTGAACATTTATGGGACATAACTGAGAGGTCAGTTCATGCTCAAAATCCTGCACCAGCAATGCTTTCATAGTTATGTACAGTTATAGAGGCAGCACGGCTTAATATTTCTGTAGGGGACTTACAACGGCTTTGAGCTGCTGCACTACTCCGGATGACGTCACCTCAGTGTATTAGTTTCCAGCTGTTTTAAGCCAGATCATTGTACTGTAACTCTTGTAATACATCACACCTCCCCCTAGATTAACTTGCTGTGTTTCAGTTTGTGGTTTGATGTCATTATCAACTAGGCACTCACTTGAGAAATTTTATGTTTGCCACCATACCACTTTCAGCTGTCTTGAATTAAATGAAAGAGTGAGCTGCAAATGGTACTTGTCTTCTCCAGGTACTTGTGAAGCTGAGCAGATGAAACGAGATCTGTTCATGTTTTTGTAACAAATGTGCCAAAATAAACGATGAGCCTCGAAACACACTGGCATGGACTACATTATTCATTAACCAATTTAATAATTTTGTATCTATTTTTAAGTAGGAGACAAAAGAGAGAATCCTGACACAAAGAAAAAGTTATGTTACACGTGGCAGTGATGACAGGACTGAACTCTGATCTCTGGTGTCAGTACTTGATACAGAATTAATTTGAAGTAATAATTAACTATAATTTATGTGGAAACTAATTTATGCATATTTAGTTTTCATACACACAGACTATTAAATAAAATTTTTGTCTAAA
The DNA here is from genome assembly GCF_023898315.1 of Schistocerca nitens. NCBI lineage: Eukaryota > Metazoa > Arthropoda > Insecta > Orthoptera > Acrididae > Schistocerca > Schistocerca nitens. Next base: position 51,945,634 of record NC_064623.1, on the reverse strand, counting down.
TGGTTAGCCATTCTCTTGGAACCTACCAAGCTGCAGCTTCAAGTTATTAAGTTCAACGCATAGTCACTTTTGACAAGCAAGAAGAAGACAACACACATTGGTGACTACAATTGCTTACTGCAAAACTGTTATTCCATTTTTGAAGACAGAAAATTTGTTACTTACGACACCTACATCAGTTCTCTGCAAGACATGGTACAGTGTGTGGTGGTGGCTACATATTCTACCAGAATCACTTCCCTGTCTTCCTACTCTGTATTGCTTGCAGATGGCATGCAGGCAGAATACTGTCAACATCCTTCCATATGAACTGGAATTTCTATATTTTTATTTTCAACAGCACTTATAATGTGAGATATATGTCATACGAGATAATATACAGGGCGTTTGGAAACTCCTGTTCCAAACTTCTAGGACTTGTAGAGGAGAGTGAGTACATAATATTTTGAATAGGAACCAACATCCGGAAATGCACCGTTTTTGTTCTATGGTGATTTCTCAATTCAGATGTGTAGCTCCTACACCTCCGCTGAGGGAAAGAGAAATGTCTTGTCCTGGTGTGCAGTAGGGTTGACAGCATGGTTCTTGGAAGCTGTGCCACTGAATGTCCATCAGGAAATGTAGTTTCAGCACGATGGTGCACCACCTCACTTCTTACATGGGGTTCGGAGACATTGCAGCAGATGATATAGTGAAAGATGTATAGGCTGAGATGGTCCAACCATGTGATCACCAGGTTAGCTCCTATGGACCACTTATTGTGGGGGGTCATATGTAAAGTTTAATTTATGAGACTCCTGTAGAGACAGAGGAAGATCTGCTGGCATGAGTTCTGGTGACTGCACTAGAAATTGAAGAGATGCCAGGTGGGATGGAGAATGTGTTCCAGGACATGCTTCATTGGTATAATGTCTGTAGCAACTCTGGTGGTCGCCACATTGAACCACTGTTATAATGCATCAGTATCAAAGGGTACGTAAAGTATGCTGGGTTCTTTTTTGTTTTGGAGTAATGTAAATAAGCAATGCTAAAGTGTTACTACAAACAAATGTGCTTAAGTGATAAATAGAAATGTCATTATGTTTCCTTTCGAACTGTTACCTAATAACTGGACTGTCATGCCAAATTCACTTTCTCAAGCAAAAATGGATAAGTTAAACATCTGAATTGAAACTATATCTAAAAACAAAGATGATGTGACTTACCAAACAAAAGCGCTGGCAGGTCGATAGACACACAAACAAACACAAACATACACACAAAATTCAAGTTTTCGCAACTGACAGTTGCTTCATCAGGAAAGAGGGAAGGAGAGGGAAAGACGAACGGATGTCGGTTTTAAGGGAGAGGGTAAGGAGTCATTCCATCCCGAGAGCGGAAAGACTTACCTTAGGGGGAAAAAAGGACAGGTATACACTTGCGCACACACACACATATCCATCCGCACATACACAGACACAAGCAGACGTTTGTTTGTGTGTCTATCGACCTGCCAGCACTTTTGTTTGGTAAGTCACATAATCTTTGTTTTTAGATATATTTTTCCCACGTGGAATGTTTCCCTCTATTATATTCATATCATTGAATTGAAACTATTGTAGAACAGAAATGGTACACTTCCAGACATGGGTTCCGAATGCCCCACAGAAGAAGTAGTATGTTCTCCATTTGTTTTTGGACACAGTTTCTTGGAATTTTTAAATAAGGTTCTCTATGGTGCAAAATATCTTTCCAAGGCTTTATCACTGTTGACTAAATGAACCCACGTAGAAGTGTGCATATCTTCTTTGAAAGTGTTTTTTTTTCCTTCTCTCCCCCCCCCCCCCCCCTCATTCGTGAGTGAATTGCTCATCCTTGGGAGTCTTCCAATAAATCGAAGTCTGGCATCTGTTACCCCCACGTCCAGTGACAGTTACATGGCCATTTTGCTTTAAATCTCTGTAGACAGTTACTCCTAATTATTTAATGATTACAGCAACTGGCTGTCAATTATATAGCAAAACAATATTGGACCTTTTTACCTATTATGTACATTACATTAAGTTATACCAAGTCTCACCTGTCAATCTTTGCATCAAGTGTTGATCATCTGCAAGCCCCATAGGGTTATACATGTTACGTACGAAAGATCACCACTAGCAAAACGCTCGACTGATTTGGAAATTTAGATGGTATTTTTATATGAAAATCTCAATGAAAAATGTGCCTACACTCTGACAGTTCCACTGTCACACATTTTCATAACAACAACCAGTTCCACATTGAATATTGATATTTTGAGAGAAAAAATACAATTGAAAGTGATATTTCAGTGTATTATATGCGGCGATTATATCTTTGGTGTGCTGCAAAGATTGAATTGATGTCAGTTCGTAGTACTTTGGTGAGCTGCTAACATTCAAATGATTTCAGTTTGTGGCTTATTTCTTTGGAAAAAATGCCACCAGTGAGGCACTGAAATATTGGTTGGTGTACGCACCGTACAGGCTACCTACACGATTGTCGAGCCAATGGGCCTGTCAGAGAGCGTAGACATCATTTAGGGGCAAACTGAATAAGAATTTCTCATTATGTTCTTCTATAAAGCCAGAACAATGAATTCTGATTTATTTCATTTCAATAAGTTCATGATTTTACTGAAATTGTTCTGTTTCAGTTCACACAAATTCAAGTAAAGATTCAGCTGGATGAATTCCTTCTCAACCAACTGACTAAACCACTGGAGATATAGACACACATTATACAATAAACATTTTCCATTAAACTGGCTGTGGGAAAGAATATATTAAGCTGTGTTAAGAAAATGCATGGTTTTCTTTTCCTTTTTAAAGAAAACAGAAAAGTTGTTGTTATGGCTAACTTTATGATCCCACCTGTTCGCAGACTCAAACCAAGCTAAATACTGTCATTAAGTCACTATTCTCACAGATATAGCAGCTGGTAAGGTCTCCCTCATACCACGTATACTAATTTTGGCAACCGATTTACCCATTCACTGCGATTTGCATTCCCAATCAAGGTTGCATTTGCAATAATAATAAATAATGTCAGAGAGTGAGGGGAGGAGGAGATGGATGTAAAGAAGAGAGAGGAGGATATGTACAAAGAGATGAGGGAAGAGGTGATGGATAAGGAAAGTGTGTGATAAGAGACTTACAGGGAGCAAAGGGAAGGTGATGAACAGAGATGGAGGTAGGAGGTGGAGGGTGGGGGAGGAGGGGGAGGACAAAGGGAGGGGGAGAGGGAAAGTGGGGGAGGGGGAAGAGGAGGAGATTAGGACATTCACTAGTTAGTTCACTAGTAATCCTAACATACATAGGTTGGAAACCAATGGTTTTCGTGACATGACGTGTTATGTTACATCAACACCTTATAACAGAGTCCCTGATGATCCAACCTGCAGATATGCACTTGAGGACAAACACATTACAACAAGTGTTCCTCATGGCCACTGTTCTCATGTGAAGACAGGCTACAGCATGACTCCTCATCAGTGCCCGTGCATGTTCCAAAATCCCAGGTGTGCCCCAAATGCATCAATAATCACCCACAATGCATTCCCAAAGCATTGACACTATTGACAGGGCTGGAATACACCAAAGCTTTTAAACATCCCCATACAAAAAAATCCAACAGGTTCAAGTTGGAGGATCTAGGACGTCACAGTACTGGTGAGCCGCAACTGGTAACACCAGAAACATGAAAAGTATGCTAGTACACCATCACACATGTACCACATATTCATCCTTCCACCACACAGAAAATCACCCAAATACTCTATTAGCTTATGGTGCAGGAAATGAAGGTACACATGGACAGTACGTTGCCATGGTACGAAATGTGGCAGTATCACGGAAACCATTCATTTGCAGACCTATGGTTATTAGGATTATTCACTTGTTCCATTGTCCTTTACTCAGCTCTTTCATTTGTACATGGGATAGTCAAACACATTGTATATTGTTCATAGTAACAGTGAAGCTACACGACCTTGAAGCACAGAGGATGTGACATTCGTAAATATTCTGATGAAGTCTCGAATCCAATAGTGAATCTGTTCAAATATTCTGTAAGCAAGTATTTTGTTTAGTGCGGAACTGTACTGAAGATTTTCTGAAAGTCTCGAAATGTGGCATCAACATGTAGCTACCTACTGTTGTAAGGATCTTGAAAACCAGTGAATGAGCGAGACTGTACCTTCCAGTGCAAGACAGAAAAACACACACACAGTAAACAGTTATGTGATTTTGTGAATTCAATTGAAGAAATCTTACCATGGCTATAGATAATCAATTACATTTTTGCTTCTGTGAATGTATTTCTTTTGAGTAAAACTTGTCTCTAACTTACTGTCCCATACAGCTCATTACTGGAAGAACCTGGAATCCAAATCTCAGCCATAAGGCTGTTATTGCTATCAAATCATTTCCTGTACCCTGGGTTTCAAGAAGGATTTTTGTGTGTTGTGCATGTATCCAGATGAAGGACCTGTTGCTGCAGAGTGAGGAGTGTGGTTTAATTTTATCTCACAGCTCTCTAACACCTTCAGCAATTTGTTGTTGTACCTGAATGATAAAGATAGGGCTCCTACAGCCAATGATTTTGAGTTGGAATGTCATCAATTTCAATACATATAATTTTTAATGTTTTCCAGAATAATACTAAACACAAACTGATTTTGGCACTAGAAATTATCTTACTTTCAGTTTCCCATCATTCACGTTGCAGAAAGATATGGCACAATACCAAGTTTGATGGAACAGTAAGTTACAATGAAGCAGTTACAACAGTTAATGTGTAGACACTCATCATTTGTCAGAATGAAAACCAATGGAAGTATTTACATTAATTTATGAACTGCTTGGAATGATTCCATATTTTGGCGATATGTGTTTCTGAATGTTTAATCTTATGTGTGAAGATTAAATGAATCCATTTTTTCTGCATTGCTGTTTTTATTCAAGAAAAAATTATTGATTGCCAAATTTTGAATGGTTTCTCATTTACATATACACACACATGAAAGAACAAAAATAGGGAAGGTGGAAAATTTGCATGTTGTAAAAATTAATTAGTCAATCATTGTTTTTATACTCTGTTATTTCCACAGGACAATGCAATTTTTGAAGACTATACAGGACTCAGCTTCCATATTTCATTTCTTTTGTTCTTTTACCTACACACAATTGAAAATGACAAAGTCTAGGATGTAAAAGACAGTGAGCTCAGTTACAGAAGTTTGTTATGCCTAGTTCCTCAACGTTATGCTGATCACCGTTCAATTAGCTGTGCTGTCCAGGATTCTGTGTGAACTTACTTATCTTAAATTTTGTTTGAATAAATGTTTGTCGGTGATACGCAACACGCTACCTTCAAATATGACCAGGTACTACAAGGCTCCATTCCTGCAGAGCTTTAGTTATTCCTCTTAAATGGGCAGCTGTATACATCACTAAAGCACAGGATACACAATCTGCACAAGTTACCTTTTCATGGTTATAGTGAAGTTCCTTTATAAATATCAAAATAGTGCCAATTGGTATGTCCTGATACCTACATAAGGCATATAATCGTGTTGATCACAGTATTCTCACAGCTAAACTAAAATTTTACGAGCTTTATGAGAAAGTACTGACTAACATTGGGAAACAAAGAAATTATCGGCACAATCTGACAAGAAGAAGGGATTAGTTGGTACAACACATTCTGACACGTCAATGGATCACCAATTTACTACTGGAAGAGAAAAAGAGAGAGAGAGAGAGAGAGAGAGAGAGAGAGAGAGAGAGAGAGAGAGAGAGGGGGGGGGGGGGGGACAGATTTGTACAGTAAGCAGATTCAGAAGGATGAAGGATGTAAGTTGCAGCAGTTACTCGGATATGATGAGGCTTGCGCAGGATAGAGCAGCTTGGAGTGCTGCATCAAACCAATCTTTGGACGGAAGACAACAACAACGTGAAACTAATGGTATAACCAACTGACGGATAATGTCATATGTAAGCAAAAGAATGCAGAAAGCCGCATTTAGACATTCAACCAATGTAGCCCAGGGACATTATTTTGACTGGGGAGAAATCACATATCAGGTTCCCCTAGGTTCAAACAAGGGCCCACTATTGTTCCTCATATGTGTAGATGATCTTTTGTCTAATATGCAACAAGCAGAATTAGTTCTTTTTGCAGATGACACAAGAATTGTAATCAATCCAAGCATACATACAGAAACAGAAGAAATGGTAAACAGTGTTCTTCAAAATATCATTGACTGGTTTTCAGTAAATGGTCTCAACGTCAATTTTAAAAAGACACAACGTATTCAATTCTGCACATACAGGGGTAGAATAGCAGTGATAAGTATAACACATGGTGGGGAAATAATAAATAGAGTGGAAACTTCAAAAGTCTTAGGTGTCCATAGTGATGAGAATTTAAAATGGAAAAAGAACATTTTAGATCTTTTAGTAGTTCAGTCACATTCGTGCTTAGAATCACTGCAAATCTTGGGGGCAGACAGATCAGTAGCTCAACATTCGCATATTTTCATTCAATGTTATCATATGAAACTGAAGTTTGTTGTAAATAATCCACTGCAGTTCAAAAGGAACAATGATGTACATAATTACAGTACCAGAAAGAAAAATGACATTCGTTACTCCACATTAAGTTTGTCTTTAGCTCAAAAAAGAGTGTGCACAATGCTGTGATAAATATTTGATAACTTACTCAGTGATATAAGAATGTCTGACAGACAGCACAGTAAAACTTGAAAACCAACTGAAAAAGTTGCTCCTTGACAACTCCTACTATTCTGTAGAACAACTTATATTATTGCAATGTGAAAAAGGTGGTGGGTAAGAATTACTAATTCCCATCTACAAAAAAAGCACACAATGCTGACAAATATTCAGCGTGCAGCCACATTTGCAAATTAATGTGCAATGTAAATATAAAATGACTCTTTGTACAACATTACAATTTATAGTGCAAGGGATTCATGGAACTTGAAACTAACTAAATATTGCAAAAATGTTACCAATTGTCCTGGAGAGGAAAGGCAGAAAATTCTGTACATCTTTAACTCCAAGACTAAATGAAAAACATACATTTACCTTTCTTTAAATAAACAAGACATTGAGATACTGTGTTGTGCATTCCTGTTGGCGCAGTGGGAGACAATGTTCATGAAAAATAAGCTTTTATCATGTAGTACGTAATAACTGTTGTTATTCAACCTCGATTAGTACTCAGCTAACATCTAAGTATGTTGGAGTGGATGAAATGCAGTGGAGTGGTACAATTAGAGGAGACTAAAATTTCTGGAAAGTAATGGTTTCTGTATTAAAACAAATTCAAAAGGTTTCTGTATTAAAACATATCCAAAAGGTGAACTTAAGCCTTCAATTTTCATTTGCGTGCCTACAACCTGCTCAGAGCTTTCTCTATGTTCCTTTTCTATATCACAATTTGTTGTTTTCTCCCCTAACCATTTAAAAAAATGATTAGTAGTTATCAAAGTAATCTACAGAGAACATCTGGAAAAGCTGCATTCCTACAATAATGTATTTTGTTATTAATTACAGAGCCATGCAGGACCTCCCTCACATTCAGTCTACAGAATACAATGTTTGAATTAACAAAATAACTAAACTGATGTACATGCAAGATACTACTGGCAGTGTGCAATGCAAAATCAACATTCAGTACTTTAACAACACACAATAGGCACTCACCCAATCAAAGATTAAAAGTTACCAGGAAAAGAGCCACAATAATAATAATAATAATCAATTAAACAATCAGAGGAAAATGAAATATTAAGACAGCCACAAGAACAAGCACAAATAGAACACGAAGTGACACACAGATATAGAAGAAAAATTTCAGCTGACATATATAGAATACAAAGATACAAATACAGACATTAGACCATTCTTGCATAGACCACCAAATAACCCACAAGTCGAAACAACAATAACAACTATCAACACAATCATACACAACAAAATAAATGAAAATGCAACTATGGAAGAGTTACAACTAGTGATTTATATAGGAGCACTCACTACACTAAATATACACACTAGGCAGAGATCAGAACCAACCAACACACAGAAGAAACCCACAAAACCAGCATGGCAATACAGGCTACAGATCAGAATAGAAAAACTGAGAAAAGACATCGGACAGCTAACACAATTTATAAGAAATGAAATATCAGACAAAAAACGAAAAAGGTTAGGTAAAATCTCACAACAAGAAGCGGTAGAGCAGTTAGATGAAAAGAAGCAGAAATTACAAGCACTGGCCAAACGACTTGGAAGATACAAAAAAAGTGAAAATAGAGGAAACAAAACCAAACATTCAACACAAACCAAAAGAAATTTTACCAGACAATAGATAACACACACACATTAAAATAGACAATCCACCAAACATAACAGACATGGAACACTTTTGGAGCAACATATGGTCAAACCCGGTACAACATAACAGGCATGCACGGTGGATACAAGCAGAAACAGACACATACAAGATGATACCACAAATGCCTGAAGAGATCATTTTGCAACATGAAGTCACCCAAGCAATTAATTCTACTCACAATTGGAAAGCCTCTGGAAAAGATAAAACAGCAAATATCTGGCTAAAGAAGTTCACCTCAACACATTCACATCTAACTAAATTATTTAACACATCTAAAAACAAAGATGATGTGACTTACCAAACGAAAGCGCTGCCAGGTCGATAGACACACAAATATACACGTGTTTGTTTGTGTGTCTATCGACCTGCCAGCACTTTCGTTTGGTAAGTCACATCATCTTTGTTTTTAGATATATTTTTCCCACGTGGAATGTTTCCCTCTATTATATTCATATCATTAAATTATTTAACAGTTACATTGCAGACCCATACACATTGCCTGATACACTTACACATGGAATAAACCTAAAGATCAAGCAGACACAGCAAACCCATCTAAATATCGCCCCATAACATGCCTACCAACAATATACAAAATATTAACTTCGGTCATTACACAGAAATTAATGACACATACAGCACAGAACAAAATTATAAATGAAGAACAAAAAGGCTGTTGCAAAGGAGCACGAGGATGTAAAGAGCAACTGATAATAGATGCAGAGGTGACATATCAAGCTAAAACTAAACAAAGGTCGCTACACTATGCATACATTGATTACCAAAAAGCTTTTGATAGTGTACCCCACTCATGGTTACTACAAATATTGGAAATATACAAAGTAGATCCTAAATTGATACACTTCCTAAACATAGCAATGAAAAATTGGAAAACCACACTTAATATCCAAACAGATTCAAATAATATCACATCACAGCCAATACAGATTAAATGTGGAATATACCAAGGAGACTCATTAAGTCCTTTCTGGTTCTGCCTTGCTCTGAACAGACTATCCAACATCCTAAATAATACAAATTATGGATACAATATTACTGGAACATACCAACACAAAATCACACATTAGCTATACATGGATGACCTAAAACTACTGGCAGCAACAAATCAACAACTTAACCAATTACCAAAGATAACAGAAGTATTCAGCAATGATATAAATATGGCTTTTGGAACAGACAAATGTAAGAAAAATAGCATAGTCAAGGGAAAACACACTAAACAAGATGATTACATATTGGATAACCACAGTGACTGCATAGAAGTGATGGAAAAAACAGATGCCAAAAATATCTAGGATACAGACAAAAAATAGGAATAGATAATACAAATATTAAAGAAGAACTAAAAGAAAAATCTAGACAAAGACTAACAAAAATACTGAAAACAGAACTGACAGCAAGAAACAAGACAAAAGCTATAAATACTTATGCTATACCAATATTGACCTACTCATTTGGAGTAGTGAAATGGACTAACACAGACCTAGAAACACTCAATACACTTACATGATCACAAAGCCACAAATATAGAATACATCACACACATCCAGCAACAGAAAGATTCACGTTAAGTAGAAAGGAAGGAGAAAGGGGATTTATCGACATAAAAAACCTACATTATGGACAGGTAGACAATTTAAGAAAATTCTTTATAGAACGAGGCGAAACTAGCAAAATACACAAAGCGATCACTCATATAAATACATCGGCTACACCACTACAATTTCATAACTATCTCTACAACCCTTTAGATCGCATAACATGGCTAAGAAAAGGCAATATATACAGTGGGACGGAGGGATTTATGATTGCAATACAGGATCAAACAATAAACACCAGATATTACAGCAAGCATATTATTAAAGATCCCAATACCACAACAAATAAATGCAGACGTTGCAAACAACAAATAGAAACAGTAGATCACATCACAAGCGGATGCACAATACTAGCAAATACAGAATACCCCAGAAGACATGACAATGTAGCAAAAATAATACATCAACAACTTGCCATACAACATAAACTAATAGAACAACATGTTCCCACATACAAGTATGCACCACAAAATGTACTGGAGAATGATGAATACAAATTATACTGGAACAGAACCACTATAACAGATAAAACACCACATAACAAACCTGACATCATACTCACCAATAAAAAGAAGAAATTAACACAACTAATCGAAATATCCATACCCAATACAACAAATATACAGAAGAAAACAGGAGAAAAAATTGAAAAATATATCCAACTGGCTGAGGAAGTCACGGACATGTGGCATCATGATAAAGTTGACATTATACCGACTATACTATCAACTACAGGAGTCATACCACAATATATCCACCAGTACATCAACGCAATACAGCTACATCCAAACTTATACAGGGTGGTCCCGAATTCATGGTACAAACTTTAATGGTAGGTACAGGACATTGTAACAAGGATTTATTGTATAGGAATGTATAGTCGCAGGTGACGCGGTGAGGCGTAAACAGGGGAAAGAGAAATGGAGTGATCGGTTGGTGTCACTGCCGGTAGAGGGCAGTAGATGAACATGATGTATCGCAGTAGGGACAAGCGCCATTCACAATTGTGCTGCCGTAGACGATGGGTGACTTGACGTATGCAGAAAAAGCAGACATGCATTACATGTACGGCCGTGCAAATGGTAACGCCAGAGCTGCGTTACGAATGTATCGCGCGGAGTATCCTAATCGACGAATGCCGGATCATAGAATTTTTCAACGGTTACATCGTCAACTTTGTGAAACAGGTACGTTCGACGTCAACAGACATGACGCTGGTCGATTAAGAGCTGTACGCACTCCAAGACTGGAAGAACGCATCTTGAACATAGTGGCTGATAGACCCGAGTCAAGCACAAGAACTGTTGCGCGTGACGTACATGTGAGACATCAGACTGTATGCAGAGTGTTAAATGAAAATCGCTTACACCCCTTCCATTTTCAAAAAGTACAAGCATTGAATCCGGCAGATTATCCTCTTCGCGTGAACTTCTGCCAGTGGTTGTTGCAGCAATGTGCGTTGCAGCCGGATTTCGTAGGTCATGTGCTACTTACAGATGAAGCGACATTTTCACGCGAGGGTGTCTTTAATGCGCACAATTCCCATGTGTGGGCAACAGATAATCCACATGCAACGCGTCCACATGCGTATCAACAACATTTCGGTATTAATGTGTGGGCTGGTATTGTGAACGACTTTTTGATTGGGCCATACTTACTACCCACGCGACTCTGTGGCGAAAGCTATCTTATTTTTCTGCAAGAAGTGTTACCAGAACTGCTGCAAGATGTTCCGCTCGCCATTCGTAACCGCATGTGGTTTCAGCACGATGGAGCGCCAGCACACTTCAGCACTGCTGTACGGAATTACCTGAATGCCACGTTTGGTGCTAGATGGATTGGGCGTGGTGGACCAGTCCCTTGGCCACCCCGATCTCCTGATTTCTCTTGCCTCGATTACTTTTTATGGGGACATCTTAAGAGCCTTGTTTATGAGACTCCAGTTGACTCAGATGAGGATCTCGTTGCTCGCATATCTGTAGCTGCTGCAGGTGTGCGTGAAATACCAGGCATCTTTGAACGTGTACGCCAATCGCTGCACCGACGCTGTCAAGCATGTATCGCTCATGGTGGACGCAATTTTGAACACTTACTGTAAACATGACACTTGTCAACAACGATTTCAATAAAATCTTTCGTTTTCCTTTCGGCCGTTATTTCCCCTGTTTACGCCTCACCGCGTCACCTGGGACTATACATTCCTATACAATATATCCTTGTTACAATGTCCTGCACCTACCATTAAAGTTTGTACCATGAATTCGGGACCACCCTGTATATACAACTACAGAAATCTGTAATTATTGATACTTGTTCCATTACCCGAAAATTCCTAAATGCAATGTAACATATACCGTACAGTTAAAAGGAAGTCACGCTTGATGAAGATCCACGTCACTTTCCATTTTTAACCAGACATAACGTCTGAGAAAGAAAAGAAATAATAATAATAATAATAATAATAATAATATGTATGCAACGAAAGCTTCATCTTGTTGACCTATTTTGGCATTTGTCTTTTAGGCTCATCATTGCACACTACATGCACAGAAATGTTACCTTCAGAGTGTGGAAGACCAGTGCAGGAGGCCGTGGGGACCTGACAGAAGAGTTGTCCAATTCTGACCGCACGGCAAACCTCAGGGTCCCAAAGTCAGTAGCTTGGTTCACCGTCTGGATGCCCACATAGTGCAGCGAGCTGAAGGCGTCCATCTCGAGGCCGCACTGTGCAAACCTGGCCCGCAGCACGTCCTCAGGGGTTTCATCTAATGCTGTGGGCACAACACAGAGCTTTGTTCACAACTAGTGAACAATGAAAGTAGAGCGAAGAAACATAGGGAAAGAATGCTGTGCAGTAGGCCATAACATCCATGTACAGAATTCAACAACCCAAAGTTATTCAAGATCACACACTCTTTAAATATATTGCACAGCACTACTACTGGAACACATTTTGTCACCGAGTGGAAACTTTTAAGATTGCTTCAACTTGATGAAACAGAACAAGACAGAATGGAATGTCACATTATTCCACAATGCTTTTCAAAACAAAGCATTCATACAACAGAACAGGCTGAAATGGGATGTCAATGTCAATGTCCCTCAAGAAGAAAGTATTGATGTTGACTTTGGTGGGGAGAAAACAATGTCATCGCCTGCTGATGTTGGAAGTTAACCACCTATTTTTGTTAGCTCACTCTTGTTTTAACAGTCGGTTTTGTGATTCTGAGCCTTTATTTTAATTATTTTGCTTTTTCTCGAGACACACTGAAAATGTTCCATGGCAATTAGCATATCTTTTACACTGAAGGTTCTTCCTCAAGGGAGGCGAAAAATGATTTACGTTTTACAATACCTCAACAGAGCTGACACCTGCAACATATATAAATAAGAACATCATCAATAGATGAAGCAATTTCCATTAAATAACCATTTTTTGAGTGAAAAGCCAGCTCTAGTGGAGGAAAATACAATTTTTTTAACATTCATTGCTGGATTGGGGGAAAAAAACAATTGATAAGGTTAGCAGGCTCTATTTATTCCCTTATAAACACTGTTTGTATTTGTGTGTATATGTCCATGTTTTGAAATGATGTTTCACTTCACAGTAGTGTACTATACTAAACTGATCAAGAACGTCTGTTATGGAATTTGCTTTGGCCAAAGATAAACTTTATCACTGCTAGTTCCTTAATGCTGATACTACCTTCTGACTGGTTTGGTGCTGGTCTAAATGAACTGATGTGTTGACGTTCTTTCTAGTGTGAACACTCCATAATTTGATGTACTGTTGACTGAAGTTCTGTTCACATTCTGTGTGAATTGGCTTTTAACCAGTTTTATGAAGGACATAATCCCAGAACAAAATTTCACTTCAATGTGGACTCTACAAAGAAATAAAACCTAGCATTTCTCAACAGTGAGACCCTCACATTTTATCAGCAACACTTGTATTGACTGAGCTGACCAATCATAGCTCACTGCCCAATTCCAATTTTCTGTTAGGAACAGTTCTTAATGTCAGTCCATAATTTACGTTCAGTTTGTGCAGACACAGAGCGCTGTAAATCCCGTGCGACCACAAAATTCAGTGTGCTGTTTATCTGCTGCCGATAGGCCTGAGCTGGAACTAATCATCTTCACAGCAGCTAACTTAACTTTGAACCTATTGTAACATCATTACTACACCATTCAGTGTAGCCACTGTTTGATAACAGAGGAACAGGCAGTATTTCCTATTTATCTTTTTGTCCTGAGGGTGAGGGTAAAAAAAATCAAGAGGAAAGAAAGGTGTCTTACGCACAAGTCACATTCTAAATTCAAACTGAAGAGAGAATGTCCACAGGGCACCATGACCCTCTTGCAATGTATAGAAAGATAAGCACAGTCTAGGTCACTTTCTACTTTAGTGTATAACAGTTTTTGACACTTTTTAGGTCATCCTCAGATCCATTAATTACCAATTATCATGGAGCGCATGTCATCAGCCTGCAACGATTCACTTAAAATGACTGTGTTATGGAAATTGAACTTTCCATAACTTTTAAATCCTCTGCAAGATTCCAAGAGATAAGAAAAGACTGAGATGATGAGCTAATCGAAGATAGGCAGATAATATATAAAAAAAAGCATAGGCAACACAAACGCACATAGCAAAAAGCTGTAATGCGTGAAAATTCTCCAGAAGACCTTTATCCAACAGTGGGTGTCAAATGACTGATGGGATGAATGTGAGACCAACTGCCTTTGTTACTAAAATGTACAATATGTTTTTCTGTAACAATATTTGTATTGTGTTCATCCATCCTGATTTGGCTTTTCATGGTTTCCCTCAGTTCAGTCCATGTGCGTGACAGGATGGTTAGCAGTTAATGCTGTAGTGTGCTGCATTCTTGTGTGTCGTGCAACTGCAATCACACAGAACACAAAAGTAAGATAGCGTAAGATATAAATGGTAGCTTATAAGTACGGACAGACTGGCTGCAGATGTGTAAATTTCGCATCGCTTTAGAAATGCTCACATAAGACAGCTACTGTCATACCTTGTGCACAGGCACCATTTGCAATCTTTGCAGCACTTTCTGCTGTTTACACTCTAAGGTTAAAATGTTTAAGACACAGGAAACTCCCATCAACCATGACACATGGACTGATGTGCAGTTTTTCACATCGCAGAACACATCTGCTGCAAACTTTAACCACTGTCAGATTTCTGAGCTATATGGACGAGGATCCTCTCACTGGGACAAGAAGTCGTGGGTCATAGGACTCTGGCCTATGTGAAGAGGAGTGAAGAGGACCTCATCCTTACTGTGTGGGTGGAAGAAGGTACGTCGCGGCCGCATCATGGATTTTATAAGATGCAGCTTATTGTCTGTCACTTCCAGCCACTCTTCTTCCCATTAACACGCAGCTCAGCATTGAGGCAATAGCATGTGGTATTGTGGCACGTTGAAGTATCTGAGAACAGTGGCACGCCTCCTTGGCTGCTACATCCACCCTTTCGTTCCCCTTAATACTCAGAGCACTTAGGGAGCCAGAACAGATGAGGAATTCGGCACTCTGAACACATATCATTTCCTCCAGTCCCACAGGATTACATATAACTCTGCATCAAAAACAGTAAAGCCTTGAAGCAGTCAGATTTTGAAGACACAATCAGGGAAAACAACAGAGCAACCAATGGAGTCCACATCTACATCTACAGAGATACTCCACAAACCACCGTTTGGTGCGTGATGGAGGGTACCCTGCACCACTACTCATCATTTCCCCTCCTGTTCCACTCGCAAATAGAGCGAGGAAGAAACAATTGTCTGTATGCCTCCATAGGAGCCTTATTTCTCGTATCTTATCTTCTTGGTTCTTATACACAATGTAGGTCAGCAGCAGTAGAATCACTCGTATCTTATCTTCTTGGTTCTTACACACAATGTAGGTTGGCACCAGTAGAATCATTCAGTAGTCAGCTTCAAGTGCCAGTTCTCTGAAGTTTCTCAATAGTGTTTCTCGAAAACCCACCAGGGATCCCCACTGAGTTCCTGAAGCATCTCCGTAACACTTATGTTGTGTTTGAACCTACCAGTAACAAATCTAGCAGCCCGCCTCTGAATTGCTTCGATGTCTTCCTTCAATCTGACGGATACCAAACACTCGAGCAGTACTTAAGAATAGGTTGCACCAGCATACTACATGCTGTCTCCTTTACAAGTGAACCACTCTTTCCTAAAATTCTCCCAATAAACCGAAGTCAACCATTTGCCTTCCCTACCACAGTTTTAGCATGCTCATTACACCTCACATCGCTTTGTAACATTACGGCCAGATATTTAAATGACTTGACAGTGTCAAGCAGCACACTTGTAATACTGTATCCGAACAATACAGGTTTGATCTTCCTACTCATCTACATTAACTACATTTTTTCCACATTTAGGGCTAGCTGCCATTCATCACTCCAACTGGAAAGTTTGTCTAAAAGATCTTGTATCTTCCCACAGTTGCTCAACTTCGATACCTTACCTTACACTACGACATCATCAGCAAACAACTGCAGACAGCTGCCCACCATGTCCACCAAATCATTTATGTATATAGAGAACAACAGCGCTGCTATTGCACTTCCCTGAATTCCGTTGCTCGAATTCACGAGCTGCTCAGATCCTATGGGTGGGACCAAGCAGACCAACTGCAACAGAGCTCAGACTTTACACTGAGCAATTATCAACTATTTTATTATGTAAGTCACTGTTCCCAGGCTGCAAACTGTACAGTCAAAGAGTAGTTGTCAGTGTCGAGTGTTGCGGGCAGCAACAGGCCGATCGCAGATTTAATCATGGGCACTGTGTCAGCAGGACTTGCTGGTTTCCTACAGGTACTGACAACCGTATACCTCAAAAAAAATTGGCCACGTGCAAGTAGGCCTCACACTGACGGTTCCATACAAGCTCAATTATGTATACAGATCCAGGGAATCGAGAATCTAGACGGTTTTTGACTGTTGTCAATATTGACACCTGCAAGACACCAATCCTAAGAATTCCAAGACTTTTGAGAATATTTCAATTTTAAGTTAAAATTTTTAACATATCACAAAAAATATTTTTTGCATCTGATACAATTACAAATTAACAATTTTAGTATTTTTTCCTTTACTTGTGCTGTAAAATTTTGCTTCTTGCCAAATTTCATGACCCTATGTCAACGGAAAGTATCATATATGCTTTGATAAATGAGTTGAAACAACGCCCCGGGAGTAGACAACATTCCATTAGAACTACTGACGGTCTTTGGAGAGACAGTCCTGACAAAACTCTACCATCTGGTGTGCAAGATGTACGAGACAGGCGAAATACCCTCAGACTTCAAGAAGAGTATAATAATTCCAATCCCAAAGAAAGCAGGTGTTGACAGATGTGAAAATTACCGAACTATCAGTTTAATAAGTCACAGCTGCAAAATACTAACGCAAATTATTTACAGACGAATGGAAAAACTGGTAGAAGCTGACCTCTGGGAAGACCACTTTGGATTCTGTAGAAACATTGGAACAACGTTTCTAGCATTTGTAGACTTAGAGAAAGCTTTTGACAATGTTGACTGGAATACTCTATTTCAAATTCTAAAGGTGGTAGGGGTAAAATATAGGGAGCGAAAGGCTATTTACAATTTGTACAGAAACCAGATGGCAGTTATAAGAGTCGAGGGGCATGAGAGGGAAGCAGTGGTTGGGAAGGGAGTGAGACAGGGTTGTAGCCTCTCCCAGATGTTATTCAATCTGTATATTGAGCAAGCAGTAAAGGGAAAAGTTTGGAGTAGGTATTAAAATCCATGGAGAAGAAATAAAAACTTTGAGGTTCGCAGATGACATCGTAATTCTGTCAAAGACAGCAAAGGACCTGGAAGAGCAGCTGAATGGAATGGACAGTGTCTTGAAAGCAGGATAGAAGATGAACATCAACAAAAGCAAAACGAGGATAATGGAGTGTAGTCGAATGAAGTCGGGTGATGCTGAGGGAATTAGATTAGGAAACGAGACACTTTAAGTAGTAAATGAGTTTTGCTATTTGGGGAGCAAAATAACTGATGATGGTCGAAGTAGAGAGGATATAAAATGTAGACTGGCAATGGCAAGGAAAGCGTTTCTGAAGAAGAGAAATTTGTTAACATCGAGTATAGATTTAAGTGTCAGGAAGTCATTTCTGAAAGTATTTGTATGGAATGTAACCATGTATGGAAGTGGAACGTGAACGATAAGTAGTTTAGACAAGAAGAGAATAGAAGCTTTCGAAATGTGGTGCTGCAGAAGAATGCTGAAGATTAGGTGGGTAGATGACATAACTAATGAGGAGGTATTGAATAGAATTGGGGAGAAGAGAAATTTGTGGCACAACTTGACCAGAAGAAGGAATCGGTTGGTAGGACATATTCTGAGGCATAAAGGGATCACCAGTTTAGTATTGGAGGGCAGCACGGAGGATAAAAATTGCAGAGGGAGACCAAGAAATGAACAAGCTAAGCAGATTCAGAAGGATGCAGGTTGCAGTAAGTACTGGGAGATGATGAAGCTTGCACAGGATAGAGTAGCATGGAGAGCTGCATCAAACCAGTCTCAGGGCTGAAGACCACAACAACAACAAATAAGTTTGGAAGTATCAAAATTATGTGATCTTTTGATTACAGTGACATAGAAGATGAAATTTTTTACACTATCAAGGGACCATATACCTTAGTATGTGACAAATTTCAGCTTGGAACATGTATCCATTTCTGAGAAGAAGGAATCTTAACAGTCAAAGAGACAGACAGATGGAGAAACAGACAGATAGACAACAAAGAGTATCTACAAGGGTACCATATTTACCGATAAAGGTATGGAACACTAAAATGTGTTGACGCCAGCTTTACCTTTTTGTTTTTACTGAAAAATCTACTTAACATAGTACTCGTATTTGCTTGTACAAGCAACTAAATGTTGCATATTTCTAAGCACATCTCTTGTCTCAGCAGCACTGAGGTGACGATACATTGAGTCTTACAGAGCTCTGAAACTCACTCTGCTGCAGGGGCCTGGTGTGTCGAGTTTCATGGAAGATGATGACAGACGGTCCCAGGGAGGGCATCGACACTCCCCCCAGAGCGCGCAGCTTCCCACTGACTGCCTGGAGGGCGGCGGAAAAGTGCTGCGAGTAGGCACGCGATGCGGAGCCCAGGAAGACTAGCATGTCGCGGTGCAGGCGCTCGGCCCGCGTTCGGAAGATCACAATGTCCGAGACAGCCAGCACCTGTGGAGAACCACGATTTGCCTCAACAGTACACACTGCTCACTACATGTATGTGATTAAATTTCGTGACAGTGCTCCTAGTCTGGTTAAACTTCAAAACGGACATTTAATTTGTGTATGAATTTAGTTTTAGAAGGAGAAAACATTGGGCAAAAACACATTACTCTGATGGACTACTGTCACTACTTACCTCACTGGCAGTCCCAGCATTCTCATATTTTTAACAAGTTCACACCACTGCTGCAACAATTTTATATAATAGCCTCCTAATAAGAAATCTCTTCACCCTGTGCGATCACACTTTATTACTATATGTGGCTAGTGACTAGTTCACTCATTCACACATTGTATTCCATAAATATCACAATGGAGGAGAGTCTTCATTAAATAATTCTTATTCCACGCTTCTGTAGAAGAAATATTTTTTTGACCTCAGAAGATTGTTTCAGAAGATTACACAATGAATTCAATATTTGCAGAGTATACTAACAATCCTGTCAGTATGTCAACATGATGAGAGCCACTTCCAAGTACGAGTACAGAACTGAGTATTTCTGGTTAACTTACTCGTGTAGTTAATCTGCATGCCTAGGAACTTTAAATGTGGAATTCCACATAGTGTATGCAACTGATCACTGTTTATAGCATCTGTTACGTAATTTTTATTTGTTCTGTATTACACAGGCTGTTTGCTTTGAACCAGTTGTACGCCTGTTGCATTAGTCTCATTTGTTATTTCATGAACTAGTACAGATACAGTACCATATAAAGATGGCTTGGAACCAGGCACTAAAAAATGTCAATAATGACTGAAGCAACACAGTGAGTTAGTATAGGGCTAGTAAGTCATTTGTCCAAGATTAATTTTGCTTGGATCTATGAATTGTCAGTTACTACATTGATAAACGTATATATTAACAAAGAGAGGACAGGACAGGACAGGACAGGACAGGACAGGAAGCCTTGTTGAAAGAACCATTGTGTTTCGTGTTGGAATTGAGAGTGAAATGATGTTTACACCAAAGCATAATTAGTAACTGGTGCTCCTGGAGACCAGAAGAAGAAGATCAAGTACAAATAGTTCTCAGGTTATTAATTAACATACACAAACTTAGGATCCAATCAATTTACATCCAAAGTTAAGCATTTAAAATATCAAGTAATTCTGAGTATCATATGAAGAAGTTCAGTTTCTTGGTGATATTCATTGGTTTGCTTTTCCAATTAAATAATTTGAAAATCTCAAACTTAATTTTTGGTACTGTCAAACAATGATTTTTATTGTGTCAAGCAATCAAATGGTTGCATTAGACTACTACACTGTAAAAGTTTTATTAAAAAAAGTACGGGAAAGCATAAAATGTCGTCATACCTTAAGGAGGAGTCGTGTTCTCCTGTTTTCATCCATGCCTGATCCTCCCAGTAGCCCCTCTGTATCGAGGCAGATGGCTGTGCCGGAAGGCTCTAGAGCTGCCCACACCCCCATCGTGCAGGAGTCCTGTCCTTCCGACGTCCGAAATGCTTCTCGGCCACAGAAGAAGGTGTGGTTTAACGTGTGAGATTTGCCATCTCCGGCATTTCCCAGGACAGACACTACCTTCAGTCTTGCCTGAGGACCACAACCTAATCTGCCGGCCAACTGTTCGGCGGACGTCACCTAACAAACAATTTTTGCAATGAAAAGCAATCTGAGCAGACATGGCATACAATAAGAAAAGGAAATATCTTAACAGAGCAAGTTTGAAAACAAACATGAAAATCAATTGCAATAAGACCAAAGTATTTATAAACAAATAGAAAAAGCAAAATCAAATTTTTAGATGAAACTGCCAAGGCTTTCAAGATCAAAACTGATGTAAGACAAGGAGATGGACTGTGCCCACTGCTCAATTGTGTAGTGCAAAAGTTAATCAGGGAAAATAAGAAAAAGTAATTTTAAGGAATCATAGCTGGGAGAAAAAGGAATAATCAGGGAACTAATTGATGGGCTTCTGAAGGTGACCTTGCTATTTTAGCTGAATCTATACAAGATGCAATAATGCAGATGAATTTCCTGCAAGAGAGCTTCGAAAGCAAGACTATGTATAGCTTCTGGGAGAAATAAACAGAGTATATGATAGATTCAAAGGAGGAACCGAAATACACAGAAACTGATTATGGAAGAATAAAAATGGCTACAAAATTTAAATATACGACCAAATGCTTTGGAGAAAGAAGCTAACTTACCAAGGGCAAGGAAAATGGAAGTGGCTTCTCGATTAACAGAAAACCTGTATAACAAGAAATTTTTATGCATAAATAAAATAAAATGCAAATGTCGTGTGACTAGGGCCACCCGTCGGGTAGACCGTTCGCCGGGTGCAAGTCTTTTGATTTGATGCCACTTTGGTGACTTGCGTATCTATGGGGATGAAATGATGACGATTAGGACAACACAACACCAGTGCCTGAGCAGAGAAAATCTCTGACCCAGCCGGGAATCGAACTCGGGCCCTTACGACTGACAGTCTGTGACACTGACCACTCAGCTAGTGACGGCATATGCATAACTGCTAAATTCTGACACTACGACACTGTCTTTAGACCAGAATGACTTTATGCTGCAGAATGCCTTTTGTTACAGACAGACAATTAGGTGTAATAGAAAAGAAAAAAAGGACAATAATCAGGGAAATCTTGTGACCAAAATATGACAAAGGGAAATGGCTATTCAGAATTAATAAAGAAATGTATGGAAGAACTGAACAAATATTAGACACAATGAGGAAGACAAGAGTTGTGTTCTATGGAAAAAAGAACTTTTAATTTTCCTTGATAGAAACCCAAAAAACATCAATGACATAGGTCAAAGACATTAAAACAGAAAACGGAAATAACAGAGGAAGAAATACAAGAAAGAAAACGTTCAGGGCAAAAGTAAAAAGTTTCATGGGCTTCCAGCATAAAACAAAGGAAGAGTCTAATCCTATATGGGCAGAAGAAAGAAAGAGAGAGAGAGAGAGAGGAGAGAAGAAAGAAGACATAATTATTTTATGTGGTCCTCAGTAGGAAAAAATAGTGGTGTAATCAACACATTGAAATGAAGATAGTACAAATTACCAATGGGGCCTTGGAACCCTTTGATGAGGTTTTGTACTTGAGGAAGTTGTGCACAATGACCGGACTAACAGAAAAAAAAACAGGACACTAAAAAAGGCTGAAAATGTTTTTCATTAAACAAATAAGATTTTCAAAACCAAGCTTGTCGTGTGTGAAAACGAAAATGTATCAACAGTGTATCTTACAAGTTTTATATGTGGAACTAAGATCTTTTCTTGAATATCTAAGCCAGTTTTATGCACAGTGTTTTGCAGTTACCTATTTTCATTCACTGTCTGAAATCATCCTTCCCATTGTTTATATGTTGATTTTTATGTGTAATCTAGTTCGTTTATTTTTCAGTTACTTTACTTTTTCCTGATTTGTTTCTTAAATCTTCTACTGCAATTTGTAGCTTCCTCATATCTTCCTTGTTACCACAGTCTATCTAATTTTGTCTTTATAGTTTTATAATTTCTCTGTCATTCTACCGATAATTCTGTTTACTGTGGTTCTGTTTTTAACACCCAAAAACTGAGATGCATTTCTTCCTGATTTAACTCATTAATAGTTCCATATCTATGTACGCTGCTTCATTAGAAACTAGTTTCCAGTGTCCAATTTTTGGGTATTTTTTGCTTAAGCATGTTCTGCTTATCATTGTTTCTATCTTGAAGAATGTGTCTATTTCAGCAGTGTTCGTTTTTCGAAAATGGCCTCACTCAAATATGTTATTTCTGGCTGTGTAAGTGTTTTTAGTGATTTAATTTTGCAGCTGGTCATAGGTCTTTTTTGTTGCATGTATTTTGTTGATATATTGTAGTTTCATCAGTTTGTTTATTCTATTACACCACATGTGTTTTTCATTGAAATCATATGTTATGATATCGCCAAAATATCTAAATTTTATTACGAATTAACAATGCAGTCCCATGGCTACGTCACTAATTTTTGTACTTTGGCATCTGTAGACAATGACTTGATCTACATTTACATACATGCTCCACAAACCACTGTATGGTGCACAGTGGAAGGTATCTTGTACCATTGCTTGTCATTCCCTTTACTATTCCACTCACCCATGGAATGAAGCAAAAACGACTGACTGTACGTCTGTGTATGAGCCCTAATTTCTCTTGTCTTGATTTCATGGTCCTTGCATGAAACGTATGCTGGTGGCAGTAGAATCATTCTACAATCAGCTGCAGATGGCAGCTCTCTAAATTTTCTCCGTTGTTTCACAAAAAGAAAGTTCGTCTTCCCTCCACGGATTCTCATTTGGGTTCATAGAGTATTTCCATAATACTCTCATGCTGACTGATCCCAAAGGTAACAAATCTAGCAGCATACCTCTGAATTGCTCTGGTATCTTCCTTTAATCCGGTCTGATGATGAACCCAAACACTCCAGCAGTACTAACGAATGGGTCACACTCATGTTCTATATGTAGTCTCCTTTATTGATCAACTACACTTTACTAGAATTCTCACAATAAAGCAAAGTTGACCATTCGTCTTTCCTACTACCGACCTTACATGTTCATTCCACTTCATATCTCTTAATGATGTTGCTGTGCCAAGCACGAAACTAGTCATACTGTATTAGAACAATAAATGATTTCTTTTTTGTTACATTTTTATACATTTAGAACAAGCTGCCATTCATCACACCAAATAGAAATTCTATCTAAGTCATCCTGTATCCTCACAGAGCTATTCGACATCAACATGTTCCCACACATTACAGTGTCATCAGCAAACAGTCATAGATTGTTGCTCATCCTGTCTGTCATATCATTTATATAAATAATGAGAGCAGTCCTATAACAATCCCCTTGAGTACTCCACAAAACACGTTTTTTTTTTTTTTTTTTTATGAACAAACGCCGTCCAGTACAACAAACTGAGCTATATTTCTTAAGAAGTCTACGAGCCACTCACACACCTGAGAACCTACTCTTGTATGTTTGAACCTTCATTAACCAGCCACAGCAGGGTAACACGATTTCTGAAAATCTAGGAATATGGAATCTGCCTATTGGTCTTCATCTGTGCTTTGTGTGGGAAGAAAGGAAATTCAAATGCATGATGCTTTCTAAATCCATGCCAATTTGTGGGCAGAAGTTTTTCTTTCTCACGGAAATTTATTATATTAAAACTCAGAATAATCTCAGAATTCCACAAAAAACCAATGTTACAGATAGTGGATGGAGAGAACAGCAAAAATAGCTTGAAGTTGTTGCACTAAACTTAGTAAGTTCATCAAAAATTAATTTTAAATTTAAATATAGGGTATATTAGTACAAAAACCATTCAAAAGCTGACAGTCGCTAATTAAGCAATGAAGACATTCTTATTGGGAATTTCTAGGGAGACACAGGAAAACAAGCAAGTGACTCACAGAATACACTGGATTGGAAGGCATACTTATTATTGTATTGAAAGCAGAATTAAGGTGGGTCGTATATGTGGTGAGCTAAATGGATGGTAGATGGGCTAGGGAAATTCTTTTCTAAACTTTAAGAGATAAGGAAATTTCTAAACTACTTCATGGAACCAGAATGAGATTTTCACTCTGCAGCAGAGTGTGCGCTGATATGAAACTTCCTGGCAGATTAAAACTGTGTGCCCGACCGAGACTCAAACTCGGGACCTTTGCCTTTTGCAGGCAAGTGCTCTACCAACTGAGCTACCCAAGCACGACTCACGCCTGGTCCTCACAGCTTTACTTCTGCCAGTATCTCATCTCCCACCTTCCAAACTTTACAGAAGCTCTCCTGCGAACCATGCAGAACTAGCACTCCTGAAAGAAAGGATATTGCGGAGACATGGCTTAGCCACGGCCTGGGGGATGTTTCCAGAATGGTTTTGTGATATCAAGAGCTGCAGTCTGGTTATGATTTTGGGGTGTTGTTGGTTTTTATTTTGTGGTATAGACAATTTCTGATGAGCTATGTAGGTGTAGGGAAGTGACAGATTCCTGTGGATATTGTGAGTGTAGTGGAATGTGGGAATTTTGTGTTTCTTGTCGTCATTTTGTGTGTTTAAATTAGTTTGTTCCCACCCAAAAACTCCCAATTTCGCATGCTGATCCCGTTAGTTTGATTATATTTTTGGAGGGAGATGTGTTTCTTGTTTTTATGTTGTTGCGTTTATGTAATGACGTCATAGGTGTCATATTGGAGACATTGAGAATGGTCATTTCCTCCATATTTGTGACGTCATGGGTCAAAGCAGATGTGTGGAATCGGACGCTTCTGTAATGTTTTATGATCTGTGTAAATAATTAACTTTTTATGATTTTTATTAAATGGTATGGCAAACTGCAGTTATGTAATGTGAGTGATGCTGTATTAACCTTAGGGACATAACAGTCACTAGCTGTACTATTTCTGTGAGTTCTATTGGAAAATTTGATACGAAAACAAAATTAAGCAATTGTTTTTCTTCCTCAGCTAACAGCTAACGATATGTCATACTCTTCTGCTGAGTGAATGAGAAAAATGAGAAATTTAAGAAGAGGGAAACTACAAAAAGTACAAATAAAACAAACACCACGATAAATGAATGTAGGGAAAAAGGGGGAATGAATATATCAGAGCAAAGCCAAATTTATTTCCTTACAAGAAACAAAGTTCTATTGGTAAAGGCACAGCCAGTGCATGAATACCTCTACCAAATTCAGCACAAAAGGAAGTCTGTGTGGGTAAAGAACTGTTTGAAGTTATGTTGGCAACATTTTATTCTCTGTAAAACCGATTGAAATTTCTGAGACAGATATAGAAGGGAACAAACTCATGAATTGAGAATCTGTTTTTAACGAAGCACTTAATATAAAAAATACGTACCACCTTCCTTAAAAATGAACGGGAATTTATTCGTTGTCAAAGCCTAGTGATATGGAGGAATATCAACTAAAAAAGGACAATTTCCTAAAAAATTGTTGTATTTGGGAAATACAATATCTGCATTTCCCTCGATTCTGTTATGTGAGCGACACACACATTATACAATTCTGTTTATTTCACATGGACTTAAAATAAAACTATTTAATTAACCTGTATTTGATTGTGACTGTGAAGGGAAAAAAAGCTTTATGTCTAAAGATTATTCAAGAGCAGAAATACTTGATTATGTTTGAGAAGAGATTTCATACATCTTTTTTCTGTTACATGAGTGCCAGTTTTGTTTTTTTAATACTATTCACGATGTGGTACAAGTAAACTACACAAAATACAAAGTAAAATTAAGCAAACCTGATCAGTAATAAGGTTACTTCACTGAAGCCTAGCATTTACTTCATTTAAGTTTATTCACAATTAAAAAGACAAATGTGAAACTATCAACTAATAGTATGAGTGGCAGTGGAGTGATCCATGGGGTACATGATACTGGTGAACATGAAAGGGAGGCAGCAGCATAATGGGCAAGCAATAATGAGGGAAAATACTTCATGAATAGTGTCAAACACTTAAATGTCACACACTAAACTACAAACAAATTATTGTTTTACTCACATTCATACAAATATGGTAAGGACAGTTCTGGTAGGACATAAATAATTTAGGAGTAAAGGAGACCCCACACACAGTTCATTCTGCCACAGCTGGCAATATGTTCCTCACAAGTTGTCTTACAATTACCGATACTCCACAATTTGATGAGTTTTATGCCACACGTTTCAACTGCTGGCTGATACAAACAAGGACTTTGATACATAATGTAATGCACCCTCAGTGTTACATTAAACGCTTATGTCTTTTCACATATTCTGTAGACAAAACAATCCAAGAGGGGACAAATTCTTCAAGGCTTGTCATCCCTAGGAACATTTTTCCTCATTTCTGATTCGCCCTGTACATGAATACATAGAACATAGTATATAAGCCTATTATTTTCAATAGCAACAGAAGACATACAAACATTCACTACTGTACATAATATAAAAAATTAGCGTCATTTTACTTCTATTTCTTTCTACTTATTGTAAAAAGTGTACTATCTGACAGTAGTGGCACTATGAGGTATTCGATAAACAACTATCCATTATGCTATATTTCATAAATAATGATTTCTTTACACACTCTCTCTCCCTCTCTCTCTCTTTTTCCACACACCTCCTGAATAACTGTAAGTCTACTGTAGACACATCACATGAACACATTTCTTTTTACCTGGGTCAAATGATGAAATGAGAAAACAAAATGAGGATGATACAAAATTACAGATACTCTCACAAATTGATTGCCAGGAATATGTTTAAGAAACAACGCAAACACTGCTAACAGAAACTGAACTGGTATCTTCGGTTTTGTATTTAAACAGTTCTTTTTTAAATAACGTAACTCAACATAACTCTCACCTGAAGATTTTCTTGGTCGTCGATGAGCAGGAAGCTGCTTCCGTTTGTGGCATTATCGTCGTTCTGCGATCCTAATTTTAAGCTCGTAAACTGATTTGTGATGGTGACGCCGTCTGTTCCGGGATGATACAGTTTTATGCTATCGTGGTTAACCGTGTTTCCCACTACCTGAGTTTCAGAGAGACTGTCATAAGACTGCATGATGGCCGGTAGCGGGCCTCGCCTTCCCTGTCGCGCCATCGACGGCTTATTTACAAACATATCCATGTGCCACCGTCAAAAACAATAGGCGGCTTGGCGTGCAAGCACTGTAACTTGCACAACAGAATTCCTGGCACGGAACCAGCCGCACCAAGACACTTTCACTAGTGACGACACCTCTCGGTACTAACGCCACTAACTGACCACTTCTCAAGCACCATTGAGTTTCACGTCTTTCTGAACTGTCTAAAGCGCAGTAGCCGTACGTTCCACCTTATCAAATATTACTTTTATGTTGCGCAATAATTTGTCGCTAGTATCCTGTCACCTCGCAATTAAGCATCTTTAGATTGGTTTGGATACTTATGAAACTTCTGGTCACGACAGGCTAAACACTATCTTCGAATTAATTTAATAATCAGATTTATTTATTTGCAACTTGTGTCCGATCATGTGTTTTTGAATAACTGTGGCGAGAAAAAGAAAAATAACACGGTGTTTCAGATCGACATGAAAATCGACCGTAGTAGTGGATAAACAACGATATAAATCGCAATTTTTGTATTAAGTGTTTCAAATGAGAAGCTAAGTGTGTACGCGAGAATAATAAAAGGTGAAATAAGACGAACTGATGTTTTCTGCAATATTGAAGCTTGTGAACTACTTTCAAGTGAAAATACACCCATTACCAATGCAGAGATGTGAGAATCTCAGGGCTGTTTTTGTACTGATGTGACATCATCAACGTATCTGTAGCGAACGCATTTCGCATTTGAGGGACATGTCTGCTTAAGTTCAGGAATACAAAACATATGGAATTTGCCATTAGCTATTTGAAGCTCATATTTAACAAAATGCTAAATATATTTCCTTGATCAAAGGAAGCTTTTCACCAGATAATGTAAACCAGCAGAAAGAAGACTGTGTCATGCCTGTGGATCATTCATGAGATGCTAACAAGAATTTCGAGCTGTCAGCCAATCCAATCGGCATTTCCGCTCTCGCGCTATGGGCCAAATCGAGCAATCGAATTCACTGATCGAGATGTGATTACACAACAGGTCTTGTCGTCGCGAATAGCTAAGCATGCAGTTTCCTTACGTTTTGAATCTGACAATATTAATTGAATCACAATTTTCCACAAACATTTATATAACCTTACGAATATCTTTTAAGACTTTATTTAATGACCAACTAAAAAAATGAAAATGATAATATTTATGATCGTATTTACGGCTGAGATATACACAATAAAGTAAATCTGGTGAAGGCGCAAAGGCGAGCTGGACGGCCACAGCACGACCCTTTAATGACATCCTCGAGATCAGGTAACTACATGTAAACGTACGTCAGGGCATTCCATTAGGAAAACTTTGCGTATTTGGAGATAACGTTGAACGCGGAGGTAAATAATGCATTATTTTACGGTATCCTCTGCTTATTTGGTTTGTTTTGTTGTAGGGTGCAAAAACAACTAAGGTCACACGCACCCATACCAGAACTTTAGGACACTAACACGGAAAAGAAGTTAAAAGCGACTACACGTTAAGCCCAATCGATGGAAGGAGAGAGAGCTAACAACAAGGACTTCCTTATGGAGGAAGGTCCACAAAACACGCTGTACATGCAACAGAGGTCCAGCACTAAAGATTAAATGTCCTTCGCCATATTGCTACGACGGATAAAAAGTAAAGCCGGGTTCAACAAAAGCGTCGCCACAGCCAGTGGCATACTGCAGTCGCATTGCACCTGGATGTGTGAACTCGCAGTTTTTAGTGGCGCAACTTAAGAGACGCAACTTTTGTCATACCACAAAAAGTTCAGCTTGGTTGTACTTTGTTGTTCCACTTTCCTACCATCACAGAGCCCTGGCGACAGTACTGCGAAACACGCGCATTCTGTCGCCGTTATCGTGCAGTAATTGTTGCTGTACTCCATTCGATTCGATGTGCTTTTGTTTTATTTCTGAAAAAATGTGTAAACAGTGGTCGGCAGGTACACACTTTCACAGCTTTTAGAACTACAAGAATAGCAGCTTATGTGTGATATTGCCGGCCGGGGTGGCCGAGCCGTGCTAGGCGCTACAGTCTGGAACCGCGCGACCGCTACGGTCGCAGGTTCGGATCCTGCTTCGGGCATGGATGTATGTGATGTCCTTAGGTTAGTTAGGTTTAAGTAGTTCTAAGTTCTAGGGGACTGATGACCTCAGAAGTTAAGTCCCATAGTGCTCAGAGCCATTTGAACCATTTCTTTTGTGATATTCACCAGCAGTGTGTGCGCGCCAGTGTGTGTGTGTGTGTGTGTGTGTGTGTGAGCAATATTTACAAACCAATGACATATCCCACGAAGGAATAAATAAATAAAGTTTATACATGTAACCAAAAAGGCGAGTCGTATGAAGATCGTAATTTGTGAGACCAAGCATTGTATAAATTGTGGGTGATATGCAGGAAATAGCTCCAGAGTGCGATGTGGCAGCTGTTAAACTAAACATTAGTTATTCGAAATGCCTATATCAACGGATATAGTAAGATTCTGAAATCTTGGAAGAGTGGTGCGTCTGCAGATGATATTTACATGCCAGCTGTTAGTTAGTTTTCCATTGCAGGCAGCACTTTCATCTCTGAGTGTTATTTCTTTTATGAATGTGTTCGTTTCCCTTGATTTATCACTGTCCGAAATCTATTTTCGGGTCCAACATTTGGGTTTGTATTCCTTGCATTTTACTCATGTCACAGCCCTAAGGCCATAAAGTGCCCTATAACATTCATAAATTCTCATCTGCTTCTATGTAGAATTTGTTGCATTCTGTGTGAACGGAAGCTCACGATATCACTACAACAAGCCACAAGCTGTGGCGCCACATTAGACGTCTGTGTGGACCTGGCTTAAAAACGCATCGACAGTTGGCGCGCCGTTCGTTGTAACGGGCGAAACTCAAGACGGCAAACATACATAAGAACGTAAATGGTTAAAAAAAGGGTTTTCGGTCAGGGAATGGCGAACAGTCAAAAGTTAATGACAATGAGCACAGAGTGGTGGGGGATCACCACTTAGCAATTGGTGATGGCTAAAACGACAATGCCCAGTACACAACCTAGCTAAAATGTTTCACAAGCTGCGACACAGTCGCGAATACAAAGTCTGCTATATGTAATTTACCTACTGTATTTTCATCATACTATGGTTCCTACGTAAATGAAGAATACATCTAAGACCACAGCAGCGACATCTATGACGCATCTAGGCAAGCATATTTCTGGTAGTTACCGCACTTCAGTATGTTTGTACAGTAACGCCAGTTGTAAAATGACTGTGTGGACGATGTGGCCTATTTTACACGATATTTTAGCTCTACATGTCGCTGCTTTGCTGAGTATATTTGTGTGTTTTGACGATGCCATTGTGGCTTTATCACATTAGGGCATGGTGTATAACAAGTACGTCTTACCTTATTTTATCTGTACATTCCCAGTTTGTATCAGAGTATATCGTGATAGGAAATATTGTATTATTTTGAAAGATAGACTGCCCACTATATGTATATTTTTATAATGTAGATCTGGTCATTACTAACTGAAACCGGTCATTGTCGAAGGACTTTATACTGTGATCAAAGTCTGGAATAGAAAACATTTGACTAGCTAAAATGATCTCCTTGTGTCGATAGGGCCAAGAGAGGGTTGTCCAAACCACTAGGAGAGGTTTTATTTCCTGGAGCTTGTTCCCATGAAGGGAAGACCAGTAGTGATGCCGAACTGACACCATCTGCTGACAGACAGTAACACAGAGATCACTGGAAGGAATAAAACGACTAGAGGGCTGAGGTAGGAGGACTGCAGCCATGGCAGCAGTGTAAGCAGCCTCCATTTCCCATCAGACCGATGTGATCAGGAGCCCACATAAACATCACAGTGTCTCCCTCAAGAGTGAGCAAGTGGATGCTTTCTTGGACCTGTCGCACTAAGGGACAGACTGTGTACAGCACACAAAGGCTGAAGGGCACTGAGAGAATTGGAGCAGATGACACAATTGAAAAGCCTACATCGCTGGATGTACTGCATGGCCTGATACAGGGTGAAGAGCTCTGCTATAAATACTGAGCAGTGTTCCAGAAGCCAATACCGAAAATCGTCAGTCCCAATGACGAAGGCACACCCGACACCACGATCAGACTGAAAGCCATCAGTGTTCACAAAGGTACTTCCACTAAGTTCTATGCAAAGGTCAAGATAAGGGGCTGTTCTGTCAGGCTATTAAAACCCCAGAGCACATTCCCAGAAACATCCCATACATGTTGTCCAAGGAAGGGGAAAAAGAATAGCAGAAGGATATAGACATACAGCACAGAGAGGGAAGAGGTGGTACAACGGCTAGGGCCCTGTGGTAGCCAAGCACAAACTCATCAAAGGGTGGTGAGCCCCCCGCGACGGTCCTCTGGTTGTGTTATAATCACACTTGCTCCATATCATTTCAAAAACGATTGCTTCGCCTTGCTTATGTTGAGTATGAATAAAGGAAGATTATAATTTAATGTCCCATCGACAGGAGGTCATTACAGAAGAAGTATAAACTCGGAATCGCAAGGATGGGGAAAGAAAAAGATCCTGCCCATGTCACAGAAACCTTTCCTGGCATTTGCATAGAGCAATTTTTGCTGCTCCAGTGTATGTTGGATTTGCTCAACATCTTTAGATGTGTTAACATTATATTCCAAGCAAGTGAAATTCAAAAGATAACTGAGGACAAATATCAGTTCATGTTGGCCAAGAGGAATTAAATAAACACACAAAACTTTAATTTTTCATAAAAATTCAGCTCTGACTTCGAACAGACAGCATGAAACACTAATATTCTTTGATTACAGTTCGGGTTTGATGAAATGTTATTAGATAGAAAAATACACTTTTGCACATGTGTTTTGCTAATTATTTACGTTTTGAAACAGATAAACCTGACTGGTTACCCAATCAATTTATTTTTAAATCGACATCTTAGTTTTTTATTTATTTTAGTGTCATATAATTATGAATGTATTATTTTATATATTTAGTATCGACTTAATTTCTTTGAAATTTTCAAATTCTTTGCTGGTTCAGTTTTTAACATTATGCGTAACGACATCTTTGTCAGTATTGCTGGATAGTAGGGTTATAAAATGAAACCTAGACTGAAAAAATAAACAACTGAAGGGTTCAGAGAGCTGTAGTCATAAGCCACACTGTAGTCGAAATTGAGATATTCACACTATCACATTCTTAACGATGCCCTTCTCATCTTGGATTGAGGAAGTTCTTTCTCCAACAGGAGGCAGGTGATAACATAGTGCCACCTGGGGTGTTTTTCAGAAGGTACATAGTCACAAGCCACATCAAAATGGCTGAATGCTCATGAAGGTCTGAAGGTGGTTCGCACATTCTAGGTGTAAATGAGGATTCTGATCCTTTTGACAGTGATGGTGATGAGTCTTGGTGTCCATCAAGCAACAGTACTAGCTCAGACGATGTTTTGGTAAGTATACAAAAATATTTTTTTCCTGGTGATGACTGATCAGTGGCTTGTGACTTTGTTTCTCGTAACATAGCTGTCACGGTTGATCGTCGTCTTTTGCGTAAATGAGAAACTTTAGAGACTAATTTTAATGACCACTGATTGCGGTAATAATATAGTTTTCATGGCTACAAACTTGTAAGAATATTTTTATTATCAATGGCATTTCAGCGGCATGTAATGATTTGTGTGGCTTGTGACATCTCACAGAAGTCCTGTGACTATTTTTCTATTCATATTACAGCTTGAAATAAGTAGAGCAAATGAAGTGTCGTCCTAGAAACCAAGCTCTTCAAGGAAAAGAAAGCGTAATATTGATCAGCGGAAAAAAATTAAGGCAAAACGTTTACGTAATGCTGGTCAGCAGTATGTTTCTTCTAAAACCAACAAGACAGCATCTATGGGAAGTCCCTGTAGTTGTTCAAGTAAATGCTATATGAAACTATTCGGAGAAGAAGAAAATATTTTCCACTTGTTTCGGGAGATAGGAAACTTTAATGCCCAGAATACTTACCTGGCGTTTTGTATGAAAATTGCACCAAAAAGCGAAGATTCGTTTCGCTTTTTTTTAAAACATGAATGGATCACTTTTCATAAATTTACTTTACCTTGTTCTGCTTCACATTTCTGTCTTTCACAGCTATCCAAAAAAGACTACAAAGCAAATTTCATCTAGAGTTGTGACATTTTCATACAATGTGAAAGTAAATGGAATGGAAGTCATAATTTGCAAGCAAGCTTTCCTCAGGGTTCATGGCTTACAGAACCACACAAGAAGAGTGAGGAATTTGCAACAGCAAATGAAGTTGGATCATGCAGTTCCAAAAGAAGATGGAAGAGGTTTGTATATTACATTTTAAGCAAATAAAATAATGTTGATGCATAATAATAACACGAAATATCAACTCATGTGACCTTTTCTTTCTGGCGAACATGACAATCAACATGTAGAAACTATGCAAGTTGTCAGAGACTTCCTCAATGCTGTACCAAAATATAGCAGTCACTATAGCAGGCAGCAGAACCCCAAAAAGTATATTTTGGATGTGATCTCACAATTACATTCTTATTTCGGGACAAATACTCTGGATACTGCAAGAAAAATGGTGCCCCTACTGTATCACAAAGCAAATTCAGGGCAATTTTTGTGTCCAAATTTAACACAGGCTCCAAACGGCAGAAAAGCGGCACCTGTTCAACATGTGATGCCTTTCTAACAACGACAAAAAACCCAAAATTACGTGCAGAAGAAATTACACAAAGGAAAAAACAAAGTGAGCTGCATCTAAGAAAGGCTGATAGTGGGCAAAATATGATTGTGTCTTCAAATTCTCTGGCTAAAGAGAATGTGAAAGAGCACCACGTAACAGCAATGGACATGTAACAAACCTTTCTCACGCCAAATCTAACAGTTGGCCCAGCATTCTACAAGAGAAAAATACGGATGTGTAACTACAGTATCCATGATTGTGGGTCAAATAAGGGATACCTGTTTCTGTGATGGACAAAGGAAGGGGTTCAGATGAAGTTGGGAGCTGTTTATCAAAATATTTGAAGGTAACTAATACTCAAGCCAAAAATCTCCACATAATTACAGATAACTGCAAGGGCCAGGCAAAGAATTGGTCTCTTATTGCCCTGGAAAGGACTCTCATTGCCACCAAAAGATTTGGTTGGTCATACTAGACATCCTTGCGATCGTGATTTTGGCCGCATTGAAATTTATGCAAGAAACAGACGTGTAATAGTATACACGTGAGATGAATGTGCGGAAGCAGTCAAATTTGCTAGTCCAAAAAATTTCATTGTGACGAAAATGCACAGACAAGACTTCAGAAGCTTGAGCGATCTGAAGTTATTAATCTCGGTAAACACTCTATTCAGATCTGGATATCCCATTCGTTTTAGTGGAGCAACACAATTTAAGTTTGAGTATAAAGACGCCTTCACGCTAAGTGTGAAGTACTGCTCCTCAGATATAGGAACCTTCACATCAGTGGATCTACATAGCAAGAGGAAAGGAAGACCTGCTGAACCAGATCTATTTCAGCTGCCAACAAAATGTAGAAAGCCACTTGA
This sequence comes from Schistocerca nitens, assembly GCF_023898315.1. Lineage (NCBI taxonomy): Eukaryota > Metazoa > Arthropoda > Insecta > Orthoptera > Acrididae > Schistocerca > Schistocerca nitens. Next base: position 51,910,038 of record NC_064623.1, on the reverse strand, counting down.
AATTAATCAGCAAACGATTGATGACATACTGTCTCTTATTGCATACATACCTGCAGCATATCAAAGCTTGTTTTGGTTATGTGCTGGAAATAATGTGAATGATGATGACATAGAAGAACTTCCTTGATTTCACATTCACATTGTAAAATAAGTTATTAGACTGACTTATCTGTTATGTATCTGTGTATGTTAAAATGCAAAAATTGTTAAAAATTACTAGTTGTTATATAATTTTAAAAATAAAACCTTAAAAACATATTTTGCGTTCCAAATTATTTTCAGGGAGACACAGTCATAAGCCATTTTCGACCACATCATAAATTAAAATGATTCTCAAATTAATATTACATAACAGAAAGAAGATAGTGTATTTTACACAAGGTTTGCAATGTAGTAAAGTATAATTAAAAGCAAAAAGGATGTGTCTATTTTGCCTTCAACTTTTTTATACTCCCATGAAACTTCCAAGTTGCTGTATCTCAAAACTAGATGAATGTGGCTTATGACTACATCTCTCCAACCCCTTCAATTGGTGAAATGAGTGGCAAAAAAGTATTTTTTCCAGATAAAATACAAATTTTCTTACTGATTCCAAACAACTCATCTCTCTTTACCGGACTTGCCTTAATACTGTTTACTAAATAATATCCCTGAGGTGAGTTAAGCTCTAGAGACAGTGGATAACATATGGCTCTTTCATAGTTTTGGCTTCACGTGGACATAGGGCCAAATTGTACATGCCTGCATTCATACCCAGCTGCTTAACTCATTGCAAAAGATGCAGCCTATAATGGTTTAGTCTAATAATGGAAGCATTGTCATGTAATATGAATTTTTAAATAAAAACAAGTTGTAATGCAATTGAATAATAATAATAATAGTAATAATAATAATAATAATAATAATAATACACAAACCCAGCTAAGTGTCGCCCCATAACATGCCTACCAACAATATACAAAATATTAACTTCAGTAATTACACAGAAATTAATGACACATACAACACAAAACAAAATTATAAATGAAGAACAAAAAAGGTGTTGCAAAGGAGCAAGAGGATGTAAAGAGCAACTGATAATAGATGCAGAGGTGACATATCAAGCTAAAACTAAACAAAGGTCGCTACACTACGCATACATTGATTACCGAAAAGCTTTTGATAGTGTAGCCCACTCATGGTTACCACAAATATTGGAAATATACAAAGTAGATCCTAAATTGATACAGTTCCTAAACATAGTAATGAAAAATTGGAAAACCACACTTAATATCCAAACAGATTCAAATAATATCACATCGCAGCCAATACAGATTAAATGTGGAATATACCAAGGAGACTCATTAAGTCCTTTCTGGTTCTGCCTTGCTCTGAACCGACTTTCCAACATCCTAAATAATACAAATTATGGATACAATATTACTGGAACATAGCAACACAAAATCACACATTTGCTATACATGGATGACCTAAAACTACTGGCAGCAACAAATCAACAACTCAACCAATTACTAAAGATAACAGAAGTATTCAGCAATGATATAAATATGGCTTTTGGAACAGACAAATGTAAGAAAAATAGCATAGTCAAGGGAAAACACACTAAACAAGATGATTACATATTGGATAACCACAGTGACTGCATAGAAGTGATGGAAAAAACAGATGCCAAAAATATCTAGGATACAGACAAAAAATAGGAATAGATAATACAAATATTAAAGAAGAACTAAAAGAAAAATCTAGACAAAGACTAACAAAAATACTGAAAACAGAACTGACAGCAAGAAACAAGACAAAAGCTATAAATACTTATGCTATACCAATATTGACCTACTCATTTGGAGTAGTGAAATGGACTAACACAGACCTAGAAGCACTCAAAACACTTACACGATCACAATGCCACAAATATAGAATACATCACACACATTCAGCAACAGAAAGATTCACATTAAGCAGAAAGGAAGGAGGAAGAGGATTTATCGACATAAAAAACCTTCATTATGAACAGGTAGACAATTTAAGAAAATTCTTTATAGAACGAGCAGAAACTAGCAAAATACACAAAGCAATCACTCATATAAATACATCGGCTACACCATTGCAATTTCATAACCACTTCTACAACCCTTTGGATCACATAACATCAACAGATACGAAGAAAGTAAATTGGAAAAAGAAAACACTACATGGCAAGCACCCGTATCATCTGATACAGCCACACGTCGATCAAGACGCATCCAACACATGGCTAAGAAAAGGCAATATATACAGTGAGACGGAAGGATTCATGATTGCAATACAGGATCAAACAATAAACACCAGATATTACAGCAAGCATAGTATTAAAGATCCAAATACCACAACAGATAAATGCAGACTTTGCAAACAACAAATAGAAACAGTAGATCACATCACAAGTGGATGTACAATACTAGCAAATACAGAATACCCCCAGAAGACATGACAATGTAGCAAAAATAATACATCAACAACTAGCCATACAACATAAACTAATAAAACCACACGTTCCCACATACAAGTATGCACCATAAAATGTACTAGAGAATGATGAATACAAATTATACTGGAACAGAACCATTAAAACAGATAAAACAACACCACGTAACAAACCAGACATCATACTCACCAATAAAAATAAGAAATTAACACAACTAATAGAAATATCCATACCCAATACAACAAATATACAGAAGAAAACATGAGAAAGAATTGAAAAATACATCCAACTGGCTGAGGAAGTCAAAGACATTTGGCATCAGGATAAAGTTGACATCATACCAATTATACTATCAACTACAGGAGTCATACCACACAATATCCACCAGTACATCAAGGCAATATAGCTACATCCAAACATATATATACAACTACAGAAATCTGTAATTATTGATACACATTCAATTACCTGAAAGTTCCTAAATGCAATGTAACATATACCGTATAGTTAAATGATCAAGGTCTGTGTCACTTTCCATTTTTAACCAGACATAACGTCTGAGAAAGGATAGAAATAATAATAATAATGATAAAAGGGTTATATTGCATGAGATAACTGATGTAAATGACACTAACAGGTTTAAGCTGAGTGAACTGGCGATTTACTCAGTCATTCAAAGCAATGAAAACATTAAAATGATGGTCTTGGAATAATTAGCTTAAGCCCGAAAATAAAATAATAATAGTATTCAACTGCAGAAAAGTTCGCTTCAGTGCATAATTAGAATGGTAGCAAAAGTCTACAAATGCTAGTTAAACATCACCAATATGCAAGAAATAGAGTTCCATGTTGTTGAACAAAACACAAAAATTTTTTCCAGCTTGTAAATATGTAAAGTTCACTATGGTGATCAACACATTAAAATTCACAAAATCATTAGTAGACTCCTACACTCTCTCCAGTACTAACTTCAAAATGGAACCAAAAGGAGTTTACGTTTATGTTTAAGTTCCAGCCACCTCTCAGAGTGTAAATGCCACTTGGCTCGCAATTTTATTAAATAAGAAAGGAAGATCTCTCTAGGCTGCTTGATGCCTAAAATCTATCACTTTTACAAGTCCAAAATTGCACTATCAACTAGCCAACATGTAACCTAAAGACCAATCCATAAATACTGATTGCCAGATGTTGAATGACCAGGAGCGATTGCTCACTCATTTTTTAAGCACTCAGTTTCTCATCGAAAATTTATAAAATATATAAAATAAATCACCATTCAAAATATTTGTAAGCTACAAATATGACACATATGTTATATGAAAGGCCTTTCGCTTCTGGTCTCCCTCATACCACACAAATTATTCTGTACTTAAAGGTTTAAGCATAATCAATTAAAACATGAATTTTGTGCATGCACACTCGTTCCAAATAACAAAGAAAAAGTTGTTAAAACAAATAAAACAACATAGTTTGCTGCTCAAGAGGAGCATCTTTTTAGGCACTATTCAGTGATGGTTACATGCAAATTACTACTTTCAAATGATGAGTGTCTTTAATATTGGCTGAATTAATATATAATTAAACAAACTAAAAATTAAATAATAAGCCAGACATATGTTACATGATTAAGTAGGGAGAGGTAAAAGGACTGCTATGCTGCATTTATTTCCTATGTAACTGTGGACAATATGATGATCTGACACAGTTACAGAATTTAAAAAAAAAATGTATAACATATAAATAAATAAAATATGTGTAAATGTGTATGTGGATTTCAGTGATTATAGCTATGTAGTTTCCTAAGCTATTATCCAGTACCTTGTTTTCTAGATTGCATGAACCATTTAACTGTAATTCATTTTTAATGGTTTTTTGTAAGATTATTCATTTACTGTGATCTAAGTTGTGTAGACATCAGTTTATTGGGAAAATTTTTAGTAATGTTTCGTTTATCTATAAAGGAGACCACATATAGAACACTGGTGTGACCCATTCTTGAGTAATGCTCCAGTGTTTGAGATCCCCAGTAGGTCAAACTAAAGGAAGACTTCAAAGCAGTTTAGAGGTGTGGTGTTAAGTTTGTTCCTGTTAGGTTCAGTTGAAATACAAGTGCTATTAAAATGCTCCATGAATTCACATGGGGTTCCCTGGAGGAAAGACGAAGTATTTTTTTCTGAAACGCTATTGAGAAAATTTAGAGAAATGTCAATAGCAGCTGACTGCAGAACGACTGTACACTTGCCAACGTATATTTTACATAAGGACCGCGAAGACAATAGAAATTAGGACTTGTGTGGAGGCACATAGACATTTGTTTTCCTCTCGCAGCATTTGGGAGTGGAGCTGGGAAGGGAGTGGCATTTAGTGGTATAAGGTACCCTCCGCCATGCACCATGTGGTGACTCGTGGAGTATGTTTGTATACGTTGATGGAGATTAGAATGCGATTTCTGGATGGGATTCCGACTGCGCAATCAATCCCTATAGACGAGCCGTTATTGCATTGGGTACAGCCATCGATCTCAGGGAGGTCTTGCAGTTATCACTTGGACACACAAGTAGCTGCGTTGACAAATAGCTAAGGCCACGTCCTATGTGAGCGATAGAAGCAACCGACAGCACACGACAGCTTCAGGCGACAAAAGACGACTGCTGATATAACTTCAGAAATGTCCTAGGTTGGCGACATCACAGGCTATCGTGAGCTACCACTGGCGACATTCGAATTAAATTGTGTTTGAGTCTTATCGATACAGCAGGCCACCAGGCTAGCCCAGATACAGACCAATCAGCCTGCTGCCATCCATATCGAAGATTTTCTAGCGTTGCTGCCTCTGGATCATGGGGTCCCAGGTTTAATTACTGGCTGGGTTGGGGATTTTTCTCTGCTTGGGGTCTAGGTGTTTTTGTTGACCTCATATTCTGATCATCAGCATCATTCATGAAAGTGGCTGGATTGGACTGTGTAAAAATATTGGACTGTGAAAAAGCTGGGACTTTGTACAGGTGCTGATGACTGTGCAGTTGAGCATCCCACAAACCAAACATCATTATCATCATCATCATCATCATCGAAGATTTTCGAGCGTCTTTGCGCGAGAAGACTGCGCCGCCAGGGGAGAAGGCCTGCTTCCTGAAGAGCCGTTCGGGTTCCGCAAAGGGCACTAGACACAGTTGCAGCTGCTGCCGCTTGTGAAGCAGACGATGGTGGGTGCTGCAGCGTCATGAGTACATAGGTGCTTCTGGACTGTGTGTGGCACAACTGCCTTCTGTACAAGTTGCTTGTGCTTGGGGTGCCAGTGTCGCACATCCGCCTGCTCCAATCGTATCTACACGAACGCGCATTTCACATGCGAGCCGATGGTACGTAAACAGCATGTGTCGCCGCCTGCAGCTCGCTTCCGACGAATTCGAAGTTTGGGCCACCAAGTGTCGGCTCAAATTCGATGCAAGCAAGAGCCCGGCGGTGATATTCATGTGGAAGAAGGTGCCAGCGTTCATCTGGCCAGTGCAGATCATAGGACCACGCACTGGTCGGTGTCTCGGTGTTACACTGGACAGTGGCCAGATGGGAAGGCGCACATCCAGGAGGCGTGGGCAGAGCCGCTGGCCAGCATGGGACTTCTTTACTCGCTGTTCATTCCAGAGACGGCACTACCACCAGACTGCAGCAGGGCGCTGTACCTAACGCTCATCAGGCCTGTGTTGTCCTACGTCGCCGGAGGAAACGCGGACGACACGTCGTTGAAGATGCTCCAAACCGTGCGGAGCAAAGCCCTCAGGCTGCCACTGCAACTGCCACGAGATTTCCTCACGAGGGAACTGCACCAACTCGCCGGAATACAGCCGCTAAAACAACGCACCTGGCAAACAGCAACGCGACTCTATGCGACAACGCGGGAGTCCGAAAATCAACTTGTCAGTGGCCTGGGCAACCAGATGTACTGGCGGCCGACCACACGCTGGCCGGACATGCTGCGCGAGTAGCGACCACGCACCAGCAGCAAAAGAAGCGACGAAGTCCATAAAGCAGTGACACCGAGAAGAAAATCCGAAATGAGAAGAAATAAACACCGTAGGCAGCAGTAGGAACAGCAGTACAAGCTGGTTAACCTGCGTCCCACCGAGACAGCAAACCGCGTGAAGTCACAACGGACGACTCTACAGCAGGCGTGACAGTGAAAACAACAGCGACAGCTTGAGTCTCCTTGGCAAAGTGCTGGAGCAGATGCGACGGCTGCTATGAAATACTTATCATCCGATTTTAAGGAAACTATTTGGTGAAAAAAAATTGAATATTTCGTATCTTACAGCTCAATATCTTCACTCGACGAAGGACAGACTTTATTTTGTTATTTGTCACAGTTTCGTGCTGCACGAAACTAAGTAAACGACTACGCGAAATTGTTAAGAGTTTGCAGAGCTAAAACGCATGGCATAGATTTTGTGTATAGTTCACTTTTGGCCATATTTCCTACGTATGAAATGTAGCCAACATATCGAAATTGTATTTCAAGTTGAGAAGGGAACGACGTGTCTCATAATACCCGAGAGTTTGGAGTGTTTACGTGGTGGATGGGTCTTGCCCATTGCGCCCAGTTCTTTCCCTGTGCATTGGGAATCATGTAGACGTTAAAATTGTCTTATTTCATGAACGGTTCAAGATATCGAAACGAAGATATTTGTAAATGGCAGTACACAAACAGGACGTATTTTGTCGTATGGTTAATACAAGAAACGATTTGGGTCAATATCTGAGTGGAGCGAAAACAAGACCCACCATAAATTACACAATGCGCTGATGTCCTAATTTTCATAGGCAAAGAGTGGGTAATGGACAAATGGGATGTAAAATTTATCAACACGAAGTCTAGTTTTGCAAACAAATATTTAATTATTTGAAAGCAATCAGGGTAATAAAGGAAAGCTTAGTGATTTCAGGGAAAACTGAAATATTTCATGAACAGCTGCTGCTAACTATGTAAATGAAGTGTCAAGAAGTTCATTCCCTCAAGGCCTAGCAATTCTGCGCTTAGAAAGATACATTGGTATGATATTTAACTGTAAAAAAGACTTCTGTTGAATCAAAAGCTAAATTTAGTGCATTTCGAGAACATAAGATTCTAGGAAGGCAAATGAAGTATGAATAAGATCATGCTTTCTGAATCAAATATAAAAATAAAATATAAACGAAAAAGAAATCGATCATACTTTTTGTGAAATGATTTGTCTAAAAGAAATAAAATAGATTAGAGAAACATTTGATGTGCCTGTAAATGATGCTCGAAATCATGTACAGCAAATAAGATCCATCAAATGTTTTTCTGATCTCTTTTATTTCTTATTTTAGACAAATCATTTCACAGAACATTTTACCTTTGTTTCAAAAGTTTTGAAGGGTTATTTTCGTAGACTATTTAGGTTAATAATGCAGTCAAATAAGAAACACTCATCTTTAACTCATTGATGTTCTAATGTAGTGCGCAGCTCGTGGTCGTGCGGTAGCGTTCTCGCTTCCCACGCCCGTGTTCCCGGGTTCGATTCCCGGCGGGGTCAGGGATTTTCTCTGCCTCGTGATGACTGGGTGTTGTGTGCTGTCCTTAGGTTAGTTAGGTTTAAGTAGTTCTAAGTTCTAGGGGACTGATGACCATAGATGTTAAGTCCCATAGTGCTCAGAGCCATTTCTAATGTATCTGTGCTCATCTGCACATATTTGAAATACCTGTCTGGTGATCTTCATAGTTGATCAAATAAATTATGAATTCTCCATGATGATTCCTCCCATTATGAATTACATACACAGTGCTCCTTTATCATCTTATTTGATTCCCCCCTAATTTTGTTGCCTTAATCTCAAGCTACAATATTCTACGGTCTATAGGCACCACTCTTTACAAACAGCTGGTTGGCTATTGTAGACATCTTGTAGTGGTAATTCGTAGCTCCCACACAGGATAGTGGAGGATGTAGCTCCATGCTGCTGCTTGTAGCAGGAATATCATTCACCAAAATGTCATGCAATGTGGTTCACTTCTCTTGCTAATGAAGTAATACTGATCAGAACAGCCACTATGAAACTCAATGTTGTGACCACACCAGAATTTATTCAGAACAATGTCCTTCAAATACAGCTTCAGATATCCTGAATGTCATGGACTGTAGTTCACTTCTGTTGCTGATGAAGCGCGCCCCCGCGCGCCTGCTCGTGTGTGTGTGTGTGCACACTTCCCTCTACTGCTGGGCTGTGTATCTAGCACAGCGCACAACTGCAAGCTATGTCGGTGACTTCTGTCGAGGCTCCCCATGAAAGCGACGTTTACGGCTAACTGGTGTGGCAACGGGTTCAAGAAAACATAGCTGCTAGCAGAGACTGACAGAACTTTCTTGTGAGTGAACAGCTGTGCGGACTGCGAATCTCAGTAAACGTCTTTCAGGATATTTGCAGCTATATTTGAAGGGCACTGCTCTGAAGAAATTTTGGTGTGGTCACAACATTGAGTTTCATAGTGGCTGTTCTGATCAGTGTTACTTGTCAGTGCATGTTATGAGAGGTTGTGTCCTGGAATAGAATATCACATTGTATCTTAATGTTCTTTTAATATCATTTATGATTATTATAAGTTCATTGTTTCTTTACCTGGCTAAGAATAAAAGGTTCTGACCTGTTCTGAGTACTTCCAAGATACAGTAAGATTTTATTAACTGGTTACTATATGTATTTTAGTGTAATATTTAATCTGTTACATGATTTATGGAAGGTGGCCACATATTGCTATTAATTATAACGTCAAAGCTGTATGCTACTGTTGGCATCATATATTATTTCAGTTTAAGATTTCTCATTTTCAGCCATGCTGTTTTAAGAAAAACAAGTTTCTTTTATGTCAGAATAACTGAAGCTAAAAAATACACATATATGCTGACAAACTTTGTGGATGTAACTTAAAAGTATATCACTGAGGTTATGTATTGAATCAATTTTGTGAGGGTAGCATATGACTCGAATTTTCTCTAGGATTAATTGCAGTGTTATTTTGTGAGCTTCTTTTCTGTGATTGTTAACTTCGGCTATTTGAATTTTATGAAGGGAACCTTTGAACCAGGTGTAAAATTTTGAACTAGTTTACTGTTATTGTAATAAACTGTTAAAAGAGTAATTTGTTCAGAATCAACCTAGCACATTCTACATTTTGTACCATGCTCACTACTGATCAATATACAAAATGTTGATGGCATTGTTTCTACCTAATTATTGTGTAAACGCTGAAATATTAAAATTCTGCATATAAAAGCATGCCAGTTTGACACTTTCTGCATGTTGCCTTCAGTGCTGGAACACTGTCATCGCATGCTCGAAGCATACAGAAACAGTGGCTTGACTGATGAGTGATGGTACCGAGGTTCAGATCACATACAGTCATCTGTATTTAGATTTCCGGTGATTCCCCTATATTGCTTAAACCCTTAAGTGGGTATTTTCTGTGTGCACTTCTCAGCCTCAGTGGGCAGTTTCCCCTTACTGCTGCATGGCACAGTCCTGAAATGTGCCTTTTTAACTCATTAAAATATTTATTTGTTGTTTTAATATGGTCTGGTCACATTAATGTGACCACCAGATGTGCAGGAAGAGAGTCAGTGAGGTTCTGAAAGGTACTGACACGGATGCGCAGCCTTGCAAAATCCAGTGCTTTGACCAGCTGCGCTATGTTTCTCGGTTGACCATCCATGTCGTGAAAGGCCTGATCGAAGTGGTCCCACTGCTTCTCGAATGTGCTTAAATCTGGGGAGCTTGGCAGCCAGGTGAGTATGATAAATTAACTCTGGTGCTCTTCGAACCATGCACATTACACTGTGAGCTTTGTGACATGTTATGTTGTCCATTTGGTAGGTGCCATTATGCTGAGGAAAAAACAAACTGCATGTAGGGGTGGACATGGTCCTCAAGGATAACTGCATAACTATGTTGATCGACTGTGCCGTCCAGAATGACAAGACCACTCAGGGAATGCCATTAAAACATTGGCCAGACCATAATACACCCTACTCAGGTCTGGACCCTTGAAACGATTGATGGAGGGCCATACACATTAACTACCATCTGTCTGATGGAGTATGAAAACGTGATTCATCTGAAAAGGCCATCCATTGGCGTGTAAATTCCAGCCTTTGTGGCAGATGACCAGCAGTTAGCATGGGTGCATGAACCAGGCACCTGCTACAGATGCCCATATGCAGCAGTTTTTGCTGAACAGTCGTTGAGGTGACACTGTTGGTAGCCTCCTGGTTCATCTAGACGGTCAACTGTGTTCAGTGTCGGTTCTGAGTAGCGCCATTTTCTCATATACGATATACTCTAACCATGGCAGCACGCAAACGGTTTATATACTTAGCCGTTTTGGAAATGTCTCCAACATTGGCCTGAAAATGAATGATCAAGCACTTTTGGATGTCAAATAAATCGCTTCATTTCCTCGCTACACCAAATACTGCACTGTTTGCTGTATCTCACGCCCCCCCCCCCCCCCCAAACCCGTTTTATACAGGGTGTTACAAAAAGGTACGGCCAAACCCTCAGGAAACATTCCTCACACACTAATAAAGAAAAGATGTTATGTGGACATGTGTCCGGAAACGCTTAATTTCCATGTTAGAGCTCATTTTAGTTTCGTCAGTATGTACTGTACTTCCTCGATTCACCGCCAGTTGACCCAATTGAAGGAAGGTAATGGTGACTTCGGTGCTTGTGTTGACATGTGACTCATTGCTCTACAGTACTAGCATCAAGCACATCAGTACGTAGCATCAACAGGTTAGTGTTCATCACGAACGTGGTTTTGCAGTCAGTGCAATGTTTACAAATGCGGAGTTGGCAGATGCCCATTTGATGTATGGATTAGTACGGGGCAATAGCCGTGGCGCGGTACGTTTGTATCGAGACAGATTTCCAGAACGAAGGTGTCCCGACAGGAAGACGTTCGAAGCAATTGATCGGCGTCTTAGGGAGCACGGAACATTCCAGCCTATGACTCGCGATTGGGGTAGACCTAGAACTACGAGGACACCTGCAATGGACGAGGCAATTCTTCGTGCAGTTGACGATAACCCTAATGTCAGCGTCAGAGAAGTTGCTGCTGTACAAGGTAATGTTGACCACATCACTGTATGGAGAGTGCTACGGGAGAACCAGTTGTTTCCGTACCATGTACAGCGTGTGCAGGCACTATCAGCAGCTGATTGGCCTCCACGGGTACACTTCTGCAAATGGTTCATCCAACAATGTGTCAATCCTCATTTCAGTGCAAATGTTCTCTTTACGGTTGAGGCTTCATTCCAGCGTGATCAAATTGTAAGTTTTCACAATCAACATGTGTGGGCTGAAGAGACTCCGCACGCAATTGTGCAATCACGTCATCAACACAGATTTTCTGTGAACGTTTGGGCAGGCATTGTTGGTGATATCTTGATTGGGCCCCATGTTCTTCCACCTACGCTCAATGGAGCACGTTATCATGATTTCATACGGGATACTCTACCTGTTCTGCTAGAACATGTGTCTTTACAAGTACGACACAACATGTGGTTCATGCACGATGGAGCTCCTGAACATTTCAGTCGAAGTGTTCGTACGCTTCTCAACAACAGATTCGGTGACCGAGAGATTGGTAGAGGCGGACCAATTCCATGGCCTCCACGCTCTCCTGACCTCAAACCTCTTGACTTTCATTTATGGGGGCATTTGAAAGCTCTTGTCTACGCAACCCCTGTACCAAATGTAGAGACCCTTCGTGCTCGTATTGTGGACGGCAGTGATACAATACGCCATTCTCCAGGGCTGCATCAGCGCATCAGGGATTCCATGCGACGGAGGGTGGATGCATGTATCCTCACTAACGGAGGACATTTTGAACATTTCCTGTAACAAAGTGTTTGAAGTCACGCTGGTACGTTCTGTTGCTGTGTGTTTCCATTCCATGATTAATGTGATTTGAAGAGAAGTAATAAAATGAGCTCTAACATGGAAAGTAAGCGTTTCCAGACACATTTCCACATAATATATTTTCTTTCTTTGTGTGTGAGGACTGTTTCCTGAAAGTTTGGCCGTACCTTTTTGTAACACCCTGTATAGGCGTTGCCGACCGCAGCGCCGTATTCTGCCTGTTTACATTCCTCTGTATCTGAATACACGTGCCTATACCAGTTTCTTTGGCGCTTCAGTGTATGATCGTATTGGTATCCCATCATCTCCAGTGGTCTTTGCTCTGTCGAGCGATTTCAGTTCCATTTCTATTTCTCCGTCATTTCTTTTGATATCTGTCTTTGTGTTGTTCGTACAGAAGTTCAAAGGAGAAACGACAGTGCGATCTTCCTCTCTGAAACAGCTTTGGAAAAAGAGGTTTAGTATTTCGGTCTCTTCTGGCATTTTCCGTTTCATTTCCATTGTGGTCACACGAGTGTCTGGGCAGATAGCTTCGATCCTTTTACTTATTTAACATAAGACCAGAACTTCTTACGATTTCTTGTCAAGTCGTTGGACAGAATTTTACTTTCGAATTCGCTGAATGCTTCACGCATAGTCCTCCTTGCGATAATTTTGTCTTCGTTTTGTTTTTGTTTGTCTGTGAGGCTTTGGCTATGTTTAAATTTGCAGTGAAGCTCTTTTTGGTTTCGTAGCAGCTTGCTATCACAGTTGTCGAAGCACGATGGGTCTTTTTCGTCCCTTACAACTTGGCCCGGTACATACATGCCTAGAGTGTACGCTCTCGAACTTTGTCCATTGATGCTCAACGTTGTCAGTGCTGCACATAAAATTTTCAGGTTGACCTATCAAGTAACCTGAAATCTGTCTCTCGTCGCTCTTGCTAAACAAAAAGATCTTCTACCTTTATTTGTATTCCTATTAACAGCCATAGTCAGTGATTCTCTATCAGCCTTGTGAGCACTGATTGGCTGCTCTACGTTAACTGAGTTGCGAAGTTCAGTTCTGTTTGTCACCAGCAGATCTCAGGTGTTACCTTCACAAAGTCGGTTCCCTAATTAACTACTGAAGGTAAGCCGGCCGGAGTGGCCGTGCGATTCTAGGCGCTACAGTCTGGAACCGAGTGACCACTACGGTCGCAGGTTCGAATCCTGCCTCGGTGCATGGATGTGTGTGATGTCCTTAGTGTTAGTTAGGTTTAATTAGTTCTAAGTTCTAGGCGACTGATGACCTCAGAAGTTAAGTCGCATAGCGCTCAGAGTCATTTGAACCATTTTTTACTGAAGGTAATTTTCGGATGAAATATTTACAACAATGTCACACAATGTCCTTTCTCTACTAGTCGTCCAACGCACAAACAAACACGACGGGAAGTGGTAAAATGGGAAGCGCTCTCTGCCTTGCACTTCACAGTTGTTTCCAGCAGCGTCCTAATGTAGATTCAAATGCGAAGCAGCTATCAGCACATGAACGAAAGCGACCCGCACGGCTCTCATGAAGAATTTGGGGGGGGGGGGGCAATTAGTACGCTGCACAGGTTTCTGACCCTTCCGATCATGATTTTTATATCAAAAATTCAAAATGGCGCAATCAATATGGCAAAAAGAAGCTAATGAAGTGGACAAAAAACGTTTTCGGTGAACGTTTGGAACTTTAATGGCAAATTTTATTAGAAAACTGCCTCTGTTACTGTCTTTATTACAGAAAAAATATGTTAGTAACAAACATGGAAAGTTTTATAAGTCTTCTTAATATTTTCCTGTTGTGCTTTTTCCTTCACCTCATTGCTCACTGACATTTCTATCAAAATGTTCAAATGTGTGTGAAGTCTTATGGGACAGCTAAGGTCATCAGTCCCTAAGCTTACACATTAACCTAAATTATCCTAAGGACAAACACACACACCCATGCCCGAGGGAGGACTCGAACCTCCGCTGGGACCAGCGGCACAGTCCATGACTGCAGCGCCTGAGACCGTTGGCTAATCCCGCGCGGCGACATTTCTATCCTCTTCATCATCCTCAGTATTTGATTCCACGCAGTCCTCTCCAGCAGGTACCGAGAGGGCAACAGTTTCTGACGACAGAGTTTTCACTTTCCTCAGAGACGGTATACACAAAGAAGAAATATGTAGTAGTAAAATATAATTTACTAAAATTACATTTACGAACTTCCACCATGCTGGAATAACTGTCGCTCAACAACTTCTGTTAATCAGTACAACAAAAACCCAGTCCAAAGTTGCAAATCTTCCATTTTTTTATTCATTCAATGACTAGTTTCGGGTCGAGACCCATTTTCAAATCATTGTAACATAGTCAGAAGTTCTACTTCCGAAGATGTGAAAACAATGACTGAAATGTGCAACGAACAGTTACCGCGCATACAGATAAATCAAAACTAGTCATTGTACTGAAAATTAAATTTATCAAGGGACAAACATGTGGATATGAAATAATATGATTCTTTCACAAAGAGTACTTTTTGTATTTTTGACATACTCAAAATATATTTAGTAACTATATTTCTATTTTGTAATAACTTACTAGCAGTTTTATAGAAAAAACAGTTCTGTGATTATGTGTGCATATGTGTTTTATTTGTATTTTAGTAAAATTTTGAATTGTATTATCTCAGTGTAAATAACAGCATTTCGCAACTGTCTCTTAAAAAATGGCTGAAAGCTGGAGGTGCAGCTAGTAGGTGGATATTAACGCTGGTTCTTGAGGATAATAGTGCAAACGTAAGGACGAAATAAAAAAGAAGGTGGACTGTCGTGGAAACAAAAACTTATCTCGGTTTTTCGCTCGCGTTTTACAATTTTTTGGTTGAAGTTAATTAACAGAAACCAGCCGTTAGATAATGATCAAATAAAGAAAGAAGTGTTCATAATTAAGTATAAGTCCTGGAATAGCCTCCGTTAAAAAAAAAATATTGGGCTTGATTTCGCTGAACAAAAATATTTCAACCGTCGAAAGCAACAGCTCCCCGCTTTTAAGACCGAGATGCGATAGTCCCAACACTACTCTAGTCTAGCCAACCCATTAAACAAAACTTCTTCACGACTAACTTCCTTTTTAGGGTTGCGTGCCTCAACTGCTAAAAACAGATGGCTTTGTCTGTCTGTATGTATGTATGTCTGACTCTTAAAAATCATTTTTCTCAGGTAGGGGTCGGTGTATCAAATTGAAATTTATGACGCATATTGAAGTCTATGGCCCCTTGGCATGTACGAAATTGAAGCGTCTAAGTAGATGCAGTAAAAAGATACACTATGTGATCAAAAGTACCCGGACGCCTGGCTGAAAAGTTCATGGCGCTCTCCATCGGTGATGCTGGAATTCAGTATGGTGTTGACCCACTCTTAAATGACAGCTTCCACTCTCTCAGGCATACTTTCAGTCATGTGCTGGAAGGATTCTTGGGGAATGGCAGACCAATCTGTCGCGTTATTTCTTACCTTTATTGGTCACTGAGACATACGTTCCAGCTCCACATATCTTACATTCCGCTTCAAATTCATTTCTCCCTTTCTTAAAGCCGGATATTTGCAGGAAAGGACATCAGAAAATGTACACTTTCGTTTAGGCATAGCCAAATATTTTACTTAACTTACTTGGTTAAAAATTACACTCACAAATCACACGTGCACTACAGGAAGCCAAGCCCATACAAAGCGAAGATACGAAACGAACATTTTAAATAATCGATATTTGTATTCGTTTATAAGTAGATCAACGATAACATGGACGATCCTGGTTTATCACGAAGGCTGTGCCAATAGTTAAAGTATTCAAGAAAAGAGCATAGAACGGGACGAATTTTAAATTTAATTGTATTACGCTCAACTTTGCGAAAAAGTCGGACACTGTAAAAATCCGCCCGGACCCCGGGCAAAGAGCTAACAAGGGAACCTCCCCATCGCACCCCCCCCTCAGATTTAGTTATAACTTGGCACAGTGGATAGGCCTTGATAAACTGAACACAGATCAATTGAGAAAACAGGAAGAAGTTGTGTGGAACTGTGAGAAAATAAGCAAAATATACACACTTAGTAGTCCATGGGCCATATAAGCAACATCAAGGAGAACGTGAGTTCAGGAGCGCCGTGGACCCGTGGTAGTGTGAGCAGCTACGGAAGGAGAGGTCCTTGGTTCAAGTCTTCCCACGAGTGAAAATTTTCCCTTCTTTATTTTTGCATAGTTAGTATCTGTCCGTTCGTTCATTGACGTCTCTGTTCACTGTAGTAAGTTTAGTGTCTGTGTTTTGCGACCGCACCGCAAAACCGTGCGATTAGTAAACTAAAGGACGTGGCTCTCCAATGGGAACCGAAAACATTTGATCGCAACGTCATAGGTCAAACGTTTCCTCCACAGGAAAACACACCTGATATATTCTATACGACACTGGTGACGGAATGTGCGTCACTTGACAGGAATATGTTGTCGACCCACCTAACTTGTACACTTGGCGAATGGGTAAAAAGATTCTTCTACCTTGCCCGATTTAGGTTTTCTTGTGGATGTGATAATCACTCCAAAAAAAGTGATGAAAACATAAGAGTTTGTCACATAAACTGAAAACAAAAAATTAAAGTTTTCTCTCGATGGAATATTTGAACCAAGGACCTTTCGTTCCGCAGCTGCTCACGTTACCACGAGACCACGGCGCTTCAGCGGTCCCAGTGTCCTTGATGTTGCCTATCTTCCCATGAACTACTCAGTTTATATATTTTGCTTATTTTTTCACAGTTCCACACAACTTCTTCCTGTTTTCTCAACTGATCTGTGTTCAGTTTTTCAAGGCCTATCCACAGTGCCAACCTATAACTAAATCTGATGGGGGTGCGATGGGGAGGTTCCCTTGTAAGAAAGGAGGACATGTCCGGATTAATCCGGACGTCTGGTCAATCTGACTATAGTGATTGCTTGCCTCTTGCGTGACTTTGAAATTAAAACACTCTCGAAAATGTGAGAATCTCTGTGATCGACATCTTGTCAGTATCAATGTTAGTAACAGTCAAAACTCGTCGAGAGTCTCTATTCCCGAGATGGTTTTTTTTTTCTATCGTGGCCTGTTTTTCGGAATTTTGACAGACTGCACGCTGGGGTCATGAGGAATCTGGAAATAACAATCTCCAGCCCTGAAAATAAAAGTGACCAGCAAACCGCGGAAACTGAGATGCTTCTTCGGACACGGTCCACAGCAAAGATCTGCGCGTTGCAAAGCCGCCTGCAGCTGCAGCGACAAACAAAGTGCCTACAGACGGGGATCCGGACAAAAGACGGCTTAGCGGCCACCTGCTGAAGGGAACAGACAAAGGCCACAGAGCCGCACGTTCTGGCGCGCTCCCACCTGATTATACCTCACCCACGTGTGTCCTGTCGCTTCCGCTAGTCCACAAAGCAGGCGCGGCTCGTAACTAAAGGCCAGGGCGGAGTCGCCCCAAAATATATATTTAAATTAATTTCTCAATAACGCATTACAGAATTTAAATTATCAGAATGTATTTCGTATATTTCCCACACGGATTTAAGTAATACTCTCAGCGTTTTTGGAACTCTTGATATGTGCTGTCACGGGATGTTCTTCGAACGGTCTTAAGGCCGCGCCTTGAAATCCCGTTTCGGTTTCTGTAGCACAGATGGTTTCCTCGGAGTACAGCTCTGAGAGCGTCCCAAAGGCTCTGGTGTTTCAGCCTTTCGGTGTCCTAGATTAGATTAGTACTTGTTCCATAGATCATGAATACGACACTTCGTAATGATGTGGAACGTGTCAGGTTAATAAAAGGTGTCTGGACAAAATATTACATGACACTCAATATTTTTAATTTTTTTTGTGGGGGTTGGGAAATTACTCACTTACTATATCCAAAAATTCATCTAATGAGTAGAAGGAGTTGCCATTAAGAAACTCTTTTAATTTCCTTTTAAATGCTATATGGCAATCTGTCAGACTTTTGTTGCTATTAGGTAAGTGATCAAAGACTTTTGCGGCAGCATGATTTACCCCCTTCTGAGCCATAGTTAGATTTAACCTTGAGTAGTGAAGATCATCCTTTCTCCTAGTGTAGTATCCATGTACACTGCTATTACTTTTGAATTCGTTTGGATTGTTAATAACAAATTTCATAAATGAATATATATATTGTGAGGTTACAGTGTAGATTTCTAACTCTTTAAATAAGTGTCCGCAGGATGATCTTGGATGAGCTCCAGCAATTATTCTGATTACACGCTTTAGTGCAATGAACACTCTTTTACTCAATGATGATTTACCCCAGAATATGATACCATACGAAAGCAGAGAATGAAAATAGGTGTGGTAAGCTAATTTACTCAGATGTATATCGCCAAAATTTGCAATGACCCTAATAGCATAAGTAGCTGAACTCAAACGTTTCAGCAGATCCTCAGTGTGTTTTTTCCAGTTCGACCCCTCATCAATGCATACACCTAGAAATTTTGAATATTCTACCTTAGCTACCGATTTCTGATCGAAGTCTATATTTATTAATCGTGTCATTCCATTTACTGTGTGGAACTGTATATACTGTGTTTTGTCAAAGTTTAATGAGAGCCCATTTGCAGAGAACCACTTAATGATTTTTCTGAAAAACATCGTTTACAATTTCACCAGTTAATTCTTGTCTGTCGGGTGTGATAGCTATACTTGTATCATCGGCAAAAAGTACCAGCTTTGCATCTTCGTTAATATAGAATGGCAAGTCATTAATGTATATAAAGAACAGCAGAGGATCCAAGACCGAACCTTGTGGCACCCCATTCTTGATTTTTCCCCAGTTTGAGAAATCCCCAGTTTTTTGCATATTATGTGAACTGTTTATTTCAACTTTCTGCACTCTTCCAGTTAGGTATGATTTAAACCATTTGAGCACTGTCCCATTCATACCACAGTACTTGAGCTTATCTAGAAGTATTCCATGATTTACACAATCAAAAGCCTTTGATAGATCACAAAAAATCCCAACGGGTGACTTCCGGTTACTCAGAGCATTTAATATTTCATTAGTGAAGGTATATATAGCATTTTCCGTTGAAAAACCCTTCTGGAAACCAAACTGACATTTTGTTAAAACTTTATTTTTACAAAGGTGTGAAGCTACTCTACAATACATTACTTTTTCAAGAATTTTGGATAAGGCAGTCAGAAGAGAGATTGGGCGGTAGTTGTTGACATCAAACGTATCCCCTTTTTTATGCAGTGGTTTAACAATGGCATACTTCAGTCTATCTGGGAAAATACCCTGCTTCGGAGAGCTATTACATATGTGGCTAAGAATCCCACTTATTTCTTGGGAACAAGCTTTTATTATCCTGCTGGAAATAACATCAATTTCATGTGAGCTTTTATTCTTGAGTGAGTTTATTATCTTCACAATTTCAGAAGGAGAGGTGGGTGGAATTTCAGTTCTATCAAATGATGTGGGTAAGGCCTCTTCCACTAACTGCTTTTGCTTCTTCTAATGGACATTTTGATCCTATTTTCTCTACAACATTTAAAAAAATGATTATTCAAAATGTTTTCGACTTCTGGCTTGTTGTTTATCAAGTTTCCATTCGCTTTGATGGTGATGCCGTCATCCTGTACTCTTGATTGTCCTGTCTCCCTTGTAATAATATTCAAAATTGCACACAGTTCTCAAGTTCCACTGCTTACATCAAAAGGAAATGAGTAGAGTTGAAACTTCGCTATCCTATCCCTGTCTCCGTATATCTATATTATGCTTTGATGCGTCTTAATCTTCGTATAGTATTAATGTTCTGATAGTCCTTTAGGCAGTTTTTTGCTTCAGCCTTTGGCCAATCTCTCCATTGAGGGAACAAGTTTGAAGATATCTCACCGGACAGCAATAGAGTACAGTAACATAAGTATCACCATCTAGCGAGAGTTTCGCGAATGATTAGAGGAAAATGCGAGCGATATACTGTATATCCCTTGCAGCTTGCACAAAAAAGTCCCGTTAATTTAATTTCCTTGCTTGCTGATTGCGGGTAACGTTCGTTATTAACAGGTTTCTTTTTGTGAGTGTAATATCCACGAGTTCAATTTTACTTTCTTCCGACTAACAGCAGCATACCACGACTTCGAAAACAACACAATATGAATTAAGGATGCAGTTTTTCAGGTAACATTTTGGAACATGCGGTTAGGACGAAAGCGAAAGAACTTTGGAGCGCCCAGACCCAAAGTAGACATGTATCAAGAACAAAAACAGTGCAAACCCAGGCACCGGTATAAACGCAGTTTTAACACAGCAATGTACTATGCAGCTGAGTGGTTTTGTGTGCTGTGTCACTTACAATACATACTTTTGTAGTACACAAGTGTAAATATGACAAATACGGCGTGTCAATTACCATGGCGGTTCCTCGGGTTGCTCATGTCAGCCACACACAGCACAAGATCCGTGACGTCATGGAGACATCACTGTTTCGTCACGCGAACTCATAAACACCGCACTTTCAGTGTATAAAACATTAAACATCTGAAGTTTGGAAATTAAAATAGTAGAAACATTGCGCTTGCAGCGAAGCTAACATACACTGCGTTAACGATCAGTCCAAAAGTCTCTCTTCGTTAAAAAAAAATGGTTCAAATGGCTTTGAGCACTATGGGACTTAACATCTGAGGTCATCAGTCCCCTAGAACTTATAACTACTTAAACCTGACATCACACACATCCATGCCCGAGTCAGGATTCGAACCTGCGACCGTAGCGGTCCCGTGGTTCCAGACAGAAGCGCCTAGAACCGCTTTTTTTTCCTTCTAAATCTCATTTTGTTCGCTTTCGTTCGTTGCATCTGCTCGGGGCGGACGTCGTAAGACATCCGTTTAAGTTCGTTGTTGATCCATTAACTCAGTTTTTTTAATTACAGAGGCTGACCGAACACGCTGAGCTACCGTGCCGGCTCGGCCACTGCGGCCGTCTCTCTTACAAGGGAACCTCCCCATCGCACCCCCCTCAAATTTAGTTATAAGTTGGCACAGTGGATAGGCCTTGAAAAACAGGAAGAAGTTGTGTGGAACTATGAAAAAATAAGCAAAATATACAAACTGAGTTGTCCATGGCCAAGATATGCAACATCAAGGAGAGTATGAGCTCAGGAGCGCCCTGGTCCCGTGGTTAGCGTGAGCAGTTGCGGAACGAGAGGTCCTTGGTTCAAGTCTTCCCTCGAGTGAAAAGTTTACTTTCTTTATTTTCGCAAAGTTATGATCTGTCCGTTCGTTCATTGACGTCTCTGTTCACTGTAATAAGTTTAGTGTCTGTGTTTTGCGACCGCACCGCTAAACCGTGCGATTAGTAGACAAAAGGACGTGCCTCTCCAATGGGAACCGAAAACATTTGATCGCAGGGTCATAGGTCAACCGATTCCTCCACAGGAAAACACATCTGATATATTCTATACGACACTGGTGAGGGCATGTGCGTCACATGACAGGAATGTGTTGTCGACCCACCTAACTTGTACACTTGGCGAATGGGTAAAAAGGTTCTTCTACCTTGCCCGATTTAGGTTTTCTTGTGGATGTGATAATCACTCCCAAAAAGTGATGAAAACATAAGAGTTTGTCACATAAACTGCAACAAATGAATGCAACAGTTTCACAGTCGCACAGTTTTCCCTGTGCTCTGTCATAACGTTTTCAAATTTTCCGTGCGTAGAGCGTCAAATCCTGCATATGTCCAAGCAAAGCTGAACATGTCCTGGAATTTTGGAGAGCGAAGTTGATTATGTGTGAGTGCCTGAACTTTGATAATTGTCTGAAAATAAAAATTAAACTTTTCACTGGAGGGAAGACTTGAACCAAGGACCTCTTGTTCCGCAGCTGCTCACGCTAACCACGGCGCTCCTGAGCTCATAATATCCAAGATGTTGCCTATCTTGCTCATGCTTATTGTTTCATAGTTCCACACAACTTCTTCCTGTTTTCTCGATTGATCGGTGTTCAGTTTTTCAAGGCCTATCCACTGTGCCTGCTTATAACTAAATCTGAAAGGGGTGCGATGGGGAGGTTCCCTTGTTAGTACAATTTGTTGTGGTAAACTGTCGGCAAATGCGACGTTTGGGGTTAAATAAGCTACATATAGGTTTTATGTTAAAGTTTTGATGTTACTTAGTGCTTGATTAAGAAACGGAAAGAAGATACAGCATGTAAACATTTCGCTAGTGTGTGATGTTGCCCATTCTCCCTCCTGAGATCTTGGTTGTGATGATCTGAAGCGTAGGTCTATGTTAGTTCCGATCGATAAATGTCGCAGCCTTCCTCAGTAGGAAACGGTCAGTCGTGCCTGCCATAAAGAAACAGACTGTTGTCCGGTAGGAGTAGAACAAAGCATAGGCCAATAGACAGCTGCTGAATGAAACGCATTTGACCGTCAAGCAGTCTTAACGACTACCGTAGCAGAAAATTATTGAAAGATCTTTCACGAAACCCGAGGAAATGCTGTCTTGTCGAAAGCAGAAACAACCGTGGCTGTAGCACAGTTATAAAGTTATAGATAATTCAGATATAAAGGTTGTTCGACAATGAGGAAAGACAACAAGTAATGCATGCTTGAACATAAGTGCCGACAGCCCCAGATCTACGAAATTTCCGAGCCGTGGCAGAAAATTTGTACTGACCCCCCCCCCCCCTTCTCCTCCTTCCCACCCACCCGAGCGTTTGAGATATGACGTCAAAAATTATAAAAAAAATTGATTTTTCAAAAACTTTTCATTTTTCAGCGCACATCCTTCTGAAAAGTTTGAGATAGAAAACATACGCGTTCGAGGAATTGTAAGACATGTTATTTGGTCTTAAGTGTGCGAAAGTGAAGTGCGACGCATCTTCACACAGCATTCTTCTAATGCACGTCACTGTATTTCGCTCTGTGGAATTCAAACGTTTATATTTTATAATGAAAGTCATCAAACCTGAATTCTGGACACTGAAAATTAAAGTGTTCTATGGTACCTCCGCATTAGTGACCGGAAGAATAAGAAATCTTCAGAAAAATTTGCACTCTTTATTGCCTATTAGCTAATAACTTTCTCTTTTGAGTGAATAAAATTAAACGCAGGAAACATAAAACTAATAAAGACAAGAGACAGTCAAGACAGTACACGTATATTCAATCCTTAGGTCCCAGCATTTTTTTCTCTATAATCTTACTACACTTTTACAGGGCACGCTTTCCTTTCTGCGAAAGAATCTATTACCTCATCAAAGTTCGTCACACGTTTTACTACGTGAAAGATCAAAATGTTATTGTCTAATACTGAAAACGCTTTTCATATGAATAGTACCCAAGAATGGTGTGGTTTCTGTATTTCATAACGTCTATTTTGTCACTGCTAGATAAAACGAAATGATTCTTTTTAATATTGCAGCAATTGTAACACACGCCAAATAAGCGGGACTGTTTTGACACAGATGGTCTTTTTTTCTGCCTCATTTACATAAATAACATGACACAATATAGTTCACAAAGTATCAGTATCAAACGTATATTAGGCCCATTACAAGCAAAAAGTTTCATGTTAGGAAATAGTTTCACATTTCATTCATATGCTCCAGTTTCTCAAGCACAAGATCGAGAAGTAGTAGTAGCAGTAATACGAAATTTTTGAATAAATTCGGAATCGACGTATTCTTCCATATAATTTGTGTATGTCCCCGTTTCTTCTTCATCTTCCTTGTTCTAACAAATCGTCTTGTCATCACTAATTCTGACACTATTTCTGCCATTATTAAAACTTATTCTCCAGTTAACTTCACTAAGCCTGGCAGGGCCACCAGTATAGGTATTCCGCCTTTATTCCCCAGCTAGGCTTCAAGAAGAATGTACGAGGGCAGTTCAATAAGTAATGCAACACATTTTTTTTCTCGGCCAATTTTGGTTGAAAAAACCGGAAATTTCTTGTGGAATATTTTCAAACATTCCCGCTTCGTCTCGTATAGTTTCATTGACTTCCGACAGGTGGCAGCGCTGTACGGAGCTGTTAAAATGGCGTCTGTAACGGATGTGCGTTGCAAACAACGGGCAGTGATCGAGTTTCTTTTGGCGGAAAACCAGGGCATCTCAGATATTCATAGGCACTTGCAGAATGTCTACGGTGATCTGGCAGTGGACAAAAGCACGGTGAGTCGTTGGGCAAAGCGTGTGTCATCATCGCCGCAAGGTCAAGCAAGACTGTCTGATCTCCCGCGTGCGGGCCGGCCGTGCACAGCTGTGACTCCTCCAATGGCGGAGCGTGCGAACACACTCGTTCGAGATGATCGACGGATCACCATCAAACAACTCAGTGCTCAACTTGACATCTCTGTTGGTAGTGCTGTCACAATTGTTCACCAGTTGGGATATTCAAAGGTTTGTTCCAGCTGGGTCCCTCGTTGTCTAACCGAACACCATAAAGAGCAAAGGAGAACCATCTGTGCGGAATTGCTTGCTCGTCATGTGGCTGAGGGTGACAATTTCTTGTCAAAGATTGTTACAGGCGATGAAACATGGGCTCATCACTTCGAACCTGAAACAAAACGGCAATCAATGGAGTGGCGCCACACCCACTCCCCTACCAAGAAAAAGTTTAAAGCCATACTCTCAGCCGGTAAAGTCATGGTTACAGTCTTCTGGGACGCTGAAGGGGTTATTCTGTTCGATTTCCTTCCCCATGGTCAAACGATCAACTCTGAAGTGTATTGTGCTACTCTTCAGAAATTGAAGAAACGACTTCAGCGTGTTCGTAGGCACAAAAATCAGAACGAACTTCTCCTTCTTCATGACAACGCAAGACATCACACAAGTCTTCGCACCCGAGAGGAGCTCACAAAACTTCAGTGGACTGTTCTTCCTCATGCACCCTACAGCCCCGATCTCGCACCGTCGGATTTCCATATGTTTGGCCCAATGAAGGACGCAAACCGTGGGACGCACTACGCGGATGATGAAGAAGTTATTGATGCAGTACGACCTTGGCTCCGACATCGACCAGTGGAATGGTACCGTGCAGGCATACAGGCCCTCATTTCAAGGTGGCGTAAGGCCGTAGCATTGAATGGAGATTACGTTGAAAAATAGTGTTGTGTAGCTAAAAGATTGGGGAATAACCTGGTGTATTTCAATGCTGAATAAAACAATCCCTGTTTCAGAAAAAAAATGTGTTGCATTACTTATTGAACTGCCCTCGTAACTTCAAGAAGAATATAATAATTTCAATCCCAAATAAAGCAGGTGCTGACAGATGTGAATATTACCGAACTATCAGTTTAATGAGTCACAGCTGCAAAATACTAACACGAATTCTTTACAGACGAATGGAAAAACTGGTAGAAGCCGACCTCGAGGAAGATCAGTTTGGACTCCGTAGAAATATTGGAACATGTGAGGCAATACTGACCTTACGACTTATCTTAGAACAAAGATTAATGAAAGGCAGACCTACGTTTCTAGCATTTGTAGACTTAGAGAAAGCTTTTGACAATTTTGACTGGAATACTCTCTTTCAAATTCTGAAGGTGGCAGGGGTAAAATACAGGGAGCGAAAGGCTATTTACAATTTGTACAGAAACCAGATGACAGTTATAAGAGTCGAGGGGCATGAAAGGGAAGCAGTGGTTGGGAACGGAGTGAGACAGGGTTGTAGCCTCTCCCCGATGTTATTCAATCTGTATATTGAGCAAGCAGTAAAGGAAACAAAAGAAAAATTCGGAGTAGGTATTAAAATCCATGGAGAAGAAATAAAAACTTCGAGGTTCGCCAATGACATTGTAATTCTATCAGAGACAGCAAAGGACTTGGAAGAGCAGTTGAACGGAATGGACAGTGTCTTGAAAGGAGGATATAAGATGAACATCAACAAAAGCAAAACGAGGATAATGGAATCTAGTCGAATTAAGTCGGTGATGGTGAGGGAATTAGATTAGGAAATGAGACACAAAGTAGTAAAGGAGTTTTGCTGTTTGGGGAGCAAAATAACTGACGATGGTCGAAGTAGAGAAGATATAAAATGTAGACTGGCGATGGCAAGGAAAGCGTTTCTGAAGAAGAGAAATTTGTTAACATCGAGTATACATTTAAGTGTCAGGAAGTCGTCTCTGAAAGTATTTGTATGGAGTGTAGCCATATATGGCAGTGAAACATGGACGATACATAGTTTGGACAAGAAGAGAATAGAAGAATTCGAAATGTGGTGCTACAGAAGAATGCTGAAGATTAGATGGGTAGATCACATAACTAATGAGGAGGTACTGAATAGGATTGGGGAGAAGAGGAGTTTGTGGCACAACTTGACTAGAAGAAGGGATCGGTTGATAGGACATGTTCTGAGGCATCAAGGGATCACCTATTTAGTGTTGGAGGGCAGCGTGGAGGGTAAAAAATCGTAGAGGGAGACCAAGAGATGAATACACTAAGCAGATTCAGAAGGATGTAGGCTGCAGTAGGTACTGGGAGATGAAGAAGCTTGCACAGGATAGGGTAGCATGGAGAGCTGCATCAAACCAGTCTCAGCACTGAAGACCACAACAAAAACAAGCGTTATTATGTGTTCATAGAACGCATTTTTCGCGATGTTCCGAGAATAGGATATAGCGCCTGCTAACTGTGGATGTACAACTGGCCCTTGATAGTGTAGCGATATGGCGAAAATTTTCTGTTAAAATTTCATTTTCTTGGGTACACCAGGAAGGTAAAATAATCTTTCTTACCTGTTATTCCTGTTAGTCGTTTATTTCCACCCTGGTAGCCTGAATCTGTGGATTTCGTTAATAATTATAACAACGCCTATTATTCGGACACCCAATCAACCGCATAAACGAAGAGCGATTGGTAATCAGCCGTTCAGGTTTATTCGGCTTAGCTCGTATAGGCTCGTCTCCTTTTACCTGTGGGAAAGTTTTTTGTTTCTTGCTGCGACGGGAATTCCCCTGGCAGCACTATCACATAGACTACGGGCGCATTCGAAAATCAGCTTACGATTCGTTCAGAAATCAACTCAGAATGTGTTGAGAAATGATTTGATTAATAGACCAGCGTGCGCTGGATGCTACACGCTTCGTGAAACAAGGTTGTTTTTTTAAATTCAAGAATATCAATTTAGCGCCCCCTGAAATTGCCGCCCGGGACAGATGTCCCGGTATGTCCTCCCTCCCCCCCCCCACTTCCACCACCCTCTACCCACACCCCAGCCCTAGATCCCCACCTGAGTGCAGATGATGCTAGCCAAGCCTGCAGATGGCGCGGTTATGTTTTCCGACGAACGGCACCTGTGAAATGTCCTCAGTGTGTTGAAAGTGTCAGTCTTGGTCGTAACAGCGTGCTGTGTAGCTCATTTGTCGGAGCTGAGCGATTTAGAACGTGGCGAAATTGTTGGCGTTCGTATGGTTGATGCTTCCAACGAAGGTAGCCTGTGTGATGTATCAGGGGGATGCGTATCGAAGGTTTATACTGTGTACAGCAGAAGTGGAAAAACGACATCCGCCATGTCAGAACGCGGACTAAACTGTGTTGAGTGATCGTGACAGAAATCATTGTAGAGGTTGTGACGATAAATAACAGGACGTTAGATGCAAAATGTCACTGCAGAACTGTATGTAGCCCTCGCGAACCCTGTCAGCACTAAAAGAACGCGACGAGAGCTCTTTAAGCAAGGAATTGCACAAAACGACACTTATGGAGCACCATAAGCAGGGCATTCATTTCAGGGGGAGCTGGAATCCCAAAAACACTTATCAGTAGTGCAAATGCCTGTAACAGGAAAACGTGGTGCTGAAGCCATAAAACCTGTTCTCTGGTGCAATGGAAGAAAATCATTTGGTCGGATGAGTCTTGTTTCTCTGTTTCCAACTTCTGGCCGAGTTTATGTCCGACGAGTGAAACGTGGCCGAGGTTTGGTGATTGATTCGGCAGCTGTATCGTGGTATTCCATGGGCCCCATGGTTACTCTTTAAGATTGCATTACTACAAAGGGTTATGTAACTATTTTGCCTGAGCAGGTCCATCCCGTGGTACAATGTTTGTTCCCGAAATGGCGATGCTGAGTTCCAAGACGACAGTGTCCATATGCACACAGCTCCCATCGCCCAGGACTGGTTTTGTGAACACGAGGATGAATTGTTGCATCTCCCCTGGCTACCACAGTCAACACATTTCAATAGTGTTGAACCATAGTGGTACACTTAGGAGAAAAGGGTGCATGGTCAGAATTCACATCTGTAATTATTACCTGAAATAGCGACTACTTTGCAGGAACAATGGTATAACATTGTCTTGAATGCTAACTGTGTGTTTTTGGAGTTTCCATATTTTTGTCCACCCATCTAGTTCACACTGTAAACTTTTCATTGTTTGTATATATGCTGTTTATCTGTGGAAGCTAAGTTTACCCCCCACATAACTCTTAGCATCCAACAGAATACCGAACTGGAATTTACACAATTTCACCTATTTTTTCGATCTTTAAATAAATTTCATAGTCCTATCAAAAACATTTACTGTGCCTATACACTGTATACAGCATCGTAAATTGACGTATGCAGCACTAACGTCTTTGACAGAATATATTTTGTTACTCATGTGGAACTAGGCCACATTTTGCAAGTGTTCTAAAAACTGGTGCATTGAAAAGTACCCTACGTGATATAGATATAGATAAACGAGGTGTGACAATAAAGTAATGAGACTGATTATGTTTGCAAGATGTGGCAACCCTGCAGGGTTGTGCAGGCACAATATCTTTGACCTTGGTCTATACTCTATAAGGTACTTCTAGTCCAAGCGGCACATCGATGCAACTGCTCAGTCCTGAGTTGTGCTGTAATAAGTTAACACGTGTTTGTCTCTCGTCATGGAAATGGAGCCGCATAATATTGTGCAACGGTATGCCACTTCTTTTTGCATTAAATTGGGTGAAATCGTGACGACAACTTACAATAAGCTTCAGAAGGCCTTGAAGTTATGTCAAGAGCTCAAGTTTTTTGTTGGCATAAAATGTTTAGTGAAGGCAGAACGAATATTGAAGATGAAGACCACAGTGGATGACCATCAACCTCACAGACAGATGTCAACTTGACCAGGGTGCGTGAACTCTTACGATCTGATCGAAGACTATCCGTGAAAATGATTGCAGAAGAACTGAACATCAATCAAGAAACAGGTCGTCTAATAATAACTGAAGATCTTGGTATGAGAAAGATTTGTGCAAAAATCGCGATATTGCTCCATCCCATACTGCTCTGTCAGTACAGCAATTTTTAACCTCAAAACAAATTTCAGTACTATCACAGCCACCTTATTCACCAGATATCGCGTCGTACAACTTTTTTCTATTTCCAAGAGACAAAACGGCGGTCAAGGCACACCATTTTCAAAAAACACAAGGTGTCCAAAAAGCTGTGACGAGGGTCTTTGAGGATATCTATTACAGAAGATGAGTTCCAGAAATGTTACCATCAATGACAGAAGGGCTGGAAAAGTGCGTGCAATCAGAAGGGAACTACTTTGAAGAAAACAACATTAAACTTAACTAAAATGGTTAGCAACATTTTCTGTCACATTAGTCTTAAAACTTTATTGTTGCACCTCGTAGATTTAGAATGAAACAATTACTACTGTGCTCAATATTTGTCATACTGGCAGTCCCTGTTTTATGTGACCATTTTATAACAATAGTTGCACTATGTACATGCTGTCACCATTCGCAATGTTTATGTTGCTGTGACCTTCAGTCCAATTTCTGGCTTGATGCAGCTCTCCATGCTAATCAATCCTGTGCAAGCCTCGCCGTCTACAAATAACTACCGCAGCCTACATCCATTTGAACCTGCTTACTGTTTTCATCCATTGATCAATAAACCACACCCACCCCAGACAACTGCCAACCTGACTACACCCACCCTCGCCCCGACCATGCCCCTCCCCCATCCCCAGATGACGTCATGTGCTTTTCTCAGCCTGCACATGGGATCCAGCCCCATCCCCAATACTCCCCGGTCCCCTCCCCCAACCTTCCCTATTGGCAGGAATTTCGAATATTGGTGAGAATTTCTTGTCCCAGGGCTGTTCTGACGTCCCATCCAACCCCCCACCCAGGAAATGACAGGAAACTAAAATTGGCAGTACACTTTCCAGAGCTCAAACCCTGGTCCTCCTGGACGGAAAGCCCAATTGCACCCCCCTAACACAATTACACCACCAGAGGCGCTTGGAATTGACGAGAAATTAAAAATGGCGATGCCCTTTCTGGGACTAACTCTAATTCTACTGGAAGGAACGACCAAGTGCACCCCTCAGCACATGGAAACTGTCCAGATGCAGGAGAGGAACGTTAGGTTAGTGTACTTTATTTGTTTTGGTCGGGAAAATGAAGTACAGATAGGTGCCAATTACGTAATTACTCATAAAGATCACGCCTAATTACACAACTATATGCGCGGCGCTACACATGGACAGCCTAAAATCGCAATGAAACTCAAGAACTGACGATACCATACAACTGGTGATATCCTGCTGGGAAAACATTTCGCAATACCACTCAAAACTATAATCTGTTCATCACAAGAATATACCCGATGTAAACAAACACAAACACGATGATTGGTCGGAAGCCGTAGCACACATCGCTCTTGGAAGTAGGTCCTACTTACGTATTAGATATCTCATTATAATTTACGTTAAATGAAACTTTAAGATATTCAAATGTAATAACAGCCGTCAACTTTTTTTCTTAATCACGCTTTAGCTACGTAGTTTTTATTTCAAAAATCGTGTACAGTCACAGCCTCTGCAGCGTTCTGCTCTGATTGTCGCACTGCTAATGCGCAGTATGAAAATGGCTGAGGCTGCTTTCTGTTCCGTAGTGAAACACGCACGTGGAACAAGGTTAAAAAGTGTTGAGAAATAGGCTGTTCTTAATGTTTTTCATAAATTTATGGAGATTATCGGCTCTGAAGTTTTTCCAGCGTTGTGTGTAATTTAGTTTGAACTGGAACCCACATTGAAATTGTGGCGTAGCGTAATGGAATGTGAGCAAAATGCAGTTGTTCATGCGTTCGTTAAAAATAAAAAGAACTCCCGACTATCTTTTATTTCTCGTTCAATTAGAAATACGTAGTTAATGCGTTCGTTAAAAATAAAAAAAACCTCCCGACTATCTTTTATTTCTCGTTCAAATAGAAATACGTTGTTCATGCGTTCGTTAAAAATAAAAAAAACTCCCGACTTTTATTTCTCGTTCAATTAGGAATACGCACATCTCGTAATTATAACTCATTCTTTATGAATAATGCACGCCTTCTTGTTTCTAAATACAATTGGACATTTAATTTCTATTTCAAATACAAATTCTTAATTATTGATGTTTTATGAAAGCCTGTTCATAAAAGTTGTTTAAATTAAGAAAACATAACAATTTAATTTTTTAAGACAAAAATGAAAAACCAAATCCTCTTTATTTGGACTGTGTCCATCGTTTTATACCACAGAGGCAGATAAATATCGTAGAAACATGAAAACGATCATTTTCACAGCATCGAACACGTCATACAAATGCTACTGTCGTGATTGGAACTTCTTGGAGAAGCTTAATGCACTTCTCTACTTCACATAACATTTCTATAAGTGCAGGTTCTTGTATAATGTACCTTCCTACATCACGCATGTTTTTTATTAGCGATATCGGCTAACATATTCAAGTGTAAGCAGTCTCTCAATGTCTAGGTCATTTTTGAAAAACTCAGTTGATTTTTCCAAATTTGTTTCACCTCTGTTTACTAAAAGCAAGCACTCTTGTTCAACTTCTATGACCTGTGCGAGTCCAGTTGAAGCAAACCGCTCAGTGAAGCAAGATTGCACCATTTCACAAACTTAAATGTAAATAGCTTTGTAGTATTTCTTTGGGGGTTTTGAAAGTGTGTGG
Organism: Schistocerca nitens; assembly: GCF_023898315.1. NCBI lineage: Eukaryota > Metazoa > Arthropoda > Insecta > Orthoptera > Acrididae > Schistocerca > Schistocerca nitens. The sequence continues at coordinate 51,877,680 of NC_064623.1, read as the reverse complement.
TGAGCTGGCTTTGTTGTTTTCATAATTGTTTGGCATACTTCAATTCCGAGGAAGTGAAGGATCATTAACTTGTTAAGGTTATTCTTTTAAATACGATTCCCAAAAGTCTTCAAAACTATCACACCTTCCTTTCAGTATACAAATCAAGCCCACATATTTTTCCAGATCAGCAACACTTAGATGAGGGCACTGAATTTTGTATTTATATCCTCTACTGGGTTCATTGCGTGGCAATAAAGACGTAAAAAGAAATGTCTTTAATTGTAAATTTGATTCAAGGTAGCCTGCACATTTGTAACCTGCCTCTGTTTTGTCCTTTGTAGAAAATGTTTCAAAAAAACTTTTTAGGTTCTTCAATATTCTAGAAGCTTGCATAGTCCATAGAGTCAGGCAAAGTGGTCGTAGACCAGCTTTGCCATTGGCGCTCTCACAGCGTATGCTTCTCAAAAGTCCCATCCTTTTGTTGGATTTCCTTACGGTGTTTATTAAGTCCTTGGCTAAAGCCACAATATCCCTATGTGACCCTTAAGAAGTTGCACAAATATGAAATAAAATCAGCTAAATGTAAAGTAAATGATGAATATATTGCAGGCTCAAAAAATGCCTGTCAAGCAGCTTGGAATATAATAAAAAGTGAAATCAATATGAGTAAACAGGAAGCCACAGTGCCTATAGATTGCAACATCCTTAACGAGTATTTTACAAATTGTGCCAGCTCTCATTCTTCTTCTTCTGGTAAAAACAATTCTGATAATATTTCAGCTGCTGTAACCCTTCTTAAACAACAAGCACCAGCAACCAAGAAAATCTCTTGGTCAAAAATCACCTCCAGCCACATTATCAAATCTATAAAGAAACTTAAAAGCTCAAAAACAGAGGACTATTATGGACTTAATAACAGTATTGTTAAAGACATAGCCACTGCAATCTTAATGCCACTGACATATCTGACGAATCACATGCTAGAAGAAGGAGTATTCCCTGAATGTCTGAAAATGACAGTTACACTGCCAATCTATAAGAAAGGTGACAGAAAAATGCCAAATAATTATAGACCTATATCATTAGTTCCCATTATATTAAAAGTAATAGAAAACTGCATACATATCCAAATTTACCATTATTTTGAAAGTACAAAATTGTTGAGGCTTTCGTGGCCACTTGTTGACAAACTGCCTATTGGCTTCTGTCTCGGGTTCTTCGGCCGACGTTCATCTAAGCTGGCGAAACGTCAGAAAAATCATTAGATGAACGTCGGCCGAAGAACCCGAGACAGAAGCCAATAGGCAGTTTATTTTGAAAGTAATAAATTATTGAGTAAGAACCAGTTTGGCTTTCGATCAGAACTATCGACAACCAAAGCAGTTGAGTGCCTCCTTAGTAATATATATGAAGGATATGAAAATAAGAAACTCACTTGTGCTACACTGTTAGATTTAACAAAAGCCTTCAACTCATTCACACATGAAATAATGATTAAAAAACTAGAACATTATGGTATTGTAGATAAACCATTACAATTTTTTTAATCATACTTAAGCAATAGGGTACAATTAGTAAAAACAAACTATCAAAAGTCAACACCCATGAAAGTAAAGAGAGGAATTCCACAAGGCTCAGTGCTTGGCCCTTTCCTGTTCATTGTTTACATCAATGACTTATCAAATTATATGCCATGCAACAATGTACTGTACGCTGATGATATGACACTAATAACAGATGGAGAAAATCTGCAAGATGTCATGGAATACAACAAAGTAGTAACTGAAATGAGCAGTGACTGGTGCAGAGTCAATCTTTTATCAATAAACAAATTGAAAACTGAAGAAATTTACTTCACCCTGAAACCAATTGAACAGAATACAAAAAATGTCAAGTTACTAGGTTTACGTATAGATCAAAAACTTACATGGGACAGACACACAAATTATCGTTTCTATTACACAAGCTGAGACATGTTATCAGCAAAAATCTGCTAATCTCCACATACTTTGCTTTTTTCCATTCACAACTGCAATATGGGGTACTTCTTTGGAGTAACTCAGTGGTTTCAAGTACCATCTTCAAGTGGCAGAAGAAAGCAGTCAGGTGCATTTTAGGACTAGCACCAAGACAAAGTTGCAAAAACCATTTTCAAGAACTAAAGATAATGACACTACCTAGTATATACATTTATAATGGTTAAATATATGCTAAAGAGAATGTAAAGAACTTTAACTTAAGATCTGAAGTGCATGTTCATAATACTCGAAATAATAGTAACATAGACCTACCATACACAAGGCTGACATTGACACAAAAAAGCCATAAACACCTTAGCTTAAAATTTTATAACAAACTCCCAAAAGCTGTGAGCGAACTACCGATGAATAACTTCAAGCAGACAATAGAAGTGTGGCTCAAATGTACGCCATATTACTCACTTGATGAGTTTCTAAACAGTGACACAAAAGAGATATGCTACATGAAACGAAAAACTGCCATGTGAATTATACATATATGTTTGTGACAGTAATGTATCAGCAAAGACTTTTTACATGGATATGTAAGATGTACCATAAATATATCTTGATACTATTGTATATTTAACTATTATGATGTATTATTACTATTGTGAATGAATAATTGTGGTATTATCAATATTACTTTAGCATGGTATCTGCTTGCCCTGCACAGGTACAATTATGTACAATAATAATTATTGTAATTAAAAAAAAAGTATTGAGCACACTGATGATGCCAACTGTATGGAAAACATATTGAAAGGCAAATAAAGATTCTATTCTATTCTATTCATAGACGTAAGATGGCGACAACTGTCTACAACTGCCAAGTTTTAACTGTGAGCAGTGCAGTGCACATAACGTGCTTTTGGTTGTATATCCAAAACTAACTTTTTTAGTCCTTTGAACTTACCTCTCATAGCACTGTCCTCTTAAGTTATCCATTGACAAATCAAGATGAGAAAAAACGTCTTTTAAAATACTAAACAGAGTTTGTGATTCAGTGTTGGGGGTCTTGTATAAACCAGTAAAGTCTTTGTTTATGATTAAGGAATCATCGACAGTACAAATACAAAGTGACACTTGTTCGTGAATCGAAGAATCACTTGTTTTGTCAACAATAATAGAAAAATGTTCAGTCTTCTTGACTGAAGCCAATACGTTTCTCAAAACAGACTTTCCTAGTAGATCTCGTTTTGAATATTGTAGGACGTCCACTTATACCCTGAACGCCCTAACCAATCTTTAAACTCGGGCGTTATTCTTTCACAGTTCCAACAACTGAAATAAGTTTGAGTTTACACTTTCGTGTCCTCTAATTGCTAGTCCTTGACAGCATAGAAATTGTACAGTAGCAAAAATTGTCTCAAGAGTAGTCTTTCTTCATGTCACTAACTGTTCATTCAAGTGGGACACCACACTTCGGTTAGTGATAGAATTTAGTTTCAGAACACCTTCTTTATGTGTAAACATATTTTTATGAAGATGGAATTTTTCCCAAGCCTTTTCCAGTTAGAAAAAACTACTGAAATAAATGCATCCATTTTTTTTTTTTTTTTTTTGGAAGAAAAGTGTACTAGATTTTTAGCATCTGCCTCTTCGCAGGTTTTGCAAGAAGCTTTTTTGACATATGCTTCATATTCTAGCCATGTATATTTGATCAACCAAGACATCTGAAATAATCTTCCCTTACTGGATTGTCCTGGTTTCGGCTGTGAATGGTTCTCACCTGAAGACAACAAAGAAATTGGAGGTTGACTTGCAGTATCATCAACTTCCAAGCGTGCCTTTTAAGTAACAAATTTATCCACTGCAAACTTAATTCACAATACACTAACAGACTACAGTAAACAAATTAAGTCTAGTCACATAAAATAAACCACTAGACACTAAAGTCTAAACACGTCTGCAGCATGCACTGAACGAAACTATCCACACTGAATAACTGTGACAGCAGGGTGGGCTTTATATAGCAGCGTCGTCATAATGTCGTGAAGCATCAAGGCGACGCAAGGCAGAGTGTTCCAGGTGCTTCTGCTCCAGTCCTTTTGATGTTGCCGCGGTCCCAGCACTAGCCCGTGCTGTTTGCTGGACAGTCAACCAGAATTAACTGAATTTTAACCTTTTTTTTTTTTTTTTTACATGTAAATATATAAAATCCAGAACAGCCAATATTTTCTTAAGATTTGCAGATACTGTTACTGAGCTGGAGTTATGTGGCCTCTGTTTTGCAGGCATTATGTCAGTGTTTCTTCGATGCCTTTTTTCATTGGCTAAATTAGTATAGGTTATCTCATAGTGAGGGGGTGGATTGAATTTTCTACACAAAACATTGACTTTTTGGCCTAACTTGTCTGAAGTAGATGCAGGGGAAAGGAACCCATTCCACCTTGTATTGTTTTTACATCCACATAACTTCAAGTCTACAACCAGTCAGTCATCACTGCTCTATGTCCTTCAGTTCTAACTGGGAACTTTAGGGGTCACTGATTGGTGGCATCTGACAGACATTCAACATAGAGACCTTCACAAATGTTGATCCTTCAGTTAAATTTGCACAACATTGGGACTATCTAGCAGATTCATTAAGTGATATTTCCTACTGTGGCTAACACCACTATCTGTGTGTTTCCTGAGGCACTGTCGTGGCACAGCATTCATGAACTGTTTGAACATAAAATTCATGAACCAGCACATGGGACGTAAATTACATTTTTTTTAAAAAAATGTAGCCAATCGCCCTTACCTGCCATTGGTTCTAACGGTACAACATTGTTTCGTCCATCGAGATGTATCTGTTGTATTTCAGCTGTTTCCATATGATGTTCTGACATGAACAGATCTGCTGACATTCCACTTGCCCATCCATTTTCCTGTGTGGATATCGCAATTTCATACTTTATTTACACAGCTTCAGATGTTTTGTTGAAGGATACTAACTGAGTGTTCTTTAATGTCAGTGTCTCTATCCAAACTACATTGTTTTGTTTTGCTTACACGAATTTTGCAACTAGCTGTGCAGACAGCCTCCTTAACAGAAGCATTCAGATGTAAATCGTGCCACATATGACCAAATGATGGGCAATCCATCACACTCACTGGTGAATGTCAATTTCTCCTGAGCAGATCTCTAAATCGTGCATTCACACTTTCCACAGAAGGCTTCATCCAGGGCTTGTTACATCGCTCACAGGGTGACACTATCTTCAGGCAAGTGTAACAACTCTTCTCAGCAATGTGCATGATGTCATCGTTAATCTTGTAACTGAAGTTACAGTCCAAACTATAGTAGAGCCCTGGTAATTTGAGGTTCTGTGTAATTTGAGCTGGTCTTAAGAAAATTAAAAGTTTACATAAAATGAGAAAAAAAAAATTTCATATGCTGTTTGCATGTATGTTTTATGCATTTTTAGCTGTGTTACATTTTGAACTTGCTTTAAATTTTCCATGTACAATAAAGGTAAAATGACCCACTTAGGGTCTTTTTTTACATAATGCACAGAAATAACCTTGCCATAAGACTGCTAATGCATTTCTATTACAGATGGACAAAAACCATTAGGTTTCTAGGCGTGTGCTTGCTCCTTCTTTGTCAACCCTCCACTAATTGATATTGCCAGACAATCAGTTGCAGAGTGCCTATCATCCTTATTGTCACCCCTATTATCATGCCTACTCAGCAACAGTGGCCATTAAAATACAGTATGCCTAAGTAACAATACAGTATACATTTTACAACACTGGCTGACCATTGTAGTAAATACTGTAATTGGTTGTATACTAACATCAGCATTGTAATGAGAACACCTGTGTCAGTTGTGGAGCTACATACAAATGTGTAATAGTAAATCACAAAATACAAGTAGTAGTGCACAACACTGTTTCTTCACTTGTAACACAGTATAACATGATTGCACATATGTAAACAAACCAAAACATTCAAATGGAACTGTAGTCAAGTAAGTTCAGTCCAAAGAGGCAACTATCGCTTACTGATAGTTGCCACAAAGTGTTGTACGTATGTACAGTGTACTGGACAAATGTGTTTCTTAATGTTTTAATTCATACGTTAGATTGATTAATGAGTAGGAGTAAGAGAAAATTGTGCCATTGAATGTGAAACTGGAGGCTCTGGGAAAACAAGACAAAGTAGAAGCATAAAAATTTGCTGCTAAGTATACAGTAAATGAAGTGACAGTTGGAGATTGGCAAAGAAACAGAGACAAAATTGAGAAGTTTTCATCAGAAGTGTTCCATTCTGTCATTTGAATGGAAGGCAATGAAGAAACCTGAGTATGAAAAAATTTGTGAAGCTTCTTTCATTTGGTTTATTTAACAACGACAAAAAGGAAATCCTATTCTGCTGGAAAAGCTGTATTTTTTTTTTTTTTAATAGAAATGAGTTAAAGGAAAGTGATGACATTTTACTTAAAGTTCAAGATGTTTGAATATGTTGAAGAGTGATACGGCGTAAGGCAGCTTGAAATTTGCAGTGAAAAACTTTTTGTGGATTCTCACACAGATACACAATTTTGTGACAAATTAACAAAAATTGAACAAGAAGAAAATCTTACTCCTAATCAACTCTCTAACTGATGAAACAGGGCTAAATTATATAATGCTTCCACCTAAAACTTTGTCTGTCCCCGATAGCTGAATGGTCAGTGTGATGGATTGTCAATCCTCTGGGCCTGGGTTCAATTCCTGGCTGGGTCGGGGAATTTTCTCCATCCAGGGACTGGGTGTTGTGCTCTCATCATCATCATCATCATCATCATCATCAACTGCAGGTCACCGAAGTGGCTTCAAATTGAAAGACCGGCACCCGGCGAATGGTCTGCCAGATGGGGGACCCTAGCCATACGATTAAATTAAATAAAAACTAAAACTCTAGCGTCAAAAGAAGAAAAGGCTGCCCAGGTCACAAAAAATGTAAAGAGAGTAACATCCTTGTTGCATCAAACAACTGGAGACCATAAACTGAAGCTGCTGGTAAAGGCCAATTCACACTTCCGTCATGGCACCGTCACATCAAGGCATATTCACACTGTCCCGTCACATCAGGGCAAGCCTATAGTCCAGTGGCGGTTCGCGCATGTCAAGGCACATATAGGGATTGCATTGTTGATGATTCCAAGAAACAGTTGCTGTACGTGCATGCAAATGCTTTCGCTTGAAGAAAGCGTATATCCGGCAAATTATGTCTCTTGCTTGCTTATGCAGAATTTATTACTTACCACCACACCTAGTGATTACAACTTGAAACAAATGGAGTCTAAATTCACAAAACAACTCGCTATGATCATGTTTAATCCTCATATTAGTTACGGCGTTCACATCAGAGCGCTCGGAGCACTACTAAACTGTCATTGGCTGTCGGGGAATATGTGTCATAGGTGCGCAGAACAAGCCTATACTCTACCACCATAGTTTGTGACTAACTATAGTCACTTCATGTCATGTGATCTTAACTCACATTGCTGGCCTCAACTTTTCTCATGGGCAGTTCTGTTTTGAAATGAAGGGCTATGGATAATGTAACATATTTTTGCAACTTGGATTGTGCCCATTCATGTACTATATTTTCATTTATTTTTTAATCGTTTACTCATGATTTATCCATTGATATTTCTTTATTATCCAAGTCTCTTAATTCGAGGTAGTCTCAGCCCCAATTAACTCAACGTGACATCACTGAGCCCTCACTACAAAAGTTACTTGGTAATCACAATCCAAAGAGTACATTTTCTGGCATTGGCCTCTCACAAGCACTACCTAGCTATAATACTTTCTTGGTGTTCTTAAACATTTTCTGTAACATCACTGAATCTGTCAGATGTCTAGACTAAAGCTTTCAGACTGGCAGAAACTCTAAGACCTTTTCACCAATTTGGAAGATGTGAACGTAGGCCAGCCTTTTGATTTAGCCACTTTGTTACTACTGTTAACTGCAGCTCACAGTTCAGTTAATTCTTAGAGTGATACTGGTGTGCATCCCAAACCTTCAGGATTAGCTGCTCTTTTCTCCTGTATTGTATAGTGACAGTGTCAGCCTTACAGTTCCACAAGTGCACCATACCTCAAGTAGGTTCTAGAACAATATCCCAAATGAAAATATTGCTGATTTTCTTTGCAACAATTTCCAATCCTTATGAATCTGTGGTAGTATTCATATTTGCTGTTCCCATTAAACATTTGGGTGTAATGCGATATTACATTTTCTGTTCGTTTTCAATTGTTGTCAAATACCATGAGCAGAGAGGTGATGGAATTTTGTGTGCTGTCATTTCTTTCTCAGAAACAGAAGAAATAATGTGGATTTGCTGAAAATAATGTATTTAATGTAGGTAAGATTTTTTAAAAAGGGGAAAGAAGTTTTTGTGACCAATGAATAGCAAAAGGAATCATAAATACAGAAATGAAATGTATCCAAATGGTAACACTTTTGCTATTTCACTGCTCTTATTTCCTTCTGGACACTGCAGAAATTTCAACTTTATACAGTGTCAACAATGAAATATGTCTACCGCTAAGCCAGACGTGTTGCGAGTTTGAGTGGCATTGAACTGGGAGATGACGCCACAATGATATACGCATAAATTGTGTTGCCATGTTGTTTGCTGTATGTCCAGATGTTGCATATGATGTTCTTGACATACGAGATGCGGCTAGAAAAAAACCGGACTGATACTGGAAAAAACATTTATTTACAATTTCATGTTATCTCCTTCAATGTACTCTCCTCCTCGGTCTCTACACCGCTCCATATGAATTTTCCACTGTTCATAGCAATGCTGCAGATCATTTTCGGTAAGTCCATACATTACTTCCGTCACTTCTTCTTTTACTGCTTCAACAGTCTCAAATCTAGTTCCTTTCAAAGCTGACTTGACTTTAGGGAAAAGAAAAAAGTCACAGGGGGCCAAATCAGGTGAGTAGGGTGGATGATCTAAGATGGGAATGTTGTGTTTTGCCAAAAACGTCTTCACTGACAACGCACTGAGAGCTGGGGCATTGTCTTGGTGAAGGATCCATGACTTTTTTCTCCGTACTCGCTCATGTAGGGTAGCCAGGACGCTAATGTAGTAATGCTGATTCACTGTTTGTCCCTCTGGTACCCAATCAATGTGCACAATCCCTTTGATGGAAGGGGGGGGAAAAAAAAAAAAAAAAAAAAAAAAAAAATCAATCAATCATCATTGCCTTGAATTTCGATTTTGACATTCGTGCTTTTTTTTTGTCGTGGAGAACCAGGAGTTTTCCAATGCATCGATTGGCGTTTAGTTTCGGGATAGAAAGTAAAAAACCACGATTCATCGCAAGTAATAACATTTTGTAAGAAGGTGGGATCACTTTCAATGTTTTCCAGGATGTCAGAACAAATCATTCTTCGGCGTTCCTTCTGTTCAATTGTGAGACACTTTGGAACCATTTTTGAACACACTTTGTTCATGTTGAAACTTTCATGAAGAATCTGCCTAACACTTTCCTTGTCAACTCCTGTTAACTCAGACACTGCTCTGATTGTTAAACGGCGATCTTGTCGAACAAGTTTACAGATTTTTTCAATGTTTGCATCAGTTTTTGCTGACACTGGTCTGCCAAAGCGAGTGTCATCACTGGTGTCTTCGCGGCCATCTTTAAATCGTTTAAACCACTCAAATACTTGTGTTCGCGATAAACAATCATCGCCGTACACTTGTTGTAACATTACAAACGTTTCACTTGCAGATTTTCCTAGTTTGAAACAAAATGTGATGTTAACACGCTGTTCTTTCTGTACACTCAACATTTTCCGACGCACAGACAAAACGTCAACTACTTAAAACAGACGCCACGGGCAGACTGAGTGCAGGAGGCAGATGAAACTCGAGCAGTAGGCGGAGCGAGAGTCACGTGACAGGCCACGCGACTTTCAGCCTTATTGCATTCGTTTTATTGTTTCACCAGCACTAGTCCGGTTTTTTTCTAGCCACACCTCATATATTACTGCATGCAATGTGACTAATCCCCACAACATAGTAATGGATCACTTGAAAATGTATGAAGTGCTGAAATTGCAGAAGTTTCCCAAATAAGAAATCAAATGGTGAATGTGTTACTTAAAAAATTATAGGTGACTGATTCTTAAAAAACAGGAAAGATTATTGAAATTAAATTTGGCTGATTGTACAGGACCCCCTCCCCCCACCCCCGTAATAAACTTATATATCCTTTCTTATATAAACAATACAATTTGCTGCTCATCACATTTTAATACTAATGTCTACTTTAGTATGGTGCATTTTGACAGCATGCTACCTTCTCCATTTTACATACATTAATCATACACTATTTTCTTTGATTACATACACCGAGGTGGTTGTTGCACACACTAGTGACATTACGTGATGAAATTCTGCCAAGAAATTTAATGTGGGTCCCAATCTGTGAATAGTGCTTTTTAACAAGTATATTTATTGAAACCAAATTACAGTATTGGACTATAAGACAATGCGGACTATAAGACAATGCGGACTATAAGATTCATCTTACTTTTTAAGCAGTTTTTTTAAAAAATAACATTATCATCATTTGCATTACTAGACTGCAAAGCCAGACTAAACAAAATTCTTAGTTTTTAAAACTGAACTGCCCTTTAAAATCCCTGAAAATCATCATCCTCTTCATATATAAGATGGTCTTCAGTGCCATCAAGAGAATTACTTATGCCACATTTCTTGAAAGATTTAAGAATAATGTCTTCTCTCACTCTAGACCATGACTGTGTTTTATTCACTCACCACTCAGCTGTTCTGTTTTCATGTTGTTCTGCATTTGCTATGACTTTCAATTTATAGCCTGCATCGTATGAATACTAGTTACTTACAAAAAATATCTTGCCGTCACCAATAACACAAACCACTTTCAGTTCAAGTTGGCTGGCACCATAGCCTGCAATGACTTCTTATAGGTCAGACATTGTTCTGGGTCTGTGATGATAGAGCAGGAGGGGAACAGTGTTAGGATCCCCACAATTCATGTTCATTGCATCAGTGCACTACTGCTACCATTTGAATCCAGTGTTGCCAGACAGTGATAGTTTTCCCGCAGCATTTAATATATGGTTATTTTTATGACTGGTGGGAATTTTTATATCAATTTTGAGTGTAAGGCATACCTGAATTTTGGAGGCAATCTTTCGAAGCAAAAAAGTGTGTCTTATAGTCCATACCTAGCTAGCATTCAAGCTTATTTCAAGGTGGATATTGAGTTTAGGTTCAGTTGAAAATTCAAGATTGAAAAATCAGCCTGTTACACAGCTTATTTCAAGGTGGATATTGAGTTTAGGTTCAGTTGAAAATTCGAGATTGAAAAATCAACCTGTTACACAGTTTACATCAAGCTGTAAAAATTTACCTCGAATTAAAATAATTTTCCCAAGCTTGAAATAAACTGTAATTTCCCTGGAAGGCTGTACAGCAGATGCCCGTGCAGCATAGCTTCCATAGACGTCCACGGGAAGCGCCACAAGCGTTTATAAGCCTTGCAGTTGCACTGACTCTGCTAGGTTTACGGCCATTTTATTTTTGTGACGCGCGTTAATGATTGTTGACTGTTGTGAAGTTTGTTTTATACTGGAAAATAGTTCGGAAAGTGTGTGGCGTCCCCTGCCTTACTGCTACACCGGGTCTGAAGAAGGTATATATATATATAGTGTATTACAGGTACGCTGGTGCATTTTTCTCTGGTGGTACGTTAATATTACAAATGTTAAATATTATTACGTAACGTAAAGGAATATCATATTCTTTTACGTAGAAAAATTGAGCCTGGATGAAAGGGAAATAGATTACCAGCTAAGAATACATATTCAAAGATGTTCAGCAAAAAAGAGGTCATTTTAAACTAGCTCTCTAGTATGTGTCAGCAATAAATTAAAACTTAATGTTATATTACCTTTTTAAAATGTCGCCTTTTTTTGTTCTTTTACATTTCAGTTCCACTGAACTGGTAATTTCTGAAATTCATTTCGATTTCATCTTTTATTTAATTTTGATTCCGTTTCACTCGCCAAAAAATAATTGTGGGTAGAATAAAACGTCTACATTTTTCTAAACGGTAGTTTCCTTACAAGCTCACAGTATGAGGTGTATATGACTTCAAGTAATTGTTTCTTTATAATTCAAATTCAGATTAAATGGCCCTGAAACTGTTAGAAATAGTGATGTGTGGCTTCTTCATGAAGTCATCGCAAAATTCACCATATGTCATGTTTACTTTAAAAATTTCAAACAAAAACTTATTTCAAATTACTTTAAAACTCTTTGGAATGAAGTCACCAGAAGCAGCTGCTTACTCAGTGACGTTTATACTAGTTAATGATTCTTACTACATCAGTGAGTTTGAAGTTATTTACCTAATCTGGGCCATAAATTATATTTAGGTTGATCAGTTTCAACTTTTTACTTTTTTTATGTTTAGGTATGGCTAACATTTTCTTTTACCTGTTACAGGATCATTATACCGGCAGAAGTCAATGATATTTGATCCTGGTCTGGTCTGTGTGCTGGGGCCGGAGGGGCTTCAGAATAATTAAATTTTAAAATAAAACAATTTTAAACACTTTGAAAATAAAAAAAATTAAACATACATGTCTTGATAATTTTTTTCACACCATTTCCATTTTGATATTTATTTAATTAATTAGGTTCAATAAATTCAAATTAATAATTATATAGCTTGAAACAAGCTGTAAATATCAGGCTGTATTCCACGTGTGTAGATACAGCTGGAGCCAAACTTGATAAGTCAAGCTTGAAATATAGCTTGAACTCTGCCAACTTTGATGTTTGTTTCAAGCTTGAATCCAACTAACAGGCCTGAATATTCCAGCTTTGATCAAGTTTATATACTTGAACTTTACATCTGGAAACAAGTTTGAAACCAGCTTACTATGCTATCTGGGTAATATACGGTATCTGCATATGGAGTTAATATACAGTCCAATTTCAGACACACAGATCATCAATCATCAAACAAAAACTATAATGTTGCTTACATTTACACAAGACCAGTTTTCATACTGGATTTAAACATTTTGTACTGATAAGATACTGATGTCACACACATGTATTATTACACTTTAATTACTGGAGGTCAACTACTAGCATGAAAATGTTTTTCTTATCCTTATCACAGAAAATGTTACACTTAAAAATACAGCTGATTTTGTTGAGGAAAGGTTCAGGTATTAAACAGGTGTTTATGTTCTTACTGAAACAGCTTTGGAAAAGTTGTGGGAGGGAAACCACACTATTACTTTCTAGTTTGTCATTCAGCAACTTATTTCCCTAGTTTGTGCCATCTATGAAGATTTCTAGCACTTCATATGACTATTTTATTGCCTCTCTCCATATTAGGTAATATTTGGAGATTATTTTCAGTATCCTGGAACAAGTGTCCAGTGTTATTAATGTAGGTGGCTCTTGCTAATTTGAATTAATTTTCAGTGAAGTATGCACTGGTGTGTTCATAGTAGCATTGATAAAATCTCTGTTTAACCTCTATACAGAGCTGCACAGCGTGGTATGCAGATGATGGATCTGAAGTCCTGTATGTCCACTGGTTTTAATTCTACCTACGAGAGACTACTTTATCATACCAATTGACTTCTGCTATTTTCAGATTGCAGTGAGTTCCACATGATCCTCACTTTTATTAAGCATCACAGTATTGGCTTTGAAAATGAATAACTTGTAAGCAGTACATTTGTATGATACTGGGTGGTAAGATGACCTGTGTATAGTGGTGTCAGACACTGGAACTTTTTGTATCTGCTAACTTCAACCACTTGGAAGACCATTCTTCTGTGTGTAAATTTTATTACTGAATGTAAAGTAATTATAGCTTAATAGAAATCTATGTACACACACATTCACTGATTTCTGGCAGTGGCATTTTCTTGTGCCTTTGGAGATTTGATTGATTAGATTCCATCTAATGAGACTGATTGCTGTGTTTGTATATGGGTTAGTTATATTACATAAAACCAGTTGAGCTATTTGGAGATTTTTTTGTTTTTAATGTATTCAGTTAACTGTTTTGGTCTTTCCAGCTGCTGCTACCCGTTGACTGATTTCCTTGAGAGCTGCCGGGTGTGTGTCAATGGCTTCAATCCACTTGGCGGTGCCCACCACCCGCTTGAAATGTAATCGGATGAACTCCACAGATGAGTTTAACAATTCGCCGCACTGGTTCTCAATGGCACAGACAGCTGTAGTGACAGCATTATCCACAGTGAGCTGCCCCGACAGGCGAGTGGCGCACTCTCTCTTCAGGTCACAAAGCTCAAACCTGTGAGCTGCCACTAGTAGTTCTGCTGTGGAGTCACCCAGATTTTTCACACTTCCAGTGTATATATAACGCAGAATCTCAGCCAACACTTCGGGCTTCACATCTGGGACCTCCAACTGGCTCTCCTTCGACACCTCAGATTCGAGCCGCAGCACACGGGCGAAGAAGGGGCTACGTGCCGCCAGTATCGCTCTGTGTGCTCCTGTCTCCACATTCCCGGTACACAATTTAAAATCTGCAGAATTTCCAGACTCTAGCAGGGAATGCAGATCGTTTTTGAAATCGGACTGCGGTGCTGGCTTAACTGCTACTCCACACTGCTGCACTGCACACACCAAACTGATTTCATATTTTAATGTACACACGTCCTTCAAAGTTTTCGAAAATAAAAAAAAACGTTTCCCCTCTGACCCTTCTTTAATGATTATGTCTTCCACAATAATTAATTTCCTCCCTTTTTGGGGATGTAAAATGAAGCTCTGACCCACCCTTACATCACCAGCAGCTTTATTTTCTAACAGCTTTAACTTGACATTATACTTTTCTCCACAGTTGTAGAGTCTCAGCTCCCACTGAATTGTCTCAGGATGCCAAAAAGGTGCCGATGAGACAAAATTTCTGCCCTTGGGCCAGTTAAGTAAGCCCTTAACTTCCCAGATATATACCACTTTTCTTCTTTCACAGTGTGTGTAGCCCGTGTCTCTCACAGTCTCCAAAGTCCCAGACCATATCACAGGAGGGAGGTGTTTTGGTGTGAGCTCCGCAGCTGGAGAATTCACTGTGGTGGCGTCTGACTGTGAATCGGATGTAGCAGGTGATGAACACCTGCGGAGAAAGATAAAGGAGTTATGTCACTCAGTAGCTTAACGATAAAAGCAAATACAACAATCAATCTGAGGCTCCTTGGAAAATTCAGCAGCGGCTCAGCAACATTACTATTGTACATGACACTGCATTGTATTTGACCTCTGTCATAAGAGGGATATCCATTTTGGCATATTGCACCAGTGAGTGAAGCTACAGCTGCCATCTTCACGCCACAGCGTTCGTAAATTCAGCACGTATCTAGCGGTGGTAACATGTAGTCAGTGTCTCTGCTACTTTGCTTTTTGTGTTGTGTTAAAATGTGCACTGCAGTATAAATTCTGCCATTTGTGAGGTGCTCAGAGTGACCGCCAGCTCGCCCCAGCAGTGAAGACGTGGCTCACTACCCAAAGCTTTGATACTGATGCTGAACTGCATGCCAGACTGAGAAGACCGTAAAAGAAGTCCCAACTACAACAAACCTGCCCCTGCTCCAAAATTAAAGGAGAACCTTACATCTTGAAACAAAAACCACTTTCGCAGAGAATACCAAGGAACAGTTCAACCATCCATGGAGCATCTGCTAACATTAAATTTAAGGAACCGGAGAAACTATACTTAACACGAAAGGCTGAAAGAAGGGGACATTCCACCAATATGTGAGATATCATCAGTATGGCTCCACAACCACATTGTGGGGGTGGGTAGTTATGTAGGAGGAAACAATGGGTGAGCCAGGTATGACCAATCAGGGTGTATACGTGGACAAGGAAAAAATATTCCCGGATTTCCCGGTTAAAATTACACTTTCTCCCGGATGACAGAATATTTTCCCTTATCAATCCTTTGAATGGTTATGGTTTTATACACGGGCATACAATTTCCTGGCACTTTAGAAAACGAAACTCAGGGAAAAAGACACCTTTTGGAAATATCTTTGATGTGCAGCAACATGTACGCTGCATATTTTCGTATTATGCAAGTATACATTGGAATTCCACCAAACACCGCATGTTACTTTCCAAATCATTGGAATCGTGATTTCGATGTGCTTTTGTAAGCCGTTCGTAGCTCATGTCACGTGATCTCGCCAGCCGATGACAGTAGATATTCGGAGCATATGACACGTGATGTAGTCAGCCAACAGCAACATCACTGTTAAGTAGCACGAACTCACAAACAGGGAAAGTTAATAGTTTAATATACATAGTGTTGCTACAAGAAACGCAAAGCTTTTGCATATAATACTGGTCTCAAGCTGCAAGAGAAGCTAGGCTTTCACATATACGCTTGATATTTTTTATGCGTGTTACACTTTAAGATATATCACACAAACGTGCCACTAAAATTTTTACTAATGACATAAATGTCTGATCTTCAGGGTTCGAAAGTCTTCTAAATGGCTCGTCATCAAAGAATTGATTTTTAATTGAGGGTCAAACGCTCTGTGATTTAATAAATTCATGGTACATTTTTGCACATAGCTCAACTTACGTAAAAGGATATTTACTTTGAAAGTAACGCTTTTCAAACCACCGTTCGCAATATTTTCCCGTGACCTGTTAGAAATATGTTTGTTTCAGCAGTTGTCAGAGAGCGTAGATAACGAGCGAGACCGCACTTGGGTAGCTATCATAACGTAGGAAGCCCGTGTGTACGTACGTGTAGAACATTGAAAGATCATACATTATGTCATAAAAGAAACAAAACATCAGAGGATACTCCAAGAGCATTGGAATTTCGTGAACCATACTAAAATGTGCACATTTAAAGTGCATACTTAAAGGGCACATTCATATGTCCAGATTCCCAATGATGTAGACCTCGACCTGATATTAAGCTTTTCAGTGTGGTTTTCGGAATGTAAATTTTCTTGGAACACCAGTACTGTATTATATCATGTTTGGTTCTTTATTATGGCATAATGCCATACATGCTATAAGATGAATGAAAATGTGCACTTGAAATACAGTGAACAGTTGAAACTAGCCAGAATTGTGGAATTTAACATTTCGTTTCAAATACAATGACTGCCTCTGCGGAAAAGGTTAACAAAAGTCAAATTTCTTCAGCCAAACAGACAAAAATAACTTCATTGTTCCGCAAGGCAATTAATGCTTGACTGTCAGAAAGGTGGAAATAAAATAAAATCTGAAACTAATGACATATTTCAGCCTTCCGTAATTATGTGAATATGTTTTAATTCACTTGATAGCTCGCGGCCACAGATAGGAGAAACAGTAAAATCACGAAATGTAAACACGGGTCACGTGGAGACTACCCACTATAACTCAGACTGTTCTGTGCATCAGCCCCGGACCTACGATATTTGCGAACCGGGTCAATACTAAAAAAAAAAAAAAAAAAAAAAAAAAAAAACACCATTGAATTTTCAAAATATGTTTATCTTGTAGCGCACATCTTTCTGATGAGTCTGAAACATAAAACATGTATATTCGAGGAAATGTAAGACATATTATTTGGTCTTAAGTATGCCAAAGTGCAGTGCCACACCTCTTCCTAAAGCATTTTTCTACCCCACGTCCAAACTATATTCAGGAGAGTGGTTACTGAAATGTCCTGTGGTGCCTCTCCTACTCCCAGTCGGCCGGTTTGACAGCCTGCCCCTCTTTTAAAAAATCTCGCAATTAATAGCGGATGGGATTATCTCTAATCGAGAGAACAAGAACTCTTCAGAAAACCTGAACTCTTTATTGCCTATTAGTTAATAACTTGCTGTTTTGTCTGACATAAAATTAAATATAGCATATATAAAACCAATACTGACAAGATATATCTAAAATAAAGATGATGTGACTTACCAAATGAAAGTGCTGGCAGGTCGACAGACACACAAACAAACACAAACATATACACAAAATTCAAGCTTTCGCAACAAACTGTTGCCTCATCAGGAAAGAGGGAAGGAGAGGCAAAGACGAAAGGATGTGGGTTTTAAGGGAGAGGGTAAGGAGTCATTCCAATCCCGGGAGCGGAAAGACTTACCGCAGGGGGAAAAAAGGACGGGTACACACTCGCACACACACATATCAATCCACACATATACAGACACAAGCAGACATATTTAAAGACATATTTGGTCTTTAAATATATCTGCTTGTGTCTGTATATGTGTGGATGGATATGTGTGTGTGTGCGAGTGTATACCCGTCCTTTTTTCCCCCTAAGGTAAGTCTTTCCGCTCCCGGGATTGGAATGACTCCTTACCCTCTTCCTTAAAACCCACATCCTTTCGTCTTTCCCTCTCCTTCCCTCTTTCCTGATGACGCAACAGTTTGTTGCGAAAGCTTGAATTTTGTGTGTATGTTTGTGTGTCTGTCGACCTGCCAGCACTTTCATTTGGTAAGTCACATCATCTTTATTTTAGATATATTTTTTTCCTACGTGGAATGTTTCCCTCTATTATAACAATACTGACAAGAGATAAACAAGAAATTACACATTTCTTCAAACCGTAGCTCCTAGCATTTTTTTTCTCTCTAATCTTGCTACAGCTTTACATGGCATGCTTTCCTTTCTGCGAAAGAATCTATTACATCATCGAAGTTCGTCAAACGTTTTGCTACATGAAAAATCGAAATGTCGTTATCTAATACTGAAAAATCTGTTAATACAAATAATGCCCAAGACCGGTGTGGTTTCTTGAGCTGATTACGTCTACTTTGTCACTGTCTTTTTTTTTTTTTTGTTTGGGGTTTAAGGGCGCTCAACTACTGAGGTCATTAGCGCCCAGTCACAATTGTTAGAGCACATAGAATCTAGTAAAACTCAAGGGGGGGGGGGGGGGACCCCAGAAAGTTCTGACAAAGATGCAGATAAAATAAGTGAAGGAGTTAGATGTCTTTGGACAAGCCAGTCAAAGTAATGAAACGAAGAACACGAGCAGCTGCTCGAGCGTCATCAGTAGATGGCACAGACAGGACAACACGAGATTGACTAAAACGGGGACACGACAATAAAACATGGCGCATTGTTAATGCATGACCACAAGGGCACTGCGGGGCTGGGTCACCGGATAGTAGGTAGCGGTGGCTAAACCGGCAATGCCCAATCCGCAACCTGGTCAGAAGGACCTCTTCTCGCCGAGATGGTCGGGAGGAGGTTGTCCAAGCAGTTGGGAACGGTTTTACTGCCCGGAGCTTGTTTCCTTGAAGTGATCAAGTATCCAACCACAAAGACACAAGACACTTACAAACAACCCCACTAATGTCAGATGACGGGACACAATGGGAGACTGACCGAAGCAGAAGGACTGCAGCCTTGGCTGCAGCATCAGCAGCCTCATTCCCAGGCACTCCTACATGGCCGGGAACCCACAGAAAGCTGACAGGAGAGCCATCAAAAGCAGAAGAATGGAGGGACTGCTGGATCCGTTGCACCAAGGGATGAACCGGATATGGAGCTCCAAGGCTCTGAAGAGCACTGAGTGAATCAGAGCAGAGTACTTACGATGAATGGCGGTGGCGGCGGGCATACTGAACGGCCTGATGGAGAGCAAAAAGCTCGGCCGTAAAGCTGGAACATTGGTCGAGGAGCCGGTATTTAAAGGTGCCGGCCCCGACGACAGAGGCACAGCTGACACCATCGTCAGTTTTGGAGCCATCAGTGTAAATAAAGGTGTGACTGGCAAGTCACGCACGAAGTTTGACAAACCGTGAGCAATACACTGCAGCCGGAGTACCCTCCTTCGGGAGCGAGCTGAGGTCGAGATAAATATGAACCGGAGCCTGGAGCCACTGTGGTGTCGGGCTCTCACCCTCTCTGAAGGTGGGAGGCAGGGCAAAATCCAATTGTCGAAGCAGGCGACAGAAACAGACTCCAGGGGGCAGCAGGGCAGACACATACAACCCGTACTGACGGTCGAGAGAATCGGCGAAGAAGGACTGATAAGAGGGGTGGTCGGGCATTGACTACAGCCGGCAGGCATACCGACACAGCAGTACGTCGCGCCGGTAGGTCAATGGTAATTCAGCAGCTTCAGCATAAAGACTCTCGACGGGACTAGTGTAGAAGGCTCCGGTCGCAAGACGTAACCCCCAATGGTGGATGGAGTTGAGACGGCATAAGAGAGATGGCCGAGCAGACGAGTAGACGAAGCTCCCATAATCCAGCTTCGATCGGACTATGGACCGATACAAGCGAAGCAGGAAAGTGCGATCTGCTCCCCAAGATAAACCACTAAGAACTCTGAGGACGTTAAGGGAACGTGTACAACGGGCCGCCAAATAAGAGACGTGCGGAGATCAACAAAGTTTCCTGTCCAATGTGAGCCCTAGAAACTTAGTTGTTTCCATGAATGGGAGAACAACGGGACCGAGATGTAAGGATGGCGGAAGGAACGCTTTATATCGCCAAAAGTTGATGCAAACCATCTTCTCTTCAGAGAACCGGAAGCCATTTGCCACACTCCATGAGTATAGGCTGTCTAGACAACGCTGAAGGCAGCGCTCCAGGAGGCATGTTCTCTGGGCACTGCAGTAGATCGCGAAGTCATCGACAAAGAGAGAGCCTGAGACATTAGGTGGAATGCAATCCACAATTGGATTGATCGCTTTGGTAAAAAGGGCTACACTCAAGACGGAGCCCTGAGGCACTCCGTTCTCCTGGAGGAAGACGTCGGACAATACGGAACCCACACGTACCCTAAACTTTCGATCCGTTAAAAAGGAATCAATAAAAAGGGGCAGGCGACCGCGTAGACCCCACCTGTGCATAGTGCGGAGGATACCTCCTCTCCAACAGGTATCATAAGCCTTCTCCAAATAGAAGAACACGGCTACCGTTTGGCGCTTTCGCAAAAAGTTGTTCATGATGAATGTCGACAAGGTGACAAGGTGGTCAACAGCAGAGCGGCGGCGACGAAAGCCGCATTGAAAATTGGAAAGTAGCCGTCGTGATTCAAGAATCCAAACTAACCGAGCGTTAACCATGCGCTCCATCACCTTACAGACACAGCTTGTAAGAGAAATTGGGCGGTGACTAGAAGGAAGGTGTCTATCCTTCCCGGGTTTGGGTATAGGAACAACGACGGCGTCACACCAACACATGGGAACCTGACCTCCGGTCCAGACGTGATTGTAGGTACGAAGAAGGAAGCTTCTGCCTGACGGAGAAAGGTGGGCCAGCATCTGAACGTGAATGGCATCTGGCCCCGGAGCAGAGGACCGGGACAGTGCAAGTGCACGTTCGAGTTCCCGCATACTAAAGGGGGCATTATAATTTTCCAGATTCAGCGAGTGGAAGGAAGGTCGCCGAGCCTCTTATGCCTCTTTCCTGGGAAGGAAGGCAGGGTGGTAATGGGCAGAGCTTGAAACCTCCGCAAAAAAGCGGCCGAAGGCGTTGGAGACAGCCACAGGATCGACAAGGACCTCATTACCTGAGGTCAGGCCAGGTACCGAGGAGTGGGCCTTAATGCCCGACAGCCGGCGCAGGCCACCCCAGACGACAGAAGAGGGAGTAAAACTGTTAAAGGAGCTGGTGAAAGAGGCCCAACAAGCTTTTTTGCTGTCTTTGATGACTATACGGCATTGCGCTCTGAGTCGTTTGTATCCAATACAATTCGCCAACGTAGGATGGCGGCGAAAGGTGCGTAAAGCACGTCGTCGAGCACGGATAGCGTCTCTACAAGCCTCATTCCACAAGTGGACGGAAACGCGACATGAAGAAGAGGTAGTACGAGGAATGGAACGCTCGGCAGCATTGATGATAACAGCCGTGAGGTATTCAACCTGACTGTCACAACTGAGAAAATCGTGGTCCGGAAAGGTCGCCAGGGAGGAGTAAAGTCCCCAGTCAGCTTTCGGTATGTTCCAGCTCGAAGGACGTGGGGATGGGGTGTGGTGCAGGAGACGAACGACACAGGGGAAGTGGTCGCTCGAATAGGTGTCAGAAAGGACATACCACTCGAACCGACGGGCAAGAGTGGTAGAACAGATCGAGAGGTCCAAGTGGGAGTAGGTATGAGTAGAGTCCGAGAGGAAAGTCGGGGCGCCAGTATTGAGGCAGACAAGATTGAGATGGTTGAAGACATCCGCCAAGAGTGAGCCTCTTTGACAGGATGCAGGAGAGCCCCAAAGGGGATGATGGGCATTGAAGTTGCCAAACAATAAAAACGGCGGAGGAAGCTGAACAATCAGGTGCATCATGTCAACCCGACTAACTGCGGATGACGATGGAGTGTAGACGGTACAAACGGAAAAAGTAAAGGCAGAAAGAGTAATACGGACAGCTATTTCTTGGAGTGGGGTGGTCAATGGGATGGGATGGTAATAGACATCGTCCCGAACGAGCAACATGACCCTACCATGAGCTGGAATACCGTCCACAGGGGTGAGGTCAGACCGCTCCGAGGTATAGTGGGTAAAGTCAATACGGTCAGTCGGGCGCAACTTGGTTTCCTGGAGACCAAGGACGAGCGGACAGTGCAGGCGGAGGAGCAGTTGTAATTCCTCCCGATTAGATCGAATACCTCTTATGTTCCAATGTAACAAAGCCATCACTAGTCAGAAAAAAGGGGGAACGAAACGGGTGAAGAGCTGGTCACCTCGACGGCCGTGGAGGGCCAGGTTTCGAGGGAACAACGCTACAACCGGCGGGAGGCGGAGGATCTGCCATTGAGTCGTCGCTAGCTGAGTCGTCGCCAGCTGAGGCCGCTTTCCCGGGTTGCGTAGGAGGGGCAGCATCAGTTGCCGACGAGAGGCCAGCTGAGCGCCTGGCAGCAGAGTGTCCCGGCGAAACTGAGGACGGCCGGGAGCAGCGACTCATGGATGGAGCGTCAGACGAAACGCGCCGGGGTGGAGAGGGGGATACAGACTACTTCTTGGAGGCCTTCTGGGAAGTCCGATGAGGCACGGGGACGGTGGGCTGGACCCGAAGAAGGTCCTCACGAGCGGGGTCCGTTTTGGAACGCCGGACCTCGGAAGCTGGGGTCCAGAATGTTTCCCCGATGGACGCCTGAGAAGAGGATCGCTTCTCAGGCAGCGGGCGGGCGGGGGGGGGGGGGGGGGGGGCGGCCTGGGGCACAGGGCCGCGAGGGAGGATGATTTGGAAGGGAGGGATTTGGGAGGCGGAGGCATAGACCCCGGAGGGGGTGAGGAGGTGGAGGGGGGACAGGATAGGGGTGACGATACTGTGGAAGGAGTGGACACGACTAAGGCAAACGAAGTTGTCAACGTCACGAGATGGAGGCGGTCATACTTCTTCCTGGCCTCAGAATAAGAGAGGCGATCCAAAGTTTTTAATTCTTGAATCTTCTTCTCCGTCTGATACGCGGGGCAGTCTAAAGATCTAGGCGAGTGGATGCCAGGAGAATTGACGCACCGAGGTGGTGGGGTGCATGTATGTTCCTCACGAAGAGGACGTCCACAATCGCCACAAAGGGGCTCAGCCTCACACCGTGATAACACGTGCACAAAGCGCAAACGCCGAAAGCAGCGCATAGGAGGCGGGACGTAAGGTCGCACGTCGCACCGGTAGCACATCACCTTTACCTTCTCCGGGAGAACGTCCCCCTCGAAGGCGAGGATAAAGGCCCCAGTGTCGATGCGACGGTCTTTGGGGCCGCGCTGGACTCGCCGGACGAAATGCACGCCTCTGCGCTCCAGGTTGGCCCTGAGCTCCTCATCAGATTGCAGCAGGAGGTCCCGATGAAAAATAACCCACTGCGTCCTATTCAGTGCCAGATGCGGGACAATGGACACTGGGATGTCCCCTAGTCGGTCGCACGCCTGGAGCGCTGCCGACTGAGTGGCAGAGGTGGTCTTTATGAGAACGGACCCCGAACGCATTTTACTGAGAGCCTCGATTTCCCCGAAGATGTCCTCGATGTGCTGGACAAAGAACATGGGCTTTGAGGTGGCGAACGTCCCCCCATCGGTCCGAGAACAGACTAAATAGCGGGGGAAGTACTTCTCCCCAAGCTGGCGGGCCTGTCCTTCCTCCCAGGGAGTGGCCAAGGGGGAAAGGGCAGGAGAACCAGAACCAGAGACAGTACCTTTCTTTTTAAAAGACTCGGCCGCAGAGCGACCCGATACATGTTGACGTTTCATCTGCGAAACGTCCGCCCCGATACCACCCACTCCGACCAGGGGTTCTCCCCACAGGCGCCACCCAGCCTCAGCAACGGCCACCTGGCAGGATGACCGTTGCCGGGAATCCTGATGCCCCAAGGAGATGGGCATCTACTCCTTGCCCGACGTGGGGAGGGTGCAGCTCAGGTATCGGCAGTACGATCCCTGTGTTGTCAGGGGGCTACAACCTAGAGGGTACATGACGACCCCACCACAACGGGCTGGCTACCGTGCTGGATTTCGGGTGCCATGGAAAGTCCAGCATGATCGTAGGTGCAGATGGGGACGCACTATGGGCGTAACTTGTGCAACCCATCAGGCGTTTAGGCCCAATTTGAGGAATAGTGGGTGTGGTTACAACGCCGTTACAATGATGAGTGCCAAGGTCTTAGTGCACTGAGGACCAGTGATACACTACGTAAGGCGTCCTTCCCCAAAAGGCTCGTACTTCTGTAGAATTTTGAAAAATGGAGGTCAAACCCCAAGGGGGACCATCACATGGAAAGCCGAAACGGTTGAAACTCCTTTTAGTCGCCTCTTACGACAGGCAGGAATACCTCGGGCCTATTCTTACCCCGGACCCGCAGGGGGGTTTGTCACTGTCTGCTAGATACAACAAAATATGCCTGTCTAATATGGCAGCAATTATGTAACACACCAAATAAACGAGACTGTTTTGGCACAAATGGCCATTTTTATAACACAACAGAATATAATCCAATAAGTACCAATATCAAATGCCTATTAGGCCTACTACAAGCAAAAAGCTTTATGTTAGGGAATAGTTTCACATTTCATTTATACGCACGAGGTTCTCAAGCATGAGATCGAAAAGTAGTATTACGAAATTTTTATATAAATTTGGAATAGTCTTATGCTTCCATAATTTGTGTGATGTCCCGGTTTCTTCTCCTTCCTCGTCCTAACAAACAATTTTGTCATCACCAATTCTGTAGCTATTTCTGCCACTGTCAAAATGTGTTCACCGATTAACTTCACTAATCCTGCCAGAATCACAGGTTTAGTTATCCCGCGATTATTCTCCAGTTAGGTGTTCGTACAACACGTTACTTCCAGAACAGAACTTAGCGACTGCTAGCTGGGGACTGTACTACTGGTCCTTACTAGTGTAGCGATCTGGCCAAAAATTTTCAGTCAAAATTTCATTTTCTTGGATACTACGAGAAGATAATACCTAATCTTACTCGCCTGTTATTCCTGTTAGCCGTTTACTTCCACCCTTGTAGTCTCGATCTATGGATTCCGCTAGTAGTTATAACAACGCTGATCACTCGCAAACCCAATCAATGACGTAATCAGACAACGATTGGCATTCATCTGTTCGGCTTTACTCCCTCAGTTCGTATTGCCCTGTCCCCTTTTTTGTCTGCGGAAAGTTTATTTCTAGATGCGACGAGGATTCTCTTGACAGAGACATCATGTACACTACGCATGCATTCAAAAGTCAACTTATGATTCATTCAGAAATCAACTTAAAATGAGTTCAAAAATGTTCAAAAACCAACAGGGAAGCGTTTAAAAATCGTATGAATAATCGATAGGCAAAAGTGCGCTGGATGCTAGGTGCTTTGGGAAACAAGTTTTTTTTCCCTGAAGAATATGAATTTGACGCCCCCTTTTCCCGCTTGCACGAGCAACGTGCGTCGTCGCATATGGAGCATTTCCTTTGCAATTTAAGTTATTTTCGTTTCTTTCTCTCGTTTATGTTTTATTGTTAAAGTATTATTCTGCAGCAGCGGGATACAGTAATATCCTTTGTTAGAGTATCAGTTCTTACCAGTTAAAATTACAAAAATTTAACTGAAAACTAAAACAATGAAGAATTCCCGGAATCCTAAAAATATCCCGGGTTTTATTCCGGTTTTCTCCCGGATGAAAAAATTCCCAGAGTTTTTCCCGGATCTCCAGGTTGTCCCGGGTCGTATACACCCTGACCAATGCATATACGGCATATAACAGTGGACTCCTTCCGAAAGGAGTGGAAAGAAGAGCGCCAAACTGCAGTAGACTCCTTGATTGTGTGGAGTTTATTACTATGAGCAGCAGTGCTCCAGATGGCATTCCACTATTGCGGAAAGAGAGATTTGACATAGATCTGCAGCTGGCATCATGAAAGGAAATGGGAGTAAGTATCTGCATCTCTAGCCAAACAGTCAGCCAATTCATTCCCTTGGATGCCCACATGACTTGACCCAGATAAAGATGACTGAACAGGTGGCACGCTCAAGGGCAGAGAGAAGTACACGGATAGCAGAGACCAATGTGTGATGAGAGTAGCACCAGTCGATAGCCTGCAGGCTGCTCATGGAGTCTGAACAAATTAAAACACTGTCGAGGGAGGCCTGAGAAGCAAAAAGGAGGGCCCTGTGAATGGCTAGAAGCTCCGCTGTGAACACACTACATGATCCCAGCAATAAATGGTGCTCAAAGTAGAGATGGGGGATCCGCTCTTGAACTAATTCATAGAGTTCAATCTTTCAAAGGAGTGAACAATCAGTGATTCAGAAAAAAAGAACGGTAGCTCCAAACGTTTCCCACGGCAGAGAGAGAGAGAGAGAGAGAGAGAGAGAGAGAGAGAGAGAGAGAGAGAGACGGAGCATATCAGCAGCGCCTCTGCTGGTCAGAGCACAGTGCACGCCACACAACACAGCCAGCGCCGGCCTCTGCCCTGCTTCTACCTTGGCTGCCTGCATTGTGCAGTGCCCCATTGGATTTTGTGTTTCACATATGCCGGGCCGTCTCTGTGCGTCGTCTGCCGCGTGCACTGTGCAGTGTCTGGCGCAGCTTAACTTCGCATCGCACTCTGTCGGCGATCGTTTCAGTCGCACGTCCTGCCCTCTGGGCAGTTGATGCGAGCAACAGGACAGAGAGCCACCTAGAGGATAACATAGGAACTACTTGCAAAAACCTGCTCGCAAGGGAGCGGACGATTTGTCTCGGAGCGGGTGAGCTCACCGCTTCCCCCACCCTCGGAACTCGCCCGCTCAACGCTCACCCCACCGTCTCGACTCTAGCCAGAGCGTCGAGCAAAGCGACTCTGGTGTCACTCTGATCTCTGCGGTCTCAGCTCACGCAGTAATAAAGCTCGCGGCTCGACCTGCTCGACTCAGCGCCTCTGCATCGGAGTTCGTCCCCACTGGATATTGTTCTTCGTAGTAATACCGCTATGTATATTACATTATTATGTTATGTATACATCAATTGTTTTTATTTTATTTTTATTTCTTTAAACTGATTAGATTAGGTTCCTGATGACTCCTCTTACTACAGGATTTTTATTATGGACACTCGAATTTACGCTTTAATTACGAGCGAACCGATAAACGTATCGCAAAATGTGATACACCAATATTTTCCTTGTTTTATTCTGCGTAAGGCTATATGCAGCACTTTCGTTTTACAGTCAAATTTATATATTTTTTTCTTATTCTGGTACGGATTTTGCGATTTTAGGCGTCTTCGAAAGGAAAAATATATGGCTTGCGATGTATTTGTATGAGGTTAATGAAATTTTAATACATTATAGCCAAATATATTGTTAATGTAAATCTCAAGTTACAACATTTTCCGATCACCCAAAAAACCACGCTAGTGCAAAATAAATCAATAATCAAAAACTTTGTCATATGGTGGAAATTTCAATAAACAATACAAAATTCTTACTCATTATCTGTGTTACTTCAAAATAGGATCAAATAAGATCAAAATGCAGGTATAGTACTGGAATAAACCAAGTTTAAAGGGCAATGTGCCTTTCATTTATTTTCTTTTGTAAATGAGTGGTGAGTCATGAAAAAGAGCTAATTCATTTCAGGGAGTGAACAGTTCTGATCCAATCTCTGAAAAGAACAGTTTTGCCCATCTCTAGCTCAAAGTCAGTAGGAGACGTGAAAGCGTATCCCACCTTATCAGTAGTCTTAGAAACATTGGTGTAAAAGATGGTGGCACCCTGGAACTCTGCAAGGATGGCACAGACAAAGTGCTGGAAAACCATAGGCGCAACAGAGACTTTAGGGCCCTGGAATAGATCAATCTTAATCTGTGGTCTAGTCACCATCCAAGGAGGGGGATAGGGGGGTTTATGGAAGGAAAGACAAGGGGTGCAGTCCAGTGAGTGGAGATGGAGATCCCGACACAGAGAAGTGAGGTGCATGCCAACCGTCAATCCCACCCGTGGGCAGATGTTAGGAGGGAGAATCCCTCATTAGCGTAAAGCACGGGGTACACAGGACGGTCAGGCAATTGGCGAATGTGTAAGAAACGAGGAGTTTGCTCTGTCGGATGTGTAGAGGAGGAATCTCCGCTTCTGTGAAGAGACTATCAACAGGACTAGTGCGAAAGGCACCAATAGCCAGATGCACTCCACAATGATGAACAAGGTCAAGGAGATTCGAAGTGGAAGGAGCTGCTGAGCCATAAACCTGACTACCATAATCTAGTCTGGACAGGACCAAAGCACGGTAAAGATGGAGACGAGTGGAATGATCTGCACCCCAAGATGTGTGGGCCAGGAGGCGGAGAGCATTAACCTTCTGCATACATGTAGTCTCAAGGTGACGAATGTGGGGCAGCCGTGTCAGCTTGTCATAAAAAATAAGGCCCAAGAAACGGGACTTTACTACAACATCGAGGAGCTGGTTGCCTAAATAAAGTTCTGGATCAGGGTGTACTGTGAGTTGATGACAAAAATGCATAACACACATTTTGGAGGGAGAAAACTGGAAGCCGTGGGCGGTGGCCCACGCAGAGGACCATTGGATGGCACCTTGGAGCTGGCACTCAGCAGATGCTACTGAATGGGAGCTGTACCAGATGCAAAAATTGTCGATGTACAACGCAGGGGGTAACCAGAGGCCCGACAGAGGTCGCAAGCCCATTGATGGCAATGAGGAAGAGTGTGACACTTAGCACAGAATCCTATGGGATATTATTCTTCTGAATCTTAGGGGTGCTGAGTGAAGTGCCAACTCAAACCCAGACGAACCGGAAAGATAAAAACTCGCGGATAAAAATCTGATGGGGACCACGGAAGCCCCAGTCACGGTGGGTAACAAATGTGATGGCACCAAGCCGTGTCATATGCATTATGTAGGTCAAAGAACATCGCGACAAGATGCAGGTGGTAGTTTGAGATCGCCCTGCCCGGAAGCCACATTGATACGGGGACAAAAGGCTCCGAGATTCGAGTAACCGACATAATCTGAAATTGGCCATCCTTTTGAGCAGTTTACAAAGCACATCCGTAAGGCTAATTGGGCGGTAGCTGTTGAGAGGTTGGGTTTTTCCCAGTCTTAAGGACAGGGAAACTATAATGCCTTGCCATTGTGATGGAAAAGCATCTGTGAGCCATGTGTGTTTGAATGCCCTCAGGAGCTGTTGCTTCTGGGGTCATCCGAGTGTCGGATCATCTGCTTGTGGTCGGAATCCGGCCCTGGGGCTGTGTCTCGACAGCCCCGTGGAGAACTACGAGCCTGCACCAATTCTCATTCTGCAAAGAGTGTATTATAGGGCTCAATGTGGTGTGGGATGGTACAGAGGGGGTCTGTTCCACTGTGCATTTCTGCCGGTGAAAGGTAGTAGGGTAGGAACAGAACAACGATACTGTCACAAAGTGTGTTGTGAGGTGTTCTGTGACGACCAGTGGATCAGTGCACAGAACACCTTGGAGGTTCAGACCCTGGACAGTTGGCTGTCACTGGCGGCCCAGAAGGCTATGGAGCTTTGACCAAACCTGTGATGAACAGGCATACGACCCTAGAGAGGAAACATAGTGCTCCCAGCATTTCTTTTTATACCGTTTAATAAGGCAACGAGCCTTAGCACGGAGACACTTAAAAGTGAGGAGGTTGGTCTGTGTAGGGTGTCGCTTAAATCGCTGCAGTGCCTGTCGGTAGTCCTGGATGGCGACTGCTACATCCTTGGTCCACCATGGTACCAGAAGATGAAGCAAGAGACCTGTGAAGAGGGGGAAAGCAGTGCCAGCAGCATGAAGAATGGTGGCAGAGGTGCTTTGCACAGCTCCATCAATGGAATTCGAGAGGAGGGTGTCAAAGTGGATATCAGACATATACAAAGGCCAATTGGACTTGTGGAATGCCCAACGTGGGAGCCTGTATGCCTGGTGGCTGCAGGGAAATTATAGAATCACCGGAAAGTGGTCACTGTCACAAAGATGATCATGGAATGACCAATGTAGGGAAGCCATGAGGGCAGGGGAGGAGATCGTGAAATCGATAAGAGAGATGGAGTGGCACTGAAGTGGGTAGGGGAACCATCATTGAGGAGACACAAATCGAGGTCCATGATAAGTTGGTCAATTAGGATACCCCTACCCACTGAAGTGACACTTCCCCCACAGTGGATGAAGGGCATTGTAATCCCAAAGGAGGAGAAACGGGCAAGAGTGGCTGGATTAAGGTGAGAGTGCAATGCAAGCAAGTGGCCTACCTGGAGGGAGGTAGACATTGCACATGGTGATTGCTGGACTCATTTGCACTCTAACCGCTATACGTAGGCGGATCGAGTCACTAATGACATCAGAGCGAACCAAAGTGCAGGCCCCACCAGATGCTGCCCCGGGACCAGCGCAGTTCTGACAATATGCTCGATGACCACGAAAAGTCGGAGAGTGGTCATCACAGAAATGCGTTTCTTAAAGAAAGAGACAGAATGCAGAATAAGAGACTAGACAAGACACTGAATTTCCAATAGGTGATAGTATCCATTGCAATTACACTGGATGATCATGTGGCTTGAGTCCAAGGTAGACATTAAGCAGCTGAGGAGGTGGTCTGACACTTGTCAGTAGTTATCACCGACAACCATAAATAAGATGTCAGACTTAGGTTGCGAGGGGGGAGATGGCAAATTCAGGGGCATTGGGGGTGCCTTTTCTTGCAATTTATGTTTCTTCTTCTTCTACTTCTTCTCCTCCTCCTCCTCCTTCTGAGGTGGAGAAGGGCAGGGCACAGGGGGAGTACAGGATTCTGGAAGATATGGAACCGAAAGAGAGCAGGCAAACTTTGGGCGCACAGATGGTGTGCCACGTGGCCGAGTGGTGGTAACAGTCTTCTGGACTGAGAGGGGTCCTGGGAGGGAGCCCGATCAGTGGCAGATGCTCAAGAAGGGCTGCACTTCTTCGGCCGAGGAGGGTAAATAGCTTCCTGAAGGGAGGTCGTGGGAACTGCAGGGGGAGGTGGATGCGAGAGTGGGACAGGGCTGGGGTAACGACGAGGGAGGAGGAGGAAGAAGGGAATAACAGAGGCAAAAGTTGTAGACAGTGATACTGGATGGAGTCTCTCATACGTTTGGCAAGCCTCCGTGTAAGACAGGCGATCCAGAGACTTGTGTTCTTGGATTTCCTTTTTTCTCTCATAAGCTGGGCAATTCGGTGAGCAAGGGGAGTGGTGGTCAGCACAACTGACACACACAGGCGGTGGAACACAGGGTCTTCCCTCCTGGAGTGGGTGGCCAGTCACCACACAAAGGGTTCCGCCGTACAGCGGGAAGACGTGCCCAAAATGCAAGCACCAAAACCACTGCAGAGGTGCAGGGATGTACGGCTTCATGTCACATCTGTAGCGCATAACCTTAACCTTCCCTGGGAGGGTATCCCCCTCAAAAGCCAGAATGAAGGCGCCATTATCAGTGCGGTTGTCTTTGTGACCCTTCTGCACACGCCGAACAAAATAAATGCCACGCTGCTCCAGATTTGCCCGGAGTTCCTCATCGGTTTGCAGGATAGTGTCCCTATGAAATATTACTCCCTGGACCATATTCAGAGATTTGTGAGGACTAATAGACACTAGGACATTAACAAGATGATCACAAGAACAAAGTGCTGGGGACTGGGTGGCAGAAGAAGCTTTGATCAGCAGGGAGCCCGACCGAATCTTACTAAGAGACTCCACGTCACCAAACTTGTCCTCTATATTTTCCACGAAAAACAATGGCTTTGTGGCGGTGAATGTGTCCCCATCCATCCTAGTGCAGACGAGGTAACGGGGAAAGGGTTTCATCCCAAGATGGTGAGCCTGGCCCTCCCCCCACAGTGCAGCCAGGGTAGGGAAGGTTGCCAGGTCTTACGAGGCAGCATTCAAGGATCCTTCACCATTCGAAGAGACGGCCATTTGAGAACGGCCAATCTTTTGCAGCTTGATTCGCTTCAAGCACAAAGCATCCGCTCTGATACCATCCACTCCAACCAAGGTCTCTCTCCATGGATGCCACCCAGCTGCAGAAAGGGAAGTCTGGCACAGGGGCTGTTGCGTGGAGTTTCAATTCTCCGAGAAGATAAGCATACATGGGGAGGGAACAGCTCAGGTATCAGTAATGATCCCTGTATCATCATGGGGCTCAGCCATATGGGTACATAACAGCCCCACCAGACAGACTGGCTGCATGTGCTGGTGACCTAGTAGGGTGGAAGTGGGCTACAGTGGGGAAGGGAGAGGGGAAGGAAAGGGGGAGAGGAATCCACACTGTAGATGCTAGGGAGGGAGTTCTTCCCCACATGGCTCATACTAAAAACACGAAATTTTGAAGTGGAGGTCAAACCTCAAGTGGGGACCTAAACGCCAAAATGGATGAATGAACAGGCAAAAGGGGCAAAATTGCAACCAATACTGGAAACCAGGTCGATAGCCAATTGATGCAGTCTATAAGATTGTTATCAAAAAGAAGACTCAAGAAACGGAACAATGGAATCACGGTCAGGTATCCGGAATCCAGTTTGAGCTCCGGACTGGGACGGATTATAGAACAGCAATAGAAATGTACCACCCGCGGTTTTATGGAGGAGAATTGAAAACAGTGTGAGAATCCATGTGGCGTGTGCTGGATGGCAGCTGTTTCTCTGCAGAGGCCACTGAGTGGGAACCAGCACAGGAACAGAAATCATTCACATACAGAGTAGGGGTGACCAACTCATCAACAGTGATGAGGGAAAGAAGTATACTTAACACAGAGCACTGTGGCATGCCATTCTCCTGGATCTGCAGAGAGCTGAGAATGGTGCCACCCTTAACTCTGAACGACTGGTGGGACAGGATTTGGCTGGCAAAAATTGGGAAGGTGCACCCCAAGCCTCACTCGGAGTGCAAGTAAGACGTGATGCACCAATCCATGTCGTAGGCCTTACAAAGGTTGAAGAAAACTACGATAAGATTGTGGCACTGAAAAAAGGCATGCCAGAGTGCAGTTTTCAACTGAAGCGGAGGATCAATCAGAGACAGTCTCCCCCCCCCCCCCCCAAGCTGCACTGGTAAGGTGATAGAAGGTCCCAAGATCTGAGGACCAAACAGAGCCAATGAGCCATCATATGTTCAAATAACTTGCCGGGGGCATTTGTAAGACCGATCGGTCGGTAATTATTGAAGGACAATAGACCCTTTCCAGTCTTAAGGACAGGAACAACAATATAGTCTCTTTACAGAGGGAAAATATCCTGGAGCCAAATACGGTTAAACACCTGGAGGAGATAATGCCATTGTGAAAGACTGAGGACTTCCAACAATTGGCTATGGAAGTATCTTGGGCCAGGAGCTGAATCTTCAGAAGAGGGTGTCAGAAGAAGATCCCATTCAATGAAAGGTTCACTGTATGACACCACCTGACAAGGGGCAAAATGGAAGTGGGAAGCTTCAGCATGCTGTTTCCAGAGAAAGAAGCCAGCTGGATAGGAGGCTGATGCCAATGCCATCGCAAAATCGGTCACGAGGTGCTCCACGATAACCAGTGGATCTGTACAAAGACCTCCTGGGGGGGGGGCAAGACCAGCGAAAACCGCCACTAGCAACCTTGAAGGGTGTGGAGCATAGCCCACACCCATTGTGGACAACTTCATTAGCAGACAAAGAGAGGGTATACATGACCTGGGAGGTAGATATATAGGCCAATCTGCACGATGGAAAGTTCAGCGGAGTGACCTGGCCATCGTGAGGCAGGAAGGGAATGAGATAGTCAAGAGCAAGAGGTCACTATCACAGAGATCGTCGTGTGGCAACCAGTGTAATGAAGGGTGGAGGCGAAGTGAGTGACAGATCAATGGCAGAGAAAGTGCCATAAGCAGCACTAAAATGGGTTGGGGAAACTGCAGTATCCGTCCTGTCTGCCTGTGACATTAACGTCCTGTATGACGGAACAGAGAAGTGGAATGCCTTCATCACAGTGAGTGAAACCAAAGCAGATGTTTATGGTATGACCAAGGTCAGTGCTGGGGACAAAAACATAGCCTCATGTCCCAGCCAACAGCTGTCAGGGCCTGCTACCCGAGCACTGTGGGTCAAAAGCAGTGCCAGAGGTCACAATTAACAAGCGGACTATTTTCCTATGCCACTCATATGATCAATCAGTCCCAGAAGATCCATCTACCAACCAGTCTTATAAGCTGACGCAGCACTGGCCAGAAGACAGTTCAACATGATTCTTGGACTTGTAGTCATCTGTCATCACAGCCGTAACATCCATGCGCCTTTTCTGCTGGTAGGAATGGTAGCTTTGGACTGTGACTCGAGTGTTGCCTAACGGTGGTCTGGCCTACCTGGACAGCTTTGTGGTATGCTGTACTGACCATTCTCTAGTAGTTTTGTTCCATCTATTCTTTGGTGAACTTTCTTGAGTGACAGGCTAGTGAGGAAAACATTTTATTTTGTTATTCTTCTGTTACAAGATCCAAAGCAGAATACATACTTTGTTTCTTGGTTAAATTGACTACTTTGTCAACATTAGGAATGTTCTTATTTATTGGGACACTTCTCCAGAGCAAGTTGGGGGGGAGGGGGGGGGGGGCACGGTGGCAGCACCCGAGGGGAAGCAGGGACAGGACTGGGATAAGGAGGGAGATGTCACAGATACAGAGTGAAGATTGTCATATTTCTGATGAGCCTCAGTGTAGGATAAACAATCAAGCAACTCATACTTCTTTATCTTCTTTTCTTTCTTATCAACCAAGCTATCCGGTGAGCACAGTGTGTTGGTTGTGACAATTAATGCACATAAGCAGTGCAATACGGGTGCCCTTCATGGAATGGGTGTCCACATTCACCG
Source organism: Schistocerca nitens (assembly GCF_023898315.1). Taxonomy (NCBI): domain Eukaryota; kingdom Metazoa; phylum Arthropoda; class Insecta; order Orthoptera; family Acrididae; genus Schistocerca; species Schistocerca nitens. Next base: position 51,842,381 of record NC_064623.1, on the reverse strand, counting down.
CATGGAGTGTCAGCTGTACAGCGGGAAGATGTTCCTGTAACGGTGACACTAAAACCATCTCATGGGTGGCGGGATGTACGGTTTCATGACAACGATAAACCGTAACCCCGACCTTCTCTGGGACGGTATCCCCCTCAAATGCCACAATAAAGGCACCAGCATCAATGCTATTGTCCTTACGGCCTTTCTGAATGTGCCTGACAAAATGAACACCCCACTATTCCAGATTGGCATGCAGCTCATCAATTTGAAGAACAAGGTCCCTATAAAAAATGACTCCCTGAACCATATTCAAAGGCTGGTGAGGAGTAATGGACACCAGGACATCACCAAGATGGTCAAAGGCATGTAGGGCAGCAGATTGGGCAACAGAGGTAGCTTTGATCAACAGCAAATCTGACTACATCTTACTCAGAGAGTCCACTTCGCCAAACTTGTCTTTGACAGTTTCCACAAAAAATACCTTCTTGGTGGTGGTGGTGGTGCTGCAAGCGTTCTTGTCATTCACGGTGCAGACCAGCTAGTGAGAAATGGGTTTCACCCCCAGAGGGAAGGGAAGGGAAGGGAAGGGAAGGGAAGGGAAGGGAAGCACTGCCATTTGTTACACAAAGTGGAAATTGTGCCCAAGTCTTTCTGTAAATTCCTACAATCATCCAAGTCAGTGTAGTCCCATACACAACTGTGTCATCAGTGGAAAAATCTTATAATGCTGCTTATCCTGTCTAATGTACCATTTATGTATACTGAAAATATTCAAGCTTGGTTGGATGATTAAAGGGACCAAACTACTAGGTCATCAGTCCCTGTTTCCTAGAACAGACAGTAGATCAGAGATAGCCTACTGTGCAAAACTCAGGGGAACAAATCCTAAAGATCTACCAAAGGTCAACAAAGGTGACATAAGGCACAAAAATAAAAAAGGGACACAGAGGAAGAAATGTAGGTGAGGTATCCCCTCTAGGGTGCAGCCACAAGCCCCGAAAGAGTGCAACTGAGGGACATACATACCCAGCCCCCGCCACTTACTAGAAGTACCCCACTCGAAGCTGCCTACGAAAAGCTAGCAACAGGGACAGAGAACGCGAAAGGGAAGCACAGAGAGAGACTAATGATGAACAAGTCTAACAGACCAGGTGAAAGGGGGGAAGAAGAGTAACAGAGCAGGTAGGGTGACGGCCCGGCAGGACAACCGAGCCTAGTCTTCACAGAGAAGGCAACAGTGTTCTGCCAACCGCTCAATAAGGTTAAGTGAAAAGAATGAAAAAGTCCCTTCACGAATAAAACATAAAACTAAGTTAGCCACTGAGGCATCATCTCCTAACACGGGGGTATCGAGTCAGAGATTAAAGAGTCTGCCCCAGGATGGCTATGTTGGGACAGTTCAACAAAATGTGGACTACCATCAAACATGAACCGCAATGGCAGTGAGGTGGGTCCTTGCAATGGCCGATGCGGAGCTGGCAAAGAATGGCAGAGTCCTTGTGAGAGGCCTGCATGGAGAACCTCCACAGATTCTTAGTCTCCTTTATCACCTGTAGTTTTTTTGGTGAAGTCAGAGCGAGCCATACTGTATTCCAGATTACTAAAATATGACAGCATAATAACGATCGGAGGTCTGTTTCCAGAATACCAATCTCAACAGCGGGTTTACTGGTAGCCAATTTGGCCAGGCTACCAGTGCATTCATTCCCTGGGATCCCAACGTTTGGCCCGGGGTCCTGACAAAGGTCAGTTTCCACATTATTCAAGGGCATACAGGGAATCCTGGATAGCAACGGCTGAGGGATGGCGAGGGTAACACTGGCTGAGAGCTTGCAAACTACTTAAGGAGTTGCTTCGGGTGAAAAGAACCCACCAGTGCAGGAACAGTTATGTTCAAGAGCATGAGAGATGGCTACCAACTCCGCAGCAAAAACAGTACAGCATTCCGGCAAGGAGGGCTATTCAGTAAGTCCCACGTGAGTATAAGCAATGCCTACATGACAAGGAACCATCGAGCCATCAGTATAGACTACTTCTGAACCCAGGGATGCGCAGAGGATGGAGAAAAATTGGTGGCAGAGGGCCTCGGGAGGAACCGAGTCTTTCAGACCTTATATTAGGTCAAGACAACGCTGTGGCTGAGGGATGCATCAAGGACATGTACGTGAGTATGCCTGAACAAGAGGTGGAAGACGAAACAACTGGAGCTCAGAAAGGGAGACCAGATGTAGATTCTGATCGTAATCCCTGATCTGGGTCGCTATTGTGGGAGATGGATTTCAGAGTTTGCAAAGAAGAGACTGTAGTTCAGATGGTTAGGGGAGCTGCGAACATCGGTAGCATAACTGACAAGCTGTTGTCGGCACCTGATCCGCAATGGAGGCTGGAGCCCCTCCATGAGTAAGCTGCTGTTCACAGGGCTACTTCGAAAGGCTCATGTTGCAAGTCGAATCCCATAGTGGTGTCGAATCCAGTATCTGCAATGCTGAGGGTGATACCAAACCATATGCCAGACTCCCATAATTAAGACACTGCACCCTGACTGGTGTTATTCAGGCAGTGAAGTGTATTAAGGTGCAGCCAGAATTTTCGCTTAAGCTGGTGAAGATGGGGAATCCACGTCAACCAAGAACTGAAGACCAGCACTAAAAAGCGGTAAGTCTCCACCAAACTGAGTAGTTGGTCATCTAGCTAAAGTTCTTGTTGTGTGTGAACGGTACAATGCTGACAAAAGTGCACGATGTGAGACTTGGTGGCTGAAACCCGATAGCCATGGGTAAGGGCCCATGTCTTTGCCTTACGTATGTTGCCCTGCAGTTGACATTCAGCAACATCCACACTTGAGGAGCAATAGTAGAGGCACAAGTTGTCACCATACAAGGAGGGTTTGACTGAGGCCCCCCCAACTGCTACACCTCTCATGGCTACTAGAAAGAGGGACACTCAGTACAGAGCCGTACAGGGCCCAATTCTCTTGGAGATGGGGGGTACTGTGGGAAGCACAACTCGAACCTGGAAAGTAAGGCATAACAGGAAGTCCTGGATAAAAATCGGGAGCAAACCACCCAGAGTACCCACTCATGTGAGCTAGCAAGGATGTAGTGTCATAAGCCTTTTGCAGGTCAAAGAAGACGGCTATAAGGTGTTGACGTCAGGCAAAAGCGGTTCGAATGGCAGACTCTAGGTAAACCACATTATCAGTAGTGGAATGGTCTTGGTGAAAACTACTCTGGGATGGAGCCAGAAGACACCAACACTCAAAGAGCCAACACAGCCACTGGCTCAACAAGCATTCAAGCAACTCACAGAGAACATTGGTGAGAGTAATTGAGCGATAACTGTCCAACTCTAGAGGGTGTTTACCCAGTTTCAGTACTGGGATAATGATGCTTTCTCAAGATTGTGATAGGAACTCACCCACACTCTGGATACGGTTAAAGATAGTCAGAATTTGACATTGACAATCCAGTGATAGGTGCTCGATATTTCGTTGTGGATGCGGCCCGGCCCCAGTATAAGGGCAGTGGGCTACAACACTGACAAATTCACACTTGCTGAACGGAGCTTTATATAGCTCTAGATGTTGTATAGTGAACCATAATTGCTTTCACTCACCCGCTGTTGTAGGACATGAAAGGCAGGTAGGTAATTCTCAGATACAAAGTCTTGAGCACAACGCAGTGCTGAATGTTTGACGATGGCATCTGGATCAGTGTAGACAGTGACCTGAGAAAGGGAGGTAAGCGGCCTGATGGTTGAAATGTACCGTTCCAAGCATTCATATTTCCATCATTTTATTAACTGGCGAACGGTGGCATTTAGCCTTTTAAAGGCAGTGAGGCATTCCATTGATGGGTGCCGCTAATGATGTTGGAGAGCTCATCTTCAATCTCTAATGCTCTCTGTGATTTCTGTTGACCAAGATACCGTACTCCATCGGGGCAGGCCCGAGAAACAGGGGAACACCAAATAAGCTGCCAAAAAATGGCTGTAGTTGTATTCTGGATTGACTCATTGATATATCCATGTGATAGAAAGATAAGGGCGACAGAAGAGGCTAAAGCACCCTAGTCAACACTGTGCGGAGTCTATTTGGGCAGGCATCTATGGGAGTGATGCTGAGGGAGTGCAAGGAAGATTGGGATGTGGTCAATACCATACAGGTCACTTTGGATTTTCCAGTGGATGGATGGGAAAAGACAAGGGCTGCATATGGAAAGGTCAATGACCGTGTATGAGGGAACCAGTATTCAAGAAGCAAAGATCAAGTTGGGCCAGTAAGTTTTCCAGGTCTTTACTGCAGCCAGCGATCGGGGTCCCACCCCACAAAGGGTTATGGGTGTTCAAATCATCCAACATTAGGAAAGGTAGGGGGGAGCTGTGAAACCAATGCAAACAGTATGTTCTGAGACACTCCACCACTGGGAGGTAGGTAGCCACTGCAGATGGTAATATCCTGAAATACCCTAATGCCAACAACCAAAGACTTCGAAGGTACAAATTCACTAGATAGTGTGTGCAGAACTATGCAAACTGCACCCAAACTGTCACAGGTAGCACAATTTTTATAATGTCCCCAATATTCACAATTTTTATAATATCCCCAATATTCACAAAGAGCTGGAGTCTGTTTTGCTGGAAACCAAGTCTCCTGAAGTGCAGTGAAGAAGGCACAGAAACTGCTTAAAAGATGTCATATCTCAACCAGATGGAGGGGAAAAAAAGTGTCTGAGAATAATGTTGTCAATGTACTGTGAGGTCCTGAAGGGACCAAGGAGGCAGGTTATGCCCTAGGGTCACCTTCTGCAACTGGTAGATGGGTTATGGTATCAACAGACATACAGGGTGTTTCAAAAATGACCGGTATATTTGAAACGGCAATAAAAACTAAACGAGCAGCGATAGAAATACACCGTTTGTTGCAATATGCTTGGGACAACAGTACATTTTCAGGCGGACAAACTTTCTAAATTACAGTAGTTACAATTTTCAACAACAGATGGCGCTGCAAGTGATGTGAAAGATATAGAAGACAATGCAGTCTGTGGGTGCGCCATTCTGTACGTCGTCTTTCTGCTGTAAGCGTGTGCTGCTCACAACGTGCAAGTGTGCTGTAGACAACATGGTTTATTCCGTAGAACAGAGGATTTTTCTGGTGTTGGAATTCCACCGCCTAGAACACAGTGTTGTTGCAACAAGACAAAGTTTTCAACGGAGGTTTAATGTAACCAAAGGACCAAAAAGCGATACAATAAAGGATCTGTTTGAAAAATTTCAACGGACTGGGAACGTGACGGATGAACGTGCTGGAAAGGTAGGGCGACCGCATACGGCAACCACAGAGGGCAACGCGCAGCTAGTGCAGCAGGTGATCCAACAGCAGCCTCGGGTTTCCGTTCGCCGTGTTGCAGCTGCGGTCCAAATGACGCCAACGTCCACGTATCGTCTCATGTGCCAGAGTTTACACCTCTATCCATACAAAATTCAAATGCGGCAACCCCTCAGCGCCGCTACCATTGCTGCACGAGAGACATTCGCTAACGATATAGTGCACAGGATTGATGACGGCGATATGCATGTGGGCAGCATTTGGTTTACTGACGAAGCTTATTTTTACCTGGACGGCTTCGTCAATAAACAGAACTGGCGCATATGGGGAACCGAAAAGCCCCATGTTGCAGTCCCATTGTCCCTGCGTCCTCAAAAAGTACTGGTCTGGGCCGCCATTTCTTCCAAAGGAATCATTGGCCCATTTTTCAGATCCGAAACAATTACTGCATCACGCTATCTGGACATTCTTCGTGAATTTGTGGCGGTACAAACTGCCTTAGACGACACTGCGAACACCTCGTGGTTTATGCAAGATGGTGCCCGGCCACATCGCACGGCCGACGTCTTTAATTTCCTGAATGAATATTTCGATGATCGTGTGATTGCTTTGGGCTATCCGAAACATACAGGAGGCGGCGTGGATTGGCCTCCCTATTCGCCAGACATGAACCCCTGTGACTTCTTTCTGTGGGGACACTTGAAAGACCAGGTGTACCGCCAGAATCCAGAAACAATTGAACAGCTGAAGCAGTACATCTCATCTGCATGTGAAGCCATTCCGCCAGACACGTTGTCAAAGGTTTCGGGTAATTTCATTCAGAGACTACACCATATTATTGCTACGCATGGTGGATATGTGGAAAATATCGTACTATAGAGTTTCCCAGACCGCAGTGCCATCTGTTGTTGAAAATTGTAACCACTGTAATTTCGAAAGTTTGTCTGCCTGAAAATGTACTGTTGTCCCAAGCATATTGCAACAAACGGTGTATTTCTATCGCTGCTCATTTAGTTTTTATTGCCGTTTCAAATATACCGGTCATTTTTGAAACACCCTGTAGGTTCTGCATTCCATCGTGCTGTGTGAACTGCGGCCTCAGGGGCCACTGGAATTTCCATCTTGGCCACAGGACTGCAAGAGGCGGGATCTGGTGGTGTGGGGCCATTGGAATCTCCTTATTCATGAAAGATTTTTTTTTTCTTTCTCTCTCCTTAGAAGATTTGGATGATAGTGAGGGTTTCAGGTAAAGATGATGATTGCAAGGCCCTTTGACAAACAGCCTGTGGCTCCTTCAGCCACTGGCTGGTGTCCAGTAGTAGATGTTGGACAGAAGTGGTCCAAGCAACCTCTTCCTGGCGAGAGAAGCTTGAGGAAGATGATTTGCTTTCAGCTGGGAGGTGGGACCAACGTCCCTGGTGTTTGGGAACCAAACTGTCACAAAGTAGGTATGGGGGAAGCAGCAAGAGGGGAGCCCCGGACCATCGGGTGGGGGGGGGGGGAGACGGGTACGGTTGAGCAGCTCTGAGGGCCCACTACAGGAAGTGTAACAGGTGGGAGTACCATTGCCAAAGAGGTTGTCATCATAGCTATAGCATATGACATGGTTATACATGCTGGGTGCAACCACTCTTACTTTTTCTTGGACGCTTGATAAATTAGTTTGTCCAGAGTCTTATTTTCTTCTCTCTCTGGAAAACAGTGCAATCTGGTGAGCATGGAGGATGGTGATTTCCATAGTTGACAAAGATGGGGAGGGGAGCACAAGGAGCAATCACATGCAGCACTCATCCATAATCTCTATAGATGGGAAGAGCATTGCAACGTGAAACCACATGCCCAAATTTCAAACACTTGAAGTACCGAAGGGGGAAGGGGGGGTATACCGTTTCATATCACATCAGTATATCGCCACCTTGACCTTTTCAGTCAATGAATTTCCCTCAAAGGCTAAGATGAAGGCACTGGTAGTGACGCTACTGTCCTTTGGCCCCCCTACATACACGACGGACAAAGTGTACACAGTTTCACCACAGGTTGGCGCATAGCTCATCGAACTGTAAGACTGTATCTCGGTGGAAAATGACTCTCTGAACCATATTTAGACTATTATGGGGAGTGACAGTTACCGGTATGTCACCCAGCCTGTTAAAAGCGAGCAGCGCCCGTGACTGCGAAGGATATGCTATTTTGATCAAAATTGATGCACATTTCCTTTTAGAGATAGCCGTCATTTCCCCAAACTTGTCTTCTAAGTCCCCACAAACGATAAAGGTTTTGTGTCCAAGAAAGTATCTTCATCAGACCTTATGCAAACTAAGCATTTGGGGGCGGTAGATTTGTTTCCTGCTTAGCCCTACATTCTCCACACAGCTTAGCCAGTGAAGGGAACATTTAGGATCTTATCTTTCTGCATTAAACAAGAACTTTCTCTCCACAGGGACTGCCAGGGGCCGTATGGGCACCAGTGGCAGATACATTCATCCACTTCATTTCATGGCTCATCCACCACGGTGCCACCCACTCCGAATGAGAGCTCCTCCTGTGGGCACCACCCACGCTCAGCTACGTGGGCAGTAATCTGTTGCTTGGAGCTCTATGCCCTAATCACAATGGGCACAATGGCACTCATTGGCATAGATGGAGAGTTTTAAGCTCAGGCACCAACATCAGACAACAACAGACTGACCCCTGTGTGGTCAGGGGTTACCAGTGTGCAGGCACTTGATCACAGAGATAAGGAATCAAGTGGTTTGGGCAGCCAACGACATAGCAAATATTTGTATACTTATCAGAAAAAAGGGCATCCTTAAGCTTCCTACAGTTAACAAGGGTCAAAATTTAAACATTACACCTTTTCTCCAGCTCAGGCAAACTGGTTGCTTCTTTTGCATTAGGTGTGATCTGGAGTGGATCTTAGGTGGCTCATAAAAGCATCATTTTTTCACATGTGATTCCTGGCAAATCTCCATAAAATCATGATTTATCGTACATTCTTAAGATGTTCTCAGGACCCTTTAAACTTTTTCGATATCATTATCCATTACCTAGATCCACAGATTCAAAGTTACCATGCTACTGCACATAATGTCTAGGTTTCCATCTATACTCTAGAAACCACTGTGAAGTGCACGGCAGAGGATACAGCGACAGTAGAAGTTATTAGGGTTTCCTCCCATTCCATTCACTTACGGAGAGTGGGAAGAATGATTAAAGGAATGCCTCTGTGTCTGTTGTAATTATTCTAATCTTGTCCTCAGGATCGCTATGTGATCAATACATAGGAGTTTGTAGTATATTCCTAGTCATCATTTAAGGCTGGTTCTTGAAACTTTGTTACTAGACTTTCTCAGGATAGTTTATGTCCATCTTCAAAGGTGTCAGTTCAGTTTCTTCAGAATCTCTGTTACACCCTCCCACAGATCAAGCAAACCTATGACCATTTGTGCTGCCCTTCTCTGTATTCATTCAACATCCCCAATTAGCCCTATTAGGTACATGTCTTACTTGAGTAATATTCTAGAATGGGTTGCATGGATGGTTTGTAACCAATCTCCTTTGGAGACTGATTGCATTTCCCCAATATTCTGCCAATAAACTGGTCTACTATCTACTTTACCCATAACTGAGCCTATGTGATCATTCCATTTCATATCCCTATGAAGTGCTACACCCAAGTATTCGTACGAGTTGGCCAATTCCAGCTGTGAGGCCTTAATGTAGTCATAGGATATTACATTTTTAATTTTGTGAAGTGCACAATTTTATACATCAAAACATTTGAAGCTAGTTGCCAATCTTTGCACCACTTTGAAATCTTGTCAAGATCTCACTGAATATTTATCCAGCTTCATTCAGTCAGCACTTCATTACAGATAACCGCATCATCCGGAAAAAGTCTGAGTCGTAAATTTAGTTTTCACTGACATAGTGAACACGTGGCAACAGTTCTAGAGTCATCGCAAGGGTTCCAAAGTCTCCAAATTGTATTTTTAGCCGCCATTTTGTCACTAATAAAACTTTATGCTGCACTGTGTTTGTATAATGGGCATTTCACTTCTATAAAACTACCTCCAAAATGGGCTACAAAGGGTCTTAACATGCCTGAAAAGAACTTGCAATGGCTGCAAAAAATTATGTAAAACTGGAATGAGTGCAAATTCATTAAAGTATTTATAATAATATTTTTATTATATTGAGATGCAAATCATAAGCTGTGCATGTTCCATGCATTGTAATCGATGAGCAAAGTATCCAGAAAAAATGTAAAGCAAATGATTTTGTGTTAATCTTATATTATGCGTACATGTACCTTATTTGTGTGTGTCTAAGTGTATGAACTGCCAAAACTTTACTGACCTGTAAAATTTGTTTTACATAAGCTGCACACCCTGCTGTAGCAGGGAAAAGAAGGAAACCAGCAGAAGAATGCTCCTGCCAGAGCAGAAAAAGGCAAATATGTACCTCCTTAAAAGACTGACAGAAAAGTGAGGAACCAGCTGGCTAAATCATCATACCGCCTTCACACCACAAATTTTGAGATGCAAACATATTCACATTTTTCTGTGCTGAAAGGGAGTAACAGAGACAGTGATGGTTGAAGACAGAAGGGAGAGTGAGAGGGAGAGAAAGAGAGGAGATAGTTATGCTGGAGAGAGAGAGAGAGAGAGAGAGAGAGAGAGAGAGAGAGAGAGAGAGAGAGAGAGAGAGAGGGGGGGGGGGGGCAGTGAAAAAGAAAGAGAAACGGCTGGAGATGGAAGCGGCTGGAGCAAAAGAGGGAGGAGACAGTGGAAATGAAACATACAGGTGAGTGGAGACAATACAAAGGCTCAGAAGGTCTGAAACCTCCCAGACTGGTGAACTTTTAAGATGTAGATGTAGGGAAAGGGAGGATTTTGGACAGAAACTTTAAACACGTGGATACAGCAGGGAAAAAGTAAGTTGGATCCACCAATCCCCCAGAATTCTGAGCTGCTGAAGTATGGTGGAAGCAGTGCCAATTCATTAGCGCCCGGTCCGTCACTAAGGAAACAGTAAAAAACCGAAAATGGAAACCAGCAGCAATGGGAACGAAAGTCATAAAATTGGAGAAACTAAAAGCAGAAGGAAGGCTTAAAAATCCACTACAGAAAGGGGTTGGTTGTTCCCAAAAAAAGCTTCAAATGACTGACGTCATTTCACTGGCACTAATAAACTCGAGAACGCGATCGGCTGAGCGCGTGTCATCTGCTAAAATCGACGATATATCAGGCGACAGCTGTAGATGGGAGCGTAATGGATTAAAATAGGGGCACTCAATTAAAAGGTGTCTTACCGTCCACAGCTGAGAGCAGTGGGGACAGAGTGGGGGAGGATCGCCGCTTAAAAGATGTCGATGGCTAAAAAGACAGTGCCCTTTCCGGAGTCTAGTTAAAATTACCTCCTCCCGACGAAGCGTTCGGGAGGAAGAGGTCCAAGCAAAAGGAAGAGCTTTCACGTCACGCAATTTATTATGGGGAAGTGTCGACCAATGTGCGTGCCATAAAAGAACAACACGACGACATAAAACGATCCGTAGATTGGCAAAGGGAATCGACTGAATAGCTGGCCGAAGAAGAGAGACTGCAGCCTTGGCTGCTATATCGGCCGCCTAATTTCCACAGATACCAATGTGTCCCGGGAGCCAGAGGAACGCCACCGAGATGCCCCCCAGGTGGAGCAAGTGCAGACAGTCCTGAATCCGGTGGACCAGTGGGTGCACAGGGTAAAGAGCTTGGAGACTGAGGAGAGAGCTGAGAAAATCCGAGCAGATAACGTACTGTCTCCACTGATGGCGGCGGATGTAGTGGACAGCCTGGAGAACAGCGTAAAGCTCCGCAGTATAAACTGAACACTGGTCGGGAAGCCGAAAGTGATTTGGGGTGTCGCCAACAATATAGGCACTCCCTACAACTAACGATGTTTTCGAGCCGTCGGTGTATATAAATGTGGCTTCCTTCATTTGTGCACATAGAGCAGCAAATGCCCGACGATAAACAAGTGAAGGGGTACCATCCTTGGGAAATCGACAAAGGTCACAAAGCAGGCAGATCCGGGGACGGAGCCAAGGTGGTGCTGTACCCCAAGTTGTCAAGAAGGTTTTAGGAAAGCGGAAGGAAAGAGAATGGAGCAGTTGACGGAAGCGGACTCCCAGTGGTAGTAGGGAGGAGGGGCGGCCTGCATACCCTACATCAAAGGAGGCGTCGAAAAAAATGTCATGGGCTGGATTAGCAGGCATGGAAGACAGATGGCTAGCATTACGACTCAGAAGAACTGCTCGCCGATTGGACAGCGGAGGTTCAGCAGTCTCAGCATAAAGGCTTTCCACTGGGCTGGTGTAAAAAGCTCCAGACACTAAACGTAATCCACGGTGGTGGATAGAGTCAAGACGCCGAAGAATAGACGGCCGAGCAGAGAAATAGACTATGCTTCCATAGTCCAATTTCGAGCGCACTAAGGCGCGATAGAGGCGGAGAAGGGCCACTCGGTCCGCTCCCCAGGAGGTTCCATTCAGGACACGGAGGGTGTTGAGCGATCGCAGACAGCGAGCCGAAAGACAGGAAACGTGAGAGGACCAGCACAGTTTTCTGTCAAACATAAGACCCAAGAATTTAGCGACGTCTGAAAACGGAAGGTTGACAGGTCCTAGATGTAAGGAGGGTGGAAGAAACTCCCTTACGTCGCCAAAAATTAACACGAACAGTCTTACTGGGAGAAAAACGGAAGCCGGTTTCGATGCTCCAAGAGTGGAGGCAATTGACACATCCTTGAAGACGTCGTTCAAGAAGGCTGGTCAGTTGAGAGCCGTAGTAGATCGCAAAATCGTCCACAAAGAGGGAGCCCGAGACATCAGGAAGGAGACAATCCATAATTGGATTTATGGCAATGGCAAACAGTACAACACTCAGCACGGAGCCCTGGGGTACCCCGTTTTCTTGGGAGAAAGTACGGGAGAGAGTAGCGTTCACCCGCACCCTAAATGTGCGCTCTGCCATAAATTCGCGAAGAAAAAGGGACAGCCGACCTTGAAAGCCCCAAGAGAACAGTGTGCGGAGGATGCCTGTCCTCCAACAGGTATCGTATGCTCTCTCCAGATCAAAAAATATTGCTACTGTTTGGCGTTTCCGGAGAAAATTGTTCATGATATAAGTGGAGAGAGCAACAAGATGGTCAACTGCAGAACGATGCTTTCGGAATCCGCATTGGGCAGGTGTTAAAAGACTGCGGGATTCCAGCCACCAAGCTAAACGGTAATTCACCATACGCTCCAAAACCTTACAGACACTACCCGTGAGAGAAATGGGGCGATAGCTATAGGGGAGATGTTTGTCCTTTCCAGGTTTCAGAACAGGAACGACGATAGCTTCCCGCCATCGTCTGGGAAATGTACTGTCGGTCCAAATTCGATTATAAAGGCGAAGGAGGTAACGCAGACTATGGGTTGATAAATGCAGCAACATTTGGATGTGGATACCATCCGGTCCTGGGGCGGAGGAGCGAGAAGAAGAGTGTGCATGTTGGAGTTCCCACATGGAGAAAACAGTATTGTAGCTTTCGCGATTTTGAGAGGAGAAAGCAAGATGTCGCACTTCCGCTGCGCGTTTCTTCGGGAGAAACGCTGGCGGGTAATTTGAAGAGCTCGAAATCTCAGCAAAGTGCTGACCCAATGAGTTAGAAATTGCGACGAGGTCCACTAATGTATCATGCGCGACAGTGAGCCCAGAGACCGGGGAGAAACTAGGCGCGCCTGAGAACCGTTGAAGCCGACTCCAAACTTCCGAGGAGGGAGTGAAGGTGTTAAATGAGCTAGTAAAGAATTTCCAGCTTGCCTTCTTGCTATCGCGGATGACACGACGGCATCGCGCACCGAACTGCTTATAGCGGATACAGTTGGCCAAAGTAGGATGGTGGCGGAAAACGTGAAGAGCACATCGCCGCTCACGTATTGCGTCACGGCATGCCTCGTTCCACCAAGGAACTGGGGGGCGCCGCGGCAATTCGGAGGTGCACGGTATTGAACGTTCCGCAGCTGTTAGAATAACATCGGTAATATGTGTGACCTCATCGTCGACGCTGGGAAAGTGACAGTCATCGAATGTCGCTAGAGACGAAAAAAGTGTCCAATCGGTTTGGGCAAACTTCCAGCGTCGCGGGCGCGTATATGGCAGTTGAGGCTGCAGTCTAAGGACACATGGAAAGTGGTCACTCGAGTGTGTATCATCAAGGGCGAACCATTCGAAGTGCCGAGCTAGCGGAACAGTACCGACCGAAAGGTCCAAATGAGAGAAATTTGTCATGGAAGCAGACAAAATGTAGGGACCCCAGTGTTGAGGCAAACTAGATCCGCTTGGTAGAAGACGTCTAGCAATAGTGAGCCACGTGGGCAAGGATGTGGAGATCCCCAAAGCGGGTGGTGGGCATTGAAGTCCCCAACCAGCAAATAGGGGGGTGGAAGCTGACCAAGAAGATGAAGGAGATCAGCTCGTGCCATTGGTGTGGACGATGGAATGTATACAGTACAAAGAGAGAACGTGTATCCAGAAAGGGAAAGACGGACGGCGACAGCTTGGAAGGAAGTGTTTAAGTGGATTGGGTGATAATGGAGAGTATCATGGAGAAGAATCATGAGTCCTCCATGGGCTGGAGTGCCTTCAACAGAGGGGAGATCAAATCGGACAGACTGAAAATGGGGGAGAACAAAGCGGTCATGAGGACACAACTTTGTTTCCTGAAGACAGAAGATGACCGGCGAGTAGGATCGTAAGAGGATAGACAATTCATCCCGATTGGCTCGAATGCCGCGGATATTCCAGTGGATAATGTACATAGGGTAAACAGAAAATGGAGGAATGTGACCACGGTTGCTGTCAACTCAACGACTGCTCAGAGCTTGTGACCGACAGCATGGAATGGCATTCAGCCGAAGGCAGAAGATCATGATCCATAGGTTGTTCATGAGCAGCTCCTGCCACCAGCGATCGGCCGGTTGATCGGCCGCCAGCAGTGCGCCTCGGCGACACAGAAGACGGCTGAGGGCGATTTCCGCCAGGTGGTGCTGTAGATGGGACACGCCTTGGCGGAGAAGGAGAGGAACTGGGTTTCTTTGTAGCCTTCTTGGAAGTATGATGTTTAGATGAAGGAGGAACCGATGGTTGTGAAGTTGGGGTACGTAAAAAATCTTCACGAGTATGCTCTTTTTTCGAAGTCTTGGTGTCTGACTTTTGGGCTCGAGATTTAGCAGAACCCGATGAAGGGTGAGCCATAGAGTGGGCAGGCGAAAGTGGTGAGGTTGAATGGGCGATCTTTGCGCTGGCCGATCTGATGACCGTGGCACTAAAGGCGAGGTCGCAAGTCTGCGTGGCCGCCTCCTTTATTGGCTGAGGAGAAGCAAGGACAGTGCTGTATTTTCCTGTCTGAGGCACGGTGGGCTGTCGACTGGCGAATAATTTTCGAGCAGCAAAGGTTGACACCTTTTCCTTCACTCTGATTTCCTGGATGAGCTTTTTGTCCTTAAAAACGGGGCAATCTCGAGAGGAAGCAGCGTGGTCACCCATACAGTTGATGCAGCGAGGGGATGGAGGTGGACAAGCACCCTCATGGGCATCCTTGCCACACATAACACATTTGGCCGGATTGGAACAGGACTGGCTGGTGTGATTGAACCGCTGACACCGATAGCAACGCGTAGGGTTTGGGACGTAAGGGCGAACGGACATTATCTCATAGCCTGCTTTGATTTTCGATGGGAGTTGAACTTTGTCAAATGTCAAGAAGACAGTGAGAGTTGAAATGATGTTCGTGTCAACCCTTTTCATAACCCTATGAACAGCCGTTACGCCCTGGTCAGACAGGTAGTGCTGAGTTTCTTCGTCAGACAATCCATCGAGGGAGCGTGTATAAATGACTCCACGCGAGGAATTTAAAGTGCGGTGCGCTTCAACCCGGACAGGGAAGGTGTGGAGCAGTGAAGTGCGTAGCAATTTTTGTGCCTGGAGGGCACTGACTGTTTCTAACAACAAGGTGCCATTCCGTGATCTGGAACAAGACTTTACAGGACCTGCAATTGCGTCGACACCTTTCTGAATGATGAAAGGGTTGACCGTGGAGAAGTCGTGACCTTCATCAGACTGAGAAACAACAAGGAACTGTGGCAACAATGGAAGAACTGTCTGTGGCTGAGACTCAGTGAACTTACGCTTGTGAGCAGACATAGTGGAAGGTGAGGAAACCATTGCAGAAGAATCCCCCACGATTACCGGCGTCTCCGATGGCGCGCTCCTCCCTTGTGGGGGCCCTCTCTGAGGGCACTCCCGCCTTAGGTGATTGTTCACACCTCAGGTCACACCTCCCGACAAACGGATGGAGGGACCAATCAGCACTTTCGGAAGGTATC
Source organism: Schistocerca nitens (assembly GCF_023898315.1). Lineage (NCBI taxonomy): Eukaryota > Metazoa > Arthropoda > Insecta > Orthoptera > Acrididae > Schistocerca > Schistocerca nitens. The sequence continues at coordinate 51,826,659 of NC_064623.1, read as the reverse complement.
AGCTCGGGTAATCACCCCTCCCTGGGCCTGGCCGTTACCAGGGGGTACGTACGTGTCCTACCTGTCTACCCGGGGCGGGGAATTACGCGTTACCCCGTCACCGGCTATGCACAAAAATGCGTGGGTCGGCCTTCAGACATGCACAGGGAGGAAGAAAGAGAAAGGGAAAAACAAAGAAAGGGAAAGGAAAGATGAGAGGTCTCAAACGCCGCAGCGGAGAAAAGGGTAGAGAGAAGAGGTAAGGAAAAGAGAAGGACAAAGGAAGGATGAAGACATACAAGCAGAGAAGGCGAAGAATGCGGTACATTTACGAGCATCCGTCTCCGGACGTAGGCACAAACCATACTCCCAGAGGGGGAGAAAGGGAAGGAAAGAGCCAGAGGTGAGGGGAGGAGGGGCGAAGATGGGGGAGAGGGAAGGTTGCGGAAAATGAAGGTATGCAGCCCGGAAAGGAAGGAGGGCCACATTAGCTCGGGGTCCCGTGCTCGCTACGCACGTATCCACAAAAGAGTTGTGGACCCCCTGGGGGTAGAGGCAGTGGGTTGTACTGTACATCAGTGGGAGGAAAGAAGGCAGTAGGAGAGAGATGCACGCAGACAGTGGCAATGTGAGATGCTGAGCAAGAAGGTTTAAATACAAAGAAGAGTTTGCATCCCAAAATTTTTGTTGAGGAAGGTGGAAAGAGGATTACGGCACTTGGTTCTCATTTTTCTGGCAGTCTTTTAAAGAGGAGTACATTCATCGTTTTTTCGTGATATGATATGAGCATTTTTCTGCTGGTTTAGAATAGTTTTTAGAATCGTACAACAGATAAACGTGAACAATATTTGTTGGCAATTTTGGGCATCCAATGTATTACCTTTCCTGCAAACAGTCTAAGCTATTTTCTATAAATATGAGCAGGGATATGAGATATTTCCACGGCACACTCAATGTAAAAGGTAATTGGAATTCTGTTTGTGGCTGGCATGTTGTTCGCTTTAATCAGTCTGAATTGTTTCTCAATAGCCGTGGTGCTAGTATCGGTATCAGTAATTTGTATGACTGTGCAGTGGTCAAACATTGGTGCAGCAGTGTCCTCATTTCAAAAACCATATATAAATAAGGTTTTCAGTAGTAAAATAGTTACTGAATTGATGTATCACCAGAAAACCCCAGGATTTTCTGATAAATTTTTCCAGCATGATTTGACTGAAAATTACCGTAGGTTTCATGCACAGTTCTTCTCACTGCTGCAAAAGTTTCTTTGTACTTTTGTCAGTATTGCTGCACCTCTTTTGTAGGCAGAGTGTAGTAGTCCCCATCTTAGCAGCATTAAACCAGGGTGGGTCCCTGCCATATTTATTACTTTAGTTGGAACATACTCAACCAGATCATGGTTTATGATGTCCCACTTTAATCACAGTAGCAAGTTTACTGTCTCTAGCACATTTTGCAAACTATCTGTATACTAGAAAAGTTAAAGGCTGTTTAAAAAGAAGTTAATTGGAATTCACACCCCAAGTCCAAATACAAATTATAGCAGTGGTTATCAATTTGCTCTTTTATTTAGTTTTGATGGCCTGAGTATTTCCAGTTACCTGACTGACACCTGCTGGCAAACTCTTTAAAGACTTCTGTGGAAGATCCTAGAACTCTATTCTGAACTAAAAGACATTTATTCTGTGTCAATTATTTATACTTCAAGTATTCTGGGTGTGATTTTCAAAGTTAATCTTAAAGTTATTCTCATTATTATGCAAAAACATGTTAGGCAGTAAAAATATTGCAATGTGAATGCAAGAAACTCAAGGTCCCTATATGAACTTTTGCAAGTGTGTGGTTAACTGTTTTAGAGAATATTCTTACTGCAAGCACCATGTATCAGTTCTACTGGTAAATCAACATCAGATGGAAAATGAATTGCAAATGTGCCACCCAGATAACATAACTATCTCTCAAAGTAACTGTCAGAATCCAGGGTTGTCAATCTGTGACCAGCACACCACATGCAGCTCGAATCAAGTATTCGTGTGACCCGCGGTTGTCAGCTGTATGTTATAATAATGTGCACCAAGCACCGAACAACTGAATCCAAAAATGTCAGCTACTGGTGAGAACTTTTTCACCAGTGTTTTACTTGCTCAGTAATATACAAAAATTCTCAAAGAAACAGTAATATTTTAAGATGTGCTTAATTTTAATTAACTAATTTTTAGGAGTGTGGGAGGCATGATGTCAGGAACTCTGTGGTTTAAAACTTGTGCAGTAAACCAGAAAAAAAGAAACAAGTTGAATTTATGATTAGTTTTCTTTATTGATGGATAGTTTCAAGCCCAAAGTTCATTTTCAAATCATCCACTAATGCTTGCATATGGCAGTCTTAATGGATGGTATTGTATAGCTTGGTGGGTAATTTGAAAATGAGCTTTGGGCTCTAAAGTAGTCATCAATAAAGAAAATTACTACTGCCACTTTGGCAGTTTTTTGCAATTTATTGCATAATTTTGTTAATTTTAATTGACACTGTTGAATTCTACTATGAGTTAAGTTTTCTGCTTACGACATGGGCAGAGTGGTATGTAATGTGGCAACCACTGGGTTAATAGAAGTGAGAGAGGGAATTTTTATTTGTTTGTCTTCCAACGCTGACAACTCAGGAGTGTGTGCAACTAGCACCAATTAACTGCTATGGCGTAACTGTCAAATGGAAGTAACATGTACCTGTAAATGCACATTATAGAGACTGTCATCTTCAAATGTGTACATGTTTGTAGCAAATAACATCCAATGAAATTAAGGCTGTTGCAATACAATACAATGAATTAGAAAAAAATGACATTCAAAATATTTGTGATCATGTCTCATATTGCAATTACTGTTGTTAATTAATATAATGTACCAATTTATGCACACTCATGCTCATAAATTAAGGATACTTCTGTTAAATGATGAAACAACACTCTGGTGGGCAGTTTGCGGGTTTAAATCACCTCAGGATATCAGCATGCGGTGCATTCGACCTGCGGTCGTCACATGGTGGCGCTGGTAGCAATCCACTTATGCAGAGGTGTGTTGGTGCCTGTCAGAGTACGGTGCAGCAAGTAAGTGTGCAGACGTTTTCCAGACGTGCTAATGGTGACTGTGTATTGAAAATGGCTCAAAGAACACATATTGATGACGTTATGGGGGCTTGAATACTAGGGCGACTGGAGGCTGGTCAAACACAGCACGTCGTATCACGGGCCCTCCATGTGCCACAAAGTGTGATCTCAAGATTTTGACAACGATTCCACCAGACAGGAAACGTGTCCAGGCACTACAGTACGGGATGTCCACAGTGTACAACACCACAAGAAGACCGATATCTCACCATCAGTGCCCGCAGACGGCCACTGAGTACTGCAGGTAGCCTTGCTCGGGACCTTACCGCAGCCACTGGAACAGTTGTCTCCAGACACACAGTCTACAGACAACTGAACAGACATGGTTTATTCGCCCGGAGATTAGATTAATACTTGTTCCATAGATCATGAATATGACACTTCGTAATGATGTGGAACGTGTCAGGTTAATAAAAGATGTCTGTACAAGATATTACATTACACAAAATATTGCATGACACTAATGTTTAAGTTTTCTTCCACCCCCCCCCCCCCCCCAATTGTGGGACACTTTTTGTACACTTGAGCCTTTAAGTGTCTCCCAAAGAAAAAATTTACAAGGTGATAAATTGAGTGACTTGGGACGACAGTGTCTTCTCATAAAGGAGAAGACTTCTACAAAACAATCCTAAAAATTTGCAGAGAATGCTGAGAAGTGTGGGCTGTGGCTCTATCTTGTTGGAACCAGACTTCTCCCACTTCACAGTCCCCAAATAACTGGTTTTCTCCGTCGTGCAACAGTAGCAATTTGAACCATTACTGTTATGTTCTCCTCTTCCAAGAAATATGAATACTAACACCAAATTTAACAACAGGGCACCAAACTGATGCACAACGGCTGCAAAATGTTCATTGGTTAAGTTCCTCAGGGTTTGTCCAGTAGCGGAAATTTGCTTTATTTCCAGTACCTGGTGGAAGTGGGGGTCTCTCTCTCTCTCTCTCTCTCTCTCTCTCTCTCTCTCTCTCTCTCCCTCCGTCCCCTGCGAGTTTCAAAATTTCCCACTTAACTATTGCGTAGCAATCATTTACCTTTATGCAGGATTCTTTTTAAACTGCTATCAGACAATCCCATGGTAGCTGCATGTTTAAGTGCTGAACGTTTTGGAGATTGCTGAACGGACACACTCGCACAGACACATGTTTTCCGGTGGTGCTACAGTCCGAGGTCAGCCAGATTTTCTTTTCAGTGCAGAACCTGTTCTGAAGTTTGATACAGTAACTCTAATAGCTTTTCTATCAGGAACAGATTCCCGTTAGCCAAGTTTGAACTAAATGTCACGTATGCTCAGTCACAGGTAAACCAGATAGTTGAATTCAGTTCATTTGTAAAGTACTAGGGAAATACCATCACTCTACAAGGACTACTGCTTACACAAAACTAATGTGACCTATCCTTAAGTATTGCTCAAATGTATAGGACCCATACTAGATAGGACTAACATGGGACAAGGGCAACAAGAATGGTCACAGGTGTGTGTGAACCGTGAGAGTGCGTCACACAAATTTGTTTCTTTGAAAATTAAACTTCCTTCACCATAGTACTCTGATGAATACAAAATAAAATGAGATTGACAGCTTGTGCCATATCTGCTAAATTATCTAATAATTCAGGCGGCAAACATACATTAAAGCATAAACGGTTGTAAAATTGGCAGTTGTTCCGAAAATGGAACACTGTGAATGGTTGGTTACAGCAAGCACAGATTGCTGAAATGACTATTACTGACTAAAACAACAGTGCCCAAAACGCAGCCTATCTAAAAGTACCTCTGTGGTGTCACTGCCAGACACCACACTTGCTAGGTGGTAGCTTAAATCGGCCGCGGTCCATTAGTACATGTCGGACCCGCGTGTCGCCACTGTCAGGATCGCAAACCGAGCGCCACCACAAGGCAGGTCTCCAGAGACGTACTAGCACTCGCCCCCAGTTGTACGACGATGTTGCTAGTGACTATACGGACGAAGCCTTTCTCTCATTTGCCGAGAGACAGTTAGAATAGCCTTCAGCTAAGTTAGTGGCTACGACCTAGCAAGGCGCCATTTGTACCATTGCATGTATCTCAAGATAGTCTCACTTGTATCATCAAGAATGCTGTATACCAAAGGAAGCAGTAAAAGATAAGTGTTCTAGTAGCTACGTTCTTTTCTTTATCGCATTCATAAGAATCCTGTTCCAGACTTCGCGCTAGTCGGCGTGTGTGTACGCGTGCCTTTCTATCGGCTACCCCGTCACAGTGGACTGGCTGCCTTGTCAGTCCACTACATTGGCGACGAGTCTCAAAAGGGACTTTAGCATTCGTATTGTATTAATTTGCTTGTGTCGTGGCTTCGCCACATTCTCCAGATGTACTGTCCGAATTTTATCGCTTGCAGAATCAGCAGACGCAGGCCTTATTGGATGCCCTTGGACAGCTCATCCAGGGTAAACGTGCGCTGCAAAACGATGCGGCCGCCGCCACTTCATCGCTACCGCAGCCACAACACGCAGTTGCACCACCGTTTCGTCCGTATAAAGAGGATGAAGAATCGTGGACGGAATGGTCCCGACAATTTGGATTTCATCTCGCCGCCTACAGAATTCAAGGTAATGAGCGGCAGCCGTTTTTGCTTTCATGTGTAGGGGTGCAAACGTACCGTGTGATAGTGAAATTGTTTCCCCGACGCGACGTAGCAACTCTGTCCTACGAAGAAATTTTGTCTGCTTTAGATGCCTATTTCAAAGAAACAGTTAATGTAGTTGCAAAACGGTAAACGTTCTTTCGTACAAAACGTACGGCCGGTCAGACTAATAGAGAGTGGGTTGCAACTTTGCAAGGACTTACTAGGGAGTGTGCATTTGAATGTGACTGTGGACTTCCTTATTCAGATACTATGGTGCGTGATGCAATAGCACAGAACGTTTCTGATGTTCGCATAAGGGTACAGATTTTGAAACTAGTTAATCCCTCCCTTCAACAAGTGATAGACATATTGGATAGGCAAGACACACTTGACTTTGCTACGGAATCATTTGAAACTTCGCCAGCAGTGTGTCACATTAACCGGCCCGCCGGGCGCGCAGCACGGGACGCTAAACAGCCCTCGCGCACGTCCGCACAGCTGCAGCCTAGCTCGCAAACACGTGTGCCGCGTAAGCATCCCAATGCAGTTCTAAAATCATGCCCGCGGTGTGCAACTAGACATTCGCGTGAAAATTGCCAGTCACGCCAAGCTATTTGCTTTTACTGTCATAAGAAAGGCCATGTTCAAAGTGTTTGCCAGAAAAAGCTTAGATCAGACAATCACAACAATTCCAGGCCCTTTGCTTCGCGCCGGAATTGAACCCAGACCACTCAGGCTCTTGAACCTTCGCCCATGGACATTCATGTAGTTAATGCCACTCCGCCCAGTGTTAGTCCCGCACATACTTTATCTAACAGTGACTGTGTTCGTCCCACAAACCGTGTGCGTCGACGTCGCCGGAAATCCCGTAAAGTCGCAAGTGCTTCTGTACCTGTATCAGTTCCAATTGCACGTGAAAGTCGCTCTTGTCGTCAGCAGGACAATAAACTTTTTGTAGACTTGGACTTTGAAGGCAAAATGTTCAGCTCAATAGTTATTTAGGACAGCAGATCCCTGTGTTCGGACAGTGCACTCTTCTTGCAACATACAAGGGACAAACAAAACTAGTGTCATTTTACGTTCTTCGTTCTTCTACTGCAGTGAACTTGTTTGGTTTAGATTTATTTCAGTTGTTTAACATGTCTATAGTAAATCAGGTCCTATCAGTGAATCAGACTGTGCTTTCCACCAGTGTTTCTAGTCTATGTGAAGAATTGCAGACATTTTTGCACCGGGCCTTGGTTGTGCTAAGAACTATGAAGCACATTTGGAACTGAAAGTACACGCGCAACCGAAATTTTTCAGGGCGCGCAATGATCCCCACGCATTGCGTACTGAGGTCGCAAGAACGTTAAACGATTTCGAATCACTTGCTTGCATGTTCATTGACTCGGAAACCGATGACATGGTCGAATCGTTTCCGATTGATTTTCGTCGTGTAGCTACAGCCACAGCTGCTGACCCTGTCCTTGCTACCGTTTTGCGTTTTGTTGCTACGCAATGGCCCTTGTCAAAGTCACGGATCGCGGATCCGTTGGTTCGCCGATTTTTTGCTCACAAGGAGAGACTTTTTGTACGACGTGGTGTTTTGTTGTTGCGATCTGATAATGATCAGTCTAGGGTCGTGGTCCCGCGTTCGTTACAGTCCTCAGTCTTACGGCTTCTTCACCAAGGACATTGGGGTATAGTGCGAACGAAACAACTTGCTCGTCAGCACTGTACTTGGTTTGGAATCGATGCTGCGATTACGAATACGTGCTCTTCTTGCGTGGCGTGTGCCGAACAACAATCCGCACCGCCGCGGAAATTCTTTGCATGGCCGAAAGCCACTTCCCCTTGGCAACGCTTACATATCGATTTTGCTGGTCCAATCTGGAATGCTCGATGGTTGGTTGTTGTCGATTCTTTCAGTCATTTTCCTTTTGTTGTCCGGATGTCTTCCACGACGTCATCTGCCACAATCCAAGCGTTGTCCGCTATCTTTTGCATTGAAGGTCTACCACAGACTATTGTTTCCGACAATGGCCCACAATTCATGTCTGCAGAATTTCAGTCATTCTGCAAGGCCAATGGTATTCAACATCTGACATCCGCGCCGTTTTCGCCTCAGTCAAACGGTGCTGCTGAACGATTGGTCCGGACTTTCAAGTCACAGATGTTGAAGTTGAGAGTTGCATTCTCGGGAGGACGCGTTGTTGCTCTTTTTGTCCTCGTATCGCTCTCAGCCCCGCGATGGTCGCTCGCCGGCTGAGTTGCTCCATGGTCGTCCTCATCGAACCTTGATGTCTTTGCTGCATCCGCCACATCAGGTTCCTGTGCCGCGGCAGACTCCTGCTTTTGCTCCTGGCGACGTGGTATTCTATCGCAACTATCGCAGTTCATGGCGTTGGCTCGCAGGGCGCATTCTTCACTGCCTCGGCCGTGCTATGTATTTGGTTTTGGGGGCCTCTGGTGAGGTGCGTCGGCATCTCAATCAGCTGCGCCTCTGTCGTCGCCTGGGTTCTGCCGCTCCCCGTCTGCTTTCAGCGACGGTGCCGTCCGGTCAGCGCCCTGGGGACCCATCTACTGGCTCGCCTCATCCCCAGGTGTTACCGACGCTGCCTTCCATTTTGCCTCATGGCGACACGCTGCCGCCTGTCCTCCCGCGGGCGCCGCCCGCAGTGGCCGCGTCGCTGCCACCGCATGGCGCCTCCCTGGGTCACGCGCCGCCGATCGCTTCCCGTGACCAGCTGTCCTCCGCCATGGAACTCTTGCCCGCTCCGGACCAGATGTCGTCATCGCGCGTCGGATACCCCGACGCAATGGAGGTCGACCCTTCGGCCACTCCTGTCTCTCTACGGGCGCATACTCCGCATGTTGACGTGCACCCTGGACTAGGTTTTCAGGCGTTTCCTAGCTCCCCTCGGACCGAATGGCCGGGTGCGGGTGGCACAGCCTCGCCTGTTGTTAGGCTCCCCACCTCATCGCATACGTCAACACGGGGTCCTCCCCACGGTGGGCGGAAGCCTTATCACACGACCGTTCGCCGATTTGCAGGGGAGGAATGTGGTGTCACTGCCAGACACCACACTTGCTAGGTGGTAGCTTAAATCGGCCGCGGTCCATTAGTACATGTCGGATCCGCGTGTCGCCACTGTCAGGATCGCAAACCGAGCGCCACCACAAGGCAGGTCTCCAGAGACGTACTAGCACTCGCCCCCAGTTGTACGACGACGTTGCTAGCGACTATACGGATGAAGCCTTTCTCTCATTTGCCGAGAGACAGTTAGAATAGCCTTCAGCTAAGTTAATGGCTACGACCTAGCAAGGCGCCATTTGTACCTTTGCATGTATCTTAATGAGTCTCACTTGTATCATCAAGAATGCTGTATACCAAAGGAAGCAGTAAAAGATAAGTGTTCTAGTAGCTACGTTCTTTTCTTTATCGCATTCATAAGAATCCTGTTCCAGACTTCGCGCTAGTCGGCGTGTGTGTACGCGTGCCTTTCTATCGGCTACCCCATCACAGTGGACTGGCTGCCTTGTCAGTCCACTACAACCTCCTCACGACGAGAGGAAGTCATCAACCAAGCTGTTGGGAGGTATTTAATTTTACAGTGTTTGTTCCCATATAAAGAACACCAGTGTCCATGCCAGAGTGAAACAGTGTTCCTACATGCAGCAATAAAGAGACCATCTCAAGGGACAGAATAGCTAAAAGGCTTAAGTACTTGAACTGCAGCCTTGGCAACAACATCTGAAGCTTCATTCCCCCACAGTCTGATGTGATTAGGGACTCGCACGAATGTCACGTTGACTATCATCGGCAAGCTAGTGGAGGCACTATTTGATCCAATGTGCTAAGGGGTGGTATGTGTATAGCACACAGAGGCTCTGGAGGGCACTAAAAGTGAACCTAAAAATAACACGCAATTGAGAAGCCTTTGTCATCTGATGTACTGGGTGGCCTGATAAAAGGCAGAAAGCCATGCAGTAAAAATTGAGCACTATTCCAGAAGCCAGTATCTAATCTACACTGCCAATGACAAGGGCAGTTTTAGAGTCAACAATGTAGACAAAAGTGCTGTCTCCGAGTTGCGAGCAAAGTTCGAGAAACTTGACACCGACAGGTCAAATCTAGAGTAGTGTCCTTAGGAAGGGAGCTAAGTCCGAGATGTATGCAGACTTCTGCACAAAACCAAAGTGGTGAAGGGCTCTCACCCATCAGGAACATGGCGAGTAACTTAATATTAAGCTTCCAAAGCAGTATACAAAAGCAAAGTCCGGCAGGTGACAAAGAATGTGTGTTTACCCCGTATTGGCGGTCAAGGGAGTCATCAGAAAAGGATGCATGGTTGGGCATAAAGGAAAGACTGCAAGCTTATCTGCTGAGGAGAACATCACACCAGTTATGACAGCAGTAGTTCAGCAGTGACTGCATAGAGACTTACTAACAGGGCTAATGTAGAAAGCTCCAGTGACCAAACATATGCCTTGATAGTGGATTGTGTTGAGATGGTGTGAAACACTGTCATGCACGTGACTAAATGAGACATTCATAGTCCATTTTTCATTGCACAAGGGATTGTTATAAGTGGAGGAGGATTTTCCGATCCACTTCCCATGAAGTGCCATCTAAAACATGTACGATATTTAGAGATCAGTTACATCATGCTGCCAGGTAATACATGTACAAGGACCAGCAGGGGTTCCTATTGCACATTAGCCCCAAGAACTTTTTTGTTTCAACAAACAAGGGCAACAGGACCGAGATGTAAGGATGGTGGAAGAAACTCATTACCCTGCCAGAAGTTCAGACAGACAGGTTTTTTTCAGTGAAAAAGCGGAAGCTGTTGTTGCCCCACAGGTAAAGATGATCAAGACATCACTGAAGTCGTCGCTCAAGTAAACAGGTCCATAGTGAAATGCAGTAGATCACAAAGTTACTGACAAAAGGAGAGCCTAAGATGCCCGGGAGGAGACTGTCCATAACAGTGTTAATTGCGATGGCAAACAGGTCTCTGCTTAGCACAGAGCCACTCCATTCTCATGAATAGCAGTTTTCAACAAAGCCACACATATCTGGCAAACCCAGTCTTTTAAAAACTCACGAATAAAATGGGGCAGGCAGCCTAAAGCCCTACACGTGCAATGTAGAGATGAGATGAGATCCTCCAGCAGATATTTTACAGCTTCTCCAAATCTAGAAACCCAAGTACAGTGTGACATTTCCACACAAAATTGTTCACAACACGGGTTGACGTGGCGATGAGATGATCAACTGCAGAGCAGTGTTTGTGAAATCCACATTGGGCATTTATTAGCAAATTACCATATCAGCTGACTATTGATCAAGTGTTCCACCACATGGCAGACACTGTTGGTGAGGGAGATTGGGCAGTAGCTGGACAGAAGATGAGTGTCCTTACCATGCTCGGGTATGGGAATAACAGTGGCTTCACTCCAAAACCTGGGAAATGCACCGTCAAAGATACGTTGAAGAAACTTAAATGGTAGATACCAAGGAATGTGCTGTCACGACCAATAATCCCTGTTTTCCTCACTACAAGCACCAGTATTCCCTTTGGTGGGCTAAATCCTTTTTGTAAACCAAATCAATTATGGGACATATTCTACGCAAGTACCTGCCCCACTATTTCTTTGATCAGTGTTAGCTCTCTCATCTATATGTTCACAAAATCCGAATTCACTCTTTGAACACCAAAACTACATACATGTTGAGAAAAAACAGAACACCTTGAACGACTAGAGATAGGACGTTCATGTTCGTGGGACATGTCTATTAGTATGTTCAGCAGAAATGATTGGCATTTGAAACATGTGGTCCCACGGGTTCAAGGTCAACACTGATATCATGGCGCAACACCACCTATTGGTAAAATGTGCCTCTGAAGATAAGATTCCAACTATCCTGAGAATGTGCACCTTTGAAGTTTAAGAGCCATCTTTAAATGAAATATGTAGGAGTATGCTACAACTCCCTATACATTGTGGTGACTTAAGTCCTGGGATAGCAATATGCAGATATACAGATGGCAGTAGTATCGTGTACACAAGGCAGGAAAGGACAGGGCATTGGTGGAGCTGTCATTTTACTCAGGTGATTCACGTGAAAATGTATCCAACGTGATTATGGCCGCACAATGGGAATTAACAGGCTTTGAACACAGAATGGTAATTGGAGCTAGACGAACGGGTCATTCCATTTTGGAAATCATCAGGGAATTCAATATCCCAATATCCGCAGTGTCAGTAGCGTGCCAAGAATACAAAATTTCAGGCACTAACTTTTACCACAGACAATGCACTGACTGGCAGTTTCACTTAACCCTTTCGTGAGCCATGGGAAACATGCTTCCCACTACAATGAACTCGCTCCTAGTCCGTCGGATTCACAGTTCCCACCTCTGTACGGTGCGACCACCTAGTGAACAGTGTAGGGTACTACTTACAATTAGAATTTCCCGCCGATTTTGCTGTACCTTCCTGCAGAGGCATTGTATAGCTGAGTGTTGCTCTGTAGAGGAGCGATCAGTGGTGTTTGCGTGACATTTTGTGATTTTTTCCTCAGAGCTATAGGATAAGGTAAATACTTTTGATTTACCCAAATTTATGAAGAAAAACGTAAAATTGGAACGAGGAGAATTCCAGTTTGAAACAAAAGGAGCCATATCTGCAGTAACATGGATGGATAACTGTCCAGTCACTTTCCTGTCCTCAATTCATGACCCATGGGAAACAGCCACTGTGAAAAGGAAAAAACAAGGATGGTACTAGTACAGAGATTTCTTGTCCTGAAGTTGTGGCAGAATACAACAAAATAATGGGGTGTCGATAAGTTTGATCAATTATGAGAAAGGTATGCTATTGACAGACGTTCTGTAAAATGGTGGCATAGAATAGTTTATTTCCTGGTGGATGTTGCTGCAGTGAACAGTTTTATCCTGTGGAAAATAAGTAAAAGAGAAAATGGACAGCATGATCAGCTCACATACAGGATCTATCTAGTCAGACAATTGATCGCTGGCTTCTCATCCCAAAAAAGGCGTGGACAAAAACCTGTCTTTCTGGCAAAAAAGGGGTGAAGTACCTGAAGAGTTTCGTCATGTGGCTGTAGGGGAGCATCAACCCATTTTAGGAGAAACCTACTTGACATGCCGTCATTATAGTACCAAAGCTGCGGAAAAGAGCACTCGCTGTGTTTGTACATATTGTCAAATACCACTTTGCATAGACCCATGTTTCAGAAAATTTCATGGCAAGTAATTGTGAGCAATCATTGTAACAAGAGAAGTAAATTTATCAAATAAATGTGACATATATTGCAAAAGTTGTTTTTGTCATTTAACTCCAAGGAAGGGCAGTGGGAAGAATACTTCCCACCTAGTTGTGTGACCTCACTTTCACAGTTGGAGAAAATTTGATATTCTGTATGATAAATATACCTATCTGTTAACTACTATCTGCTTTCCAGTCATTAAAAAAACTGCTCAATAATTTTGCCCACGAAAGGATTAAAGACGGAGCACAGTGGCATTTGTATAGAGTTGACAGTGCTAACAGACAAGCAATGCTGTACGAAGGCAAACATATCGACGAGCACGGTGTGGTGAAATTTAGTGTTAATTGTCTATGGCAGCAGACAACTGATGTGAGTACCTTTGCTAACAGCACGACATCGCCTGTAGAATATCACCGGGCCACAACTGTTCGCAATTGGTTTGAAGAACATTCTGGACAATTCATGTGATTGATTTGACCATCCATCAGACATTAATGGGACATAATCGAGACGTTAGTTTGAGCACGAAGTCCTGCACTGGCAACACTTTTGCAGTTCTGAATGGCTCTAGAAGCAGCCCAGCTCTATTTCTGCAGGGGACTTCCGACCATTTCTCGAGTCCACGCCTCATTGAGTTCCTTCCCTATGCCGGGCAAAAGGAGGTTTGACATTATATTAGGAGGTATCCACAGACCTGTCACTTCAGTGTCAATCAGGGATCGAGAAGACAAGACACGTACACAGGCGTTTAAACAATCCTTATTCCCAGGTTCATTGTGTGACTGGAAAGGGAAGAAGCCATTAAACTGCCAAAGAATTACAAAGTGATTCGCAGTCTATATGTGTAGGTGTAGAACAAAAGCTCTTCACCATTAAATTCCTCCAGTGGCACAAGGATCAGCTGACATGGTGGGCCACAGTCAAAAGCACAAATGCGAATTTGACAGAGCACTTTTTAACACAGGTGCAGAAAATATATGCCTGAGCAGCAAAGATAATACCAAATCTCACTCTGTCAATTGAGAAATGTGCTGTAAGACCAATAATTACTATTTTCATCACTACACGCACCAGTATTCCCTTTAATAGGCTATGTCTTCTTTTTGGAAACCAAACCAATTATCGGACATATTCTACACAAGTACATTACTTACTTACTCACTGGTCATACTGGACTCTAGAGTCCATTACCGCAGCAACGTATTTTCGCCATCTGTCCCTGTCTTGGGCTATTTCCTTCCATTCCCCTTCAATACCAAGGCTCCTCAAATCAGCCTTCTCATTGTCCTCCCATCTACACCTCGGTCTCCCCACAGGGCGTTTTCCCTTTAGGTGCCCTACCAGTACTCTGCGTGCTTCCCTGCCCTCATCCATTCAAGCTACGTGACCCGCCCATCGCAGCCTATGTGATTTAATAATACTGATTACGTCGGGGCTTGAATAGAGTTCATGAACTACTTCGTTATGCAGTTTTCGCCACTCTCAGCTAATGTCATCCCTTTTTGCTCCGAAAATTTTCTTCAAAATTTTGTTTTCAAATACTCTAAATGGCTTTTAATTTTGCACACACCCATACAGCATAACTGGTAGAATAATAGTTTTGTATATTCTAATCTTTAAATTCCTAGACAATGTCCGTGATGTAAGTAATCTATTCAGTGAGAAGTAGCACGCATTTCCCGCCCGTAATCTCTTCTTCAGTTCGGATTCAATCCCATTTCTGGAAGTGATGTCCACGCCTAGATACTTAAATGTGTTCACTTTTTCAAACTGCATGTCTCCAACTCTTAACATTTCCTGATCTACTGCTGTTGGCATTCCAGTAGTAACCAGGTATTTAGATTTGTCTTCACTTATCCTTAGACCTACATCTTCACTAGCCTTGATTAACACATTCGCATTTGCTGTTACAGATTCTTTCCTATTGTTAATGATGTTTAGGTCATCTGCATACCCTAATATTTCCATTTAACTCCACACCCTCTGCATTATCTGCTGCCATTCGTACAATATATTCTAGGACTAAATTAAAAAGTAGCGGAGACAGGGCATCTCCCTGCTTAAGTCCGTTCTTTATTACAAATTCTTCTGACTCCAATTTTCCCATGCGTACTCTACCTTTTGTGTTTTTCAAACTCACTTCTATAAGTCTAACATACTTCTTTGGTATTCCAAGTTCCAAAAGAATTTTGTACAAATTTGATTGCAATACTGAATCATATGCTTTTGTAAAATCTATGAAAATATTATGAACTGGTTTATTGTATTCCCATTTCTTTTCCAAAATTTGACGCAGGGTGAATATTTGGTCTTTAGTTCATCTGTTCCTCCGAAAGCCGGCTTGGTAATGCCCCACAATTTCATCTGCATATGGTGTAAGCCTGCTTAGCAGAATATTCGAGAAAATTTTGGAACATACTGGTAATAGCGATATCCTTCTATAATTACTACAATCCATTTTGTCGCCTCTCTTAAAAATTGGGATCAGAATCGACTCCTGCCAATCTTCAGGTATCATCTCTGAGTTCCATACTTTAGTTACCACTTTGTGAACTACTGCCACCAATTCCTGTCCCCCATTTTTAACTAATTCTGCTGTTATGCAATCTGATCCTGGTGCTTTATGGTTTTTTAATTTGTTGATTGCATCTGTTACTTCCTTTAACGTTGGCTCAGGTATCTGGGGTTCTGCTGTATGTATTTCATATGCCTGCTCATTTCCTGCTTCCTGGTGTACATTTAATAGATGCTCAAAATACACCCTCCATTTACTTAAATAGCACTGGGGTCTGTCAGTATTCCCAGCATCCCCTCGAAGTGCATTTGTCCTAGCCTTGAAGCCCTTCCTACACACATTTATGTCTAGGTAACGTTCCCTAATGTTTTTTGTTTTACTGTTTGTTTCCATTTCAGTAATTTGATTGTTCAAATAATCCCTCTTCTTTGCCCGTAGCCTATGACCAACTTCCCTTCTCAAGTTCAAGAACTCCTCTCGTTTTCTGTCTCCCATTCGACCTCAATCTAATCGCGCTTTTCTCCTTTCCTCTACCAATTTTTTGCATTCCTCATTAAACCATGGTTTCCTCCTGTTCTTAATTGTAGCTATTGTGACCTTTGCTGCCTCTTTGATATTATTCCTCACAGTGATCCACTGTTTATTTACATCCTCGTCTTGATCTTCGTGTGTCCTGAGAGCATCAAACCTATTTGAAATTTCTATCATGTACCTTCTTCTAAAGTTTTCATCATTTAGCTTGTCAGTGTCGAACCTAACAAGTTCTGCATGTTGCTGTAGATATCCGTTTGTGAACCTTGGCAACTACAAGAAAATGATCAGAATTGCAGTCTGCTCCCCTGAAAGTCCTAATATTTTCTATACTAGTGTGCCATCTCCAATCTACAACAACATTATCAATTTGGTTTCGGGTGTTTCCATCCGGAGAGACCCATGATGCTTTATGAATGACCTTCCTTTTGAAATATGTGCTCTCAACAATCGTTGTCTTTTGAAACCGCAAAATTAACCACCCTTGTGCCATTATCATTCGAAATGTTATGCAAACTTTCTTTCCCAATTGTAGGCCCTATCTTCGCATTAAAATCACCTATGATTAATTTTGTATCATACGAGGGGAACTCATCCCACAGTTGATCTAGTTCTTCATAAAAGCCGTCTTTAACAACAAATACCTGCCCCACTATTTCTCTGATCGGTGCTACCTCTCTCGTCTTTATGTTCACAAAATCCATATTCACATTTGCAACACCAAAACCACACACATGTTGAGAAAAAACAGAACAGATAGGATGTTCATCACGTACATTAGTATGTTCTGCAGAAATGATTAGCATTTGAACCATGGTGTCCCACGAGTTGAAGGTCTACACTGATATTGCAGCGCGACCCGCTATTGGCAAAATGTGCCTCTGGCTTTCGTTGTTGTTATAAACCGAAAGTAGTAGATCAATGTGACTTTAGCAGACATGCAGGATGCCTCGCAGATGTATGTGCAAACCTTATCATCAAATCAGTGAGATTGAAAGAGGGCGCCTTACTGGCATGAGAGAATGTGATGCATCCATTCAGGAAATTGCTGATCATGTGGGACAAAGTGGGGTCAGATTGCATCACCCAGACCACTGTCCAAGAAAATTGACACATCATCCAAATGGGCAGTACAGAACAGATCTGCAACCACCTCAGCTCTAGAGCAACAGTGTAACACACTGTACACTATCAGGTGTGCATCGTCTACTTCTCCGCCTACCTTTGATGAATGAATGAGCAGAAACCGCAATGCCGTATGGAACGACGCCACTGGAGACAGGAATGGCATCATATAATGTTTTTGAATGAATCCACGTTCTGTTTGTTTGAAAATGATGGACGCCTTCTGTTTTACCACGGACAGGGGGAGTGACATGACAGTGACTGCATTTTTACATGACACGCTGCCAACTGATGGCCTTATGGTGCTATTGGGTACACTCACAAATCATTGTTAGTGCATGTCCAGGACAGTGTGAATGACACCCCACAACCCATAGTCATACAATTTCTGCATATCATCCCAAATGCCATTCTTCAGCAAGACAATGCACAAGATCATGTTGCTGCACAAACATATACCTTCTTGGTGTCAAAGGATGTCAGCCTTTTGCCTTGGCCCACCAGATAAGTAGACTTGTCAGCAATCGAGAATGTGTGGGACATGGTGAAATGACGGGTGCAGCACTGTGACCGAAGGTCAACCACCACAGATGAAGTTGAAACCAGGTGAATACAGCAAGGATTGCTACACCACAGAAATCCATTTGTACTTTATCTGTGTCGATCCCATCGTGCGTGGAACGAGTTATCGGGGCCCGTGGCAGACCCTGTACCTATTGGGTAACAAGACACATGCTGAATCGAGGTGACTGAAATGTTAATCATTTCTGCAGAACACGTCCCATGAATTTGAACGTCCTATCTCTAGTTGTTCAAGGTGTTCTGTTTTTGCTGAACTGGAGCACAATTATATCTACATCTTTTGAATCCCTTACTGAAACGATCTTTTCTAGCTTGTGTATGGTCACTACACATAATGTCTCTCAAATACTAAAATTGTATAAAAAAATTATCATACATGTGCACTGCACAGCATACAGAATCTTGTTGCCCATTATGTCAGAAACTGCAAATCCTAACTATTCCCTACAAAAATTATTGGAGGAGAATTATTTTAACAACACACATAACATCATAAATAAAAAGAATTTTATGCTACCCATGCACTAGCTTAAATTATACACACTGACTACACAGTACATGGGGATGACAATATGCAACAAGTTAATGGGCAAAAACTTATTTTATAAGAAGAAAGAGACTCTAAAAACAAGGCTACAGCCTATTTTATGGAGAAATGCTCCTATTCAATAAAAGAATTCATAGAGGATGAAATGAGTTTGGGTGAGGTAATTAAATGTTTTTTATTCTATGTATACATAACAATATATTATGAATATAATAGAGGGAAACATTCCACGTGGGAAAAATATATCTAAAAACAAAGAAGATGTGACTTACCAAACGAAAGCGCTGGCAGGTTGATAGACACACAAACATACACACAAAATTATAGCTTTCGCAACAAACGGTTGCTTCATCAGGAAAGAGGGAAGGAGAGGGAAAGACGAAAGGATGTGGGTTTTAAGGGAGAGGGTAAGGAGTCATTCCAATCCCGGGAGCGGAAAGACTTACCTTAGGGGGGAAAAAGGACAGGTATACACTCGCGCGCGCGCACACACACACACACACACACACACACACACACACACACACACACACACACACACATCCATCCGCACATACAGACACAAGCAGACATTTGTAAAGGCAAAATGTCTGCTTGTGTGTGTGTGTGTGTGTGTGTGTGTGTCGCGCGTGCGCGTGAGCGAGTGTATACCTGTCCTTTTTTCCCCCTAAGGTAAGTCTTTCCGCTCCCGGGATTGGAATGACTCCTTACCCTCTCCCTTAAAACCCACATCCTTTCGTCTTTCCCTCTCCTTCCCTCTTTCCTGATGAAGCAACCGTTTGTTGCGAAAGCTATAATTTTGTGTGTGTGTTTGTGTGTCTATCAACCTGCCAGCGCTTTCGATTGGTAAGTCACATCTTCTTTGTTTTTAGATATAACAATATTATATTATTATTATTATTCCTTCTGTTACAATCAGTTGTTCTATGTTTTTGGAGAAATTTTACCACAATTTTGATAAACTGTCTCTTGTACCTGAATCAAATGATTAAAATAACAATTAAAAATTTATGTAATGCTATTCTCTTGAAGCCTGCTTCACAATTCATCTGAAACTGAATTATCTGAGGTCCTATTCACATTTATACCGGAAAAGTACATACCATCCTTACCTTCTATCAAAACTCCCAACATTTGGCAGGGTAACACGGTTCAAAAGTCAGACAAAGACAAGGGCATACCACCTCCAATACAATCATGTCTAGTAAATCACTGTTGTGTTCAAACCAACCTTAGGGTTCGTGGAAGCTTGACCTTTTTTCCATTTACATTTCAATTTCAGGGCATGAAAACTTATATGCATTTGAAAACGTAAAAGATGATTTTTCCCAGTTCAGTTGATTAATCCAAAGAAAATCAAAACCAAATTATTAGCATTAAAATTTATTTTGCTGGCACATAAAATTATACATCTTCCACATGACAATTATCAAAACTCTCTAATGATTTGTGGACACACTCTGGAAGATGGAACAGGTTGTTCAAAAATGAGAAGGAGTTCTTAGGGAACCACGCAACAAGAAAAAAATCATCTTTTTGGCAAATGCAGGTAAGGTGTGTGAAGTTCAGAATGTTGGAGAGAGATGCCAGCGAAAGTAAAACTATGAGGGGGTGTCGCAAGTTAGATATCATTGTCAGTAAGAGCATTGCCTGTGAATGGCAAAGATCTCAGTTTCGAATCTTGCTCCAGCACACTGTTTTAGTCTGTCAGGAAGTTTAAGCACAGTTACGTATTGCAGTAAATTATGGTAATTCCAGGCACTTCCTAGGAGTGCTACTCACCAGGATGAAAACACAAAATACATAAAAATGTTGGGGAAATGGGGTGGGGGTGTCATATTGGCCAGTGGATATGTATAAAAACTGTTCGGCCTAATGTAACAGCTCCTGCGAGACAGGGCAGCACTGATAACTAAGCAAATGCTGCTGCTCTTAACACTGTGGATCTTGGGAGTATTGTATTCCCAAATGCTTTCGAAAATGGAATGTCCCATGTGTGTAGCTTCAACTACAACTCCGCGTTCAAAGTCTGTTATTCCTGTTGTGCAGCCTGAATCATGTTACACACCTTATCACATGAATCAGCTGAGTGCAAATGACAGCTGGGCCAATGTATTGCCCTTTTATACCTTGTGCTAATACTATAGCCGTCTGTGTGTGTTTATATCACTACCTCATGACTTGTCACCTCAGTGTATTTCATGATTTTAAGTTCATTCATTAATATATCATATACCAGGCAACACACCAAGAAGCAGTAATTTCCTCAATGTGGGATGAATCATGGTATACCTTAACAAAAGACAACTCTTAAAAACTCTGCACTCACTATACTGACAATCACTGTAGTACTTAATACTATTTGTGCTCCTGGCAATTAATTCTAACCACATCATGTGATGATCATGTAACTTAATTTTTTTCTTGTATTGCTGCTGTTTATATGATACTAGTAGCTAAACATTTACATGAAAAAATGTACATCGACCAGCCAAAACACTATGACCATTGCCTACTGTGATGTTAGGGGGGGGGGGGGAATCACCCTAGTGAAGATATGGCCTGCAAATGAAGAAATCCATTGAGATGCAGAGCCCATGAAAGAGTATCTCGAAAACAGTAAAGCTGGTCAAATGTTCATATGAGCACCTATGGAAAGAGGTAGGACAACAGCGAAACCATCATTAGCCACTGAATGGTTGGATGTCCACGACTCTACATAGTGTGTGGGATTCGGAACTTTTCCATTCTGTGAAGTAGGATAGACAGTGATCTGTGGCATCTCTGCTGAAAGAGCACAATGCTGTTGCATGCACAAGTGTTTCAGACTACACCGTTCATCGTATGTTGTTGAACATGCAGCACCACAGCAGGCCAACCCTACATATTGTCAATTAAAATTGCAGTGGGCATGGGACCATCAGGATTTGACCATCTATCAATGAAAACGTGTCGCCTCTTTGGGCGAATCACATTTTTGCTACACAGGCTCGACAGTCGACTTCACAAACACCACCATCGAGGTGATCGGTGGCTCAAAACACGCAGTGCGCAGTGGACGCAAGCTCTTGCGAGCAGTATTATGCTGTGGGAGACATTCTCCTGGGACCTATGGTAGTGATTGAAAACATGCCGACAGCTGCGAACCACTTGCATCCCTTCATGCCTGGTATCTTCCCCGATGACAGTGTCATCTTTCGGCAGTCTAATTGTCTGAGTCTTACAGACAGAACTGTGCTACAGTGGTTTGAGGAGTGTTATAGTGAATTCACGCTGATGTGTTGGTAACCAGATTCGCCTGATGTAAATCCTGTGGAACCGAACTGGATCGCCATTGGGCACAATCGCTGTGTACGCAAATCAGCGGCCCGTTGTTTATGAGAGTTACATGAACTGTGTGCAATGCCACATACTTCCACAAAACTACCAACAAACTGTCGGATCCCTGACATGCAGAATCAGTGACGTATTTTGTTCCAAAGATGGACAAACAAGGTATTAAAAAGGTGTTCATAATATTTTGGCTCATCCGTGTATACATACTGAACATAAAATGTAAATTATAGTATGGTATAAGTTATAGTATTAGGAAGCATTTTATGGAAGTAGTTGTTGGCAGTGTTTCCTGGTACAGAAGCGAAACAATGACAACGAGCAGTAAAAACAAGAAGGAAACAGAAGCTTTTGAAATGTGCTGCAATAGGATGCTCAAGATATCATGGATTGATCTGTTGCACCACAGCCAACCCTGGTGCAACAAACTGCTCCTCCGTCGATTCAGCAGAACACTGTCATAAAGGGAGAAACACATGTCCGCCCAGTTAACTAGGTGCCACGGGACAAGAATGCCTGTTCAGTAGACAAGACGACTTATTCAGTACACTGAAAATGCTGAAAAAACCAGCCAGCACCACAGAAAGCCAAAGATCTGAAATCTTACAGCACCAATGGAAGAGCTGACCTGAAGGGAAGTCTTAGTTGCCCAACAATTATGCACGGCCACTCCGGCTGCTTCTGACTTTCACGCCAAGAATGCCGCCATCGAGGAAACACTAGACAGCACAGCTCACATACACTGATGGAAAAAGATCTCAACACCAAAAAATAATTAATCTAGAGTAAGGAAATGTCAATAATAAATTTGTCTACGTAACATATTTATGTAATTAATGTCACAGGTTAATGTGAATATGATATAAGCCATTAGCAAATGTGATATGCTGGTACACCAGTAACCTGTCAAACCTAAGAATGTTGAATGCGAGCATGCAAACATGCATGCATTGAGTTGTGCAGGTGCCATATGTCAGTATTCAGGATGGAGTTCCATAGCAGGAGCACTTGGTCGGTCAATAAAGGGACGGTTAATGCAGTTGGTCGTCCTCAGGGGACACCACCTTAACGTAGCACTGTCCGTGTGGGCAAGGTGGTTTGCGTGCTCTGGATCCAGAGGGCTATGCCGGCGGTAGCGTAGCTACCAGTAGGGCCACCCATGCTGGACAGGCTAATGGGGAGGAGCCAGACGAAGTGTGTCCCACAATGACCTATCTCCTGTCCGATCCTATCCTAAGCCTATCCCTCTCCCTTATCATACTACAACATAGGGCAGTGAGGGCTCTATATGTGTGGTGAAGCCAGTCTCCCTAAGGGAGTAAACCCGATACAAATCACCTGCTGCCTTGCAGTTAGTAGAGGGATCTACAAAGGCTAAGGATGCTCCCCTGAACATGGAGCCAGCTAACCTGCGAGCTGTAAGGGGCAACCCCCCCAAATGGTTGGGCGGAAGATTAACAATCTCCCCCTGTAAAACATCAATTGTTGTGAATGCTAGCAAAGGAATAAGCCGGACAGATATTTCGATGACGACCCCAACCGACAAAAAAAGGATAAGAGATATGTACATAGGAACATGGAATGTGCAGAGCCTATACCAAGCTGGAGTTCTACTCAGCTGCTAATGCAAGTAAACAACCACAGTATAAAAATAGTGGCTCTCCAGGAAATTAGGTGGAAGGGGAGTGACATTAATGGACGCAGGAAATTTCACTCTCTTCTATAATGGCGGGAGGATGAATACCTTTGAAACAGGTTTTGTGGTCGCTAAAGAACTGAAACAGGCAGTGATGTGCTTCCATCCAATCAATGAATGTATGTCCATATTAAGATTAAGGGGAAAATTTTTCAACATTACAATGATAAATGTACATGCACCCACAGAGGAGGCAGATGAACAACAAAAGGATGAGTATTATAGCAAGGTAGAACAACTGTATGATCAGGCTCCCAAACATGATGTCACAATATTAATAGGCGACCTGAATGCAAAAATAGGAAAAGAAGAGGCCTTTCAGCCAACCATAGGAAGACATAGCCTCCATGAAATATCAAATGACAATGGACTTAGGGCTGTAGATTTTGCTATAAGCAAAAACATGCTGTCGGCAGTACACATTTCCCACACAAAAAAATACTCGTGGATTTCACCAGATGGACAAATCAGAAATCAGATAGACCATATATTGATTGATCGGAGAGACAGGTAGGACATAATGGATGCTAGGAGCCAATATGGAACTGACTGCAATTCAGACCACCATCTAGTGAGAAATAAATATAGACAAAGAATCTCACTATTGAGTAAATAAAAAAGCCACAAACAAAAAAGTTTTGACATTAAGAAATTGAACTTAGAAGAAATACAGAAAGCAAATCAGACAAAAATAGAAGAGGGGATTAAGAATGATACCGACACACCAAATGAACATACAGAAGTACTGTGGAAATGATGTAAGACTGAAATCCTCGAGGCAGCTGAAGAGGTTTTAGGACATGAACGGGCTCAAAGGAAGGAAGATTGGTTTTATGAAGAATGTATGAGAAGAATTGAGGAACGTATTATAGCACGAATGAAATTATTGCAGAGAATAACTCAAGCAAATCTGAATGAATATAATGAAAAGTGCCATATAGCAAAGAGGGTCTGCTGACAGAAGAAAATAGCTCTAGAAAAGAAAAAACTGGAATAAATTGAACAGCTAGGAGAAGAGAAGCAAAATCGTGAAATGTACCAAAAGATTAAAGGAGGAAAGACCGGGCTCCAAGCCAGAACAAATATATGTAGGCACAAAGAAGGGGATTTGACAAGGGAGAGTAATAAAATACTTGACAGGTGGGCAGAATACTTCCAAGAGTTACTGAACCCAGAAGTAGAAGGGTTAGAGTGAGAGGAACTGATGGAACTAACTATGGACCAGAGGTTTTAACACCAGAACCTACACTGGGGGAAGTGAATCAAGCCATTAAGACCTTAAAAAACAATAAGGCGCCTGGAGAAGATCAGATCCAGGCCGAACTTCTCAAATATGGTGGGAAAACGCTGTGGAAAACAATTCCTAAAATAATACTGGATATCTGACAAAAGGAGAGCATGCCAAGGGAGTGGAAAACAGCTATAATGTGCCCCATACATAAAAAAGGAGATAAATTAAACTGCCAGAACTATCGAGGAACCTCCCTACTAAATACTATGTACAATGTTTTCTCCAAGATTCTAACCAACAGGCTTACCCCATATGTGGAAGAGAGAGTTGGAGACTATCAGAGTGGCTTCATGAGAAGTAGGTACAACAACTGACCAGATATTCACATTGCGCACACTACTTGCAAAACGTTACGAACATCAAATTAACATTCACCAGCTTTATATCGACTTTAAACAAGCCTATGATAGCATCTCAAGAGTGGCACTGTGGAATGTAATGGAAAAGGCTGGAGTACCCAAGAAGCTCATTAAACATTCTATGATGACCCTCAGTGAATCCAACTGTAAAGCAAAAAATACAGGGCGAAATCTCCAGAGAAGTGGAAGTGAAGAAGGGAGTTAGACAGGGTGACAACATCTCCTCATTGCTATTCAACCTTTGCCTAGAAAAAGTTGTAAGTCAGATAGGAAGGAAACTCTTAAATTTTTCACTACAATACCTAGCCTACGCTGACGATGTGGCATTACTCGCATGAAACACTGCTGTGCTAGGCGAAGCCTATCAACAACTGGAGAAAGGTGCAAGAGAACTTGGCCTGACAGTTAATGTCAAAAAGACCAAGTATATGGCAATGACCAACCAACAAAACCTACCAAATCTCACGATAGCCAACAGGGAGTTTGAAAGGGTGAGTGACGTCAAGTACCTTGGGTCGACTATCACTGAGACAAATGACATTGGCAGTGAGGTGAAAGCCACAATAGCAGCAGGTAACAGATGCTACTTTGCCACTTTATCCATGCTTAAGAGTTTGCTTCTATCACGAAAATCCAAAATCCTCATTTACAAAAAACAATAAGACCAGTTGTTATGTATGGTGCTGAAACGTGGACCATGACTGTAAATGAGGAAAGGATCCTGAGAGAAAGTTGCTACATAAAGTATATGGCCCAATATATGATCAAGAAGGTTGGTGCATTCGTACAAATGCAGAACTACACCTTTTTGAAGAACCTGACTTGTCAGTACCATTAAAATAAGAAGACTGCGGTGGGCAGGGCACGTGGTCAGAATGGAAAAAGACAGAGCATGTAAGAGGATTTTTGATGGCAAGGCTGGAGACAGATGGCGAAGGGGACGCCTCAGAAAGAGATGGATGGATGGAGTTGAAGGAGACATGGAAAAGCTGTGTGTCAGAGGATGGAAAGCCATGGATCAGATAGAATAGCAGGATATTGTGATGCAGGCCAAGCCCCTTCAAGGACTGTAGAGCCGAGCATTAAGTAGTAAGTAAGTAATGCAATTTGTGGATGACACTTGAGTTGTCATCCGATGATATGCTATATGTAATCGATTGGAGACAAATCGGCTGATTGAACAGACCAAGGCAACGCAATACTAGAGCATGTTGGGTTACAACAGCGATATGTGGACCAACATTCTTTCAGATGCAGAAAAACTATACCAACTTTCATTTATGTTACAGAACTCTCTTTTGATGTTGTTACTTTTTTTCCATCAATATACACCACCTAACTAGACACATTGTCTCAGTAGTGTCCAGTTGTACACAGTATATCCATTGCCCAATAATGCAATTAACGCAAGCCAAAAACTAGGCACAGAAGACCGCTCACAGTCCCAATTCTGCAGCCAGTTGTAGCAAACAGACTCTGATGCCAGTAGCTGTAAGCCTGTGTCTGAGAAAAGTCTGCATGCAGTCAACTTGGTGCTTCATTGAGCGTCTATCATCTGCTGAAAGCCACTTCCCCGGTGAGCTGTGGATTCATGCCTGGGCCATTTAGCTACCCGGCAGAACTGTTGCTGTCCATCACCCCATACTGGCCTACATTGTCACTTCCACACATACCACCGTTGTCAGCCCTGGCGGTGTCCATAGTGTGACCTCACTGCTCGGATGTGCTCTAAGCCGCCGCTATGTAAGCGAACCAGCAGCCAGGACTGTCTTCTGTTGTCTGCAATAGCAACTGTCGTTTTGTGCCAGCAGTCTTCTGCTATGCTAACTGCAGCTTGATGAGACCAACCAGTCACCACATGCCACTCTCCTGGCAGGCACCTGTTGACCCTGACACACACCAACTACGAGGTGCATTCAAGTTCTAAGGCCTCCGATTTTTTTTCTAATTAACTACTCACCCGAAATCGATGAAACTGGCGTTACTTCTCGACGTAATCGCCCTGCAGACGTACACATTTTTCACAAAGCTGACGCAACGATTCCATGGCAGCAGCGAAGGCTTCTTTAGGAGTCTGTTTTGACCACTGGAAAATCGCTGAGGCAATAGCAGCACGGCTGGTGAATGTGTGGCCACGGAGAGTGTCTTTCACTGTTGGAAAAAGCCAAAAGTCACTAGGAGCCAGGTCAGGTGAGTAGGGAGCATGAGGAATCACTTCAAAATTGTTATCACGAAGAAACTGTTGCGTAACGTTAGCTCGATGTGCGGGTGCGTTGTCTCGGTGAAACAGCACACGCGCAGCCCTTCCCGGACGTTTTTGTTGCAGTGCAGGAAGGAATTTGTTCTTCAAAACATTTTCGTAGGATGCACCTGTTTCTGTAGTGCCCTTTGGAACGCAATGGGTAAGGATTACGCCCTCGCTGTCCCAGAACAAGGACACCATCATTTTTTCAGCACTGGCGGTTACCGGAAATTTTTTTGGTGGCGGTGAATCTGTGTGCTTCCATTGAGCTGACTGGCGCTTTGTTTCTGGATTGAAAAATGGCATTCATGTCTCATCCATTGTCACAACCGACGAAAAGGAAGTCCCATTCATGCTGTCGTTGCGCGTCAAGATTGCCTGGCAACATGCCACACGGGCAGCCATGTGGTCGTCCGTCAGCATTTGTGGCACCCACCTGGATGACACTTCGCATTTTCAGGTCGTCATGCAGGATTGTGTGCACAGAACCCACAGAAATGCCAACTATGGAGGCGATCTGTTCAACAGTCATTCGGTGATCCCCCAAAACAATTCTCTCCACTTTCTCGATCGTGTCGTCAGACCGGCTTGTGCGAGCCCGAGGTTGTTTCGGTTTGTTGTCACACGATGTTCTGCCTTCATTAAACTGTCGCACCCACGAACGCACTTTCGACACATCCATAACTCCATCACCACATGTCTCCTTCAACTGTCTATGAATTTCAATTGGTTTCACACCACGCAAATTCAGAAAACGAATGATTGCACGCTGTTCAAGTACGGAAAACGTCTCTATTTTAAGTATTTAAAACAGTTCTCATTCTCGCCGCTGGCGGTAAAATTCCATCTGCCGTACGGTGCTGCCACCTCTTGGATGTATTGACAATGAACGCGGCCTCATTTTAAAACAATGCGCATGTTTCTATCTCTTTCCAGTCCGGAGAAAAAAAATCGGAGGCCTTAGAACTTGAA
The DNA here is from genome assembly GCF_023898315.1 of Schistocerca nitens. Taxonomy (NCBI): domain Eukaryota; kingdom Metazoa; phylum Arthropoda; class Insecta; order Orthoptera; family Acrididae; genus Schistocerca; species Schistocerca nitens. The sequence continues at coordinate 51,798,440 of NC_064623.1, read as the reverse complement.
TGCACCTCGTACGGTGGCTAATGAATAGCTCTGTAGCTTCAGTTCTTTATTTTATTTTATTTATTGTTCCGTGGGACCAAATTAAGAAGTCTCCATGGTCATGGAATGAGTCAATACATGAAATTATAACAATATTAGAAACAGATAAAATGAAATATAAAAAAATATATTCAGGTGACAAGTCGTAAATTTAAATAAAGAAAATCAACAATGTAACACTGGAATTTGCTTAATTTTTTAGCTCTTCCAGGAGCTCCTCGACAGAATAGAAGGAGTGAGCCATGAGGAAACTCTTCAGTTTAGACTTAGAAGTGTTTGAAGATTTTTGAGTTCTTGTGGTAGCTTATTGAAAATGGATGCAGCAGAATACTGCACTCCTTTCTGCACAAGAGTCAAGGAAGTGCATTCCACATGCAGATTGGATTTCTGCCTAGTATTAACTGAGTGAAAGCTGCTAACTCTTGGGAATAGGCTAATATTGCTAACAACAAACGACATAAAAGAAAATATATACTGTGAGGGCAATGTCAAAATTCCCAGACTATTGAATAGGGGTCGACAAGAAGTTCTCGAACTTACACCACATATAGCTCGAACAGCCCATTTTTGAGCCAAAAATACCCTTTTTGAATCAGAAGAATTACCCCAAAAAATAATACCATACGACATAAGCGTATGAAAATATGCGAAGTAGACTACTTTTCGTGTTGAAGTGTCACTTATTTCAGATACTGTTCTAATCGTAAATAAAGCAGCATTTAGTTTCTGAACAAGATCCTGGACATGGGCTTTCCACAACAGCTTGCTATCTATCCAAATGCCTAGGAACTTGAACTGTTCCGTCTCTCTTATAATATGCCCATTCTGTCTGATCAAAATATCGGGTCTTGTTGAATTGTGAGTTAGAAACTGCAAAAACTGAGTCTTACTGTGATTTAGCATCAAATTATTTTCCACAAGCCTCGAACTTATTTCATGAACTACATATTTGATACTGTTTTAATATTACACACAAGATCCTTCACTATCAAGCTGCTGTCATCAGCAAACAGAAATATTTTTGAATCACCTGTAATACTAGAAGGCACATCATTTATATAAATAAACAACAGTGGCCCCAGCACCGACCCTTGGGGAACGCCCCACTCAACAGTGCCCCATTGGGACTGAACATCACTACCACTCTCAATATTGCGGAGAATTACCTTCTGCTTTCTGTTCTTAAAGTAAGAGGCGAACCAATTGTAAGCTACTCCCCTTACTCCGTAATGGTCCAACTTCTGCAGTAATATTTTGTGGTCAACACAGTCAAAAGCCTTTGTTAAAGAAAACACCTAGCGTTCGCAACCTTTTATTTAATCCGTCCAAAACCTCACAGAGAAAAGAGAATATAGCATTTTCAGTTGTTAAACCATTTCTAAAACCAAACTGAACATTTGACAGCAAATTATGTGAATTTAAATGCTCCAGTAACCTTGTATATACAACCTTCTCGATAACTTTAGCAAACACCGATGGCATAGAAATAGGTCTATAATTGTCAACATTATCCCTGCCTCCCTTTTTATAAAGCGGCTTCACTACAGAGTACTTTAATCGGTCAGGAAACCGACCACTCCTAAAGGAAAAGTTACAGATATGGCTAAGTACTGGGCTAACATACATAGAACAATACTTCAGTATTCTGCTAGATACCCCGTCATATCCATGAGAGTTCTTGGTCTTTAGTGATTTAATTATTAACTCAATCTCCCTCTTGTAAGTATCATGGAGGAGCATTTCACGTAACAGTCTCGGAACACTTTTTTCTACGAGTGCTATATGATTCCCTGTTGGGACTAGGTTTCTATTTAGTTCACCTGCTATATTCAGAAAGTGATTATTAAATACTGTACATATATGCGACTTATCAGTAACACGGACATTCCCACTATGCACTGATTCTATATCCTCGACCTGTCTCTGCAGACTAGCTACTTCCTTTACGACTGACCATATGGTTTTAATTTTATCCTGAGACTTAGCTATTCTATCTGCATACCACATACTTTTTGCCTTCCTAATAACATTTTTAAGCACCTTACAATACTGTTTGTAATGGGCTGCTGCATTTAGATTTTGACTGTTTCTAACCTTTTGATATAATTACCACTTTGTTCTACAAGATATTCTTATCCCTCTAGGGCTGCCTGTTAGTGCTAGTACCCCGTTTTGAATGTTCTAACGGAAAGCAACTTTCAAAGAGCACGAGAAAAGTCTTGAGAAAAGCATTATATTTATCGTCTACTGTATCAGCGCTATAAACATCTTGTCACTCTTGTTCCTTGATAAGGTTTACAAAGGTCTCTACACCAACTGGATCAGCTTTCTTAAACAGCTGATGACTATAACACGTGTTGCAGCACAAAAATCTTTTAGAGTTAAAATTTGTGCATCATGATCTGATCTTTTTGCTAACAGAATGCCCTTCTAGTAATGAGGAATGAACGAAAACTAACTATTATAAATAAAAGACTTTCTTAACCAGGGATGTTTTTCTGGTGGATACTATTCAACTCCTGTCACCACAACCATTGTAGAACACACCCCAGAGAACTGTACTTCATCTTGATCTACCAGCAACCTATTTCACTCATCGCCATAGGAGTCACAACTTGCCCCCTAGATCGGATGATTAGTGAGGAGGTAATAAATCACACTTGGGAGAAAGTAAGTTTATGGTACAACTTTAGCAAAAGAAGGGATCAGTTTGAAACTTCCTGGCAGATTAAAACTGTGGGCCGGACCAAGACTCGAACTCGGGACCTTTGCTTTTTGCGGGCAAGTGCTCTACCAACTGAGCTACCCAAGCACGACTCATGCCCCATCCTCACAGCTTTACTTCTGCCAGTACCTCATCTCCTACCTTCCAAACTTAACAGAAGCTCTCCTGCGAACCTTGCAGAACTAGCACTCATGAAAGGAAGGATATAGCGGAGACATGGCTTAGCCACAGCCTGGGGGATGTTTCCAGAATGAGATTTTCACTCTGCAGCGGAGTGTGCGCCGATATGAAACACTGAGGACGGGGCGTGAGTCGTGCTTGGGTAGCTCAGTTGGTAGAACACTTGCCCGCGAAAGGCTAAGGTCCCGAGTTCGAGTCTCGGTCCGGCACACAGTTTTAATCTGCCAGGAAGCTTCATATGAGCGCACACTCCGCTGCAGAGTGAAATTCTCATTCTGGAAACATCCCCCAGGCTGTGGCTAAGCCATGTCTCCGCTATATCCTTCCTTTCATGAGTGCTAGTTCTGCAAGGTTCTCAGGAGAGCTTCTGTAAAGTTTGGAAGGTAGGAGACGAGATACTGGCAGAAGTAAAGCTGTGAGGACCGGGCGTGAGTCGTGCTTGGGTAGCTCAGTTGGTAGAACACTTGCCCAAGAAAGGCAAAGGTCCTGAGTTCGAGTCTCGGTCTGGCACACAGTTTTAATCTGCCAGGAAGTTTCATATCAGCGCACACTCTGCTGCAGAGTGAAAATCTCATTCTGGAAGGGATCAGTTTATATGGCACACCCTGAGGCATCAAGGGATATCAAATTTGTTCTTTGATTGGAGTATGGGGGAGTAAAAACTGTAGAGACAGAAAAGGCTTGGCTACAGTAAAGTGGCTTTAAGTGGGTGGAAGTTGCAATAATAGGATAGACTATCAAATATGATCAAATATTGTGGAGAGCTACATGAAACCAGCATACAATCTGACAATGATACACCACTATGTTTAGTAATCTCTGCACCTGCATATGTAATCCATTCTGGATCTTATGCAAGGAACTGAAGTGTAAGTTATTTTTGTGTCTAGTAGTCATTATCAGCAGCAAGCACCATTAAGCAGTAGATGTATTGGGAAATACACTGAGGTGACAATTCAGGGGATACCAATATGTCATAAACAGATGTTGGTGGTATCACACATGCAATGTATAAGAGGGCGGTGCATTGTTGAAGCTGTCTTTTATACTCAGGTGATTCATGCGAAAAGGTTTCTGATATGATGTTGACCACCACATGAATTGACAGACTTCAAATGCGGAATGGTAGATGGGGTTAGACGCACGAGATATTCCATTTCAGTAATCGTTAGGGAATTCAATATCTGAGATCGGCAGTGACAAGTGTGTGCCAAGAATACAGAAATTCGGGCATTACCTCTCACCATGGACAACACAGTAGCTGACGGCCTTCACTTAAGAACTGAGAGCAGCAGTGTTTGCACAGTTTTCAGTCAAGCAACACTGCGTGAAATAATCGCAGAAATCAATGTCAGATACACGATGAATGTATACATTAAGACAGGGTGGTGAAATCTGGCATTAATGGACTGTAGTAGCAGACGACCATTGCGAGTGCCTTTGCTAACAGCCCGTCACCTGCTATGCCTCTTCTGGTCTCATGACCACATCAGTCAGACCCAAGACTGGAAAACTGAGGCCTGCTCAGATGAGTCCCGATTTCAGTTGGTACGACCTAATGGTAGGGTTTGAGTGTGGCACAGGTACGATGAAGCCATGGACCCAAGTTGTCAACAACAACTTTGCAAGCTGTTGGTGGCTCCATAATGGTTCTGTTTACATGGATTGGATTGGGTTCTGATTATGTTTGACTACTTCGAGACCGTTTGCAGCCATTCATGGAGTTCATGTTTACAAAAAATTATGGAGTTTTTATGGATGACAATGCGCCATGTCACCAGGCCATGATTGTTCGCAACGTGTTTCAGGAACACCTTGGACAGTTTGGGCACATTATTTGTTCATCTAGATAAATCCCATGGGACATAATCGAGAAGTCACTTTGTGCTCAAAATCCTGTAGCAGTTGTGGATGGCTATAGAGGCAGTGTGGCTCAATATTTCTGCAAGGGGCTTTCAACAACTAGTTTAGTCCACTTTATTTGCTTTACGTACACACTCTGGAAGAGAATTCCATTAGAGAATGTGAACATAAAATATGCAAAGTAAGCAAATGTCCTTATTAGGTTAACATAAAACAGATGTGATTTTTCAGTTTCTCTCAGCACAGTTGTTGAGCGAACAGAACGCAGATGTGATGCCTGTCCATAGTGTTCGACAGACTTATTATTTCAGTGATCATACATGTTGCCACCATCAGATGCACTGGCAAAGCAAGCTCCTGAGGGTACATGACTGACTTATATGCACTCCACCAGCAAGTTGTTTCCTCTGAGGTCTGCAACTGAGGACACTTGTCAGCAGCCATGGAGGTGACTGAATCAGCATATGTGATAGTGTTGTCACAGTTGCTCTGTGAGACCTGGCCACAAAGTCATTGTGTTTACTTAGACCCAGTGCTGGTTCCCAAGCCTTGATGACTATAGCCACAGCTCCTGTTGATAATACTGTCCCTGGTGTGAATTTTAATTGATTTTCTAATGACACGGTCACAGTATTTTGAAGTCTGTGCTACTATCCTCCTATGTTCACACTCCATCACACGATTCTCTGATTACTGGGAAAAAAAAAAAAAAACTGTTAAAGCCACGAAAGGAATAATAGATGTCATGTCTGTCAGAAATGCAGCACATCTATATGGGATATAATATTCTGGTTTACTTGAGAGACTAAGAAACAATAACACAGTGGTAATTAAACTGCGTGATAGTAATTAAATCAACATCACTAAAAGGTTGTCACCCTAAGTATAAAAGTCAAGTTTTCACTGTGGAGAAGGAATGTAAGCTTTATGACCATTAAAAGTTAAAAATAAGAGCTAAATGTACAAAATACTGTCACAGAAGAAGCTGAGTATCACAGTGGTGTAGCGGTTATGATATGAAACTGTTGCATGGAGAGTCGTGAGTTCAAAACTCACCTGGACTGTACAATTTCAATTTCTATATTCGGTTTGAGTACATTCTAGAAGTAACCACAAAAGTCAAGAGTCGAGTCGAGTCTGGAGAGGAGAGTGGAATGGGGGAAGCAATGACAGAGTGGGAGAGAGGATTGAGAGGAGGAGGAGAGGGGGGGCATCAGAGTGGGAGAGGGGGGGGGGCATCAGAGTGGGAGAGGGGGGGGCATCAGAGTGGGAGAGAGGGGAGGGGCGTCAGAGTGGGAGAGAGGGGGGGCGTCAGAGTGGGAGAGAGGGGGGGCGTCAGAGTGGGAGAGAGGGGGGAAGAGAGAGGAAATATGGAAAGACAGGGGTGATGGGGGGGGGGGGGAAGAGGGTAAGGTAACTTGCAGAGGGGAGAGGCAGATGGGATAAACTTTACGAATTGTCATCCATGTGCTGTGGTTGTTCATGTTACAGAGAAGATATTGTCAATGCATCTTCTATCAAGTTGGAGGCAGCCAATGGGAGGATAGTCTATCGTAGCCCTAAGAACAGTTACTATCCTGATAGAGCTTCACACCTTTAGCGTATGAAATGATCGCATTTTGTGAGCAGCTTTCCATTCACTTTCTGGTTTTATTACATTCTAAATTTATATCTTGGCCAACTTGCGTATTTTCTCCAAAAAGCTAGTTTGATCACATTCTAACAGTGTTGGTCATCACCTGCTATTAATATTGAGCCACACTGCCTCTAACTGTCCACAAGTTGCGAAAGTGTTGCTGGTGCAGGATGTTGTGCACAGAGTGACCTCTTGATTAAGTCCCTTAAATGTTTGATGGGATTCATGTCGGGTGACCCGGTTGGCCAAATCATAGGTTCAAACTGTCCAGAATGGCCTTCAAAACGAATTGTGGTCCAGAGACATGACACACTGTCAGCCATAAAAATTCCATCACAGCTGGGGAACATTAAGTCCACGAATGGCTGCAAATGGGCTCACGTCGCCAAATTTAACCATTTTCAGGCACTTATTGGTTCAGTTGGATCAGAGGACTCAATCCATTCAATGCAAACACAGCCCACACAAATATGGAGCCACCGCCAGTTTGCACAGTGCTTTGTTGACACTTGGGTCCATGGCTTTGTGGGGTTTGCACCACACACTAACCCTACCATCACTCAACCCACCAGCCCACAGTTTTCTATTTACTTAGGGTCCAATCGATAGCGTCGCAAGACCAGGAGAGGCACAGCAGGTGACGTGTTGTAAGCAATGACTTTCATGTCGCTCGTCTGCGGTCATAGCCCATTAACAGCAAATTTTGGTGCAATATCGTAACGGATATGTTTGTATTATGTTGCACATTGATTGCTGTGGTTGTTTCACATAGTGGTGCTTGTCGGTTAGCACTGACAACTATGAAAGCTTTGCTGTTCTCTGACACTATGTACCTGTAATCTGGTGTTCTCGGCACATTCTTGACACTGTGAATCTTCGAATATTGAATTCTACAATTTTCAAAATGGAATGTTCCACGTGTCTAGCTTCAACTACCATTCCGCATTCAAAGTCTTATTACCATCATGTGGCCATAATCATGTCATTAACCTCTGCACACGAATCGCCCGAATATAAACGACAGCTCCGCCAATGCACTGCAGTTTTGTACACTGTGTATGCAATACTACTGCCATCTATCTCACAAGTTGTCACCTCAGTGTATAATGTTACTAAAAATTTAAATACCTAATTAACATTCCAAATGTCATGGAAAGTTTGTTGTATGTAAAGATATCTTTACCTATCTGATCCTTCGGTGACCGATTCACAGATGGTCTTCACAGCCTCAGGATACCTGTCAATGAGGTTTGCCCAGCCTCTGCTGCCAACCACCTGCTCAAGATTCTGCTTAATGAAAGCCACACACACCTTTTGCAGGAAGCTGCAGGTGTGAACAATGGCAAGGGCAGCAATATCAGCAGCACTGTCTACTGTAACTTGTCTCGCCAGCTTCATCTCACACCTCACCTTGGCATCCTGGAGCCCGTACTTATCGAAGACCACCAAGAGCTGCTCTGTCACATCACTCTGTACACGTACTTTGTCTGTGTACATGTAGTGCAACATCTCTGACACGACTTGCGGTTCAGTGTCAGAGATCTCCACGAGGCCTTCCAGAGCCTCCTTCGTGTCGTGACTCAGCATGGCTCTGAAAACAGGGCTACGTGCACACAATATCGCCCTGTGTGCATCCAGCCGGACCCCTCCAGCACTCAATGTGATATCTGATAAGAATTTCGAGTCCATCAACTGCTCCAGATCCTTGGCCACGTCTGACTCGAGCTCTTCCTCAGTTGTGTCCTCTGCTACCACTTCCACAATGCACACTTCACATTCAAAACTCCAGTTGTCACCCAGTTCTTCAGTGTTAATGTTGTCCGTCAGACACTGCAGAGAAGATCTCTCATTTACTTTAAGATTGTGGTCTTCAAGTGAATACACACTGTGTTTTGTACCATCCCGATACGACACTAAAGCTTCAAGGGTTGCAGTCACAGGCAGAGAATCATCACTAGCCACAAGACGGAAGCACATCATCAGTCTGCCGTTGTCATTTTCAAGTTCCATGCACCATTTACTCAAATTTGGGTGAGAGAACACAGGAGACCCAATATTTACAGCATCCTCAGGACAAATATCAAAACCAGAGACTGTCCAGTGGTAGATGGCTGTCAATTTTTTCAGTGTTGTGGTTCCTGATAGTTGCACTGTGTCAGGTCTACTAACATGAGATACAGGCAGACTGTACATGGTAGTTTCTGCAACAGCGTACACTGGTGAACTGAGAATGTTGGCAAAACCTGCCTACTAGCACTTTAAGCCCTGTTGAAAAAGAAAACAGATAAATTAATACAAAGGGAATTATGAATTTCATACATACAGATATAATACGGACAAAGTAACAAACATTCCTAGCCTCGTACTAGAATTAATTCATGTTTCTACGAAAACTTTATAGTATTAAAAAAAATAAAAAAAATAAAATAAAAAAACTCTCCTCACTATTTTAAGAATCCTAAATCTACAATCTTTCCACTTCTGACATCTGACCGAGTGAGGTGGCGCAGTAGTTTGCACGCTGGACTGACATTCTGGAGGACTACGGTTCAAAACTGCATCCGGACATCCAGATTTAGGTTTTCCGTTATTTCTCTAAATCAGTTTAGGCAAATGTCGGGATAGTTTCTCTGGAAGTTCCTCCCCCGTCCTTCACACAATCTGGGCTTGTGCTCTGTCTCTAATGACCTTGATAGCGATGGGACATTAAACTCAATCTTCCTTCCTTCTGACATCTGCTTTCTGGATAGGCTTCAAATTATGTGGGATCAATACTGGTTTTGTTCAAAGTAAAAGGCAACACCAAATTTTAAATTTTTTTTGTGTTTATTCACCAATACACCGATAAGCCAGAATATTATGACCACCTGCTTAATAGCTTGTCTATCCGTCTTTGGAACATAATACATCACTAATTCTGCATATCCGACAGTCTGCTGTTAGGTTTGTGGAGGTACGTGGCAACTGATGTTTAAACATGGGTCATGTAATTCATGTAAATAACAGGCTATCAGTTTAATAAGTCACAGCTGCAAAATACTAACGTGAATTCTTTACAGAAGAATGGAAAAATTAGTAGAAGCCAACCTCGGGGAAGATCAGTTTGGATTCCGTAGAAATGTTGGAACACGTGAGGCAATACTGACCCTACGACTCATCTTCGAAGCTAGATTAAGGAAGGGCAAACCTACGTTTCTAGCATTTGTAGACTTAGAGAAAGCTTTTGACAATGTTGACTGGACTACTCTCTTTCAAATTCTGAAGGTGGCAGGAGTAAAATACAGGGAGCAAAAGGCTATTTACAATTTGTACAGAAACCAGATGGCAGTTATGAGTCGAGGGACATGAAAGGGAAGCTATGGTTGGGAAGGGAGTGAGACAGGGTTGTAGCTTTTACCCGATGTTATTCAATCTGTATATTGAGCAAGCAGTGAAGGAAACAAAAAAAAAAATTTGGAGTAGGTATTAAAATCCATGGAGAAGAAATAAAAACTTCGAGGTTCGGCAATGACATTGTAATTGTATCAGAGACAGCAAAGGACTTGGAAGAGCAGTTGAACAGAATGGATAGTGTCTTGAAAGGAAGATATAAGATGAACATCAACAAAAGCAAAACGAGGATAATGGAATGTAGTCGAATTAAGTCGGGTGATGCTGAGGGAATTTGATTAGGAAATGAGACACTTAAAGTAGTAAAGGAGTTTTGCTATTTGGGGAGCAAAATAACTGATGATGGTCGAAGTAGAGAGGATATAAAATGTAGACTGGCAATGGCAAGGAAAGCGTTTCTGAAGAAGAGAAATTTGTTAACATCGAGTATAGATTTAAGTGTCAGGAAGTCATTTCTGAAAGTATTTGTATGGAGTGTAGCCATGTATGGAAGTGAAACATGGACGATAAATAGTTTGGACAAGAAGAGAATAGAAGCTTTTGAAATGTGGTGCTACAGAAGAATGCTGAAGATTAGATGGGTAGATCACATAACTAATGAGGAAGTATTGAATAGGATTGGGGAGAAGTTTGTGGCACAACTTGACTAGAAGAAGGGATCGGCTGGTAGGACATGTTCTGAGGCATCAAAGGATTACCAATTTAGTATTGGAGGGCAGCATGGAGGGTAAAAATCTTAGAGGGAGACCAAGAGATGAATACACTAAGCAGATTCAGAAAGATGTAGGTTGCAGTAGGTACTGGGAGATGAAGAGGCTTGTACAGGATAGAGTAGCATGGAGAGCTACATAAACCAGTCTCAGGACTGAAGACCACAACAACAACAACAACAACAACAACAACAGGCTGCTGATTAGTGTACACAGTGATGGCAACTGATAGTGACCCAGATGGATTCCATAGGATTCACATCAGGCCAATTTGGTAGCCGAGACGTCAACACGAGTTTAATGTAATGCTCCTCAAATCACTGTAGAATAGTTCGAGACATGGAAAATAGTACTGCTTGAAAAAAATGACATCAAAGACGAAGGGATGCAGATGGTTCGTAGCTGTCAGCATATCTTTGATCACTACCACAGTTCTACATCTACATCTACATTTATACTCCGCAAGCCACCCAACGGTGTGTGGCGGAGGGCACTTTACATGCCACTGTCATTACCTCCCTTTCCTGTTCCAGTCGCGTATGGTTCGCAGGAAGAACGACTGTCTGAAAGCCTCCGTGCGCGCTCTAATCTCTCTAATTTTACATTCGTGATCTCCTCGGGAGGTATAAGTAGGGGGAAGCAATATATTCGATACCTCATCCAGAAACGCACCCTCTCGAAACCTGGCGAGCAAGCTACACTGCGATGCAGAGCGCCTCTTTTGCAGAGTCTGCCACTTGAGTTTATTAAACATCTCCGTAACGCTATCACGGTTACCAAATAACCCTGTGACGAAACGCGCCGCTCTTCTTTGGATCTTCTCTATCTCCTCCGTCAACCCGATCTGGTACGGATCCCACACTGATGAGCAATACTCAAGTATAGGTCGAACGAGTGTTTTGTAAGCCACCTCCTTTGTTGATGGACTACATTTTCTAAGCACTCTCCCAATGAATCTCAACCTGGAACCCGCCTTACCAACAATTAATTTTATATGATCATTCCACTTCAAATCGTTCCGCACGCATACTCCCAGATATTGTACAGAAGTAACTGCTACCAGTGTTTGTTCCACTGTCATATAATCATACAATAAAGGATCTTTTTTTCTATGTATCCGCAATACATAACATTTGTCTATGTTAAGGGACAGTTGCCACTCCCTGCACAAAGTGCCTATCCGCTGCAGATCTTCCTGCATTTCGCTACAATTTTCTAATGCTGCCACTTCTCTGTATACTACAGCATCATCCGCGAAAAGCCGCATGGAACTTCCAACACTATCTACTAGGTCATTTATATATATTGTGAAAAGCAATGGTCCCATAACACTCCCCTGTGGCACGCCAGAGGTTACTTTAACGTCTGTAGACATCTCTCCATTGATAACAACATGCTGTGTTCTGTTTGCTAAAAACTCTTCAATCCAGCCACACAGCTGGTCTGATATTCCGTAGGCTCTTACTTTGTTTATCAGGCGACAGTGCGGAACTGTATCGAACGCCTTCCGGAAGTCAAGAAAAATAGCATCTACCTGGGAGCCTGTATCTAATATTTTCTGGGTCTCATGAACAAATAAAGCGAGTTGGGTCTCACACGATCGCTGTTTCCGGAATCCATGTTGATTCCTACATAGTAGATTCTGGGTTTCCAAAAACGACATGATACTCTAGCAAAAAACATGTTCTAAAATTCTACAACAGATCGATGTCAGAGATATAGGTCTATAGTTTTGCGCATCTGCTCGACGACCCTTCTTGAAGACTGGGACTACCTGTGCTCTTTTCCAATCATTTGGAACCCTCCGTTCCTCTAGAGACTTACGGTAGACGGCTGTTAGAAGGGGGGCAAGTTCTTTCGCGTACTCTGTGTAGAATCGAATTGGTATCCCGTCAGGTCCAGTGGACTTTCCTCTGTTGAGTGATTCCAGTTGCTTTTCTATTCCTTGGACACTTATTTCGATGTCAGCCATTTTTTCGTTTGTGCGAGGATTTAGAGAAGGAACTGCAGTGCGGTCTTCCTCTGTGAAACAGCTTTGGAAAAAGGTGTTTAGTATTTCAGCTTTACGCGTGTCATCCTCTGTTTCAATGCCATCATCATCCCGGAGTGTCTGGATATGCTGTTTCGAGCCACTTACTGATTTAACGTAAGACCAGAACTTCCTAGGATTTTCTGTCAAGTCGGTACATAGAATTTTACTTTCAGTTCCCCTGCTAGTGCAGGAGAATGTCTCCCATAGCATAATACTACTCCCACCAGCCTGCATCTGTGACGCGCTGCACATTCTGAGCCTCTGTTCACCTCAACAATGGTGTTTGTGAAGACAATCTATGACCCAGTGTAGCAAGAATGTGATTCACCAGAAGAGGTGAAATTTCCATTGTTCGACAGTCGAATCCCGAAGGTCCCTTGGTCACTGCAGTCTTAACCGATGAAGTCGTTGGGTCAACAAGTGAACATGTAGGGATGGTCTGCTGCAGAGTTACAAGCTCAACAATGTACGATGAATAGTGTGCTCCGAAAGCATTGTGCGTGCACCAGCATTGTGCTCTTTTGGCAAAATTGCTGAAGATCACCATCTATCCTACGTTACAGAGCAGACAAGCCTCAGAACCTAATGTCCTGTGAAGAGTCGATCCATTTAGTGCGTAGTGATATTTTCAATGCCCTCCTACCTCTTCCCGTAGATGCTCACAACAGCAGCATGTTAACACACGACCAGCCTCACCATTTTCAAGACATTTGTTCACAAGCTCTGCTTAATAATAATCAGCCCTTTGTCAAAGTCACTTATCTCAATGGATTTCCCCATTAACAGCCATATCTTCGCTAGTGTGATCCCCTGTACGTATCTGCTCTGCTGACATACTTTTGTTGCCACATCACGTTCCCGTAACGACACCAGGTGGCATCCAACAACAAGGTGGGCAGTGGTCATAATCTTTTGGCTGATCAGTGTATACCAAGGGAAATATCCCCCATGAACTACAGATCTTGCCGAGGCATGGTAGCTTGTGTGCCTCCTCAATATAGATAGCCATACCATACATGCAACCACATTGTAGGGTTATCTATTGAGAGGTTAGACTAAACTTTAGGTCCTGAATAGGGGCACTAGCCTTTTAAGCAGTTACAGGGAGAGCTGTCTGAATGATTGACTTGATATGGCCTTGCAACATTGGCCCACAAGGCCTTGCTGTGGTGGTACTGCAAATGGCTGAAATCAAGGTGATTTACAGCCACAGAAGGGAACACAGATGCCTAAAAATATCTGAAAGTGCAAAATGGCTAAGTAGAAATGGCTTGAGGGCAAATGCAAGGCTGTAGAAGAATGCATAACCAAACCACCTTCCCTACCCTCTGGCTCCTACCCTTGTAACCGCCCCCGGTGTAAAACCTGTCCCATGCACCCTCCCACCACCACCTACTCCAGTCCTGTAACCCGGAAGGTGTACACGATCAAAGGCAGAGCCACGTGTGAAAGCACCCACGTGATTTACCAACTGACCTGCCTACACTGTGACACATTCTATGTGGGAATGACCAGCAACAAACTGTCCATTCGCATGAATGGACACGGGCAGACAGTGTTTGTTGGTAATGAGGATCACCCTGTGGCTTAACATGCCTTGGTGCACGGCCAGCACATCTTGGCACAGTGTTACACCGTCCGGGTTATCTGGATACTTCCCACTAACACCAACCTATCCGAACTCCGGAGATGGGAACTTGCTCTTCAATATATCCTCTCTTCCCGTTATCCACCAGGCCTCAATCTCCGCTAATTTCAAGTTGCCACCACTCATACCTCACCTGTCATTCAACAACATCTTTGCCTCTGCACTTCCGCCTTGACTGACATCTCTGCCCAAACTCTTTGCCTCTGAATATGTCTGTTTGTGTCTGTATATGTGTGGATGGATGTGTGTGTGTGTGTGTGTGTGTGTGTGTGTGTGTGTGTGTGTGTGTGTGTGGGCGCGCGCGAGTGTATACCCGTCCTTTTTTCCCCCCTAAGGTAAGTCTTTCCGCTCCCGGGATTGGAATGACTCCTTACCCTCTCCCTAAAACACACATCCTTTCGTCTTTCCCTCTCCTTCCCTGACGAAGCAACCGTTGGTTGCGAAAGCTAGAATTTTGTGTGTATGTTTGTGTTTGTTTGTGTGTCTATCGACGTGCCACCGCTTTCGTTTGGTAAGTCACATCATCTTTGTTTTTAGATATATTTTTCCCACGTGGAATGTTTCCCTCTACTATATTCATAACTAGGAAAAACATAAATGCTGCCTGTAGGGAAATTACAGAGCCCTTACGAGAAAAGAGAAGCAGCTAAACCAAGATCAAGAGCCCAGATGGCAAGCCAGTACTGAGCAAAGATTGGAAAGCTGAAAGGCTAAGGAATATACAGAGGGGAACAAACTTGAGGACAAAATTATAGCAAGAACTGAGGAAGTAAGTGAAGAAGAGATGGAAGATATGATAACGCAAGAAGAATTTTGCAGAGCATTGAAGACTTAAGTGCAAAAAAGGCTCCTGGAGTGGACCACTTTGCCTCCTGGAGTGGACTACATTGCCTCAGAATTATTGAAATCGTTGGAAGAGCCAGTCATAACAAAACCATTCCACCTGATGTGCAAGATATGACAGGCGAAACACCTCAGACTTCAAGAAGAATGTAATAAATCCAATTCCAATATATTCAGGTGCTGAATGATGCGAATGCTAACAATCAGTTTAACAAGTCTTGGTTGCAGAATACTGACACCACTTACTTACTGAAGAATTGAAAAACTGTTAGATGAAAAACATAGATGCTGCCTGTAGGGAAATTACAGAGCCCTTACGAGAAAAGAGAAGCAGCTAAACCAATATCAAGAGCCCAGATGGCAAGCCAGTACTGAGCAAAGATGTTTTCTGGGGAAGATCAGTGGTTCCAGAGAAATGTAGGAACACACAAAACAATACTGAACCTACGACTGACTTAATTAGGTTGAAGAAAGGCAGACCTTCATTTACAACATTTGTAAATATAAAGAAGTTTCTGACGGTGTTGACTGGACTATGAGCCATTGTCCTACTTATGCGAATGCACACACTGTACCTCAACTCGTACAGGACTTGTTAGATTAATCTGCCATGAGTAATGAGTGTGGTGGGCAAACATCTATTAGGCCATCTACGAATGTAGTGTGTGGACATGTTGGTGATGTGGGTCTCACGGGGAGCATGCAAAGAATACATCCCTGTAGGCGCACTATCCTTTGTGCCCTCAGTGGCTCAGATGGATAGAGCGTCTGCCACATAAGCAGGAGACCCCGGGTTCGAGTCCAGGTCGGGGCACACATTTTCAAAATGCCTGTTTGCAGCTAGGGTGTCGATTTAATTATAATTTCAGTTGTAGCATAGACACATTACCAAGCATGCCTAACATTTCTACAAATTAGGTAAACATGTGTTAGATGATACAGTGGGATAAGCTTGGGAAGGTAGAAAGATCATCTGGATTATGTTCCAAATGAGATGACAAAACTTGTAGGCATATAGGCATACCACGTTGGATGTTCCAGTAATGTAAGGGCACAACCTTGCAAACTTTTGCATGTTAACATTAAGTACTCTCAGCTAAGTAAATATGCAAATAAAACAATGCCAAAAGTAAAGTTTAAAATAGGCTTTCGCAACATTCGGGGTATGGCGGATAAAAACTTAATAGTTAACGAACTTTCAAATGAAAACATGGTGGATATTTTATTTTTATGTGAACATTGGTGTAAAGGGGATGATCTTGGGTATGAAGTATTGAATGGTTCACATTACTTAGTTGCTGTAATAAAGGACATTATTGAAACAGTGGGGTAGCAATATATGTAAAAACAACCTCTTGCATCAAACTGTGGTAGGACAGATCTCAACACTGTGATAAACTGCATTTTGAAATATCAGGTCTAGTAATCAAGTGGCACTAGTAGTGAACAGGTAACCCAGTGGTGACCCTCATGTCTTCCTTGACAAACATGAGGACCTTCTAACACACATCTGCACACCAAAATGGAAAAATATTATCATTGGAGGGATGTCAATTCAAGTTTTATGTCCTGCTGGACAAATGAAACTTGTGACAGAGTTCACAAATTTGCTTCGATGATTTAACCTATACTCTGTTACGTGTAAACTTACAAGTGGCTCTGAAAGTCTTGACAATATATCTACAAATTCTAAAAAAACTTATGTCCACTGATGTAATTAGTTTCACTTTCTCAGATCATGATGCAGTATGTATTATTCATAACGAGTATTTCTTGGAATTTTTAAATATATTAGAATATAACATTCCTCTGAAAAGATGTACAGTACAGGGAATATTAGTAGTGATTACAAAAAAACAGAAAACAAAGGAATGGTATACTCCGCAGTCAGGGCAATTGAAAAGTATTATTATGCTATATTCTATTCTGGTCTGTACAAAATCAGTATATCATAACTGTATAATGAATTATATACTACATCTAGTGTAAGTATAGGCAGGCCATCAATGAAGCAACATAATACAGTTAACATTGGAAAGTTTAATAACAAATGCAAAAAAGCCTGAAGTATAATTAAGTCTAGTGCACATTTAAACAAATATATGATATTGCTATAACCTAAGAAGAATTTAACCAATTTTGCATCCAATCCATTGAAGAAATTAGTAGTTAAATAAATAACCCCCCTCCCCCCCAAAAAATGCAATTAGTATCATGGACAACTGCATTGTAAAGCCTCCCCCGAGCACTTCCACTTAAGTGTGTCCAAATACTATCCTGAAAACAGTGAAAACTTTCAAACCTTCAGATAGTGTTGGTTAGTATGATTTGTCATGTAATTTATTGAAAGATGTTATTGAGTGTCTAGTTTATCCTGATATACTGAAAGTTTCAAGAGTTGTGCCCATATATAAAAAAGGAGAGAAGAATTGTACAGCTAGCTACAGGCCCATGACCATCAGCAGTGTTTTTCTAAAAATTTTGAAATGATTATGTATGATCAAGTTAGTATTTACTTAGGTAGATCAAACATAATTAAGTGATAAACAATTTGGATTTAGGAAAGGTAAATCCACAACTGATGCAATTTATTCCTAGTAAAATTTGTTCTAGATGTGTTCGAGACTGGGTGCTACACCCAAATTACATTTTGTGACCTGAATGGAACTTTTCATTGCGTAGAGCACGATACTTTGTTGAATAAGGAATTTTACTATGGTTTTGATGGCAACAATATAAATATGTCTAAATCTTTCCTAAAGAATCACAAAAGTGTGTCCAATGGTAGTGAGAAGTCAAATTTGATACATGTTGGATCTGGAGTGCCACAAGAATCGGCACTCGGGCCTTTTTAGTTAATATTAATCATTAATGACCTGCCAGTATTTATAAATTTTAATACGATATTGTATGCCAATGACACAACTTCTCTAAATAACAGCTCATATCTACGCATATTGGAAACATTGACCGAAAACACCCTTGCTCGATCTTAGTTATGGTTCAGAGCGGACGGTTTCTTACTAAATGAAAGTAAAACCCAGGCACTCTACTCTAGCTTCTACGAGATTCCTAACCAGCAAGAATTAGAAACTGTTAAAATTAAGGTGTTATTATTGACAATAAATTAAATATATATTGTTAGACTTTCAAGAGTAATTTATTAAATCAGAAATTTAAAAAGACATGTTCCAAATAACTATGTAAGATCAGCGTATGTTATTTTGTTCGAAAGAATAATATCATATGGAATTTTTTGTGGTATAGCCGATGTCACATAAATGACATTTTATTTTTGCAAAAGAAAGAATTAAAAATAATGAATCATTTCGATACAAAAGAAGATTGTAAACTTCTATTTATTAAGCTGCAGTATCTGACAGAAGTAAATTTATTCATTTATAATGTTTTATTATACATTAGAAACTGTTTCTAATTTTGTATTGAGAGGTGATAATAACAATAATAATAATAATAATAATAAAACCCGTGGAGGCTCGGGTAAAGAATAGGCCTTCGGTATGTTCTGCCAGTTGTAAAAGGCGACGGAAAGAACAAACCACTAATAGGGCTAACCCCCCTTTTAGTGTGATTAGTTGGTTCAGGACAGAACTAATGAAGCCTCGTACAAGCGCTGTTATGGTCGGGGACAACGCTTTAACCCTATGCCCGTCAACAGTGGTAACGACACTGCTAGCCACACGGAAAATGATTTAAATCCAAATAGAGGTGTTTTGCAGGATATGCTTCCTGCAACCACCCTAGAAAGAAAACAAAGACAGAGGATGAGATGGTCAGATGAAGTTAACCAACACCTCATGTTCTGTTATTACCAAGCAACAAACTTAGGAACCAACACAACTGGATACAGATCACAAGTATACACAACATTTATTACCAGATACCCAGAATTAAAATTTTTAACAGAACAATGACTAGCTGATCAGATTCGTGTAATAATAAAAAATAACAGGATACCCCAGTCAGAATTAGAAAACGTCAAACAACAAGTATAACAAATACTGGAACAAAATAATGTGCAATAAGAAGAAGAAGAAAATACAATAATGGACTCAATCATCCCAGAGCAAACAAACAAAGAACAACACGCACTAATTAAACAATCAGAGGAAAACGAAATCTTAAGACAGCCACCAGAACAACACAAATAGAACACGAAGTGACACACATGTTAGATACAGAAGAAAAATTTCAGTTGACGTATATAGAATACAAAGACACAAATACAGACATTAGACAATTCTTGCATAGACCACCAAATAACCCACAAGTCGAAACAACAATAACAAATATCAACACAATCATACACAACAAAATAAATGAAAATAAAACTATGGAAGAGTTACAACTACTGGTTTATGTAGGAGCACTCACTACACTAAATATACACACTAGGAAGAGATCAGAACCAACCAACACACAGAAGAAACCCACAAAACCAGCATGGCAACACAGGCTACAGATCAGAATAGAAAAACTGAGAAGAGACATCGGACAGCTAACACAATTTATAAGAAATGAAATATCAGACAAAAAACGAAAAGGGTTAGGTAAAATCTCACAACAAGAAGTGATAGAGCAATTAGATGAAAAGAAGCAGAAATTACAAGCATTGGCCAAACGAATTAGAAGATACAAAAAAAGTGAAAATAGAAGGGGAAAAAAAGTGAAAATAGAAGGGAAAAAAAGTGAAAATAGAAGGAAAAAAAAGTGAAAATAGAAGGAAAAAAAAGTGAAAATAGAAGGAAAAAAAAAAAGTGAAAATAGAAGGAAACAAAACCAAACATTCAACACAAACCAAAAGAAATTTTACCAGACAATAGATAACACACACATTAAAATAGACAATCCACCAAACATAACAGACATGAAACACTTCTGGAGCAACATATGGTGAAACCCGGTACAACATAACAGACACGCACGGTGGATACAAGCAGAAACAGACACATGCAAGATGATACCGTGGATGCCTGAATTGATAATTTTGCAACATGAAGTCACCCAAGCAATTAATTCTACTCACAATTGGAAACCCCTGGAAAAGATAAAATAGCAAATTTCTGGCTAAAGAAGTTCACCTCAACACATTCACATCAAACTAAATTATTTAAAAATCACATTGCAGGCCCATACACATTCCCTGATACACTTACACATGGAATAACTTATCTTAAGGATCAAGCAGACACAGGAAACCCAGCTAAATATCGCCCCATAACATGCCTACCAACAATATACAAAATATTAACTTCAGTCATTACACAGAAATTAATGACACATACAACACAGAACAAAATTATAAATGAAGAACAAAAAGGCTGCTGCAAAGGAGCACGAGGATGTAAAGAGCAACTGATAATAGATACGGAGGCGACATATCAAGCTAAAACTAAACAAAGGTCGCTGCACTACGCATACATTGATTACCAAAAAGCTTTTGATAGTGTACCCCACTCATGGTTACTACAGATATTGGAAATATACAAAGTAGATCCTAAATTGATACAGTTCCTAAACATAGTAATGAAAAATTGGAAAACCACAGTTAATATCCAAACAAATTCAAATAATATCACATCACAGCCAATACGGATTAAGTGTGGAATATACCAAGGAGACTCATTAAGTCCTTTCTGGTTCTGCCTTGCTCTGAACCCTCTATCCAACATGCTAAATAATACAAATTGTGGATATAATATTACTGGAACATACCCACGCAAAACACATTTGCTACTCATGGATGATCTAAAACTACTGGCAGCAACAAATCAACAACTCAACCAATTACTAAAGATAACAGAAGTATTCAGCAATGATATAAATATGGCTTTTGGAACAGACAAATGTAAGAAAAATAGCATAGTCAAGGGAAAACGCACTAAACAAGATGATTACATATTGGATAACCACAGCGACTGCATAGAAGCGATGGAAAAAAACAGATGCCTATAAATATCTAGGATACAGACAAAAAATAGGAATAGATAATACAAATATTAAAGAAGAACTAAAAGAAATATATAGACAAAGACTAACAAAAATACTGAAAACAGAATTGACAGCAAGAAACAAGACAAAAGTTATAAATACTTATGCTATACCAATATTGACCTACTCATTTGGAGTAGTGAAATGGAGTAACACAGACCTATAGAAGCAGCCAATACACTTACACGATCACAAAGCCACAAATATAGAATACATCACATACATTCAGCAACAGAAAGATTCACATTAAGCAGAAAGAAAGGATGAAGGGGATTTATCGACATAAAAAACTTACATAATGGACAGGTAGACAATTTAAGAAAATTCTTTATAGAACGAGCAGAAACTAGCAAAATACACAAAGCAATACATCGGCTACACCATCACTTCTACAACCCTTTAGATCACATAACATCAACAGATACGAAGAAAGTAAATTGGAAAAAGGAAACACTACACGGCAAGCACCTG
Organism: Schistocerca nitens; assembly: GCF_023898315.1. Lineage (NCBI taxonomy): Eukaryota > Metazoa > Arthropoda > Insecta > Orthoptera > Acrididae > Schistocerca > Schistocerca nitens. Next base: position 51,776,891 of record NC_064623.1, on the reverse strand, counting down.
TATCATCTAACACAGCCACACATCGATCAAGACGCATCCAACACATGGCTAAGAAAAGGCAATATATACAGTGAGACGGAAGGATTCATGATTGCAATACAGGATCAAACAATAAACACCAGATATTACAGCAAGCATATTATTAAAGATCCCAATACCACAACAGATAAATGCAGACTTTGCAAACAACAAATAGAAACAGTAGATCACATCACAAGCGGATGTACAATACTAGCAAATACAGAATACCCCAGAAGACATGACAATGTAGCAAAAATAATACATCAACAACTTGCCATGCAACAAAGTAATAGAACAACACGTTCCTACATACAAGTATGCACCACAAAATGTGCTGGAGAATGATGAATACAAATTATACTGGAACAGAACCATTATAACAGATAAAACAACACCACATAACAAACCTGACATCATACTAACCAATAAAAAGAAGAAATTAACACAACTAATCGAAATATACATACCCAATACAACAAATATACAAAAGAAAACTGGAGAAAAAATTGAAAAATACATCCAACTGGCTGAGGAAGTCAAGGACATGTGGCATCAGGATAAAGTTGACATTATACCAATTATACTATCAACTACAGGAGTCATACCACACAATATCCACCAGTACATCAACACAATACAGCTACATCCAAACATATATATACAACTACAGAAATCTGTAATTATTGAAACATGTTCAATTACCCGAAAGTTCCTAAATGCAATATAACATATACCGTACAGTTAAAAGGAAGTCACACTTGATCAAGGTCCGCGTCGCTTTCCATTTTTAACCAGACTAACGTCTTAGACAGAAAAAAGATGATGATGATGATAATAATAATAATAATAATAATAGAACATGTATTGATGTACCATATCATTGATTACCTAAATCACAGAACTCCTACCTAGTCCTTTGACTAAGAATGGTTAATGGGCTAAGAATGTTACGCACCGACTTTAAAGAATTGCCTGTAAATATTTTTAAAGCTACATTGCATAATATGCTAGTTAATAACCATTATTACACTATAACAAATTTTTTGAAGCTGGAAGTACTGATGTTTAACATACGGATTCTACTTTTACCTATTTCATGTAAATCGAAGTACTCTGATATAGCAGTGTCAATTTTATGCTCTTGACTTTGTCTACTGCTGTAATGAGTCAAATGACAATAAAAATTTAGTCGCAAACAATAAGCAGCTAACACACAGAAGTGGGTACACATTAAGGCACCAATGATCAAAATATCTGTGCCTATAATCCTAACACCCAGTATATCAATAACATACCACATACTTTTAATGAGTGACATTATAAAATGAAGGCGACAAAATGAGTAATATACCATGATACATATGTAATAAAATGGATCACTCCTGTATGTGATAGCTCAGTACCCATTAAGAGGAAAAAGTAAATTTTATAAAATTCAATGTTTTCAGACAATCACTACAAACATGGTTCAAATAGTGAAACTGTTTCACACCGAACATCTGAAATGTCATATTCCAACCTAGCCTAGACCCCAGACTAAGGTACAGACCAGTCAAACACCAAAATGATTTTTTCCCCCCCACATTCACCGACTTCACCAACTCTCAAACACATTGATGCCTTCCAATCTGAGGTATACCTCGGGCTATGCTACAGATCAGTTTTTCACCACAGCCAGTTTGATGGTATCACATTTGTTGGCTTCATCGAACTGCAACCAATCTATTGCATTACAACATAACCAAGACCTCACACCCTAAGCTACTGGCCAGTTTATCACCATAGGCAGGTTTGTTACTCACACATCTGTGTTACTTTCATGCTACTTCCCAGTCCGTGAGGTAACCGCAGTATTGTAAATCTACCATTACATGGATACTCTGCAAACTAGTGTGATGTGTTGCAGAGGGTACCACCCACTGCACCACTTTTAGGGCTTCTTTCTGTTACATTCACATGGGGAATGTAGATGAGATGACTTTTTACATGCCTCTGTATGTGCTATTCCGTTCACTTATGAAACATGGATATAATGACTGTTTAAATGCCTCGGTAAGAACTGTAATTAATCTAATCTCCTCCTCACTATCGCTACAGAAGCAATACATAAGGAGTTTTAGTATATTACTAGACGTATTTTTAAAATCTAAGTCTTGAAATATTGTTTGTAGGATTTCTCACGATAGTTTGCATCTATCATTAAATTTTTAGTAACTGTAAAACAGCAGTGTTTTCAATTACTAGTGTTAAGTCAGTACCATCTCATTTTCCAACATTGCAAACCTACGAAAAAGTGTATAATACTTTGGCCACAATTGTCATTTTATCTAACATGATAATTATCCCTGTACAATATGTGTAACATACGGTAAAAACACCTTTAGAATTATAACTGTTTTTATTAATTCTGGATGATGTGAAATCAATACTATTTGGAGTATAATCAGTTTATGTAGCAGATGAGTATTCCACTGGGGCCAAATCATATATATTTTGTTTCAGAAGTTTGCACCCTCTTCACCAGAGGTGCTGCCACTGCAACAAGCTTTTCAAGTTCATGCTTATTCTGCTAAAAGTGCCATGTATGTTAGTTTCTTCCGATGTTTGGCTTTTCCACCTGAGTAAAATGTCAAGGTATACACCACAACCAATTTCATGATAATCACTTAATAAAATGTTATATTTGGTAGGTGTGCAGCATTAATGACAGTCTTTCGCACAAATGGGGTCTTGTGATGGGCTCTGACACTAAGTGATGACTGCTCCACAATACTGAGATTGAGTGACTCTGTTTGATTCTATTTAAAAACTTGGTCCTAGGAAGACAAGAGTACCATTTTCAAACGCAATCCTAAACAGTTATTACGAACAGCTATGTTCCATCTTACAAAAAAGTTTTGAGGGAACTCTTCATACCTGGTAGGTTGAAATTTACCTGGTTGGTCTGGTCTAAGTGCCAACTACATCCAGTGTGGCTACTCAAACTTGGGAGGTGTGTGTGTGTGTGTGTGTGTGTGTGTGTGTGTGTAAGTGTTAAGTGTGTGTGTAAGTGTTAAGTATGAGTGTGTGTAAGTGCGAGCGGGAGGGGGGGGGGGAGAGTGGAGATGAGGGGAGGGGGTTACACCCTGGGAATTCCAAGTATGTGGAGGAAGATGTCGTATGAAGCGCCTGAGAAATTAATGATGAGTGGCGAGTGTTGAGCATCTCACACTAACAACTTCCGCAATTACGAAAACGGCAGATTTTAAACATTGACAAGTTACATTGGGATTCAAATAATTAACACACTTTGAAATATTAAGTATTTTAAAATCTGTGACTTGTAAAGCTCAACAAAATTCCAATGGTGTGTGTGTGTGGAGGGGGTGGGGTGGGGGTGGGGGGGCAGAATTCCTTTAGATTTTACAAAATTCCTGAAATTCTGAGATTTCTCCGATATTAACAGTTAAAAGTAATTCCCCAAGTCTGGATTTTCGAGAAGAATCGCCCCCTAACCTACCAAGGTGACATCCCAGCATTCCGGGTCATTGGAAGTGTCCAATTCCAAATGTCTGGTTTGGCCTGTGACATAATGGTGGTGTGGTGTGTGACATCACTATCGCCTGGTGTTTTTGAGGTGGTTTGTGTTTATAGATGTGCTGTTTTATTTGATGGTGCCCCCTGGTTGTGGATGTCGACATACTGAGTTTAATGCGTGGTAGTGGGTTCAATTGAATCTTGGTTATCACTGTGGCGACGAAGTTTGTTTGAGTCTGGGTGCTCAGCACTGTGGATTTGGTAGTGCTTGCTTTGTTTTCAGAGAGTTATTGTATTTTTTCCAACTTGTTTATGCATATGCCATCTTTGTTAGACGTGATTAGTTTGGTGTGTGTGCGCGCGCGCCCACTCGCCAACCAACCTAGGTGACTTTGGTGGAGGCATTTTTTTTGTGAGTGTATTTTGTTTTGGTTTTATTCTCTAATAATTCTGAAGTTTTGTCTGTAAATTAATGTTATTTAGATTGTATTTTTAATTCATCTAGTGAATATCGTTTTTTGTGTTTTCAAGTTGCTGGAGGTTTCGGTGGTGTTTTGTGAGTTATGTAGGTGTGTGAAGTTAGTGGTTGTGGTTTGCTAGTAGATATCGAGAGCTGTGTTTGAGGTATATAAGTCAAGGGATTGATTTTATTGGTATCGAGGGTTTCGTTTGAGCTGTACAGGTCAAGAGAAATGTTCAATTACACTTTTTGGAATTCCAGATGTTGGTTGGTTGGTATCATGGGCTTGGTTTGCGCTATAGGCTCTCCCTCTTGTTAAATGTTTAACTTGTCCCCTTCCCTATACCCACATTTCCCGCAGTTGTCCCATTTGAGTTTCATATTATTGTTGGAGAGAGACATTCCTGCATTGTTTTTATTTTTGTTCACATTTGTTGGCATGCATATGTAGTGACGATATTGTCACCATTTTTTATATGCTGCAAGTAGGCATATCCAACGTACTGATCACATCATTGGTCAAAGCAGATGGGTAGATTCAGATGCTTCCCTAACGGCAGCACTTCTGCCATCAACATTCAAACCTAGGAGCCTCCATAATGGTCACTGTTATTCTGTTAAAAATCATTAATTACAGTTTGAAAGGCACTCAAATTAACCTGGCCCAAAATTACTCTCTAACAGAGGTAATGATGGTATGTAATTCCTGTCTCATGTCTTGGGGACATATATAATCAGGGGGCAATGTTGTTTTATTTTACCACTTCATACCTTTACAAGATAAAGGCAGTAAGACAGGTTAATAACAAATGCTGGCATGTCACAAACTCTGTGATTACTGCAACTGATATTCAAATGAAAAGCCACAAGTCGCACAATCTGATTTTACAATTGCTTTCACTCGGCAGATGTCAGTATCAGGTAAATGCCGCCATGGTGGCAACACATTCGGTGTTGAAAGTATCATTTGGTATTATATTTAAAAGAAATTAACACTTAATTCTGGTACCGAATAATACTTTCAATCCCTAACATGTTGCCACCAGGGGAATGGTTATCCTATGATGCTCACGTCTGCCTAGCAAAACTGGTTATGAAATGAAATTGAGTGACACCTGTCTAATTTGAATACAAATGTCCATGGGTTCGTTGAAGGTCTTGAGTGTGTATGTATAGTAAGATTTTTTAGAGAAATCCAAAGCATTTCTCAATTTAACGAGATGTACAGAGATTCCACAGACATCGAAAGTGTAACTGTTGCAAGAAAGTAAATAATTATGGAAATTAAAAAGTTGGGCTGTTGTGAACATGTTCAGAAAAGAATGGGAGCAATATTAAGGGGGGGGAAAAAAAGTATGAAACAGATTAACATGAAAGGGTATGACTTACTGACAGCACATTTTATCAGTTGTACTCTGATGGTACAGATACAGAAGCAATGTTGAGGAGAGTGTAGAAACAATGAGGAGAGCAGCTGGCCCACACTCGTCCACAAGATTTCAACTGATAATCCTCGACATCCACCTGGACACCTCCGTACATTGCTCAAGTGGCTTAAAAAAAAAACCAACACTCACATCACAGGCAGAAGATGAGACACCACAGTTACTAGACTTAAAAAAACCCAAAGCAGTTACACATACATAGAAATACTATTTTTTTGTTACCACCTACAGCACACAATGTATTACTGAATGTCTTCAGAAATATTACAAAAAGATGGGTTGAACAAATTGCCTTCTATACAACAGAATAATCGAAAATATGTACCAGTAATAAAAACGATCTAATCTACTAAAGCTGCTGTGTATGACATGTTTACTATAGCACTTGAGCTTTTCCGAAAATGTTATTGTATCATACTACTGTGCTTCAATGTCACAATGAATTTATACTTACAATTAACATGTATCAAGCATATATTTTATATTTGTTAAAATATTTTTTCCCGTGTATATGCCGTGTTACAAATACAGTTTCTCCTTTTGTCATTCTGATTGATGCATTTATATTTAATGATTACTAAATGTGTCCAGTATAAACCTTATATATTTCTTCAACATCTTAGAAATGTATAAGTTATTATGTACATGTACTTACATGCTGGATGTAAAATGATGACGTCAATTACATTGAAAATGCTTAAAGATGGACCAATAAATCAAATTAAAACCAGTGTACCATTGTAGCCATGAGGGAGTCACAAAATCAGTATACAAAGATCCTTGTTGAACAAATTTACTCAGGAAATGTTTGCACAGCAACCCAAAAACCACACCGCTGCCAATGGGAACATACTCCATATACTATTTATGGGACAAAATACCCTAAATGTTAAGTGTAACCTAGTTTTTATGTGGGCAAACAAGACCTTGTAAAATTTGAAAAAAAAAAAAAAATAGATTTATTATATCACATCAGATGTCCGTAATGTTATTTTAAAATATGGAATCTTTTAACAACATTGTGTCCTGTAGCTGCACTTAACAAAACACACCTTTTTTGCAATTATCATCCTACTTACACTGCAATGTATTTCAATTCTAGCTGCATGCCCGTGACTAAAAGAGATTGAATGTAACATTGCTCATTTCACTGGACTCTAATTAAGGATAAACATTAATTTTGAAAATAGTTTCCCACAGTGACAGCTTAATGCTTAAGGCCCAGTATCCTTAAATCTTTTGACAGGTCATCACTTTCTTTCCGTTAATCGTGTTCTATAAAAATAAATTACAGCACTATCCTACTATTTCATTTTTCATTAAATACGAACTTATTTTGCACCTGCATATAGGGACTTACGCTGATTTTCAGAAAATTGTTGATGTTACAACAGGATTCCCGTAGGTAGCAATTTGCATGAAAAATTTTAGCTGATAATCATGTACCTTTGGAGAAAATTGCAGAACACTTTAGACATGTCGTAAAGAAACTAAACGTCTTTCAAATTGTGGTTTACGCATGCGTGGATCGGGTGTTCCTCCTCAGATATAATCGTATTACAACCACGATTTCGTGGTTACCCGCACCCCCAGTCACTGTACTTAAACAATGTCTCCAAAAGTAATCAAACTCAGACTTCGTAAACGAACCATTATATACCAGTTACAAAACATGGGCTGTCTAAAGGTTAGGGATAAAGGTACTTGAACTTGGTAGGGGCAAAATTTATTGACAATTTTCTGCGTAATTTGGAGCAAACATAACACAAAACGGCACTACAGAAGAGTCCGATTACATCCGTCTACTTTGACATACGACATCTTCCGTATGCCGGAAACGGCTAGTTCCACAATACACAATATGACGACAATGTTCCACAATACACAATATGACGACAATGACTTTTCTACACACACACACACGCCAACAAAGGAGAACAAAAATAAAAATGAAACTATAATGTCTCATTCCAAAAATAAAACGAAACTAACGGAACAATTATAAAAAAATAAATGACATTGTTTCGCTACCAGCAACAAATCATACCCTTGACCTATACAGGTCAACCACAGCTATGATACCAAAAAACCAAAACCTACAATTCCGAAAAGCGGAACAAAACCCCCATTCGACACGCAAGTCGCCGAAGTGGCGTCAACTCGAAAGATTTGCACCAGGCGAACGGTCTACCCGACGGGAGGCCCTAGCCACACGGCATTTCCATTTATTTTTACTATATGAATTAAAACACAACCGTCATATCATAGATATAGGCAAAACATTACAATTACTACAGAATAAAACCAAAACAAAATTTATTCCGGCAAAACCAACTAGGTTGGCCACCGCACTTACTACCTTAACTCAAGGGCACGTTAGCACGATTACAGTCAAAACTCGAATGAACCCAATACCACACATATTAAACTCAGCACTTTCACATCGACCACCAGAGGACACCATCAAATACAGCAACATGGCAACAAACACACCACCCTTACGTCAAATTGGACGGGTGGGATCGGAAGCCACCGTAAACCCAGAATTCATACAGGAGACGTATAGAACAAATGAAAAGTTCTAATTTTTTAAACTGCGTATTGTTTCGGTGAATGCCACATTTATATCAGTTAATCAAACATCCATCGTAGAGTCGGGAAATGACGCAATTATCCTGATAAAACCATAACAGCTTTTTGTTCGTACTGTTTCACTTACCGTTTGCGTGTTTGCACGTAAAGAAAGTCGCAAATTAAGAGTTACTGACACGACAAATCAGAACACATTACTTCAGCCGAAAATATTTGAGACTCTCGCTGCCGTGGAAATGGGTACTTCCCTCCGCGCCTCTACCTGCTGCATTTCAGCACACGGCTGCCAACTATGCAATGTCACATTCGTTCGTCGCTCTTAAGATCACATCATAATTTTCATTTTCATATTATCCAAATACGACGTCTGTGAAATCATGACGAACCGTCTTCCACCTTCGTTCTGAAGATGCCTCGTTTCAGCACTGTGATGTAAGCTGTGTTTATTTAGCAACTATTCAGAAAAAGACAATACCAATTCTGTATTTAATCGACAAATAAAAAAATTGGTTTCAACGTTGATAATATAGAATTTTGTAATTTTATTCTACCTATCAATAGAGAATAAAATGCAAAATTAATTTTGTTTTACATTTTATTTTTATTTGTTAATTTTTTAAAGTTTGCATAATTGTCTGATATCTTACACGTTTTGAAAGTTTACACCGATCATATTTCAAAAACAATCTGACACAATTCACACTGTCCGTCACTTCACGTCACGTCAAAGCATTCTGCAATGAATTTCAAATGGCGGCATCCACACTAACCTTCACGTTGCGTCACGTTACCGTCAAGGTTTCTTGGAAAGAAAAAGTTTTGACAATTGACGTCGACGATCCGTCGTTGACCACGTGACCCCCAGTTTTTTTCCAATACAGCGCCATGTTCTAACGTCTTGTACTCTGTGGGACCAGGTTGCTCTTCCATATAGTGTTTTGACACCGATAAGGTTGGTTTCAAAGCTATATGTTCTGTGATATCACATGAGACAAAATAAGATTGTATTGTATTTCGAGAGTTGTAAAATATATCGTCGCCTGAGCAACACGCCGATCTACGTCTTATAAAATGTTATAATAAAGAAGTTTTAAGTCCTTATTTGTGTGTGTGTTTACCTGTGTTAGACATCACCGACAAATTGGTGACCCCGACGTGATCAGTGAGACAACAAAAGAAACCCTGCAACGTAAAGGTGGTGGGGTTGCCATTTTTTTCTAACTATAAATCAACTAAAGCCATAAATATAACAAAATATGCTATAGAATTGAGCTTTGAAGCTACAGCACTGGAAACTAAAATTGCTGGGAATTTATGTTGTGTATTAGGTTTGTACCAATCACCAAATGGTATAATTAAAACCTTCTTTGAACAGCTGGAAGATATAATCCAACAACCTCTCAAAAATATATGCTTATTTGATCATTATAGGAGATCTGAACATAGACACGAGTAAAAATACAGACAATACTAAGACCCTACTGGACGTATTGTGCATATACAATCTAAAAATAAAAATAGATAAACCAACCAGAGTAACAAAGCATAGTGAAACTATTATTGATCATGTAATAACAAATATTCCTACATGCTATTGTGACACACAGGTAATAAACTCCACATTAGCAGACCATTTTGCAATCATGATAGACATAAATATAAAGACTAGTGATTCAGTGCAGAAGATATGGGAGATGGGAAGACAGAACTACCCACATAACATAAATCTACTAAAAAAGATGTTAGTGGCAGAAAACTGGGAAACAATATATGCAGCTAAAGATGCAAACACCAAATGGAACCAGTTTTATTCTTTATTCAATTATTATTACGATGTTACATGTCCTGTTAGTAAAAGGCTTGTCAAACAGCAACAAAAAAAGAAAAGCTGGGTGACTGGAGAAGTACTCCATGCCAGAAATAATCTGAGAATGTATTATGACCTCTCCAAACAAAAAAATACTGAGGCCTACAACACACTGTATAAAATAAAAAAGAAAGAGTACTGTAGTTTTATCAGAGAAACTAAAGCATCATTCATCAGGATGTCTATAGATAAGGGAAAGAACTACTCAAAAGGTTTGTGGTCGTTCATTAATGAAGAGAGAGGAAAAGTAACAAATCGGGCAGAGGACATCTGCCCACTGATGAGCGGAAAAAGCAACGCAAACCCTCTCGAAGTAGCCAATACTTTTAACAGACATTATATTACTGTAGCAGACGAATTAATAAGTCAAAATAAAACAAATGCAGTAAGTAAATTGTTAAACCCCCCACATACAAATCATACTATGGTTTTCACACCTACAACAGATGCAGAAGTGTCAAACCTAATAAAACAACTTAAAATTAAACATTCATCTGGCTTGGATGGTGTCACATCACATCTCATAAAGGAATGCAGGGAATGTATATTAAAACCATTGACACACATGCTGAATGCTGTGATAGAAGAAGGTATATTTCGAGATTCACTGAAAGTAAGTAAAGTGAAGCCAATATTTAAGAAAGGGAACAGGGATGAATTAGGAAATTACAGGCCAATATCATTGATCTCAACATTTGCTAAAATCTATGAAATGATAATAAAGAATAGAATTGTAAGTTTTATAACTAAGTACAGTATACTGCATTCATCACAACATGGTTTCAGAGAAGGGAAGTCAACAAAAACAGCATCAACAGATATAATTGAGCATATTCTTAATTTACTTGACAGGCAACAAAAGACTTGTGGGATTTTTATGGACCTATCTAAGGCATTTGATTGTGTGAACCACTCAAAATTAATGATGAAATTATATCAGTATGGAATTAGAGGAAAATGCTATGACATACTTAAATCACACATTACAAATAGGAAACAATGCACAGAAATCAGACATACTAGTGGGGGAAATATAACAAACTACAGATCAGAATTACAAACAGTTAAACACGGCCCGCATCTCGTGGTCGTGCGGTAGCGTTTCTTGCTTCCCACGCCCGGGTTCCCGGGTTCGATTCCCGGCGGGGTCAGGGATTTTCTCTGCCTCGTGATGGCTGGGTGTTGTGTGCTGTCCGTAGGTTAGTTAGGTTTAAGTAGTTCTAAGTTCTAGGGGACTTATGGCCACAGCAGTTGAGTCCCATAGTGCTCAGAGCCATTTGAACCATTTTTTGAAGTTAAACACGGTGTGCCGCAAGGGTCTGTGCTTGGGCCAATACTATTTATACTCTACGTAAATGACTTCCCTAGCTATATAAATCAGAAACTTATAATGTATGCTGATGACACAACAATCATTTGCACAGCTGACACAAAAGAGGAGCTTGAGAAGGAAGTACTCCTGACTATTGAAAATGCAAATAAATATTTAACACAAAACAACCTGTTTATGAATCAGTCTAAAACAATGAATGTAGTATTTCAGACCAAGCATACTGAAAATTATAATATAAATGTTAATATAAATGGAAAGACTATTAAAGAAGTAACCAGCACAAATTTTCTAGGAACTATAATAGACAAACATTTGGCATGGGGGGAGCACATAGATGCACTGTGTACAAAGATAAACAAACAGATCTTCATCATGCATAAAACAGCTAAGACAGTGGATAATAAAGTCCTCAGATCAATGTATTATGGACTTGTCTTCCCACATTTGTCTTATTCAGTTCATATATGGGGAAATGCACAAGCTGGCTACCTAAAAAGAATATTCACAATTCAGAAAAGGGCAGTGAGATGCATTGCAAAAATACCACCAGGACAGACCTGTAGGCAAGCTTTTGTACACTATAATATTATGACAGTATATTCACTGTACATATACCAAAGCATAATGGCAGTAAGGTCAAATGATAAACACCTCCTAAATAAAGATGTACACAAACACGGTACAAGAGGAAATGAAAATTACTACATGATAAACAGAAATCTAAAACTGGCTATGACTGCCCCAGAAGAAGCAGGCAAAAGGTTTTTTAATAAACTCCCCAAAATCATTAAAAAAGAAACAGATCTAAAATGTTTTAAAAATCATTTGAAACTATATCTCACAGAGAAATGTATATACAGTTTGAGTGAATACTAAGATGGTGTTGAAATACATCATTACTGAAATGTACCTTCAAAATTATCATTTCTGTATGTTGTTTGGATTTGTGTGTACATATAATGTGAAACATGTAAAACCTTTGTATGATTATGGACTATTTCTGTTTAATTATTTGTTTCATTTATATATAATGAAATCAAGTTTAATGTTAATAGGCTATTGTATGACACACCCAATACTCTCAGGTGGATTTTCAGCTGGAGTCCATGGGCAAAGAATAAATAAATAAATAAATAAATAAATAATTATCGGCGAATTATCCAACGCGGAAATTGCTGGAATTCTGTGCAGACAGTGTTCAATAAAATACCCAAATTGCAATCAGGAAGTGGACTTGACGGGGAAAATCCTGTGGGTACTCCGGATATCAATAAGGTAAGCGTAAAGGTTCCTCCCTTTTGGATAGAAAACGCCGATATTTGATCTTACCAAGCCGAAGCTCAGTTTACAGTCGCTGCCATAGCAACGGAAGCAACTAAGTTCAATTATCTGCTGGCCCAGCTTGAACCGAAACATGTCGAAAACATCTGGGATCTGGTAATCAGTGATGTAAATTATAAATATTCGCTGGCAAAAGAACGGCTTTTAACAATTTTCAAGGAAAGTGAAGAACGTAAAATAATAATAATAAAAAAAACGGTTAAGTGGGTTGGAACTTGGCGATATGAAACCTAGCCAGTTACCACGAAAAATGCGAAACTATGCTGCTACCAACTTGTCGGAGGACGCTTTAAAACCATTGTGGTTCGATAAACTTCCTAGTAATAGTCGAAGTATATTAGAGATACTGGAAGAAACGACGGACAAGATTGTGCAGATGGCCGATCGTACAGTGGAGATGCAATATGCTGATGAGCTTCTGTAAAGTTTGGAAGGTAGCAGACGAGATACTGGCAGAAGGAGAGATGTGAGGACGGGACGTGAGTCGTGCTTGGGTAGCTCAGTTGGTAGAGCACTTGCCCGCGAAAGGCAATGGTCCTGAGTTTGAGTCTCGGTCTGGCACACAGTTTTAATCTGCCAGGAAGTTTCATATCAGCGCACACTCCACTGTAGAGAGAAAATCTCATTCTAGCTTCAACTTACCCTGTCCCAATCAATTCCTTGCACATTCTTATCAGTACAAGATCTTTTTGTAAAATTTAAAGACTTAGAAAATGAAGTTAAGACGCTCTGAGAGTCAAATAGATTCAGGTTGCGCAGCAGAAGCAGAAACAGAACACAGTTTAAAAAATGGTAAATATTGTTATTATCACTTCAAATTTGGCTCACGGTGTAAACCTGAAAAGTGTGTAAAACCTTACCAATGGAAAAATAAGGAAAACAAGGAAGGGTAGAGTCAAAAGCTGCTGAATGTTCTACCCTAGTTCCTACAGTAAGCCGCCAATATGGATTACTTGTTAAAGACAGAAGTTGTGGCGATCTTACCTGGTAGATAGCGGTGCAGATTTGTCTGTTATACCAGTAGCAAAAACTACGAAGCCTGAACCCTCTGACTTTAGTCTCTGTGCTGCAAATGGTTCTGAAATAAAAACTTACGGCTCCATGCTATTAACCATTGATTTAGGTCTTAAACGTAAATTTGAAAGGCCATTTGTAGTAGCAGATGTATCAAAAGCAATATTGGGAGCCGATTTTCTTCATCATTTTGGTTTACTAATGTATCTGATAAATAAAAAGATTATAGATAGCATTACTAAGTTAAAAAATTTCCGCAGAGGTAACCGCTGTGGATGCTAACTCTATGCAAAATGTCAGTATGCAAAGCTGTTAGAGGAATTTCCTGGGCCAACAAAACCATCTATAATACTAAAGGTATTAAAGCATAAAGTACAGCATTATATCACTACTACTAGTGGTCCACGAGTGTATAGTAAAGCTCGTAGTGTTGGACCCACATAAATTGCAAATAGCTAAGAAAGGATCTCAGTTTTTGCTGAATAATGGTATTATACGTCCATCACAATGGGCTAGTCCACTTTACTTTGTTATGAAGTCCAATGGCCAGTGGCAAGTTTGTGGAGATTATCGTCGTCTTAATGGCGGGACTCTCTCAGACCAGTATCCAGTTCCTCGAGTAGATGACGTCAATTTGATGCTTCAGAATAAGAAGATATTCTCCAAGATTGACCTACTAAAAGCGTATATCATATTCCTTTAGTCGAAGAAGACAAACCAAAGTAAGCGGTTATTACTCCTTTTGCCTGTATGAATTCGAAATGCACCTAGCACATTTCAGAGGTTTCTACAAGAAGTGAGAGGGCTGGATTTCTGCTTCCCTTATCTGGATGATATTTTAAGAGCATCGGAATCCCCTAAACAACATATTGAGCATCTAAATTTACTCTTTAAACAATTGAATCAGTATGGTCTTCTGGTACCGCGCGCCGCGGAATTTGAATCCCCACCAGACGCAATGGACGTTGAAGACCCCTAGAGGTCTCTGCACCATCGCGCCATAAGCTGTGGCGGCATGCGCGTACTGGCCTACGTGTAGTGTGAGGGCGCCACAGTGGAACATGTGGTTCCAGCAGCCAATAGTGGCGCCCACGATAGAGTATTTAAGAGCCGGCCTCTCGCTCTGCCAGCTCTCCTTTCCCAAGGTGGCTTCCATCAACTCCCCCTCCCGGATGATGCCCTCTCTCCCTCCATTTAACCCTCCTATCAACTCTGATCCTCACTTCCCTCCTTTCCTCCGTCCTTTCCCTGGGCTCCCTCTTGCCCCCCTTCCATTCTGTGTTTACTCCCTGCCTGACCTCTCTCTACCTCCCTTCTCTCCCCCCCCCCCCCCCCGAGTCCTCAGCACCCCCCACCCCTCTTATGGGTCCTCATCCTCCATTGGCTCCTTTTCCCCCCTCCTCCCTTCGCTTTTCCTCTCCTTCCCCCCTTTTTTATTTTCCCATCATCTGTCCAGTTTCCCGCCACCTGCTCTCAGCTGTGGTATGTCATATTTGTGCCAACTTTTTAGTGCAGTGTTTAAGTGAGTGTTCAGCATTGTGCGTCTTTCCAAAGTGTTCCGAACAGAAATCACGCTGGGTGTGAATTTTATATCTCTTGCGAACAGAAACCAGACTGTCGCCGTGTTTTTTGTCTGTCTATTATTTTTCTGCTTCCTGTGTATTTTATTAGCATCATAAACCCTTTGTTTTATGTTTGAAGTTCCACAATTTTGCGCCATTTTACCCTTAAGTCACCCATTTTATCGCCAACTTTTATTATTTATTATCTTCATCTTTTTAAAACAAATTCTGTAGGCTGAAGAGCGGCGTAATAAGCTGCTGCCATCCCGCCCCCTTCAGGGGGAATCGAAACTCAATAAAGAAAAAAAAAAGCTCTGCCAGCGAGTCTAATCGTTACGTGAGTCACGACTCATCGCCTTGACAAGACAGCGTGTTTATCGTACTTTGATCTCGTTATTCGTGAACGTCTTGGATTCGTTTGGTTGTCTCTGTCAGTCCATTGCGTCTTGCGCGTTGTCGTCGTAAGGTCTATCTCCATCGACCGTTGTTGTTTCGTGTCCGTCCTATCCGTTCGTTTGTTTGTACACGGGCCGCTCTCCGTTTGGTCCCGCCGGGCTTTCTCGGCCACCCCGCGACTGTTCCGGTCGCGGTCACAACAGGTTACAACAGGTCTATTAATAAATGTTGCAAAATCCACATTTTGGAGTACAAGAACTGACATTCTTGCGACTATTAATCTCAACCTTAGAAACTAAGCCGGATCCACAAAAAGTGTCAGCGCTAATGAACTACAAGCAGCCTGAAACTGTTCGCGAACTTCGAAAATTTTTACGAACCATGAATTTTTATCGTAGATATTTAGAACATGCTGCAGAAAACCAATCCTTGTTGAATGATTACCTAAAAGGAACAACTAAAAGTGACAGAAGACATATTGATTGGACAGAAGAGGCAACTGCTCAGTTCCAAAAATGTAAAGAAGATCTTGCAAATGCAACACTTTTAACATTTTTGGGTTTGCACAGCCAACTCGCATTGTTTGTGGATGGATCCGATTTCGGAGGTGGCGCTTTGTTGCAACAATGGCAAGATGAACAATAGAAACCTATTGGATTCTTTTCAAAAAAGTTCACGAATGCACAGAAAAAGTATTCCACATACGACAGAGAACTACTTAGTATTTATATGGCTGTCGAATATTTCAAATAGAAGGTAGAAGGTTATTTATAATGATCATGCCGCTCTAACATATGCATTCAAGCAGAAGAATGAGAAAGCAACATCAATCCAATTACGTTATGTTTATTATATTTCACAGTTTACAACAGATTTGTGACATATTTCTGGTAAAGCAAATGTTGTCGCTCATAGCTTTTCAAGGCCTGAGGAATTGAGGAGGAGGAGGAGGAGATTAGAGTTTAACGTCCCGTCGACAGCGAGGTCATTAGAGACGGAGCGCAAGCTCGGTTGAGGGAAGGATGGGGAAGGAAATCGGCCGTGCCCTTTCAAAGGAACCATCCCGGCATTTGCCTGAAGCGATTTAGGGAAATCACGGAAAACCTAAATCAGGATGGCCGGAGACGGGATTGAACCGTCGTCCTCCCGAATGCGAGGCCAGTGTGCTAACCACTGCGCCACCTCGCTCGGTAAGGCTGAGGAATTGGTTCCAATTAACTATGAAGAAATAGCCCCAGCACAGGAAAAGAACGAAGGGCTTCATCAACTGCAATCTGGCAATAATACGTGACTCAGACAGGAAAGGCAATGGTGGTGTGACGTCTCAACACAAAGTATTCGACCTTATATTCCTGAACAATTCTGTTATGCTATTTTTCAACATTATCATAATTTGGCTCATCCAGGTATCAAGACAACTCTAAAAACGATTACATCAAGGTGAGTCTGGATGAATATGAAAAAGGACATTGCAAATTGGTCATGAGCACGTAAAAAAAAAAAAAAAAAAGTATCACGACATGTGCATTCGGCAATAGGACACTTTTCCGACACTGATGAACGTTTTAAAGTAATTCATCTGGATTTGATAGGGCCAATGCCTCCTTCTGATGAAGATATGTATTGCTTAACATCCATCAATAGAGTTACGAATTGGACAGAAGTAATACCACTTCGGGATATACAAGCAGAAGCTGTAGCTAAAGCTTTCTTCAATTGTTGGATTACTAGATTTGGTACACCTTATCAAATAGTAACTGATCATGGAAGACAATTTAAATCTGAGCTATTTCGAGCACAATCAAAACTATGTGGTTGTAATCAAACTCAAACTACTGCATATCATCGTCAATCCAAAGATTTCATGGCACACTTAAAGCAGCAATCCATTCACATTCAACTACAAAACGGACTCAAGCAGTACCTGTAATCCTTATTGGCCCTTTGTGCTCAGTCAGAGAAAACACGAATGATGCAATAACAGAAATGGTTTATGGTTCACCCATCAGGATACTTGGTGATATTTTTCAAGAAGTAGGAACAAAAAGGGATTCAGACTTACCCCAATTTGTTTCACAACTAAAAGAATATATGAACCGGCTGAAACCTGTGCAAATAGCTTACAAAGTAAAAGAGACACCATTTGTATACAAGGACCTCAACACTTCAAGAGCTGACAGAGTTAAAAAGTCGTTAGAACCTTCCTATGAAGGCCCATACGAAGTCGTGGAAAGAACACCAAAATTTGTTGGACTCAAAATTAAAAATCATGTAAAAAAACATTTCCATCGCCCTATTTAAACCTGCATATTTGCTGAACAAAGACGTTACATTGCCGGAAGATACTTCAGTATCACCACCACTCCAGGAGAAACAACCTGAACATCAAAAACCATGAACATCAAGGTCGGGTCGCGTAATTCGATTTCCCGCAAGACTAGTGGACGTGGTACAGTGAATTGTGACCGTCTTACTTAGAATGGGGTGATGTGGGAGCAGGATGCTCTTCCATATAGTGTTTTGACATCGATAAGGTTGGCTTCAGAGCTATATGTTATGCGATATCATATAAGACAAAAGAATATTGTATTGTTTTTTGAGAGTTGTAAAATGTATCGTCACCTGAGCAACACACCGATTCACGTCTTGTAAAATGTTATAATAAAGAAGTTTTAAGTTCTTATTTGTGTGTATGTTTATCTGTGTTAGGCACCACCAACAAGTCCATGTTGTGTTTGGAAGTGCTGGTATTAGGTAGTGGTTTTCGTGGTTATTCTCCGTCTTTGTTATTCAATCCTTGTTATTGTTTCGTTTGTTATAGTTTTGTTGTAGATTGTTTTGTTTTGTTATCCCCTTCGTTAATCTCAATAAAGGAAGAAGAAATTTTAATCGAAACAGGAAGGCAACAGCCTGAATCACGTGATATGAGCGACAGCAGATATTCGAACACTGTTCGAAAAGAAGCCTTGTGGAATAAAATAGAAGAGGTGGTTGGGGTGCCAGGTAAGAGAAATGATATACTTTTTGTTATACTGTAACAGTGATTTCAAACAAATAATTTAGACATACATGGTTTCGAATTTAACTGCATCACATGGCTCTCCACATGGGAGAGATCCGTGTTGGCTACTGGAAAAGCCTGTGAATATTGTTCTTACAGTTAAAGCAGAGTTCTCAGCACAGCCACCTTGCCTGTATACAGCGTTTATGTTGGTTAGTGTGTCTGAAACGACGTATGGCCGTTCAGGCACAACATGGCCTTTTTTGTAGTTGTAAAATATGAAAGTAGCCATAATAATTCTATCTACATTTTGTGGCACGGCATGAATTCTTCGAAAATATATTCGAAATTTTTGTGCCATTAGGCCAAATGCATTCTCAGAAACTCCGGCTCAACTGAAGAACGGGATACAACCCATTGGCTTTGACCAGTGACGTCGCAGGTCATTCATGGGTGTCAGTGGCTTTACTTTCGAGCCATAGATAATGAATCAATTGTTTGCTGTGGATAAGCGCCATAATTGTAAATTGAAAAATAAAGTGGTTTTAAAAGAAAGCGCTAGATATTGTGTAAGATTCATTTCGTTTGCATTTGTAACACCATAGCTCTAATGCTCTACTGATTTATTTTCCCTTTTGTTTTATTTAATGTTACATCGTTGAGCTTCTGTAAATGTGTTTGAATCGACAACACAAAATGTATACTCCTTTCTTTGTTAAAACTTCGATGTCATGATTTGATTCTATGCAATGTAGTATATCTGTCATTTAAATTCTTTGTCCCAATTGGAGGGAGACAAAACTTACTGTATATATTTGGAATTTGTTTAAATAATTTTGTTTAGAACTACCTAGATGTGCAAATGATATGTTTTGTTTAAATGATTGTTTGCTGTTATGTAAACTGCTGACCTTCACTTAGGATTCTTAGCTATTTTGTGTGTAAGAGGTAGTGTGGTTCCCCTCGGGAACGGAACTGAGTAGCACGCGCAAATTGTGGTTCGCCTAGGTAGAAAAGGTGGAACAAGAGTCAGTCGGACACGAACTACCCAACTGTGAACTGCCCATGTAGACGTTGTATATTGTGCTGGTTCCGAGAGAGGCTTTTCTTGACGCTATCCAATGTCTTGGATGGATGGATGAAGAGCTGGAAATATTCTGGAATTATCATCGCCACCAAGAAATGACAGAGTCCAGCAATTATACCTGCAAATCTACCTACCAACATGCAATCGCCACCACATTGCGCAGTCGCTGTAACGGAACACTATAATAATATACAGTGAAGGATCAGCTTATTGGATGTGTTAGTGTGCTCAAATATAAGGTAATTTATAACTGAATTTATGTACCTACCTTGATTTTTTTCTTATCATAACACCTCTCAGGTTCCTCTCCATATGAACTAAAATGATTACCGAGTTTCCTCACTGAAAGAACATTAAAGCCCAGTGTTTTGCTAATTAATGCCTCTTGAACATAGTAAAAAGAAAGTTAATGTGGCAAGAGAGTGAGTTAAAGTAAATGATGCTTGCTGAAAAGAATTTTCCTATTAAAACTGCTTATTAATATGTTGTTGCCAACTTCAAAATTAAAAGTTCTTAAGACTGTGGCTTATAAAGTTTTGCTTGGTAAATGATCACATTGCTGCCTGTTGTAAATCGCTGAAGGTGAGTCGGTATCATACAAATATGTTAATTTTGTGTCTCACTGTAGTAAAAGTGGAAAACTGCAGTTATGGAAAGTTATATACTCATGCTTAATAAGCACTTGTTTCTTTTGGGTATTGAAAGTGTATTGATAGTGTAATAGGATCCACAGTTTATCCTTTATGCTCATGATAAATAACAATTAATAGAAAGACCACTATTTATGAAAACAGTTACTTCTTTATTCAAAAAAACAGTGAGAAGTAATTTGTTAGTGAAATACATTTAACTGTCATTCTAAATAGAAAAGTATTTAGCTGAGAGAAAGACTTAACTTACGACCAGTTCATAATTTTGCAGTGAACAACATGTACAATTTTTTTTAATAAGATAGGAAAATGTTTGAAAAGTAATATTGAACCTATGCCTATTTTATGATTCTACAGTCAATATTAACAGTAATGTTATAAAGATCATTCAGTTTGAATAAGCCATGAATGTAATAGTGTGTATTGTTGTCTGTTATATTTATGCCAGTAGTTTGTTCTGATCTGTAAACTCCAACCTTAACCTGAACACACTGTATCCAGGTGCCAGAGTTCATTGCACTCGCGTGTGGTAAAGTATAGATTGTGTTTGTCCGTTGAAGTTACTCATACCTAATTTCTTAAACAAGAATGTTAATCATTCTCTTGCCTAATTAGGATGGCAACCGTTTTCTTTACTCTTTAAACAGTGTAGCTAGGTAAAATATTATTTGTTACTGTTTAAATGTTTACGTAATTCTGACTTTCACTTCCAATAAGCCACCTCCGTTAGGTACAACACGGTCAACATAACAAAATTCCTCTCAGAGGGTAACACTGCTCTGTTGCGTTATGCCATAATTGCTTTAACAATATAGTTTTATTTCACAACCTGCCTTCAACTTTTAAGGTTATGGTATAGCAGTAGCACACGGTAGTGTTATACATTGATTTAAATAATTGGTTCTTTCCAGTTTATTCGGTGTTTAATTCCATCTTTAGTGAGTTTGAGATAATTTGGAAGAATAGTTTTTCATTTAGGCTGTGTCCTACGCCAGCGACAGAAACGAGTGACAGTGAGCGACTTCTGGATATGCGACACTCCAGTGACAAGCAGCAGCAATGGGTGAAAAGCTTAGGTGTCCTGCGCGCTACAAGATGGCTGCTTAGAACCAACCATCTGTTTCTATAAAACGGCGTCCCTAACCTGTAGAATACTGCAGCTGCAGAGTTAGGCTACAGAATTAGGTTTACTTAAGAAAGTAAAGCGAAAAGGAATGCTGTGCATAAAATTTACAAAGGGAGGAATCTCCATGGAGAATTTCATAAATATCATCAACTATGAAGATCTCCAGACAAATTCTTTTGGACTACACTTTAAAAAGCACAGGAGTATTCGAGTATCTCATCAATAAATTAAATATGAGCGTTTTTTTAAATGATCAAGAACTTTGAACAGCCAATAAATGCGGAGGAATGACTAAAAATATAAGTACAGAGATTGATACTTTAAAAAAAAATCTAGCTGTGGTGAAGGGGTAACATATACAGTTCGTGATTACGTGTTAGGGAAAGGTCTTGGGTTCGATTCGGGGCTTGGCTGGCTGCCTGCCTGGAAACACGTGTGCCGCTGCCTACTGTGCATTCCAGGTAGAAGAGGATTTCCTGGCCACCCCGCTGTGACCGGCCAGCGAACGGACCGTCCCCACCTGCCGAGGTGGACGCTGAGCGAACTGCACCACGCTGCCCTGGCGAGTACAAACTTTTGTTCTTGATTCTGTTTTTGTGTTAATTTGGATCTAAATTGGCTCAACTGAACAGAAGTAGCACAGTATCATGCACGTTTGACCAAAACTTTTAAAGACCATCCGCTTTTGACGGTCATAACTGGATTATAGACGATGTTGGTGTGCCTCTGGAAAATATAACTGGTGTTCAGCTAGACTTTTTGATCAATACTCTGTTCTTGAAAATAGATAACCCGGAAGTAATTGACTGGATAACCAAGACAAACAGCGGATTTGAGCATGGGGCTCACAACACCACAGCAAGCAGAACAAGAGTGTAAGAAAGTTAGTGAACATACGTCTACCGCCATCTCAACCCCCAACGGTAATAATGACCGACTATATTTAAGCTATAGCTTACTGCCACGAAAATTTGATGGAGACCAAGAACAACTCTCGCAGTTTTTAGACAATTGTGATAGTGCATATGAAATAGTAGAACCAGGAAATCCAAACCAATATTGTACCCATCCCGACCAAACCCACCCTTTCGTTAATTATCAATTGCCCCCCACCCCACCCCCAACCCCAACCTGAAATTAACTAACAAATTTTGGGGGATACATTTGCCCAACATGTTTAAGGAAACTCTTAAATAGGCAATATGTATCGGGTACTCAATGTCTCCATGAATATTCATCTTAATGGCTTTGTAGTGTTTAAATGTGTCGTTTTCCCCTCTGTACAACAGATTTTATGGCTGACCAATAACCTTCTATACTACTGGTACATTCCTCAGTTTAAGATCTGAATTCAATTATGACTGACGACAAGATGCTGAAAACCCCTATTCCCCAAATCCGTACATGAAGAAAAATATCGGAAATAACTACAGAACCCTCTGCAACATGACCTTCAATTAATTTCACCATCACTTCCATCGTTCAGTTAGGAAATACTTCAAAAACTACATCATCACATTCTGGTCCTGAAATTACAGCCCACCAAACCCATAATCCCACTGCAGGTTCCCCTCTGTTGTAGGCTACTTGATTTTGCCAAAATGAGACTCATCAATTGCGACTATAACACCCCCCCCCCCCCCCCAAGGCCTCCTATACTTTATGTATTCCACACAAACTCCTCAAAGAAACGAATACCAGTCTAAAATGGTACGCTTTCTCTCACGACATTCATGTAACGACAACGGGATATGGAAGTTCCGACATAGGGACGAAACAATTAGTAACGTTTTGATTCAACATTCAGGATACGGCCTCAGGAATATTAAAGTGTACAATCTGCCCTTTGAGGTGCCTGATGAAGAGATCATCAAGACGATAGAATGTATGGGAACGTTTTCGGCCTCACCAGGGAGAAATGGTCGAGTGCTTACAGGATTCAGGTGGATTCGGGTGTGCGGACGGTTACAGTGCACCTCCGTAAGCACATTCCATCGTTTATCACTGTATGTGGACATCGGGGATTCGTCACTTATAGCTGACAATGGCAAACTTGCTCAATCTGTCACACTGAGGATCACATGTGGAACGACTGTCCGAGGAAACGGCCGACGCAACTGCCCAGGGAAAACACCTACGCAGGAGCAATGATGAATCTGAATGCAGCATTCCCCGGCCTTTATCTGAGAGAAAAGGACACGCCACCCCAGGGCGAAGAGCACGACGGAAACGCCATGGAAATCCAGCAGGGTTAGCAGGCCAACATGGCGGCTGCAGCCGCGGTAGCGCCCGAACCTTCCGAAGGCCCGAACCCACCCCAGCGGAGGACATAACGACACCTTTGGCGGAAGTTGCCAGCGCTGACAAAAGGCCGCTTAGCGAGGACAGCGCCGAAGGAAGTGAAACCCAGCAGCGGCCGGCCCGCATGCATCCGAAGCACGCGAAAACTCAAGAAAAGAAGAAATGCGAGAGTGAGACAGGAAGCACTGGCAAATGACACACGAGACAACACGTGAGCAAATAATAAAAGAAAGAACAAACCAATTGAAAAAGATCCTGAAACTAAGCTCGGTTTACACTAGCAAGCTATTGCAGCCATTTACTTGTGCGGAGGAACTTGCCGCGCGAGTTGCTAGTGTAAACATATCGCCACGGCCAAGTCGACTTGCGACAATAGCAATTTATTGCGGAAGTGACTTGCTGCACGTTTTCCACTTTGTGTGAACGCCACGCAAGAATTATCTGCAAGTAACTTGCAGCTTTTAGGATTTATTCCTATTTCCTGCAAGTAGGAAGCACAAGTAATAGTGAGTATGTCGTCTGCATAACACTCATATTTAACATTTTACTTAATGTGGTGACTTAATTTTATGCAACCATCGTACGTATTATATGCAAACAAATTTCAGAAATGGAGGAGAAACTGGAATGGATGAAGCAGCATACAGAACATTTTATTGAAGCCGTGGAGAGCTATCCCAAAATATGGAACGTGCATAACCGGGACCTTAAGGATAGAGTGAAGAAGATGAGCGCATTAAATGAAATCTCGTCAATATTCGACACATCTGTGAAAGAAGTACAGAGAAAGTAGCATAACTTGAAGACACAACCCCTTTGCCACCTGCATCCACTAGCTTGTTGTTTTAGGAGTCTAGAAAAAGACGATGTGTAATTATTACATGCTCTATTTAATTAGCTTGTCACTTTTCATATTATGAGCATTAGAAAAATACATTTTTATAAGCATATCATTCTGTAAAATGCAGTTTATTTCAATAAAAATTTAATTTCATTGTTGTGTTTTCACATACCTTCAAATAATTTTCCCTTTTCAAGACGTGAAAAATGGCTTTACATACATCGGGTACGGCCAGTGAAATCGTGCTGACGGGAATGTGAAACAAGTACATTAGGGACTTGTATCAGTCTCCTACAAAGAAAAGATTTCAAAATTCAAACTTTTTTTGGTTGTATGTTTCACATAAATAATTGAAAAGGCCTATTTTATTCGTAGTTCACCTGTAGCTATTAATCGTAGAGTGACTAGCAAATGTTCCTTTGCTGAAATAGCAGTACGGAAGTTTGTGTTTTGTTTTGATATGACGGGCGCTATTAACGTCAGCAAACACTCCAAATCAGTCGAGGACATTCTGCAAAAGTTTGCAAAAGTATCCATGCTCTCGATACTAAGTTCTTGCAAAAGTTTATTATAGGCATCATTTTGCGATCTTCTCATTATCCACTCTCTAACCCAAATACTTCTCCTTTTCTTTTTCACGTTTTTCATTACAATTACAAGAGCTACAGCGTATCTCACCCCCCTACTTGTCATTTTATACTTCGGCTGACACTCGTAATTGTACTGAAAGCATATGTAAACAGTATCAGCAAGTTGACGCAAGTTTCTTGCCAAACAACTTGCGGAAAAATCTTGCTTGATTGTTGCGCTGCTGTGTAAACACAACTGCAAGCGGCTCGTAATAGCTTGCAGCAATAACTTCTGCAAGCGACTTGCTAGTGTAAATCCAGCTTAAGGCAGGACAACAAAAACAAAGCAAAACCAGGCACAAAAATAAGTGGCGAAAAATCGAAATCGTAAAAGGACACCAATAAGAACACGAACCAAAACGGCACAGATGAATCAAACACAAGCAAAAAAGGAGGAAGCAAAAGTGAAAGGAGAAGAAACAACTCCTCTCATTCACTAGAAACAGGTGCAAGCAAACAAAACTGGCCACCCGAACCAACCATGGATGCCGAATCCAGCTCCGAGGACGGACCCTGCAATGCACACGTACACGGTCGCAACCTTAAATGTGAACAAAATCTCATCTGCCGGAAAAATAAAAATGTTAACTGACTTCCTTCGCTACAGCAAAGTGGACATAGCGCCAATACAAGAAATTACCAAAACGACCATGGAAGGCATTGCTGGGTACAATATCATCACAAACGAAGACCCTGAAGCAAAATGTAGAACAGCTATATTAATAAAAGAAAACATCGAATTTGATGACGTATGTACAACACCGAACGGTCGAGGCAAACTATCAAAATACAAAGCACGCTTTTCACGAACATATACGCCCCTTAAGGAACGGAAAATAAAACAACTAGAGCCAGATTTCTCAAACAAGACGTCTGTACTCTAATTAACGAAAACTTCGATACCTAGTGCGCGGAGGTGACTTCAATTGCGTCGTGGTGAAGGAAGATCAGATACCAACAGAAATAATCAGAAAGCGAAACTCAGAGACGTGCGGAGAATCAAATATCCAGACGCAACTGTGTTTACTTTTTTCTACAGAAACGGAAAGAGCAGGCTCGACAGGATATACGTTTCCAAAAATTTAGCAAAAGCTATAGAAACTGTAGAAATTAAGCCCATAGCCTTTTCGGACCATAACTGTCAAATTACAAAAATACTCCTCGCAGAACGGAAGAAAGATCAACGCAAAACCTTCTAGAAAATGTCCACCAACGATTTAAAAGACATAACACTACTCAAAGAAATCACCGACATGTCGACAGAATGTTTGAGATACAAATCAAACACACAATCATCTATAGAATGGTGGGTAAAACACTCAAAACCGTCGTTACGAAAAACAATCATAAAGTACAGTGCAGAAAAAGCAATGTGGAAGAAATAGACAGCAGACTTCTACACACAGTGCATGAAAGATGTAATAAACGCCCAGACGAACGATCACACAACACTCTTGACAAAACTAAGGCGCATAAAAACAAAACTAGTAAACATGCAGGAAGAACGAACTGAAGTAATAAAGAGAAGAAGACAGCCCTTATGGACAGTGGAAGAAGAACCTGTCACATTTCACCATATACAGGGTGTTACAAAAAGGTACGGCCAAACTTTCAGGAAACATTCCTCACACACAAAGAAAGAAAATATGTTACGTGGACATGTGTCCGGAAATGCTTACTTTCCATGTTAGAGCTTATTTTATTACTTCTCTTCAAATCACATTAATCATGGAATGGAAACACACAGCAACAGAACGTACCAGCGTGACTTCAAACACTTTGTTACAGGAAATGCTCAAAATGTCCTCCGTTAGCGAGGATACATGCATCCACCCTCCATCGCATGGAATCCCTGATGCGCTGATGCAGCCCTGGAGAATGGCGTATTGTATCACAGCCGTCCACAATACGAGCACGAAGAGTCTCTACCTTTGGTACCGGGGTTGCGTGGACAAGAGCTTTCAAATGCCCCCATAAATGAAAGTCGAGAGGGTTGAGGTCAGGAGAGCGTGGAGGCCATGGAATTGGTCCGCCTCTACCAATCCATCGGTCACCGAATCTGTTGTTGAGAAGCGTACGAACACTTCGACTGAAATGTGCACATGTTGTGTCGTACTTGTAAAGGCACATGTTCCAGCAGCACAGGTCGAGTATCCCGTATGAAATCGTGATAACGCGCTCCATTGAGCGTTGGTGGAAGAACATGGGGCCCAATCAAGACATCACCAACAATGCCTGCCCAAACGTTCACAGAAAGTCTGTGCTGATGACGTGATTGCACAATTGCGTGCGGATTCTCGTCAGCCCACACATGTTCATTGTGAAAATTTACAATTTGATCACGTTGGAATGAAGCCTCATCCGTAAAGAGAACATTTTCACTGAAATGAGGATTGAGACATTGTTGGATGAACCATTCACAGAAGTGTACCCGTGGAGGCCAATCAGCTGCTGATAGTGCCTGCACACGCTGTACATGATACGGAAACAACTGGTTCTCCCGTAGCAGTCTCCATACAGTGACGTGGTCTACGTTACCTTGAACAGCAGCAACTTATCTGACGCTGACATTAGGGTTGTCGTTAACTGCACGAAGAATTGCCTCGTCCATTGCAGGTGTCCTCGTCGTTCTAGGTCTTCCCCAGTCGCGAGTCATAAGCTGGAATGTTCCGTGCTCCCTAAGACGCCGATCAATTGCTTCGAACGTCTTACTGTCGGGACACCTTCATTCTGGAAATCTGTCCCGATACAAACGTACCGCGCCACGGCTATTGCCCCGTGCTAATCCATACATCAAATGGGCATCTGCCAACTCCGCATTTGTAAACATTGCACTGACTGCAAAACCACGTTCGTGATTAACACTAACCTGTTGATGCTACGTACTGATGTGCTTGATGCTAGTACTGCAGAGCGATGAGTCGCATGTCAACACAAGCACCGTGGTCAACATTACCTTCCTTCAAATGGGCCAACTGGCAGTGAATCGAGGAAGTACAGTACATACTGACGAAACTAAAATGAGCTCTAACATGGAAATTAAGCGTTTCCGTACACATGTCCACATAACATCTTTTCTTTATTTGTGTGTGAGGAATGTTTCCTGAAAGTTTGGCCGTACCTTTTTGTAACACCCTGTACACAGAATAGTCCGAAGAACATAACTAAAACGGATCAAACACCTGCAGAAAGAAGACGGAACCACCGGAGGAGCGCCAGCAGAGATCCTGAAGCTTGTACACGAGTATTTCAGCCAACTCTTCAAGCGAGAAGAAACGAGCGAAGCAGCAACAAACACCCTACTCCACAACTTGCAGGACGTCCTGACAGACACAGACAAGACGGAGCTGGTGGCAAACATGGAAAAGACAACGTACACAACATTGTCAAATCCAGTGCAGTTGGAAAAGCCCCAGGACTGGACTGAATTCCAACCGAATTCTACATCCAATACTGGGACGTAATCGCGACACGATCACCGAAGTCGTCAACGATATAATACAGGGAGAGAAACTGCCAGAAGACTTCACAGTGGGAAACATAATACTAATCCCGAAGAAAGATGCGCCCCGGAAAGTGGAAGATTACCGCCCCATCACGCTGCTAAACGCAGATTACAAAATAGCAGCGCGATGCGTGTTGGAAACTAAAAATAGTCATGGCAAAAATAATAAGCCATCATCATACATGTACCTTACCGGGGAGAACAATATTCAAGGCCTTAGGCGAATACAGAGACTTCATCGGCATTACTGCAGTAAATTCTTTACAGACGAATGCAAAAACTAGTAGAAGCCGACCTCGGGGAAGATCAGTTTGGATTTCGTAGAAATATGGGGACACGTGAGGCAATACTGACCCTACGACTTATCTTGGAAGCTAGATTAAGGAAAGGCAAACCTACGTTTCTAGCATTTGTAGACTTAGAGAAAGCTTTTGATAATGTTGACTGGAATACTCTCTTTCAGATTCTGAAGGTGGCAGGGGTAAAATACAGGGAACGAAAGGCTATTTACAATTTGTTAAGAAACAAAATGGCAGTTATAAGAGTTGAGGGCCAGGAAAGGGAAGCAGTGGTTGGGAAGGGAGTGAGACAGGGTTGTAGCCTCTCCCCGATGTTATTCAATCTGTACATTGAGCAAGCAGTGAAGGAAACAAAAAAAAAAATTCGGAGTAGGTATTAAAATCCATGGAGAAGAAATAAAAACTTTGAGGTTTGCCGATGACATCGTAATTCTGTCAGAGACAGCAAAGGACTTGGAAGAGCAGTTGAACGGAACGGATAGTGTCTTGAAAGGAGGATATAAGATGAACATCAACAAAAGCAAAACGAGGATAATGGAATGTAGCCGAATTAAGTCGGGTGATGCTGAGGGAATTAGATTAGGAAATGAGACACTTAAAGTAGTAAAGGAGTTTTGCTATTTGGGGAGCAAAATAACTGATGATGGTCGAAGTAGAGAGGATATAAAATGTAGACTGGCAATGGCAAGGAAAGCGTTTCTGAAGAAGAGAAATTTGTTAACATCGAGTATAGATTTAAGTGTCAGGAAGTCGTTTCTGAAAGTATTTGTATGGAGTGTAGCCATATATGGAAGTGAAACATGGACGATAAATAGTTTGGAGAAGAAGAGAATAGAAGCTTTTGAAATGTGGTGCTACAGAAGAATGCTGAAGATTAGATGGGTAGATCACATAACTAATGAGGAGGTACTGAATAGGATTTCGGAGAAGACAAATTTGTGGCACAACTTGACTATAAGAAGGGATCGGTTGGTAGGACATGTTCTGAGGCATCAAGGGATCACAAATTTAGTATTGGAGGGCAGCGTGGAGGGTAAAAATCGTAGAGGGAGACCAAGAGATGAATACACTAAGCAGATTCAGAAGGATGTAGACTGCAGTAGTTACTGGGAGATGAAGAAGCTTGCACAGGATAGAGTAGCATGGAGAGCTACATCAAACCAGTCTCAGGACTGAAGACCACAACAACAACAACAACAACTGTAGTAAATAAATGAGAAGCTGCGATGATATCGATAGACTTCCATAAAGCGTTCGACCGCGTAGACCACGACTTGCTATTCAAAACGATGGAAAAATACGGCCTCGGCGAACCATTCATTAAAATCGTTAAGAACATCCTAAGGAGTGCCACATCACAGACGTCAATAAATAGCCCAAATACGAAAACCATTAAAATACAGAGATCAGTAAGACAAGGATGTCCTCTCTCAATGAGTTTATTCGCCATTGCACTGGACCCTCTGCTAAGAAAAATAGAAGACACCATAGCAGGAATCACGTTGCTTGGCACCACACTGAAATGCAAAGCGTACGCTGGCGACGTTGGTTTCTTCGTGGGAGACAGAGAAGACCTCAACAAAATAAACCAAGTCCTTCAAACATTCGCTCAAGCAGCAGGAGCCAAAATAAACAACAAAACCGCCCTACTACCGATTGGCAACAAAAAGATACAAGACAGAAGTACCTGGTACAAGGTTGTCGAAACACACAATTGCCTAGGGCTGAAACTACACTCGTGCCCTATGAAAATGGTGGCACAAAATTGGAGGGAAGCGTTGCACACGATAAGAGGTCTCGCCAGAAGGAATGGCAATAGAGAGATGGACCTGTTCCAGAAGGCGAGGCTTATTAACGAGCAACTCCTGTCCAAAGTATGGTTCATAGCGCAAGTGTCCTACCCGTCAAAGGAAATAGCAAGGTCCACTGAAGGTGCAATACATTACCTCCACTGGCGGCGAGGAACTTTCAAAGTGCAGCACTCCACATGCACGCTAGGCATCCACAAAGGTGGAGTGGGCCTGACTGACGCCCAGAGAACACGCGCCGCACTGCTGATACACCGCCTGAACACCATAGCAGAGAAGAACCCAAACAGCCCCACAGCCGCCCTGATAAATAGGTATCGACCAGCATGAGAAGAAGCACCAGTAAACGTATCAACAGTACGCAACAAATTAAAATACACTACAGGCCATTAAAATTGCTACACCACGAAGATGACGTGCTACAGACGAGAAATTTAACCGACAGGAAGAAGATGCTGTGATACACAAATGATTATATTTTCAGAGCATTCACACAAGGTTGGCGCCGGTGGCGACACCTACAATGTGCTGGTATGAGGAAAGTTTCCAACCGAATTCTCATACACAAACAGCAGTTGACCGGCGTTGCCTGGTGAAACGTTGTTGTGATGCCTCGTGTAAGGAGGAGAAATGCGTACCATCACGTTTCCGACTTTGATAAAGGTCGGATTGTAGCCTATCGCGATTGCGGTTTATCGTATCGCGACATTGCTGCTCGCGTTGGTCGAGATCCAATGACTGTTAGCAGAATATGGAATCGATGGGTTCAGGAGGGTAATACGGAACGCCGTGCTGGATCCCAATGGCCTCGTATCACTAGCAGTCGAGATGACAGGCACCTTCGCCGCATGGCTGTAACGGATTGTGCAGCCACGTCTCGATCCCTGAGTCAACAGATGGGGACGTTTGCAAGACAACAACCTTCTGCACGAACAGTTCGACTTCGTTTGCAGCAGCATGGACTATCAGCTCGGAGACCATGGCTGTGGTTATCCTTGACGCTGCATAACAGACAGGAGCGCCTGCGATGGTGTACTTGACGATGAACCTGGATGCACGAATGGTAAAACTTCATTTTTTCGGATGAATCCAGGTTCTGTTTACAGGACCATGATGGTCGCATGCGTGTTTGGCAACATCGCGGGAACGCACTTTGGAAGCGTGTATTCGTCATCGTCATATTGGCGTATCACCCGGCGTGATGGTATGGGGTGCCATTGCTTACATATCTCGGCCACCTCTTGTTCGCATTGACGGCTCTTTGAACAGTGGACGTTACATTTCAGATGTGTTACGACCCGTGGCTCTACCCTTCATTTGATCCCTGCAAAACCCTACATTTCAGCAGCATAATGCATGACCGCATGTTGCAGGTCCTGTACGGGCCTTTTTGGATACAGAAAATGTTCGACTGCTGCCCTGGCCATCACAATCTCCAGATCTCTCACCAATTGAAAACGTCTGGTCAATGGTGGCCGAGCAACTGGCTCGTCACAATATGCCAGTCACTACTCTTGATGAACTGTGGTATCGTGTTGAAGCTGCATGGGCAGCTGTACCTGTACACGCCATCCAAGCTCTGTTTGACTCAATGCCCAGGAGTATCAAGGCCGTTATTATGGCCAGAGGCAGTTGTTCTGGGTACAGATTTCGCAGGATCTATGCACCCAAATCGCGTGAAAATGTAACCACATGTCAGTTTTGTATAATATATTTGTCCAATGAATACCCGTTTATAGTCTTCATTTCTTCTTGGTGTCGCAATTTTAATGGCCAATAGTGTACCTAAAAGAATACTTCATCCAAAAAGGTTATGTACTAGACACAGCATAAGACCCAAGAATGAGGATGACCAAAAAGCTCTACGCGGAACTGAGAGGAGAAGCAAAACAGAACATGATTGAATCAATTGGAGACAAGTGTGGCTCAACGCACACGAAAGCACGCTCAATACGAATGTCAAAGCTATTGCGAATCTCGATCAGCGATGAGTACAAATTAAATGTATTAGGACTCATTCAGTGGGAAAGGCAGCTAGGTGTAATCTCCAGGACGAAGCAGTGCGACAGTATTTGTCAATGATATGGACCAGCGCCGATGAAGCGGCGCCAGGAGACAAATAGCATTACGTGACTAGCTGTACCCTGTAACCGGATGCATAACAGGGATCAAAGTAGCTTTCTCACATGTGAAACAACTGTCTGAGGAAACGGCCAACACAACTGTCCAGGGAAAACACCTACGCAGGAGCAGTGATGAATTTGAATGCAGGATTCCCCGCACTTTCTCTGAGAGCGAAGGACACGCCACCCCAGGACGAACAGCACGACGGAAACGCCATGGAAATCCAGCAGGGTGAGCAGGCCAACTTGGTGGCTGCAGCCGTGGTAGCGCCCAAACCCAACCCAGCGGAGGACATAACGGCACCTGCGGCGGAAGTAATGATGGAAATATTCCAAGTGCATGATCAGCCTATAAGCTTTCCGTGACACAGGAAGTTAGTACAAATAGGGGGTCTGGCGGACCCTATAGTCAGTCGAGATCTGCTGAGCATACCGACATGGAACCTGTGTCGTTCTACGGTAGACGTGGGGGACTTTGACATTTTGCTAGCCTCGGCTCTGCAACAACCAGGGAGATAGATTCCAGAGTAAGAGATTCAACTGACAGAAACTAGTGCAAGATAGTGCCAGTAGGGATTCTCAGTTGTCAGACTATAAGGGATCTTATGAATTGTATCCTGCAGCAGTAACCACTCATCACCGAGTTCCATATCCTGCACCTTAGCATTAGCTTGCTCCTTCTGGCTGTTGGACTTGCAGAAGCTGCCCGTGCCTACTTCTACTTTTTGAGAAGATCAAACAAGGTAAGATCTCTGAATACAATTCGTGTCAATCTCCCTCCCTCTCGGGAAATGACATTGGCAGAAGAAAATTTGGTGCCGGGTGTTGGGTTAGCTAGGTGCTCGTCTAAGGGAAATAGACACCCAAGCTACTGGAATAGATGCAATGGAAGGAGTAACGGAGTACGAGAGGCTTAGGACAGAGTGTATCTGCAGACGTGGGCCAAGGGGTCCACAGTTCGAGAAGTACCAGCAACAGCAGATGTGGGCAAAGGCCCACCATTCCCTAGGTAACAGTGGCAGCAGACGTGGGTAGAGGCCCACCATTCCAGAAGGCGATATCAGCTGCCGACATGGATGAGAGGCCCACCGTACCAAAGGCATCACCAGCTGTGACTGCAAGAAGGAGGCTTGCGAACTCCAGCAAGGCATCAACATCAACAGCGGATGTGAACACGGGGCTCACAACACCACAGCAAGCAGAACAAGAGTGTAAGAAAGTTAGTGAACATGACTTCTACCGCCAACTCAACCCCCAATGGTAATAATGACCGACTATATTTAAGCTATAGTGAAGGCACAAAATTGCTGCCATGAAAGTTTGAAGGAGACCGAGAACAACTCTCACAGTTTTTAGACAATTGTGACAGTGCATATGAAATAGTAGAACCAGGAAATCCAAATCAATATTGTAACCATCCCGACCAAACCCACCCTTTCGTTAATTATCAATTGCCCCCCACCCCCACCCCAATCTGAAATTAACTAACAAATTTTGGATGATACATTTGCTCAACATGTTTAAGGAAACTCTTAAACAGGCAGTATGTACCGGGTACTCAATGTCTCGATGAATATTCATGTTAATGGCTGTGCAGTGTTGAAATGTGTCGTTTCCCCCTGCGTACAACAGATTTTATGGCTGACCTTCTATACTATTGGTACAATCCCAAGTTGAAGATCTGAATTCAGTTATGATTGACGACAGGATGCTGAAAACCCCTATTCCCCAAATCCTTACATGAAGAAATGTATTGGAAATAACTACAGAACCCTCTGCAACATGACCTTCAATTAATTTCACCAACACTTCCTTCATTCAGTTAGGCAATACTTCAAAAACCATATCATCACATTCTGGTCCTGAAATTACAGCCCACCAAACCCGTAATCCCACTGAACCCATAATCCCACTGCATGTTCCCCTCTGTTGTACTTGATTTTTCCAAACTAACAGTATGTAATTTTTATTATATCCCTCAAGGCCAGCTTCGATTTCTCAAATCATGTTCCTCGTCTAATTGAGTGCCGCAGTTGCTCCTTGCTACACCTCGATATGAATAAGTCATGAATACAATGAGTAGACAAGCTTATCATGGGCATATGTGTGGTGTGCGTACTGTAAGACATTTGGTACACACACCATCAGATTATTTGACTTGTTGCTCTAACGAAGTAGGCAAGTGTCAGCAATATGTCTCGTGGTCTTATCGTGGCATGTTTATCTTCTGCCGTTAGGTCAGACGATAGAAATGCCACTTGCACGCTTAGAGTAGCAGATTGACGGTGACCAACTTTAAACAGAACTTGATTAATTTTCACACACACTTATTAAAATAATAAAAATCATAGATATTATGTAACTTGATTCTGGATGCTGTTTACAATGGACAATCTGAAGTTCCTTTGGTCTTGGAACGTTAATCTTATTCTCACATATCTCTGATACTTGACAAAGTGTCTATACATTTCTCTTCATGTCTATGTACAGGAATATGATAACCTTATTAGGTGCAGACTGAAACTTGACTATAGACTGGTGTAGACTAATGCAGACTTATGATGACTAACTAATCGGAGGTCTGTACACTCGTTATAATACCTCGAGCATTCAGGTATCACTGCGTGAGTGTGATCTGTGAGGAGAAAAGGTTCTACGTTAGCAGCAATCTCATTGGCTGCGTTACATATTAATACGCGGATCAGCGGAATCAGAATTTGGTCCGTCTCTAAGATAGCACCATCTCGTAGTGCGGAGACGGACGAGCACTGCGCCTGCGCTGTTGTGCTTAGCGGGGCGCGCTCTAGTGGGGAAGTTGTGTACGCGCTGACTATGCAGAACTATGTACACAAGAATATGTTCAGCGCACTCATGATATCGAATGTAATTAGCAAGAAGACCAGACATTTGCAAAAATCGAATGGTTGCCATTCGCAGAAAGCCTGCTTTAAGTCTTCCTTATTCATGGGAATATATAAATTCATACCTACAAACAAAAGTAAAAAACTAAAAATTCTTCTAAATGAAAAACTATTCTCCCAAATTATCTCAAACTCACCAAGAATGAAATTAAGAACCGAGTGAATTGGAAAGAACCAATTATTTATATCAATTCAAACAAAAAAAATCTTACGTAACCTCTACTGCTGTCTTTTAAAAACATGCTCATTTATTTCAATTTACAATGGTGGTTCTTATCCACAGCAGATAACCGATTTATGATCTTTGACTGTAAAGTAAAGACATCAATATCTATGAATGACCCATGACATCATTGGTCAAAGCCAACAAGTTGTATCCCATTCTTCAGTTGCCCTCTACTACTCAGTGCTAGTAGCACAATCGAAAATGTTTGTTTGTAGTTGTAAAATAGTAATCCACTGTGTGGCGGTGCCAAAATTTCTATATGTTTGCAGTCTATGGCACCCAACCAGTTCGGAAAATGTCACATGTGCAAGAATTCTTCTGTAGCTCGTGTCCAGCCCTTCTCAGTTGGTTTGGGCATTATTTTAGTCATTATAATATCAGTGATAGCATGGAAAATTTCCTTGACAATATTGTGCAATGATTTACTAGTTGCAAGATACCTGCAAATTTTGAAGAAATGGTATTAAGACATACTATTTATTAACACGCATTCTTACAAAACATATTAAGAAATAAGTTACCATTTGGTTTATATAAACTATATCTAGGAAATGCAGAAGATTTCAAGTAGTTTTCATTTTCTCTTATAGTTTCCTATGCGTACTGCAGTTTTGAAAAGTATCTGAGGCTGAATTGTACATTTCAGTAATTATCTTAAGTGTGTTACGGTAATTGGTTGCAAGGAACAATTTTTCCATCCTGTGCCTTTGATGTGTACTTGTGGTGAATTAAAATTACAATTCCTTACTTTTATTTCAGGTTCTGATGCACGTTGAGGTGGACTTAACTAAGGGACCAATACAGATAAATACTGAACAAAAAAATCAAAACTGGACAGGCAGCAAGCAACAAAAGGGAATGGAAATATGAGAATACAATGAACTACATAAAGCCATGTTTTAGGGAGAAGGAGAGGGAGAGAGAAAATCCAAAGCAATACAGATGATAAGCCAATTTTTGAAGAAGAAGTAGAAGACAAAGGCAATTAATCATCTACACCATATCTAGACATTAGCTGCTTTTCAGTTCCCATTGTAAACTCCACATCTGGCTCAGCTGGAAGAGGGAAACATCATCGAGCACTTCTGAGCTTGTTAAGGAATTGCTGCACCATGGAATGCAGTGCCCTATCACGTAATTCTTTATGAGCATGGCAGCTACTGTACAGACACTCCCACCCCAGGGCAGAGAGCTGCCAGGGATGAGGTATTCTAAAATGTTAAGAGATTAGAGAGAGAAGAAGCTGAGCTCATGAGTTACATTTCAAATTTAAATCCAAGTGAATCTCCTTGATGTATTTTTTTATTTTTTGTAATAAATAACTTCAAAGAAAGTAAGTATTCTGCTTCATGAACATCTTAAACCTCTTCACATTTGTGTTGTACTTATGTGCATGTAAAGAATTTTCCAAAGCACTTTGAAATTAGGCCTACTGTCCTCTACAACATGCATTCAGCAGCTTTCTATACATATTTAATTTCACAATGAAATGGATTGCAGTATGGCTGCAATAGAAGTGAAGAAAGTACCATGGGTCAAATCAGAGTGATCAGTAAGTGGATTCTGTTTGTATATTATCATTCGTTTGTAATATTGGATACTGAAATGAACTGAAACCTCCAGACAGTGCAACAGTAGCATTTTTCCCCATGCAGCCATGGTGTATGTAGCATCACATATTCTGTTATTCTGAGAGTGATTACTGTAAATAAAAGTTGCTTATTGCTTGCAGGTCTCAGACCAGTTATAATAGGAACTTTCATTTGTGGAAGAATGTGTAAGAGATACCTGTGTTACACTTTGTATGCTCTCAGAACCACATACTGCTTTATCAGTTATAGTGTAGTGTGAAAAACAGGGACAATAGTTGATTCAAATTTTCGTACTCTGAATCTAGACAGTAATTTTGTGTGTGTATAATATAACAACCATATTTAACTGTACAATGTAATATCAAGGTGTAATTTCCGGCATGTGGTCAATTTTTATGTGGTTTCACTAATTATTCCTAATGCGGATAAAGCATTTATAACATTTATCTGGCAAACAAAAGCTTGAAGGGAACATAATATGTACAGTGCACAGAAGCAGCCCAATTTATTGTTAATTAGCTCTTTGCATTGTCTGTGGAACAGTTTTAAAAAATCAGTTGTCAATGTGTGTTTTGACTAGCTAATTCCAGTACAGGAAAATCACTTGCAACATTTAGCAGCCAAACACAAAGCTACACAGTACCAAGCTTATTTGTTAAGCAGTTATCTGAATTCTGTGTGGAACAGTTTTTCAAACTTCTGTGGTAAACCTGTGTTTTCAAGAGATAATCCAAGTACATGTGAGACATTTGCAACATTTATCAAGTACAAACAAAACTTGAAAGGAAATGAATATGTACATTACACAGTAGCAAGCTTATTTATTACTAAGCAGCTCTCTGCATTGTGTGTGAAACAGTTTTTCACACATCAGAGGTCAATATGTGGTTTCACTAGCTGACCCCACCACAGGTGAGCCACTTGAATGTTACTGAGGGAGACATGACTGTTAAGTAATGAATTGCTATGGACTGGTGACCAAACTTACCTTAAACAAATGATCAGTTTCTCACGAGGTGTGATGGCACCTCATAATACTGTGTCCATTATGATAGTTCAGTGTTCAGTTTCACATAACAAATGGAAGTGTTTTGACATTCTTAAATATTTATAAAATGTTATTCATAAATATTCATTCTTCCTCGAGCTCCTTATAGAACACATGAAATTCCCTTTCTGTACCACATAATAACATCATTTTTCACTTCCACTCTCTTCTTTTGCGTTGTTTCACATTTCTTTCTTCCTCCTCCAGTATATAAGCTATTGCCACAAGCTGCACCCTGTTGAGTCCGATAAATGCCATTTTATTGCAAATGTGGACCAAACACACACATAGCAACTGTGTCTTGTCTGCAGTTCACTCACAAAAACAGTTGAGAATCATTCTGCAAACTCCACAGTTCCGATGAAACAACACAGTTGAAACGAGGCGTGCGAATTGTGATCACATGACTTGACATGATTTACAGTGTGAATACACCTTGACAGGATTGTGCCATAATATAATGGACAGTGTGAATTGGCCTTCACAGACCTGAAGTTTGTACCATTTTATTCAGTTTCTTATAAGATTTAATTCTTGAAATTTCACAATCGAAAATTATTTTTGTTTTGAAAAATATAGCCTACTGACATGTCAGTCATGTGCTGTTTGTTAATTTGTGTATCAAATTTCATGATGGTATATGAAGGGGAACATACTGAAATTAATTTTGTTTTACTGCAGTTTACTTTGCCAACTATAGAAATGTATGCTATTGAGCCATGATTTAAGTTTTGCTTAAAAAGTTTTTCTGAATTCTTCTTGCAGCTCTGTAGCACCATTTTCAGTGAAGAACTAGGATTTTACTGATGTATTGAATTTTATTCAATATAATTAAGATTTTTTGTTGTTAACTTTGGTATTGATGGTGTCATTATATCTTAACTTTATGTTAATATTAATGAGTATATTTGTGTTGAATTTGTGTTCATTATGTAGTTACAGCTGTTTTTTAATGTTTTGGCTAGTAATTATTTTCATGTACAGTTGGGTAATATCAGGGTGCAATAATAATAAATTTAAATACTTCCGGGCTCAAGGCAGGTTGCACATTAAAGAAAATTTGGTGAAAACTGAGAATATAATACAATACTGCAGTCCCTGCATTATTCTGAATTACAATGCAAGGTTCCTATGGACATGCATGCGTGTCTGAAAGAACATTGCATTATAGTCCGTAATAACACAGGCACTGCAATATTGTATTTATCTGCCAACACTGGGCAAGCGACTTACAAATAAAATGCCTCACCTGTACAGGAATATATGTAATGGATGTAAAAGTACAGGTTGTAGACACTTGGTTAATGACGTGGAAGTTTCAGTCTGGCTGTGAGTCATGCTTGGATAGCCAAGTGATAAGCAAGAAATCCACATTTGGGTCCCAGTGCGGCACAAATTTTCATTGTTGTCATTTCATCATTCAGCTGATAGTTGTCCATACTCACAACTGTGAACACACTTCATGTCACAGTGAGAATGGTCTTTCATACCGTGTGTTGTGATGTACGAGGGGCATTCAATAAGCGATGGAACACTTTTTTTTCTGAAAATAATTTGGTTTTATTCTGGATTCTAACACACCACATTATTGCCCACTCTTTTATCTACAAAACCCTAATTTTCAACATAATCTCTGTTCAATTTGATGACCGTATACCATGCTACTGCAAGAGCCTGTATGTCTGTATGTTAGCACTCTACTGGTCAACATCAGAACAACTGCATCAATTACCTTATCCATGGACCGATTCCTGCAAAGTTCATTCTTCGTTGGGCCAGACAGATGGAAGTTGGAAGGTGCAAGATCCGGGCTGTAAAATGGTTGAGGAAAAACAGTTCAGTGTAGTTCTGTGAGCTCCTCTTGGGAGTGTACACTTGTGTGAGGCCTTGTGTTCTCATGGAGAAGGAGAAGATCATTTGCATTTTTGTGACAACCAACATGCTGAATGCATTTCTTCAGTTTCCTGAGGTCAGCACAATATACTTCACAGTTGATCGTTGCATTTTAAGGGAGGACATCAAACAGAATAATCCCTTCAGAAGATGTTTTCCATGACTTTACCAAGTGGGGGTGTGGCTTTGAACATTTTATTTGGAGAAGAAGCGGTGTGCATCAATCTCTGGATTGCTGTTTTGTTTCTGGACGAAGTGACGAACCGATATTTCAATGCCTGTGACGATGTTAGACAAAAAATTGAAAAAAATGTCACAATCAACCTTGTAATTTGCAAGCAATTCTGCACAGATTGTCTGTAATTGGCTATTTATTGTCTTCTGTTAGGCAGCGAAGAACCGAGTGGGTACACACCACGGAGTACCCAAACTGGAGGATGAGTGTGCCAGCACTACCAACAGACATCCAGTTGTACAGCAAGGAGTTTGATTGTGATCAGTCAATCACCTCAAATGAGAGTGTCCATACATTCCGACATTGCAGGAGTCAGAGCTGTGTGTGTTCGGCCAGCATGTGGGAAGATCTGACAGGTCTGGCTGAGCTGGGTGCGATGATGACAGACACCTCACGCAATGACTTGCTGTGCTTTTGTTCACTGCCCAGTCTGCACAGACATTCTGCAAGCACCTATAAATGTCTGATGTTCTGGGTATTCACCAAAACAAACTCGATGACAGCTGTCTACTTGGAACTCAGCTCCGTTACAGACATTATTCTGAAGGCTATGTACAGTGCTGCCACCTACTGGAATGCCATGAAACTATAGCGGCAGAATGCCCCACAACAAATTCCACAATGTTTTTTTTTTTTTTTTTTTTAATGGAAATTGGCCAAGAAAAAGGATGTGTTGCATTAGTCACTGAACATTCCTTGTACTTTGTGTGTTACATAGAGAAGCATTTTCAAACAATACCATTTTTTTCATCTCAAAATAAATTATTTCTTGTTACATCAGAACAGAGGAGCTCAGTGGACAAGAGACCCTATGAATCCAAAGATGTAGGGTTTGATCCTAGAGTTTTTTGTGTTACCTATCGCCTTTTTTCAACTCTGGCAATGATTTCATGATGAAGTAATTCTGTGTTTTCATGATGAAATGAAGATGAGGTTTGAAACAGTTTTATAAAAAATTGAGAACAGAAAGATCCCCCTCCCCAAAAAAAGGCCCTGCATTGTTATAGAGAAATCCTGGACAGTTATCTGGCCGATGTATGGTTTGAAAAGTAATTTGTACAGTATTTAGCAATACCTGAGATATTCCCCAGGAAGTAAGCGTGCATTGCTTCTCATACTTGCATAAATTTTCATTTTAAGTGAATAACTTAGGATGTCATTAACAATAGAAACTGACATGCAATATTTTTGCTCTTCATTTCTGAATAATGTATGTGCACTTTGAGTCTATTGTGATACGCAGGAGGAAGATGCTTAATGCTACCCCTACAATAAGTAGAGAATGTCCAAGTGGGGAAAGCCATTTGAAGAGTATGACTAAAACTTGTTTATTGTCAGAAAAAAGGGAACTTTAAGTTGCATGAATACAAATGGCATGTTTGTTGATATCCTGAGAGAGAGAGAGACACTTTTGCTGTAGCTTACACAGTTAAAATAGTGTACCTTCAATTATATTTCACTTTGATGAGTTTGCAGCCAGTCTCATTCTATTATACAATCTATGTGTGTGGTGTTATGCGGTAATATAACTGAAACAGCCCCTCTCTCTTTCTCAATTCAAATTTTTATGAAGAAACTAAGGGCTGTTGTAATGCATTTAGTAACTCAACCACATAATGCACTAATTGTTCTTCTGTGAATAACAATCAAACACACAAGTAAAATATTGTGAAACCAGAAACACAGTTAATGACTTTAATGTCAAGGGTCTTCAGGTATTGTTTTAAGGAGCAAGAATGGCACTAATGCAGTCAGTCAGCAAATGGTGGTAGTCTGGCAAATTGGAAAGTCCTTCTACATCATTTTGTTGTCAGGTACAAGCAGGTTTCGAAAATGCAAGGGGAGAAACAGCTGTCCACTGCTCACCTACAACAATGGTTCCCTGGAAAATCTTCAAAAAATTTAAAAGATCTCACAAGCATTGCAACAGTGATAGTGGTAAAACAATGTACTCCAGGCATAAGTCCACAAAACTGACTTCAATGAGACAGGAATTGGTCTGATTTTATAAAGTATTCTGTTGAATGACAGGAACTGTTTGCCATATCTCCAACCAATAAAACTGATGCCCAATGTGCTTACATTACTTTTCACATTCTGAAGTCAGATTTGAGGCTTTGGATGCATCCTTTTTGCACTTACTTCATTGTGTAATAGCAAATGTTTGCACTAAGTGAGGACTGTAGCTCAGTCTGTATTTTTGGAGATTTTGTTTGTGTGAAGTTCATTTGGAATTTTAATTCTGAGTGGACTCTTCTTCCACTTGGAAAAAGTGTGAATGCAACATTGCAATGAGGCTACTATAAAACAGGTAAGACCTTTTCTCAGCTGATTTAGAAGAAGAATTTATTTAACTAGGATTGCCCCAGTAAGATTTTGCAGTCATAGTTTAAAAAATGTGTCATGAAGTCTGTCTGACAACATGAAACACAAAGTGTTCATATAGAAGTTTAAGTGGCATTTCTGGCATCTGGTTTTTGCAGTTTAAAAAAACTATTTGCTCTAAGAACCACAGAGTATATGCCAAAACTACCTTGAAGACGAGGTAGCTCAAACAAATGACAGACACCTCAAAACACTTACTCTCATTGGATCTGAATGGCCACAGTGCACACTGACAAAATATTCTTCCCTATTCATCAGTGTTTAACATTATATCTAGGAAAAATGATGTCATATAGAAGGTTTGTTGCCAAAATGTCATGATATTTTTCATTAAAATGTGAAGAACCAATCCTTTCAATACTAAATTATTAATGCTACATTATAAGTTAAAATGGATGTAGTAAGGCAGACTTCTGTACCATTCAACTAAAAAAAAAAGCAGAAAATAGAATAAATAAAGGCAAGGTGTGACAATTTTGTTATCCAACAGCTGGGACTAATGTGTACAGCTTTATAACTGGTTGCAATAACTGAAAAAGGTGTTTTAAACATTTACTTCACCAAACAAACAAACATTTGTTTCATATGTGACAAATTTATCTTAATATGCAACATAATGACAATAC
This sequence comes from Schistocerca nitens, assembly GCF_023898315.1. NCBI lineage: Eukaryota > Metazoa > Arthropoda > Insecta > Orthoptera > Acrididae > Schistocerca > Schistocerca nitens. The sequence goes on along the minus strand of NC_064623.1, from coordinate 51,733,048 downwards.
TAACATTTTTCAGGACATTGAATTGGTCCAACATAACAAAATACTAGACACATTTTCAGTTTTCATTGCTATATTCAACAATATCTCTTCCTAATTACTGGGTTTGAATATAATATTAATTTCTCAGATGTTCCTTAAATGTTCATCTAAAATTCATTTACAATTTAAAAAAAAAAAAAAAAAAAAAAAAAAAAAAAAAAAAATTCATGTCCACAATTTTCAAGAAAATCAATGTTGCACTATATCTCTAAGTTTCAGCATGCACAGAGGTGTAAAACCATACGGTATAAATATCAGACATGCAGAACAAGAATTCTGTCCACAACATCTCCTGCAGCTCAAATCACTTGAGTTTGGGATGGCGTATTTCAGCCTGTATAGCACTTAGTGTATTTTGAGTGTTGCTGCTTTGCTGCTACGCACAGATCATGTTAAAAGTACTGTGAAACTTTGTATAACTATTTTATAGACATCTTAACAATTTGATACCAGGAACTGAAGCTGGCTTCATGATTTGAAGCGCAATGGTACTGTGCTTTTACGTTACAGTGTTAATTCAGATTCTACTATATTTTTTTTTTTTTGGTAACATGATAAGAAGTGACAGCAAACAATAACTTTTACATTTTCTATTGCACTTATTCATATTGTCAAATCTGTGCTCTAATTAATTATGTTATAATGACAATGTAGAAGGCTTTGATGTGTCATGAAGAAACTACAAATTTGAAACTACAAAACTGTTACAGTAAATATGGTAAGTGATCTGAACTACCTGCTTGTACATAATTATTTTCAATTTTTCTTTATTTACCGTTCTGCTTTTTACAGACAAGTAAAATATCTATGACATTTTTTCACCATCTCATCAGCAAAATAACTCCATACAACATGAAAAAAAGTTCAAATTTTGGAGAAATAAAATAAGTGATAGCTTTTTTTTTTAGGTTTTCATATGTTGATTCTGTTCCAATTAATTATGTTCCAGTGAGACTCTACAGGAAACCTTCTCACGCAGAAATACTTAGATACATACAAGGGTTTGAAAACCTGCATAAATAGGAAGAAATTAAACAGACTTGTGCAAAAACTTTATCTGCATATTAACATAGCACCTATGTGTATACACTGACTGGCAGTTTACTCAAAAACACTTGCAAATTTATCTAGTACTTGTCTTGTAAACACCTGGCCATAAAATCGCAGAAATTATCTCTACAATACAAGACTTTATAATACCAAGTCTCGATATTTTTCAAAATATAAATTATTTCATATCAATATGACATTTATATTTATACATTTGTTTCACATATCTCTGAAAGAAACTGATTCACTTTTGATGTACATCTCTTTACATCCATAGCTTCAACATACCGCAGCACAGCTGTTACTAAAACTCAAATGTGCAGAAATGTATATAACACACAGCGAATACATATAATATTCAAGTTTCACTATTACCTCAAATTGTAGACAAGCAGAATCATCCCTAAATCATGTGACTAGCCAGGTTTCATGTTGAGAAAATACACAGTAAACTATGCTTACTCCATAAATATACATACTCTATGGGAAAAACACCTGTTCACACATGTAGTGAATCCAAAACACTTTTAATACCAGAGTCTACTTTCCAGCTTTTGCTACCATTTGACTGATTTTCTTGATAGCTTCAGGGTGCCTGCGAATGGCTTCAATCCACTCGGTAGTCCCCATCACCTGCTTGAAATGTGATCGGATGAACTCCACAGATGAGTTTAACAATGCATCACACTGGTTTTCCACAGCACAGACAGCTGTTGTGACGGCATTACCCACAGTGAGCTGCCTGTTGGACAGATGTGCAAGGCACTCCCTCTTCAGGTCACACAGTTCAAATCTGTGGGCTGCTGCCAGCAGCTCCACTGTGGAGTCACTCAGATTTTTCACTCCCCCAGTGTATATGTAGTGCAGAACATCAGCCAACACTTCTGGCTTCACATCAAAAACTTCCAACTGGCCCTTCTTTAACACCTCTGATCCTGGCCACAGTTTACGGGCGAAGAAGGGACTACGGGCTACCAGTATCGCTCTGTGTACTCCCATCTCGACAGTCCCGGCACTCAGTTTAAAATCTGCAAAATTTCCTGACTCTAGTAGGGAATGCAGATCCTGTCTGAGACGAGACTGCAGCACTGGCTTAACTGCCACAACACACTGCTGCACGACACACACTGTACCGATTTCACACTCTACTTTCAACATGTCATTAGTTAAACACCCACATTCAAATTTATCTGACTCTGAACCTTCCTGAAACCAGCAGCTCGGTGATGTTTTGATTACGCATCTCTCTCCTTCTGGGGAAATTACAGAAACACTCAAATCCACCATTACACTCCCACCATCATTATTTGCCAACAGTTGGAAGCACACATTGTATTCTGTTCCCAATTTATAGAGCCTTACCTCCCACTGAATTGACTCAGGATGGCAGAAACGAGGTGATGCGACAAAATCTCTGTTCTCGGGCCAGTTTGTTAAGCCTGAAATGGTCCAGACATAGACCACTTTCTTTCTTTCACAGCTTGTGTAGCCCAAGTCCCACACAGTATCTGAACTTCCAGCACATGCTGATGTGGACTCTGTGACTGGAGAATTCACTGTGGTGGAATCTGATTGTGACCCAGATGTAGCAGGCTGTGAGGAACACCTGTATAGAAAGATAAATAAGCAACCTAACTTTGTGGCCCAGTGATACCACACACATAACAGAGGAATTATCAAACTGAGGCAGTTTGTAAATTCAACATAAGACCGAGCAACTTTCCAATAACACATGGCTGAATTGTTATTGATATTTACCACAGTTAACAAAAACAATAAACAAACAAAAATGTATTTCACTCTCCAAACTTATCTACAACTATGTAAACAGGCTGCAAGTCAATGTAGAGGGCACAATGGATGGTCCACTGTATGAATATTATCAATTTTCATTCCTATACCATTCGCATCAAATGTGAGGTTAACATGATGCCACATGCCCAACCAGTCATTGCTTACATTTTGAATAAAAACCATCTACAATAGAGGTTTCAGACTTTTATCAAAGAGGGCGGGGAGGGGGGGGGGGTGAGCACCCTATTGCCCTTGGGATGGAAAACTACCCCTAAAAGGCAGAAGAATCAGAAACAATCAACGGAGTGTGGATGCAGAAGGCATGGAAACCACTGCATTAAACGCACAATATGTATCATGCTGAGATCTCTCCATTGGCAAAAGAATTTGGATTTGTTCCCCATTTGCATGTCTGGGATGGGACTGCAAAGTGAGAGGTGAGCATAAGAAAAAGATTTAACAATCTACAGGAGGGGAACGTTCTATAAGTTGAAGCATGGAATATTAAAAGCATGTATAAAAGTGAGAAACTTTGAAAATGGAAATGCAAGGTCTCAGTCAGTTGTGGGTTGATTTTAAATGGTTGATATATAGTGAGATGCCAAGTCTACACTAGTTCCCTATAACAACAGTTACTTTCCAAAATTTCTGGCCACTGTCTTGTTTTCTCTTGATGATGTGGTCCTGCTATGCAGTGCCACATATTTGACCGCAGACTCCTTTTCCGACTGTAGAGGGCAAGGGCTATAGGAGAGATTCTACATTTTAAACAACTCACTATGAAATCAAAAAAGACAGTTTCTGTAATTCTTCTATATTCAAATAAGTTATCAACTTACAACTGCTAATTAACAAAGCTTTTCAGACATAATGTTCATACATGATGCCTCAATGCTTCGCCAAAACTACGAGTTCATACTTACTTGAGATAGCATAGCATAGAGTCTATACAGGGTGAAAAGTATTTAAACCGACAAACTCTGGGAGGTTGTAGGGGGCATCAAAACAAATGTTTTTTCCTAATGTCATTTTTTCCTATGAGGAGTATTTAAACCAGTGGAGGCCGTATTACACTCTTCAGTTGTTAGAGGGCATATTATACTCTTCAGTTGTAGGCAACTGCTGTCCACCAGTGTAGTAGTGCATTGTCTCTGTTTACTAATGGAGCGATACACCTGGAGTGAGTACACTGATATGGTTGGTCCATACTATGTAGTGCACCACAACAGACGAGCTGCACAGCGGGTTTATCAACAACAATATCCTAATTGCCGTATCCTGCATCATACGACCTTCGCTGCTGTGTACCAACGTCTGCGTGAGACCGGGTCATTTAGCAGATTACCTGGACAGGGATGCCGTCGCATGGTAAGAACATTGCAATTTGAGGAAGCTGTCTTGCAGCATGTGGAGCGGGATCCTTCAACCAGCACTCGTGCAATTGCACGTAACATGGGGATGAATCAGATGAACGTAAGAACAGTCCTTTGAGAGCAATTGTTACGTCCATTTCACTTACAGCATGTCCACGACCTAGAACCAGTTGATTATCCACCCAGAGCACAGTTTTCGCAGTGGTACCTCGAACACTGAAATGCACCCCACATTTCCATCCTCTCTGTTGTTTACCGATGAAGTAACGTTCGGGTGTGATGGAGTCTTCAACATGCACAATTCGCATGTTTGGAGTGAGGATAACCCAAATGCCACAGTTACTAGCACTCATCAAGTGTGTTTATTCATTAATGTGTGGGCCGGTGTTGTTGGGGACTGTTTAACTGGGCCGTATCACCTACCTAGGCCATCAAATGGCAGGCCCTATTACAATTTTCTCACCAGAGCATTGCCAGAATTGCTGGAAAACGTCCTGCTTCCTACAAGACAATGCATGTGGTTCCAACATGATGGGGCGCCATCACATTTCAGTCGTCGATTCCTGGACCGACGGTTCCCAGAAACGTGGATTGGCAGAGGTGATCCTGTACCGTGGCCTGCTCGATCCCCAGATATGTCCCCTCTAGACTTTTTTGTTGGTTTTATTAATTTGTCGCCAGAGAAATCTTCCTCTACCGGTTTAAATACTCCTCATAGGAAAAGATGACATTAGGGAAAAATATTTGTTTTGATGTCCCCTACAACCTCCCAGTGTTTGTCAGTTTAAATACTTTTCACCCTGTATAACATCATTCATTTTTCTTTAGTGCTCAACAACTGCCATCAGGTCCCTTTCTTCTTTGGAGTCCACAGCACCCCCAAAGCACAACTGCAAAATGCAAGTGACCCCTCACTCCCCAGACCAAATTACACATCCACCATCGCTTTCTGTGCTGTACCTGCATTTTTCGTACTCATATCTGCACATAAATTCCAACAAACCCAGGCACAGTAGGCACTCTCTATGCTACTACTAATTAAAGTCATGCTTTTCACACACAGCTTTCTTCAGTCTAGTAAAAGGGAAGTGAGACATGTTGCTCTACTTTGTAGCAATATGTACCACTACAAAGGGCATGCTGTAAAGTAATGCCTCCAAACTTTTTATGTGAAAACTTGAAAAGCTTATTAAATAAAACAAATGGTGTTGACATTCTACATCTTTATTCCTAATTTCTACATATTTGCAGCCCTCTATTTGCAGGGCTCTAAATTGTAGCATGTAACATGGCGGCGTGTAACATATCTGTGTCAGTGTGTGATGAACAGCAAGCTGTAATTGAATTTCTAACTGCAGTAAACTTCATCCACATATGGAGTTCCTTCTCTTTCAGCATGACAATATCAGACCACACAAAGGCGCTGTGATATCTGTGACAATCCTATGCCTTTGTTTCACTGTCATCGATCAGTACTGTACAGTACTGACTTGTCCCCATCCATTATTCATCTGTTTCCAAAACTTGATGAACGCCTTCAAGGACTTCAGTTTGATAATGAGGAAGTGGTGCAAGCATAAGTAAGATTGTGGCTCCACCAACAAAGTCAGGCATTCTACAGTGACAGTGTGAACAAACTGGGCTCTCATTGGGAGAGATGTGTTCATTGCCAGTGTGACTATGCTGATAAATAAAGACATAGACATGAAGCATAAAGAAGCAAAATGTTAATAACATTTGTTTAATTTAAACAGCTTTAAGAGTTTTCCCACAAAAATACAGAGGTATTGTTTCTCAGTAGGGGCATGTGAAGTGGAATGGAAAGAAGGTAAGAAATACTGGTCAGATGACTGTAAGGGTAAATCAACTGCAGCAGAAAATGGTGCAATGTGAGTACGACTTGTCATTAATAGGAAGTTGGGGCAGAGAGTGTGTTACTGTGAATAGTTTAGTGATAGGATTATCCTCATCAGAATCAACAGCAAACTAATGTCAACAACAATAGTTTACTTATGCACACAGATATTACGTACAGAAGATGAAGATATTGAGATAGTATATGAGGATACTGAATGGGTAACTCAATGGGTAATTCAGTATGTGAAGAGAGATGAAATTTTAATAATCATGGCTCTTTGGGAAGCTTTAGGATATAGGGGATAGAGCAGTGGTTGCCAACCTGAGGTTAATTATCACCTGAGGGGTAAAATGAAATTTTCTGAGGAGTACAAACTAAATGACTTGATTCTGTTTCAGCCACGAAAATAAATTATTTTTGAAAGATCATTACTATTACCACAATTTTTTAGTACTGTAATACTGATTATATAAGTTAACAATAGTTACTTTTTCTCAATTAGTAGCATTAATGTGGCAGAGGTTACAGATTCCTCAAGTGGTCCACCCACTACACACATATGTTGGCTTTGTCCTGTACATCACTGATGGTAAAAGTGAGACACATACGTAACAACTGAGAAATATCTCAAGAAAATGTCTTCTCAAAGTTGTAGATAGTACCTGCAGTAGTCTGGAAATTGCTTCATTACTCACTTTGAAACAGATAAATGAATTAATTGACAGCATGACACAGCAGTAACTACAGAAGGGCTACTACAGTGGCATACACAGTATTATCATCAGCATCATCATCATTATTATAGTGCTGTACACATTATTATTATTATTATTATTATTACTATTACTGTTACTATTAGTGGCTGCAGTCAGACACAAAGCATTAACAACCTGAAGTCTTCCAATTTCTGCTAGTTCAGAAATAAGAAGTGCAGCAATCAAGTGATTTACGAACATTAGGTATAGCACACACATTTTAACTTGGCTGATTTTAAATAAGATTGCAATGTGCAGGTCAAGCAAGTGCTACAATGAAGAGCAGGGGGAGTATGTTTTGTAACATGTGTCTACCCTCACTGTGGATAATTAGCTTTCTTATCTGAGAAGGACCTGTGAGTAGCACTAGTGATGCATGACAAATTCCTCCCTCATTCAAACACACACACACACACACACACACACACACACACACACACAAAAACTACATATAATTCATCATTTTAAAAATAAAAAGCGTTCCAAGAAAAGTCTTTCATTCTACAGTTTAGTTAGGTGCTAATAATTTGGGAGAGGGGAGGGGGAGGGTACTAGCTAATGTCTAATTACACTCAGGGGTAATGGTCTAAGATAGATTTACATGTGAGTACAGGCTCAGTAGACAGAATAGGACAAGAGAAAGATCCATTGACTTTGTAACAGAGCAGGTGGACCTTTTTGTTTTGCTTCCCCCCAAAATTAGTATTAATTTTTTCAAATTTAGTGAAATCTTCAATATGCTCAAAAATGGTTCAGATGGCTCTGAGCACTATGGGACTTAACATCTATGGTCATCAGTCCCCTAGAACTTAGAACTGCTTAAACCTAACTAACCTAAGGACATCACACACATCCATGTCCGAGGCAGGATTCGAACCTGTGACCGTAGCAGTCGCGCGGCTCCGGACTGAGCGCCTAGAACCAATAGACCACCGCGGCTGGCTCAATATGCTCATCTATATGGCATGTGCACAGTATATAAAAATCTCAAATATTGACTCTGGGCTTGTCCAATTTCACTTTAGTACCCATTTCAATTTTTTGGTTACTTAGAATCCATAAGTGTAATTAGTTTACTTAAAAACCACACTAATTACAAAACATTGGTAATTTCATTATAACTTCATTTGTAAACATGTACCTGATTACTGACTTCCAGATAAAGTAGATGAGAAAGACATATAAATAAAGGAAGTACTGCAACAACCAATGACAAAACTATGTTAGCAACTCTTGCACCCATTTAGTTTCAGAGTAATTAGCTTCCTTAGTAAAAACATTGTTGTATTGTATTGTATTGTATATTAACTGGGGACCTAAAAACGACGGAGAGGCTCCATCCCTGCCACAGCCGCAGTGGTCCACAACCCCACGACGACTACTGCAGTCCACTTCACCCCTCCGTCGCCCCACACCGAACCCAGGGTTATTGTGCGGTTCGGCCCCGGTGGATCCTCCAGGGAACATACCACACCAGATGAATGTAACCCCTACATTTGCGTGGTAGAGTAATGGTGGTATACGCGTACGTACGCAGCAATCACCGACATAGTGTAATTGAGGCGGAATAAGGGGAACCAATCCGCATTCGCCGAGACAGATGGAAAACCTCCTAAAACCCATCCACAGACTGGCCGGTTCACCGGACCTCGACAAATCCACCGGGTAGATTCATGCCGGGGACCAAGCGCCCCTTCCCACCTGGAAAGACATGCGTTAGACCGCACGGCCAACCCGGCAGGCAAAAAACATTGTTACTAGGATAGTAGCCAAAATTTAGACAAACTAACCAGTATAATTCAGTAATAGTCATGTCTGTACATAAAAGTCCTCATTCAAACAAATCTTCTTCCACTATTTAGTTACTCTGAACTGTACATCTTTATTGTAATTTATGAAAAGCCAGAAAACGACAATAGTTAACTTTGGTTTTAAAAAAATTACAAATCAGAAAATGTACTTTGATTCATCAAAATTTTGTATCTAGGAGTTCAGTCCATGATTAATTGACTGTTTTGAATCATTCACTGTGAGGTTGTAATTAATTTCATGAACTGTGTTGATGTTTCAGTACTGATCATCTATTGTGGCAATAGTATCAGACTGTAAACTGTGTTATTTATGAATGACAGTTACTGGGCACATAATTTTTGTACTGATATGGCTGTTAGACAGTGATTTAAAAACTTTAATTAGTGACTGTGTTTGCCACGTGTATACTTTTGTGTCACTTCAGTGTTAGGTTATTGCAATTGAACAACCACATTATAGGACACTTACTGAGTCTAGTATGTGACCTGTTTATCTGCGAATAATTTAAGCAGATGAGGCTCGATCTGGTCATAAACAGTAGTTCATTTCAACGTCTAAGTGCAAGTAAACTGTTTGAACTGGAAATCAGGTGTGAACATTTTCCCTTTCACTGCTACAGAGGAGCTGTTTGCATTCCACACTGAGACTGCATTAATTATGGCTGTACTGCTCACCAAATGCTGGTGACTGTGCCAAGAGACAGCATTTGTGACAATATGAAATACTTATTATCTGATATTTTGTAAATTATTAAGTGAAAAAATTTGCTCATCTTATGAACTGATAGCATCACTTGATTAAGAATTGAATCTCTTTTTGTTGTGTGTCACTGATAAATTTTTTAGCTTTGATGTTGGCTGCAAAAGCTGAAACAAATGATAAATTTCGGTCAAATATTATGTGACCAAGGTATTGACTTTTATGACCTAACTTCTATCAAACTTGAGGGAGCTGCAGTAGGTAAAAACTGCAGGGAAAGACAGAGATTAGTATATATTCAACAAATAATTCAGGATGTTGGGTGAAAATGCTACTCTAAGATAAAGAAGAAGGCACAGAAGAGAAATTCGTGACAAGCTGCATGAAGACAATCAGAGCACTGGCAACCCTTTACAAAAAGTACGCACTCTAATCTCTCTCATATTCTTCTACCCACCAGAGATTCATCAGAACTATATCATCTTTCCACCAAGGATTCCCATGAAAGTTTCCGTAGCATTTCCATTACTCTTTCATATGGGTTATGCCAATATGTTACAATCCTAGCAGGATGTCTCTGAATTCTTCTGATGTCTGTTGTCATGCATCCTTGATAAGGACTCCAAATACTGGAATAATATATATTTGGAGTCCTGTATAAGTATTTAGGGATAATTCTAAGAAGTCATGTGGAAACTTCACGTCAAATCATATAAATATGGTGTGAAGTTTCCACATCACTTCTTAGAATTATCCCTAAATATTTACACAGTTTGGTGTGTCAATATTTTAATTGGAAGTTACTGAGTTCTTCCTCTCCATTAAGGGTATTATCTTGCAGTTACCAACATTTCAGTGAGAACTGCCACTCATTACACCAAGGGGTAACTGTGTCAAATTCTTTCTGCAGTCCCTTACAGTCATCAAAGTTAATGCTTTACTATACACAATTGCACCATCAAGTGAACAATTGCATTGCTGCTGATCCTATTTGACAAAACATTTATGTGTACTGAAAATATGGGAATATCAGAGGTCTTATATGCTTACCTGAACACATCCAGTGTTAGTGTTACTTTCATTTCTGTACAGTATATGTTGATGTGACGAAAGTCATGGGATACATCCAGATACCATGTTGGACCTCCTTTTGCCTGCCATTGTGCAGCCACTTGATGTGGCACTGACTCAATACATCACTGGAAGATCCATGTAGAAATATTGAGCTATGCTGCCTCTGTAGCAGTCCATAATTGCAAAAGTGTTGCCAGTGCAGGATTTTGTGCACAAACTGCCTTAGATGTTTGATGGGATTCACGTTGGGCAGTCTGGTGGCCAAATCATTTGCTCGAATTGTCCATACTGTTCTTCCAACCAATTGCAAACCACTGTGGCCCGGAGACGTGGTGCATTGTCATCCATAAAAGTTCCATTATTGTTTGGGGACATTAAATTCTTGAACAGCTGCAAATGGTCTCCAAGTAGCTGAACATAACGATTCCAGTCAATGGTCAGTTTAGCTGGAGCAAAGGACATGGTCCATTCCACATAACCACAGCTGACACCGTTATGGAGCAACCACCAGCTTGCACAGTGCCTTGTTGACAGCTTGCATCCCTTGCTTCATGCGGTCTGCTCTTACCAAATGAAATTGTGTCTCATCTGATCAGCCCACGGGTTTCCTGTCTTACAAGGTCCAACCAATATGGTTACAAGCTCAGGAGAGACAGTGCAGGTGGTGTTATGCTGTTAGCAAAGGCACTCACACTGGTTGTCTGCTGCCATAGCTCTTTAACACCAAATTTCATTGCACTGTCCTAATAGATATGCTTGTCATATGTCCCACATTGATTTCTGCAGTTATTTCACATAGTGTTGCTTGTCTGTTAACATTGGCAGCTCTATGCAAACACTGCAACTCTCAGTCATTAAGTGGAGGCCGTCAGCCACTGCATTGTCTGTAGTGGGAGGTAATGCCTGAAATCAGGTATTCTCAGCACACTCTTGACACTGGAGATCTCAGAATACTGAATTCTTTAACGATTTCCAAAGCGGAATGTCTCGTGTCTAGTTCCAACTACCATTCTGTGTTCAAAGTCTAAAATTAACTTAAGCTTATTTATGAAAATTCTGTCAAACATTTAACTGTATAAATTTGTTCATACTATGTCAAGGAGCAGGAAGAGCACTAGTAAGGAAAATAACTGTGCAATTAAATGAAAATTATCTTTTCCCATACTAACTGTTTATGAAATGTATTTCTTCGATTCTAGATCTAGAAATGCATCGGTGTTGAAATTCTGCTTTACAATAACAAATACCAGGCTATACTAAAATTGTCAAAAGTTTATAATTATTAATTCTACAGGGTGTTTAAAAAATGACCAGTATATTTGAAACTGGCAATAAAAACTAAACGAGCAGCGATAGAAATACACTGTTTGTTGCAATATGCTTGGGACAACAGTACATTTTCAGGCGGACAAACTTTCGAAATTACAGTAGTTACAATTTTCAACAACAGATGGCGCTGCAAGTGATGTGAAAGATATAGAAGACAACGCAGTCTGTGGGTGCGCCATTCTGTACGTCGTCTTTCTGCTGTAAGCGTGTGCTGTTCACAACGTGCAAGTGTGCTGCAGACAACATGGTTTATTCCTTAGAACAGAGGATTTTTCTGGTGTTGGAATTCCACCACCTAGAACACAGTGTTGTTGCAACAAGACGAAGTTTTCAACGGAGGTTTAATGTAACCAAAGGACCGAAAAGCGATACAATAAAGGATCTGTTTGAAAAATTTCAACGGACTGGGAACGTGACGGATGAACGTGCTGGAAATGTAGGGCGACCGCGTACGGCAACCACAGAGGGCAACGCGCAGCTAGTGCAGCAGGTGATCCGACAGCGGCCTCGGGTTTCCGTTCGCCGTGTTGCAGCTGCGGTCCAAATGACGCCAACGTCCACGTATCGTCTCATGCGCCAGAGTTTACACCTCTATCCATACAAAATTCAAACGCGGCAACCCCTCAGCGCCGCTACCATTGCTGCACGAGAGACATTCGCTAACGATATAGTGCACAGGATTGATGACGGCGATATGCATGTGGGCAGCATTTGGTTTACTGACGAAGCTTATTTTTACCTGGACGGCTTCGTCAATAAACAGAACTGGTGCATATGGGGAACCGAAAAGCCCCATGTTGCAGTCCCATCGTCCCTGCATCCTCAAAAAGTACTGGTCTGGGCCGCCATTTCTTCCAAAGGAATCATTGGCTCATTTTTCAGATCCGAAACGATTACTGCATCACGCTATCTGGACATTCTTCGTGAATTTGTGGTGGTACAAACTGCCTTAGATGACACTGCGAACACCTCGTGGTTTATGCAAGATGGAGCCCGGCCACATCGCACGGCCGACGTCTTTAATTTCCTGAATGAATATTTCGATGATCGTGTGATTGCTTTGGGCTATCCGAAACATATAGGAGGCGGCGTGGATTGGCCTCTCTATTTGCCAGACATGAACCCCTGTGACTTCTTTCTGTGGGGACACTTGAAAGACCAGGTGTACCGCCAGAATCCAGAAACAATTGAACAGCTGAAGCAGTACATCTCATCTGCATGTGAAGCCATTCCGCCAGACACGTTGTCAAAGGTTTCGGGTAATTTCATTCAGAGACTACGCCATATTATTGCTACGCATGGTGGATATGTGGAAAATATCGTACTATAGAGTTTCCCAGACCGCAGCGCCATCTGTTGTTGAAAATTGTAACTACTGTAATTTCGAAAGTTTGTCTGCCTGAAAATGTACTGTTGTCCCAAGCATATTGCAACAAACGGTGTATTTCTATCGCTGCTTGTTTAGTTTTTAGTGCCGTTTCAAATATACCGGTCATTTTTGAAACACCCTGTAATTATGCAATAATTAAACATTGCTATTTACTATGGAAATTGTAATGTGTTGTTTATACTCTGACAGCAGCACCTGCCAGTTCAGCACAGTTCTGTGAGGTGTGTGTGTGTGTGTGTGTGTGTGTGTGTGTGTGTGTGTGTTTGGGGGGGGGGGAGGGGGTGGTTAGTTGTTGCAAAATAATGTATTTCTTTGTCTGGTGACATTTAAAGCAATAAATAAAAGGTAATTTCAAACAATGTTGGGTTAATTAATATATTTACCACACAACCTGGCACGTAATTGAGTTTTACTTCCCACAAATGAGTGGGGGATGGAGTCAAACATACAAGACAAAATTCTTGTCAATATTAAATTCAAAGGGGAACATTTTTAAGGTTAGAGTTAGGTTACGGACAGTCAGTATTGAAAGAAATTGGAGTAGAACAAGATCATAATATATGCAGCAGATTCTAGAAAAACAAAGTTAATTTCATTCATCAGAACGTTAAAAGATTGAAAAACAAGATAGATGAGCCTCTTGTATGCCTAGAAAATGTGCAAAATTCTGAAATGATAGATGTTCTGTGTCTCACTGAACATCATGTAACTGCAGGAATGGAGAAATTAAATATCAAAGATTACAGACGAGCACCATTTTTGTGTGGAGTTAACATGGAAAAAGAAGGCATTGCAACATATATAAAAATTGGATACAAAATCAAAAATATTGAAACAATCTAGAAGCATGTGCTTGTGAGTTGTTACTAAACAATACTCCTCTGATAATTTTAACAGTATATAAATCCCTCGTGGGGAAACTTTCAGCTATTTATGAGAAATCTAGAGGTGTTATTCAGTTAACTGTCATGCAAGAAGAAACAGTAGTTTGTGGAGATTTCAACATAGATTTGTTAAAAGAATTCGAACATAAAACATTGGCAAACAATCTAAACAAGAACCCTAAAAAGTTTTGGTCATATGTAAAATCGGTAAGCGGATCTAAATCCCCTATTCAGTCACTCATTGACCACGATGGCACCGAAACAGAGGACGACCGAAGAAAGGCAGAAATACTGAATTCAGTGTTCCGAAACTGTTTCACTGTGGAAAATCGTAACACGGTCCCTGACTTCAGCCGTCGCACGGACGCCAAAATGGAAAATATTGAAATAAACGATATCGGAATTGAAAAACAACTGCTATCACTTAGTAGCGGAAAAGCATCCGGACCAGACGAGATACCCTTAAGATTCTACAGTGATTATGCTAAAGAACTTGCCCCCTTTCTATCAGCAATTTATCGTAGATCTCTGGAAGAACGTAAAGTACCTAGCGACTGGAAGAAAGCACAGGTCGTTCCCATTTTCAAGAAGGGTCATAAATCAGATGCGAATAATTATAGGCCTATTTCGCTTATGTCAATCTGTTGTAGAATAATGGAACATGTTTTGTGTTCTCGTATTATGACGTTCTTAGATAATACAAATCTCCTTCATCATAACCAACATGGATTCCGCAAACAGAGATCATGTGAAACTCAGCTCGCCCTATTTGCCCAAGAAATTCACAGTGCCGTAGACACTGGCGAGCAGATTGATGCCGTATTCCTGGACTTCAGGAAGGCATTTGATACGGTTCCGCACTTACGTTTAGTGAAAAAAATACGAGCTTACGGAATATCGGACCAGGTTTGTGATTGGATTCAGGATTTCCTAGAAGAAAGAACACAACATGTCATTCTTAACGGTTCAAAATCTGCAGATGTAGAGGTAATTTCAGGAGTACCGCAAGGAAGCGTGATAGGACCTTTATTGTTTACAATATACATAAATGACTTAGTTGACAACATCGGTAGCTCCGTGAGGCTATTTGCAGATGACACGGTTGTCTACAAGAAAGTAGCAACATCAGAAGACTCGTACGTACTCCAGGAAGACCTGCAGAGGATTAATGAATGGTGCGACAGCTGGCAGCTTTCCCTAAACGTAGATAAATGTAATATAATGCGCATACATAGGGGCAGAAATCCATTCCAGTACGATTATGCCATAGGTGGTAAATCATTGGAAGCGGTAACGACCGTAAAATACTTAGGAGTTACTATCCGGAGCGATCTGAAGTGGAATGATCACATAAAACAAATAGTGGGAAAAGCAGGCGCCAGGTTGAGATTCATAGGAAGAATTCTAAGAAAATGTGACTCATCGACGAAAGAAGTAGCTTACAAAACGCTTGTTCGTCCGATTCTTGAGTATTGCTCATCAGTATGGGACCCTTACCAGGTTGGATTAATAGAAGAGAGAGACATGATCCAGCGAAAAGCAGCGCGATTCGTCAGGGGGACATTTAGTCAGCGCGAGAGCGTTACGGAGATGCTGAACAAGCTCCAGTGGCGGACACTTCAAGAAAGGCGTTACGCAATACGGAGAGGTTTATTATCGAAATTACGAGAGAGCACATTCCGGGAAGAGATGGGCAACATATTACTACCGCCCACATATATCTCGCGTAATGATCACAACGAAAAGATCCGAGAAATTAGAGCAAATACGGAGACTTACAAGCAGTCGTTCTTCCCACGCACAATTCGTGAATGGAACAGGGAAGGGGGGATCAGATAGTGGTACAATAAGTACCCTCCGCCACACACCGTAAGGTGGCTCGCGGAGTATAGATGTAGATGTAGATGTAGATATGGACGGGAACAATGAACTACTGGATTGGATGTTTGGATATTTCAATCAAATTTCAATAGTCTGTTTTTCAACTCGTGTGTAGAAAGTTTGTAGAACACTGATTGATAACATTATAACATTGCTATAGATGGTGCTCAAGCTGAAACAATGTATACCCAACTGCTAATGGACTATTTGATTATGATGCATAGTTAATGGACTTACTCAATATAGTACCTTACAGCCCTGAGGCAGCTTCATACAGAGCAGTGAGGCTTATTAATAGGAACAGGATACAAGAGCAAGTTAAAAGAGGTATTATGGGGAGAGAAAGAAAGAAATATTAACATTAAATCCAGTTTATTACAAAGAAAATTTGTGTCAATATTTGAAAGTTGATTTCCTTGAAAGTTATCCAGAAGATCCATTAGAAAAATCAGTAAGCTATGAATAACAAAGGGAATTATAATCTCACATAAGAGGGGAGGGGAAATTTATATAAAAGCTGGAATACATCAAGATCCAACATTATTTATGTACTAAAAAAAATTAGGTATTATTTTAAGGAAAGTCATTAAAATGTCAAGAAGTATGTACACCATTACAAAAATTAATAATGCATATAAGTTTAATACTATACGGGATGTTGTTAAATGGGAGACAGGACAGCCAGTCCATGTACCGCATACCATAACAATTAAACTAAATGACAATGTTGGGACTGAAAATTCACATGTTGCGAGTATTTCTAATAATCGCTTTCTAAATGCAGCAGAAACAACAGCATTAAATGGTTCAGTTGAAGAAGCAAGAGACTATATTACAAATGTCATTCAACAAAACTTTAAGAAACTAGACGTACCACCAACATCCTTCACTGAAATTAATAGAACTATACAAATTCTAACATACAAAAGATTGAGCAGTGTTGATGGAATTTCAAACAGAATTCTGAGAATTTGTTGCAACTTAATATGTAATGTCCTTAGTGATTATGTAATGCTTCACTGGAATAGCAAATTTTTTCCAGGCAGGTTAAAATATGCAATTGTTAAACTTCTTCATAAGAAAGGTGACAAGAAAGACTCATTTAGATATCATCAGATTTCCTTACTGACATCTTTTTCCAACCTACGTGAAAAACTAATGTACTGCATAGTAGTCTCTCACTTAAGTACAAACAATTTACTTAGCATATCACAGTTTGGCTTCCAAATCAGTAGCTCAACTGAGAATGCTATTTATACATTCACTCATCAAATAGTGAAAGCCCTAAATAATAAAATTCTGCCAGTTCATATTTTTTCTGATATTTTCAATGTGTTTGTGAAGATCAAGTACACTCTTAGAAAAACTCAGGTTCGATGGAAATGAGGGCTTTACATACAGCTGCTTTGAATCATGAATGCAAAAAGTTGTGCAGAATAGTTTAATCAATGTCGTAAGGTTAAAAAATTTTAATGACTGGGGAGAAATCACAAAGAGGGTCCCACAGGGTTCAATTTTTGATCCACTCCTATCCCTATACCACACAGTACCAATGTCATAATAAAACCCATTAGAGAGAAAGCAACAGAAGAGATTGTAAATGATGTTTTCCACAGAATTATTCAAGTGGTTCTCAGAAAATTGATTCCCCCTAACTCTTGAGGGAAAAAATTAGGGAAGAATGCTCCAAATTTTTGGGTGTACAAACAGATGAAAACTTGAGCTGGAATAAGAACATTACTTAGCTTCTCAAACAATGAAGTTCAACTATTTTCGTTCTTCAGGTAACTGCTAGTCCTTGGAACAAATGAATCAACCTCCTGACATTTTTGGATATTTCCATTCAATAACATCTTGTGGAGTATTTTTCTGGGCTAACTCATCACTTAGGAAGAAAGTAATAACTGCACAAAAGTGAGCAGTATGAATAAAATATGGTTTTCACCCAGGGACATTGGGTAGGTACCTTTTGAACAGCTAGGCACTTTAACTGCACCATCACAATACATATGTTCACTAACAAAATTCATCATAAATAATCCATCACAATTTGAGAACAGTGAGGTCAATATCTACAACACTAGAGGTAAAATGACCGTTATTAAATATGTCATAGCTCTGAAAGGAGTTCAATGTGCAGCAACAAAAATCTTTGCTCATTTGGCCAATAACACGAAAGTCCAACAAGTAGCAGAGCTAATTTTAAATTTGACTTACAATTATTTCTTCTGTACAAGTCCCCCTATTCCATGGACAAATTTCTATTTAAAAACTGATTGCCCACAAGAAAAAAACAAACTTGTTTTGAAGTGCAGTTAAATGAGTACAACTAAAAAAGTAATATATTCATTAGCTAATATGTTCATAACCGATTCCACATCAAGCTGATAAAAGAATCATTCAAACGATCTGTGGAACACATGACTGACTAATTAACTAACTAACTAACTTTGCCATTTGAACCTTTACATTTCATTGAAGTACACTTTCAATTGTTCCGATAAAATCATCTTAATGTTTCAAAGTTTACTATTTACTATTATTATGATGCTTATTACTTTATGATTGTTCAAAGATGAAAGTTACATGCCCTATTATGACTTCTATGAACAGGAGCGGCCTGCACTCTTTCTCAGTCCATTTGGGGCTATTTGCTGTGCAAGTGATTCTCAATAAATATGAGCTAGGACAGGAGCTAATTGCATGACATACACAATGTAAAAGTTGACTAACATTCTGTCAGGGCCTGGTACCTAGTTTGTCTTAAGCAATCTTAATTTTTTTTCAGGATCTGGGCTGGTGATATGTATACACTTTTATTAGAGCGTGAAGCACGAAAAACTGGACCCGGGTACAGACTGCTCACCAATTATGCATAAATTGTTGCCTGCTACTAGCAGACACAGCAACGGAATTAGCTTATTTGTTATTTCTTTATTATCTAATTATTATATGTTTATAGTTTATTTTGGTAGGCAAAAATTTATGCATAATTGGCAAGCAGTCTGTAAATGGGCCCAGATTTTTGTTAGCGATGCTGTATTAAAACATATGTCCACATTACATTACCCAAATAATGTTTAAAAACAACTTTTCAGCAATCATCATGAAAACAATGTACCAACAAAAATATTGTATAAAGGTGGTACTGAAGACTCTACAGCTGCCACTAGACCATTGATGCCTACCAGAAAAAAGGGGATGCTCAGTACAGAGCCCTGCAGAACCCCATTCTCTTGGATATGGAGGGTACTGAGGGTAGCATCCATTTGAACCTGTAATATGTGATGCAACAAGAAGTTCTTGCCAAAACTTGGGTGCAGACCCCAGAAACCCACTCACGTAATGAAGTAAGGATGTGGTGATGCCATGTCATGTCATATATTCTGTAGGTTGAAAAAGACAGCAATGAGGTGCTGATGATGTGCAAAGGCTGTCCAGATGGTGGACTCCACGCCAACCAAATTATCAGCATTGGAGCAGCCCTTGTGAAAGCCAGCCAAAAGGCCCCGAGACTCAAGGAACCGACACAACTCCTTGCTCACCATGCATTTGAGTAACTTATAGAGAATGTCATCAAGGCTGATTAGGTGATAGCTGTCCATCTCTAGGAGGTCCTTACCCAGCCTCAGTATGAGAAACTATTGTGCTTTGTTGCCTTGGGATGGGAACTGACCCTCATTCCAGATCTGCTTAAAGAGGGCAAGAATGGGATAGTGACAATCCACTGAGAGACGTTTCAGCATTTGGTTCTGGATGCAGTATGGCCCTAGGGCCATATCAGGGTGATGGGCTAGTGCACTGGAGAGTTCCCATTCACTGAATGGAGCATTTCATGGCTCCAGATGGTGGGTAGTAAAAGATAAGCGCATTCACTCCACCCACCGTTTTATGAGCTGAAAGGCAGGGTGGTAGCCCTCAGATGCAGATGCATGAACATAATGTCAGCAAAATGTTCGGCGATGGTCTGGATCAGTATAAATGGCACCATCTAAGGAAGTATTTGGTACACCTGCACGGGACTGGAAACATAGAGGGCTCTGATCTTTGCCCGTACCTGTGATTGAGAGGTATGTGATTCAGTGGTGGAAACATACCATTCCCAGTACTTTTTGAACTAGCAGATGCAAGCACAGAGTCAATGAGGTGCTCTAGTGAAGAGTGCCACTCATGGTGTTGGAGAGCCTGTCTACAATCTCTAATGGCCACCGCAATCACTGGGGTCCACCAGGGTACCGTCTTTCAACTAGGGAAGAGGGGATGGCTTGGTTGGATGCTAAAAGAAAGGCTGCCATTGTATACTGAACAACTGCATCGATACTGCCTTGCAATGGGGAGCTAAGGACTACAGCAAAGGTAGGGACAGGAAGATCGGAAAGTGGTCACTACCGCACAGGTCATTGTGGACTCTCCAGTGATAGAAGACCAGGGCTGCAAAAGGAAATATCAAGGGCCAAATAAGTTCTTTGTGCCACACTGAAGTATGTGGGTGCACCGAGTGCTAGAGGCAAAGACTGAGTTGCACCGCTAAAGTTTCGATGTCTTTGCTGTGGCCAGTGATCATTGTTCCATCCTACAAAGGGTTACGGGCATTGAAGTCGCCCGAGACTAGGAAAGGTGGGGGCAACTTAGAGAGTAATGCAGACAGTACCTCCTGGAACATGACATCATCAGGAGGGGGATAACCACTACAGATTGTAAAATCCTGATGTGCCCTTACCCGAAAAGGAACAGCCTGCAAAGGTGCATCGAGACGCACAATGTCACTATACTTAGAGTCCAGACATATATACAATCTCCACCCAATGCCCTCTCATACTCGGTACAGTTCTTAAAATAATCTAAGTAGCCATAAAAGGCAGGGCTCCGAGTTGCTGGAAACCATGTTGCCTGGATGGTAATACAGAATGCAGGGTAAGTGCTTAAAAGCTGCCATAGCTCAGCCAGGTGGTGGAAAAATCTGTTACATTTTTACTGGAAGATCAGACGGTCTGAATATTAGGGAGGCATGAAGTGACCTGTGGGGGCAGCTTACGACCCAGCGTTGTGTGCTGCTACCGGTTGAGATGTCAGGGGATCCACTGACATAGGTTCGGCACATTGCCTGGGGAGATCTGGTTCATTAGGGGCCAGAGGGATACCCACCTTGAGCAGAGAAGGAGTACATGTAGAGTCTGGTGGTATGAGGACCACCAAAGTTACCTTTATCATAGAGGACTTCCTTTTGTCCTTCTTCTCCTTAGAAGATGAGGACCAGGGAGGTTTCCCTGAATTGGTTTCAGCAACAGAGGAAGAATGAGGAGTCCGACGGGCCTGCTGTTACTTCAGCCACCGACTGGCATCTCGCTGTGGACCAGTAGAAAACATGAAAGGGAGAGTCCCGAGGTACCTCTTCCTAGCTTGAGAAGCCAGATGAGGGTGAGGTGCCTCGGGCTGTGGCTGCAGCATAGGGACTTGTGTCCCTAGCAGCTTGGGAGCCAATGCACCTGAAGTGTGTAGTGGATGCACTGGAAGGGCCCCCAACTGCCTGGGGCGAGGGGGGGGGGGGGGCAGGCAATAGTGGGCTGATCTGAGTGCCCACTGTACGAATGCAACATAGGAAAGTACTGTTGACAGAGAAAGCAACAGTGTTGTGGTTGTAGTGTAAGATTGTGTCATTTGTACAGTCTAAAGACACTCAATACTTTTTTCTGGCCTCTTGACATGTGAGCTTCTCCAGGGTCCTTTACTCCTGGATTTTCTTGTCACACTTGAAAATGGAGCAATCGGTGAGTAGACAAAATGGAGCTCATAGCAGTTTACACCAATGGGGAGAGAGGCACAAGGAATGTTTTTATGCAGCTGACATCCATAATCCCTGCAGACAGGGGTAGTGGTGCAATGGGAAGATACATTTCTGAACTTCATACACTTCAAGCATCTCATAGGAGGAGGTTTCATGTCACACCGGTAGAGCATCACCTTGACAATCTCAGCCAATGTATCACCCTCGAAAGTCGAGATGAAGGCCCCAGGACACCCTGGACCATATTGAGGCTCTTGTGGGGAATGACAATCATGGGAATGTCACCCATTCACTGCAGAGCAGCACCTGTGACTAGGCAGGAGATTACATTTTAATCAGGAGGAACTGTTCTTCATCTTAAAGATGGCTACAGTTTCCCTGTACTTGTTTTAAATGTAAAAAAAAAAAAAATAATGACTTTATGTCCAAAAAGGTGTCCCTGTCGATCATGGTACAGACCAGGTATTGGTGGGAGTATTCTTCTCCTTTTGTCTAGCCCTACATTCCTTCCACAGCATCACCAGGGAAGGGAATACATCGGGATCACATTTAATTGCATCATACGAGGTTTTTCCATTTGATGAGACTGCTGGCGTCACATGACCACCAGTGGGAGAATTCCTGTGCAAACTATCTGCCATGGTGCCACCCAATCCAAACACAGGCTCTCCCCTCGGGGCTCATCCAGCCTCAGCAATGGCTACCTGGCCAGTAATAAGTTGCCACAAGTCCCTGTACCCCAGTTATGAAGGGCACATACTCCATGGCATACATGGGAGTGTGCAGAGAAGGCACCAACAGTGCGATTCCTGCACGGTCAGTGGGCAGATACTTTAACCCCCTCCTAAAAATGGGACGGCTACCATGCTAGGTTTTGGGCACTCTATGACAACAGAAAGGATGGGTGCCGGGGTGTAAGGGCACAGAGGCAGAGCATACACCACAGTGGGTGGCCTTCCCTGCACAACACGCACTTCGTTACAATTTGGAAAAGATTGCAGGTCAAATTCAATCATGCAGACCATATAATCATTAATGGAAGGTGAAGATAGCACCGGGAGTAAAATTGGAAATCAAGACCCAAATCGTGAACCAAGTCCAAGTAGGGTCTGCACCAAAAGAGCCATCCAATGGAAAATCAGATGATGTAAGAAAGAGTTGAAGCAGCACAGAAAGAGGAAGTAATGGTGGAAAGGCTGGAGCCCCATGGTAGCCAAGCACATAGCCACCAAAGAGTGAACGGATGACATGGAGTGGAATATGAAGAAAAAAGCCTTATTTATTGAAGCCAACCATACCTCATTAAATGGTCGAACCATAAAAGTGCTTCATATAAAGACAGGAATGTAAAAAGTGAGAAATTAAAACTACTTGCTAACAAGTACAAATGTTCAGTAGATGAAATAAAAAAGTAAGTCAAGAATCTGAGGTCAGCTTTTCATCAGGAACTAAAGTGAAGAATGGTTCTTCTCGTAAAAAAGAGAAAGGATTTTGACATTTTTTTCCAAGACAAACCTTTGTAACAGCAGAAAACTATGAGGTAAGTTAATTAACATTTCTAACTATAAAAATTCAACTAATGACAGTTCCAGAGGTGGGACAGGTGCTATACACCCTTCAATATTATCAATACAATCTTTTTAGTTACACGAGTGGATAAATGTACACACACACACACACACACACACACAGTAGTACCTCTTTTATACATTTCTGAATGGAGATGAAAAATAAATGTACAAACATATTAACATCAAAGAGGAAACTTCATAAAATTTGTATTAACTTCAAATGCATGCAAACAGAAGCTATGTAATATACTGTACAGTAGTAAGTACAGTAAGGTAGTTCAAATACTCTTATGCCTAACTTATGGACAGTTAAAGCTACTTAGGCTTAAAAAATGAGTCAATTGTGGTTTTTTTTTCTGAAAGAAACACTGTATTCATAGGTCAAGTGCAGTTACCTTGCATATCTTCTCATCACTACTGTTTCTAACTCTTATGTAATGTTATCACTTGCAATGCAGTAAGTGCTTCTGACAGATTGGAATGGTAGACATAGTCACCAGCCAATTCTTTGAATGCCTCAGAACTGTTTTCCCTTTAATTATTTCATCATCATTTTGAACAAACACGCAGCAGTATCAGTATCACAATCAACAAAATAATCAAGATCAGTTCCATTTGAAATACGAGCCCAGTCATTGTCTCCTGGTACACTGAAATCTATGTCAAAATCGCCAACATTTTTGGGCTCAACTTCAATTTCATCTTTTGAGATGTCTTGGAATGCCAGCTTCTTGAAAACATTCACTTATTGTGTTTTGCTTTAACGCATCCCAAGCAGTCCTTATGTACTGCACTGGCTAGATATGTACAAGGGTGAATCAAATTTAAATGAAATTTTTGTTCTTGACCATCAACAGTTGGTAGTACCAGACGGGCTCTTCTAGTATTGTTGGGTGGCGCCATTCGAGTTGTGAGAGCTGGCCATTATGTAATTATAACAGCTTTGTCAGTAATGCTTACTGTGTCGGAGCAACAGGTGCACCCCTCCGCTATGCAGTGCATAGCTGTAAAATTTATTTCTCATGAATAAATTCAAGTGATGGAAATTTTCCAGAGCTTGATTGCACAGTTCAGTGATCACACATTGTCAAGGGAATGTGTGTTTGCCTGGTATAAAATGTTCAAGGAAGGCTAACAACATCTGGAAAATCAGCAACATGACCACTGACCTCAGACGAGCATTACAAACAAACACACTTGTGCGGTTTGAGACATACTTGAAGGCAATCAATGGGTAAGAGTATCAGAAATCGCAGAATACTTTGGAATAACTTACGGGGGCTGTCAAGTGATAATCACGAATGACCAGCAGTTCCATAAAGTGTGTTCCAGGTAGGTCCTCGCATTTTGTCTGAAAATAAGAAGTTGAGATACTTGGAGGTCTTTCGGAGGCTTACAACAAGATATGTGAAAAAAAGTGATGCATTTTTGAGTCACAGTGTCACCTGCAACAAAACATGGGTGTGTCACTTCACTCTCGAATCCAAACAAGCCAGTAAGGAATGGTGGAGGAAAGAGGAGGGAGCCCCAGTGAAAGCCGAGGCTCAACTGTCAACAGGAAAGGTCTTTTTTTTTTTTTTTTTTTTTTTTGCATAAGCAACATGCTAAAATCAATGACTAGACCAACTGATTTGACAAGCCATCCTCCTCCAGGAAAATGCCATACCCCATACTGCAGCTCTAACTGTCTCCAAACTACAGGAAATGCAATGGACTCAACTTGTTCATCCTCTTGGACTTATCAGCCTGCAATTTACACTTGTTTGGATCACTTAAAGAACCTCCAGCAGCTTGCCGATTTGAAGACGATGAGGGTGCAGATGAATTCATGTACAACTGGCTCCTAATGCGACCAGCTTCATTCTATGATGCTGTGATAAGAGACCTTCCTTCTCAACAGGAAAAATGTATCTCTAAAGTGGGGAATTATGTGGAAAAATATGTTGTAACTGTATTTTGCTTGTCAGCAAATGAATAATTTAAAAAAAAAATCTCATTTATATTTGATTCACCAGTTCAGCTAAATTTGTATCTTTCAGATACCCCCACTGCCAGAAGCGACAAAGATAGGTGATCTCGATGGCAAGTCTGTAGGGAAATAATGGCTAATAATTCCAGCATTTCTGAAATGCCTCTGCAGCAGCTGCTTTACTGGTTGTGCAGTATGTGGAGGACCACCATTTTGCATAAAAATGATCCTACTCATACATCAACTCTGCTGAAAGATTGGAATGATGTTGGTGTGCAAAAGACCCTCATAGCAGTTACCAGTGATGGCACAGATAAGAGGAATCACAGGACTCATAAAAAAAGAAAAGGAATACAGCCCTGTTGTGTGTAGGAATCCTGCATACTCAGGTTGCTAGACAAACAATCAAACAACTTGTATTAATGAGTTCTATTACAACAACACAAGTACAAATACTTAACTTTGATAGATGTGTCGCAAGCAAAGGGCGACATACAAAATAATCAGTCTTCCTCAGGATAGACAAACACAAGTCTGTGCTCCATAGAGATTGCTAATGATAGAGGCTACGATGTGTCGGCTACTGAAGTGGCTAACATTGAAGCTGCAATCAAAGTGGGTGCAACCAGTTGGGCGCAGCACTTATGTTATCTTCACCTAGGGGCTGCTGCTGTCGCGTTGTCATTCTAGAGAGAGGTCAGTCAGCATGTGATTGGCTGACCTCTTCTTACAGCCTTCTCTTCTCTGTTGTTCCCAGCTGGAACGACAGCACTGACTTTACACAGTAACAGGCCCTACGATAAAAGATGCTGTCAAACCGCATGACACAATCACCTTTGCAGAATGAAGTGGTACTGGGTGATGTTTGTGTGGATTTTCTGTGGCCATATTCTGCAATTCTGTCCTCAGAGATGGAAATGGATTTTGTCTGCCCACAGAATGGTCTGTGACCACTCATTGTCGACTTCCATGTGAGCAAGAAATTCCAGAGAGAACATTTGTCTTGCTGGCAGGTCACCAGAAAGCAACTCCAGAACACGGGTTATTTTGTATGTAAGGCAGTGCAGGATGTTTTGTAGGATTTTATGCACCATAGTCACAGGCATGTCCAACATTCAGGCAATTCCCCATGCACTGCATCTTTGCAGACCAACACTCAACCCCTCCTGTAATGCTGTGACAATATCTTTACCAGATGTCACATCAACTCTTTCTTCCCTCTGCCACAATGTGCTTCAAAACAATCTGTCTATGTGAATTTTGTAATCATTTTCTCCAGACCCTCAGTAGACATTGGACCAGTTCCTCTTTTCATACTGGAGTGTCCGGAACCTCTGCAGGGCTACTGGCACAGTCACCATTCTTGTAAAAGAGCTTCATCAGCAGTGCACAATCCTTCACAGAGAACTCATTTTGGGCATCCCAGACACAGACTGAGAACAGTGTGCCGCATGTCAGTTGGTATGCATATGCTGATGCTTACAATGCCATCAGTAAACAATTTTATTTTTTTCCTGGATGTTTCTCCTGCATCAATAATATGACATTGAAATTTGAAGTTAGAGCAGTGGTTCACTTTCTACAGCATTTTGAAACTGGAGCTGTACTTATGGATACCACGTATTTCCATCAGACAGCAGAAAGAGAGATATGCAGAGTACCAACACCCTCTTATTTAGGTCAACACAGAGGAGATATGCTTATAAATGCATAGAGGAAGGTGTGTGTGTGTGTGGGGGGGGGGGGGGGGGTGTACATTTAACTTCAGGCACCTTTCAATGCCTGAATTTCTCATTCAATCAATCTGTTTGGCGGGCTAATAGCCAACAAAGAAGTCCCACAATATGACAATAGCTGCCAATGGATTCCTCTCTATTACTACTGGTATCCATTAGACGATTGCCATTCAATAAATGCTGTGTTGAGATTTGCAAAGCAAACACTCAGCTCTGTTTTCAATAGAGCATTTTTGTTACTTCACATTAATTGAAGTAAATGGAGTTTATGTGCCCAATTAATTACAAGTTTCTGTATCTAAATATATTATAAACCATTTGTACACGTTTCTTAAAAGAAGAAAAATTCTTTAGCCTTTATAAACAATAGAACGTCCAGAGTGGAATAACAATAGTATGAAAAGGATTGATTACAACTTACATAGTGGAGACAGACATGAAAAAGAGTGCTAAAATGTTTAAGCTTTTGGACAGAGTTGTTCTACATAAGTAGAAAACACACACACACACACACACACACACACACACACACACACACACACACACAAAGAGCCACTGTCTCTGGGCATTGTGAGCAGCAATCAGCTGCATCAAATAGTGGGAAAGGTGGAGGCATGCAGCAGGGAGGGGAAGCAATAGCAAGGTAGCGGAGGGGAAAGATGCTGTGCAGCCTGTGGAACTGTGGAGGGATGTGCTGGTAACAGAATAGGGCTTCTAGGTGCAGTTTTGGGAGGTTGTGCTTGGGGGTGGGGACTGGTCAGTAGCATGGAATCTACTTAGCACACATTATAAACACTGTCAATGGAGCCCCGTTTAATATAAAGGAGGGTTTTGCTATTGGCAGTCAGCTCAGCCATAAATACTCTACATGCCCCCAGCAGTGAATAGCATTCCATAATGGCACGGGATGTAAAAGCATTTCCTGTCTGATCCACAGGTTTGGAGCTACTGGTGTAAATGGTGGTAACGCCCTGGAATTCTGAAAGAACTGGATGTAACAGTCACCAAAAAGTCATAGGGGTGACTAGCACTTTCAGACCTTGGAAGAGATCAATCCTAATCCATAGCCTGGGAACCATCCAAGGGGAGAGCATGAGAAAACATGGTTCTTTCAGCATGTCTCTGCAGTATCCTTTCTTTCAGGAGTGCTAGTTCTGCAAGTTTTGCAGGAGAGCTTCTGTAAAGTTTGGAAGGTAGGAGACGAGGTACTGGTGGAAGTAAAGCTGTGAGGATGGGGCGTGAGTTGTGCTCAGGTAGCTCAGTCGGTAGAGCACTTGCCCACGAAAGGCAAAGGTCCTGAGTTCGAGTCTCGGTCCAGCACACAGTTTTAATCTGCCAGGAAGTTTCATATCAGCGCACACTCTGCTGCAGAGTGAAAATCTCATTCTGGAAACATCCCCCAGGCTGTGGCTAAGACATATCTCCGCAATATCCTTTCTTTCAGGAGTGTTAGTTCTGCAAGGTTCACAGGAGAGCTTCTATTAATTTTGGAAGGTAGGAGACGAGGTACTGGCAGAAGTAAAGCTGTGAGGACGGGGCGTGAGTCGTGCTTGGGTAGCTCAGTCGGTAGAGCACTTGCCCGCGAAAGGCAAAGGTCCTGAGTTCAAGTCTCGGTCTGGCACACAGTTTTAATCTGCCAGGAAGTTTCCTTTCAGCCATTGTTTGACACTGGGTCTCTGGTCCGTGGGTTGCCAGGGAGAGCGATCCTGAGAGCGAGCCCTGTCACCAGTAGATGACAAAGAAGAATGCTTTCCTGGTCAGGTGTGGAAAGTGGTTCCTGAAGAAGCAATGAAGGTACTGCAAGAACCATTGGAGAGGAGGGTGGTGTGAGATCTGGTTTGGGTGGGCTGAGGCAGGGTAGGGTGATGACTATGACACTAGCATAATTGATCATCATGTTCACAGGGTATGGTTTTCATATTTCCTCCATGCCTCAGTAAATGACAGACGGTCAATAGATTTGTATTCCTGGATCATCTGCTCTTTTTCAAAAACTGGACAATCTGGTGAATACTGAGGGTGATGTTATGCACAGTTGTCACACAAAGGCACATGCTCACCATGACTGTCTTTGTGGAGTGATTGTCCACAGTTGTATTTTGGGTCTGGCATGCAACAGAATGGAATATGCCCAAACTGTAAACATCTGAAGCACCTCAAATGATGTGGGACAAACAGTTTCACATCACATATGTACACCACCACCTTAGTCTTCTCCAGAAGGACTTCCCTTCAAAAGCTAAGATAAAGGTGCATGGAAATGTACAATCATCCTTGGGCCCTTTTTGTACAAGCCTGATAAAATGTAGACCTCACTGCTGGAGGTTATTCCGGAGCTCATCTGTTTGGAACATAAGATCTCTGTGGAAGATGATTCCTTGGACCATGTTCAAAGTTTTGTCTGGGGTAATGGTCCCAGGTTTGTCATCTAGATGATCGCATGCCTGAAGAGCTGTAGATTTGGCAGCAGATGAAGTTTTAATCAATAATAAACCATTTCTCATTTTCCACAGATACTCAACTTCCCCAAATTTGTCTTCAGCGTTTTCGACAGAAAATAATGACTTGGTTGCAGTAAAAATACACAGTCAGTCTGAGTACAGACTGTGTACTGTGTGAAGTATATCATTCCCAGACATACTCTGTCCCTCTTCCAATGTCATAGCCAGCGCAAGAAACATAATGGGGTCATATCTCTGCATTATAATAATCTTTCCCATCTGAAGAGACTGCTGGGCCTTGCAGCAACCAGCCAAATGAACTTTAATTCGCTTCCTGTGTGAATCTTCTGCCATAGTAACACCCACTCCAAATGAGGGCTCTCCCCACGAGTGCCACCCAGCCACAGCAACAGTTACTTGGCCAGTAAACTGTTACACAGAGTCCCTGTTCCCCAGCCATGACAGGTTCATACTCCTGGGCTTGCATGGTGAGTTTCCAGCTCAGGCACCAACAGTGGGATCCCTTTGTAGTCAGGGGGCTACCACCATGTAGGTACTTTTAACCCCTCACCCACCCCACCCCCCACCCCCCTTTTTCACAATGGAATGGCTGCTGTGCTGGTTTCTGTCCATAGTACCTGTACAAGAAAGGAAGAGTGCAAAGAAAGAAAGGCACAAGAGTTGGAATAAATGCCGCACTGGTTGACCCTCCCTGCATGATATCCACTTCTGTACAATTTGGAAAAGGAGTAGCAAACTAACCCCAACATGGGGACCATACAGTTAAGAATGAAAAGTGGCAGAATGATGGAAGTGAAGAAAATGGGTGTCCAAAATCACAAACCAGATCCAAGCACAATCAGCACCTAAAAGGCTACCCAAAGGAAAGGCAGAGGGGAAAAGAAGACAAGAAGAATAGACTTTCAGCATGGAAAGGGATATAGCACTGCAAGGGCTGGGGCCCCTTGGAGGCCAAGCATGTATTCACAAAGAGATGTGAGCCCCCTGAGGGGGGGGGGGATGTTACAACATATCCTTTGTTCCCATAACCCTTTTGCCTCAACATCTGCTAGTCCCTGTCCTGTCCTCCACCTATCTATCCCCTTCTCCTTGCTCCCCCTCCAGCACTACCCACCAAGACATCTACTAGTCTTTTCCTCTCTCTCATCTTAACCACCCCCCCACCCCCCCCCCTCCCCAAAGCACAGCTTCCTGACACTACTGCAGCCCAATCCTATCCCCACCATGTCCCTGTGCATTTCTGCAGGCAGCACAGCTTCTTCCCTCACCACTACCCTACCCTGCTAATGCTGCCCCTCCCAACCCCATGCCGTCTTCTTATCCTCACCACCCAACAGAGCAGATTGCTGCTCATGTCAGACACTGTCCCAGTTAGGCCTCAGTGCCCAGAGACTGTGGCCATGTGAGTGTGAGTTGTGCTTGTGTGAATTAGTGTGCGGTTTTCCACTGCAGGAGAAGAACTGTCTGAAAGCTTACACATTTTAACATTTTTTTACCTTTGTGGTTACATGTGGGGCACATTTCAGTGAGCCACTGAGAATAATTTTCAATGCTGTTGAAATGTACCTCCAGTCCATCTAAATAATTTATTCCAGCAACAATATATTATTACATGGCATGACAGGTGCAAAGTTCTCTTTTATACTTGGTTAACATGATGGAAAATAACAAAAAGAAGGTAATTAGACCACAAGCAAGTGAAGAAAAAGCTGCAAAGGCTATGAAAACAGTGGTAGATGCCATGTCACTTAGAACTGCTAAAATTCTATGATTATTCTGCTTTATGTGACAGATTAAGAAACAGTAATGAAGTGG
Source organism: Schistocerca nitens (assembly GCF_023898315.1). NCBI lineage: Eukaryota > Metazoa > Arthropoda > Insecta > Orthoptera > Acrididae > Schistocerca > Schistocerca nitens. The sequence goes on along the minus strand of NC_064623.1, from coordinate 51,701,772 downwards.
ATATTAAACTGGGTGACAGTAATAATAAACCAATGTCACCTAATTGATATTGATTGAAGTATAGAAGTCAACATGTTTTAGCTGCAGATGAAGAATGTAATTGTCCTGATTACACGATTAAGAGCTACAAACTGACTTACAAACAAATGTTGCAGCTCACATAGAAGTATGTAGAACAGCTGGGCTCAAGTACACAGGGTAATTGCAATGTAAATAAAATAATTCATGTTAACTGGGTCAAGCTTTTCGTGAGCTGGTATCAATAACTCATCATAATTAGACATGAAAATACTAGCTTAACTAAGGCAACAGATTTTAATAAAGCAAATGCCACATTATTTTTCTTTACTACAATGAATAAGCTGTTTATTCAGATGATTTCACAGAAGACTGAGTATTCAACCTGCACATTGTAGTTGGGTTCTCTCCATGCTGATGTGAATCACACAATGGAGCATGACCCTAGCACAAGCAGAGAAAAATCCAGATTTTTTGAGCAGAACTCCTAAACCTACAACAGAAAATGCAAAGAACTGTAAAGTAAATACAAGTGAAGGACACCTGAAGATGAAGATGCCTGGCCTTTTCTGAAGGTAGCAGTAGATAGTAAAATTTGAGGAGAAAGTGAGTGGAATGATCAATTTACACTTAAAAAAACGGAATTGAACTGCAAACCTTAACAATATTAAGGAAAAGATAAGGGTATGTTGAAAGAAAATTAAATATTAAAAAAAGAAAAATTAATTGTAAAGGTGGAAGAAAACTTGTATTGGCTGAATCTTTTCATAGACCCACTGGTGAAAATAAGGGTCTAAAAATTATGATTTAGGGACTACAAATAGCTGATTCTGAATCTTTTACTTGTAATGGAATGAACAACAGAGACCTATTTGTGAAGCAAGTAGAAATGAGAGAAAGACAAACACTACAAATTAAAATTCCTGTAGCCAATTCTATGACTGTTTCTCGCTTTCTGTAACAGTAGTTTGGCTGAATTTGTATCCATGGTTATATTATTGGCCTATTGCACTAATAAGGTGTAAGTCTGATTGATTTCAAACCAAAAAGAGCAGGTGTTATTTAGACGATAACAGAAGGAAGTCTCATCGTTAGGGTACATTTGAACAAAAATATGCTTCAACTGAAATGTAGAATATGGCAGTTTGTTTATTATTAGGAACTGACATAAACATTTACAAGTTATTCTACATACCATGGAAACTAACAGTACTAAGTAATAGTAGTAGTAATAATAATTATTTATTTATTTATTTATTTATTGTTCCGTGGAACCAAATTAAGGAGAAGTCTCCATGGTCATGGAACGAGTCAATACATGAAATTATAACACGATATTAGAAACAGATAAAATGAAATATAAAAAAACATATTCAGGTGACAAGTCATAAGTTTAAATGAAGAAAATCAACAATGTAACACTGGAATTTGCTTAATTTTTTAGCTCTTCCAGGAGCTCCTCGACAGAATAGAAGGAGTGAGCCATGAGGAAACTCTTCAGTTTAGACTTAAAAGAGTTTGGGCTACTGCTAAGATTTTTGAGTTCTTGTGGTAGCTTATTGAAAATGGATGCAGCAGAATACTGCACCCCTTTCTGCATAAGAGTCAAGGAAGTGCATTCTACATGCAGATTTGATTTCTGCCTAGTATTAACTGAGTGAAAGCTGCTAACTCTTGGGAATAGATGATAACAGAAGGAAGTATAATTAGAAGTATTCAGCAATGATATAAATATGGCTTTTGGAACAGACAAATGTAAGAAAAATAGCATAGTCAAGGGAAAACACACTAAACAAGAAGATTACATATTGGATAACCACAGCGACTGCATAGAAGCGATGGAAAAAACAGATGCCTATAAATATCTAGAATACAGACAAAAACTAGGAATAGATAATACAAATATTAAAGAAGAACTAAAAGAAAAATATAGACAAAGACTAACAAAAATACTGAAAACAGAACTGACAGCAAGAAACAAGACAAAAGCCATAAATACATATGCTATACCAATATTGACCTACTCATTTGGAGTAGTGAAATGGAGTAACACAGACCTAGAAGCACTCAATACACTTACACGATCACAATGCCACAAATATAGAATACATCACATACATTCAGCAACAGAAAGGTTCACATTAAGCAGAAAGGAAGGAGGAAGGGGATTTATCGACATAAAAAACCTACATTATGAACAGGTAGACAATTTAAGAAAATTCTTTATAGAACGAGCAGAAACTAGCAAAATACACAAAGCAATCACTCATATAAATACATCGGCTACACCATTGCAATTTCATAACCACTTCTACAACCCTTTAGATCACATAACATCAACAGATACGAAGAAAGTAAATTGGAAAAAGAAAACACTACATGGCAAGCACCCGTATCATCTAACACAGCCACATATCGATCAAGACGCATCCAACACATGGCTAAGAAAAGGCAATATATACAGTGAGACAGAAGGATTCATGATTGCAATACAGGATCAAACAATAAACACCAGATATTACAGCAAGCATATTATTAAAGATTCCAATACCACAACAAATAAATGCAGACTTTGCAAACAACAAATAGAAACAGTAGACTACATCACAAGTGGATGTACAATACTAGCAAATACAGAATACCCCAGAAGACATGACAATGTAGCAAAAATAATACATCCAAACTTATATATACAACTACAGAAATCTGTAATTATTGATACTTGTTCAATTACCCGAAAGTTCCTAAATGCAATGTAACATATGCCGTACAGTTAAAAGGAAGTCATGCTTGATCAAGGTCCGTGTCACTTTCCATTTTTGACCAGACATAACGTCTGAGAAAAGAAAGAATAATAATAATAATAATAATAATAATAATAATAATAATGTTCTGTAGGGAAAAATTATAATCCAAAACATAATTAAATGTCCCCCATTCTCCCCTACTTCAGACAGAGCATGTGCTCCTAAACAAAAATTATGGATCTCAATAACCTTTTAATCACTCCACATTATGAAGATCTGCTGGAAAAAAAATGCATATAAAATATGGAAAAATTTACAAAGGGTCATTCGTGTGTGTTTGTTCACATCACAGATGTTGGCAATGCATCTCCTTGTGAAGTTAGAGGCAGCCAATGGGAGGACAGCATGTAGTAGCATGTGCACACACACACACACACACACACACACACACACACACACACACACACACGCAAGAACATTATTAATGATTTCATCTGACAAAAAACTTGATGTTGTAGTGACAAAGTGATACAAATTACTCATATTATGTGGACAGCCCTTCTTTGTATTCTGCTTCAACCACACTTACAACCATTTCTTTTAATGTGACATACAACACCTTTTGCAGTGACTGTCTTGAAATTCCATTAATCACACTACTGGCCATTAAAATTGCTACACCAAAAAGAAATGCAGATGATAAACGGGTATTCATTGGACAAATATATTATACTAGAACTGACATGTGATTACATTTTCTCGCAGTTTGGGTGCATAGATCCTGAGAAATCAGTACCCGGAACAACCACCTCTGGCCATAATAATGGCCTTGATACGCCTGGGCATTAAGTCAAACAGAGCTTGAATGGCGTATACAGGTATAGCTGCCCATGCAGCTTCAACACGATACCACAGTTCATCAAGAGTAATGACTGGCGTATTGTGACGAGCCAGTAGCTTGGCCACCTTTGACCACACATTTTCAATTGGTGAGAGATCTGGAGAATGTGCTGGCCAGAGCAGCAGTTGAACATTTTCTATATCCAGAAAAGCCTGTACAGGACCTGCAACATGCGGTCGTGCATTATCCTGTTGAAATGTAGGGTTTCGCAGGGATTGAATGAAGGGTAGAGGCACGGGTCGTAACACATCTAAAATGTAACATCCACTGTTCAAAGTGCCGTCAATGCGAACAAGAGGTGACCGAGACGTGTAACCAGTGGCACCCCATACCATCACGCCGGGTGATATGCCAGTATGGCGATGTCGAATACACGCTTCAATGTGCGTTCACTGCGATGTCGCCAAACACTGATGCAACCATCATTATTCTGTAAACAGAACCTGGATTCATCCGAAAAAATGACGTTTTGCCATTTGTGCACCCAGGTTCGTTGTCGAGTACACCATCGCAGGCGCTCTTGTCTGTGATGCAGCATCAAGGGTAACCACAGCCGTGGTCTCTGAGCTGACAGTCCATGCTGCTGCAAACGTCATTGAACTGTTCGTGCAGGTGGTTGTTGTCTTGCAAACGTCCTCATCTGTACACTCAGGGATCGAGACGTGGTTGCACGATCCGTTACAGTGATGCGGATAAGATGCCTGTCATCTCGACTGCTAGTGATACAAGGCCGTTGGGATCCAGCACGGCATTCCGTATTACCCTCCTAAACCCACCGATTCCATATTCTGGTAACAGTCATTGGATCTCGACCAATGCAAGCAGCAGTGTCGCGATACGATAAACCGCAATTGTGATAGGCTACAATCCGACCTTTATCAAAGTTGGAAATGTGATGGTACACATTTCTCCTCCTTTCATGAGGCATCACAACAATGTTTCACCAGGCAACACCAGTCACCTGCTGTTTGTGTATGAGAAACTGGTTGGAAACTTTCCTCATGGTAGCACATTGTAGGTGTCGCCACCGGCACCAACGTTGTGTGAATGCTCTAAAAAGCTTATTATTTGCATAACACAGCATCTTCTTCCTGTCGGTTAAATTTCACGTCTGTAGCACATCATCTTCGTGGTGTCGCAATTTTAATGGCCAGTAGTGTATTTCATCTTAAAGGCAGTATCTACACTATTGTGACAGACTGCTCTCCAGCACAGAGGTTCAAAATGGTTCAAATGGCTCTGAGCACTATGGGACTTAACATCTATGGTCATCAGTCCCCTAGAACTTAGAACTACTTAAACCTAACTAACCTAAGGACATCACACAACACCCAGTCATCACGAGGCAGAAAAAATCCCTGACCCCGCCGAGCACAGAGGCAATAGTTCCATTATCCCTACTTGTGTCCAGATTTCTGCTGTGTGTAAATGGTGATTCTGTGATGTTACAAACTTTGACAGTGATGGAGAAGCATAAGGGTATCAATTTGAGGTGAGGGACCCTTGCCCGAATGTGACTGAGTTGAAAGTTATGAGAGAAAATAGCTATGATATCTCTGACAGTGGAATACATGTACCAGTACCATTGCTGCTACAATTATAGGATAGGCAATTTTCACTGGTGATAGTATGGACCAAACCAACAGCAAAAGTCTTGTAAAGGTGGGCACTAATATGCATACCTTAAGAGCTATTAGCACTTTTATGTCTTTGATACTGGGGAACATCTCTCCTACTGTATAAGTGCCCTTTGCTCTTAACACATTCCACTCACTGCCTGCAGAAATAATTGGTGCATTATGATCTTCCTAAAAATCAATGCTTGAAGAATCTCTGAGAGAGGTTTTTCTGACTGTTACCCTACAGTAGTTGTAGAATTTTGGAACACGTATTATGTTCGAGTATAATGACTTTTCCGAGGACTAGAAATCTATTCTGTAGGAATCAGCATGGGTTTAGAAAAAGATGATCGTGTGAAACCCAGCTCTCGCTATTCGTCCACGAGACTCAGTGGGCCATAGATAGGAGTTCCCAGGTGGATGCCATGTTTCTTGACTTCTGCAAGGCATTCGATAAAGTTCCCCACAGTCGTTTAATGAACAAAGTAAGAGCATATGGACTATCAGACCAATTGTGTGATTGGATTGAAGAGTTCCTAGGTAACAGAACACAGCATGTCATTCTCAATGGAGAGAAGTCTTCCGAAGTAAGAGTGATTTCAGGTGTGCCGCAGAGGAGTGTTGTAGGACTGTTGCTATTCACAATATACAGAAATGACCTTATGGATGGCACCGGAAGTTCACTGAGACTTTTTGCGGATAATGCTGTGGTATATCGAGAGGTTGTAACAATGGAAAATTGTACTGAAATACAGGAGGATCTGCAGTGAATTGATGAATGGTGCAGGGAATGGCAATTGAATCTCAATGTAGACAAGTGTAATGTTCTGCGAATACATAGAAAGAAAGATCCCTTATCATTTAGCTACAATATAGCAGGTCAGCATCTGGAAGCAGTTAATTCCATAAATTATCTGGGAGTAGGCATTAGGAGTGATTTAAAATGGAATGATCATATAAAGTTGATCATCGGTAAAGCAGATGCCAGACTGAGATTCACTGGAAGAATCTTAAGGAAATGCAATCCGAAAACAAAGGAAGTAGGATACAGTGCGCTTGTTCATCCACTGCTTGAATACTGCTCAGCAGTGTGGGATCTGTACCATATAGGGTTGATAGAAGAGATAGAGAAGATCCAACGGAGAGCAGCACGCTTCGTTACAGCATCATTTAGTAATCGCGAAAGCGTTATGGAGATGATAGATAAACTCCAGTGGAAGACTCTGCAGGAGAGACGCTCAGTAGCTCGGTACGGGCTTTTGTTGAAGTTTCGAGAACATACCTTCACCGAGGAGTTAAGCAGTATATTGCTCCCTCCTACATATATCTTGTGAAGAGACCATGAGGATAAAATCAGAGAGATTAGAGCCCACACAGAGGCATACCGACAATCCTTTTTTCCACGAACAATACGTCACTGGAATAGAAGGGAAGACCAATAGAGTTACTCAAGGTGCTCTCTGCCACACACCGTCAGGTGGCATGCGGAGTATGGATGTAGATGTAGATACATTATTTTGGGCAGTGATGGCTTGAAGTCAGATGTTCACTCTTTTAGCACTTCGGAGAGCTGTTACATGGATGTTCTCCCTTCTACAAAGTGCTACAACGATTTGAAAAACATATAACAGGCATGATCAGTTCCTGCACATTTGTTGTTACAGCGTTCTTTTGTAGTTGTATTGATCACAAAAGTCTGTCAGAAAATGGGAGACAGTTTGACTCGTAAAGAAATTCTTTGGCTGTTCAAACAGTCTGGTACTGAAATTGATGGCGGTGGTTTTGAAATCAATGACAGTATTTCTGAAATGTACGGTATCCACTTTCTCTTTCACCTTACAAGCAGGAGCCACACAAAGATGTGGAAGAAGTTTACGACTTCTGGGGGACTGCAGCAGTCACTGTGGACTGACTGGAATGTGTTAAGGTATGTATTTTAGAGTTTTTTTTTACTAGACATTCTTTTCTTGTTTCGGTCCATACTACCACTGCTGAAAGTGATCTACGCTGCAGTCTTAGCAACAACAGTATCGCTACATGTATTCTACAGTCACAGATATCAGAAAAGAGTTTCGCTTTTAGCTTTCAACTTGGGGACATTGATTCAAAATGATACAGTTATCTTTCATCATCCCAGAAAGTTTGTAACTTCACTAAATTACCCTGTATATTACATGTATCCAACAGAAATGCCAAGATATGGCAAAAGCAGAAAATGAAAATTCAGCATTATCAGGTTGATTCGTAAGTTCGTAGTGTTTTTGTTTTGCATGATGTTTTTCCAGTTCCTATGGATTTATTTATTGATTGTCATTTTTTATTTGTAATTTATTGTTGCTATGTGAGTTTAAATGTTATTTGGAGGTAATGAGTAGCTGTGGATGTTGGACAGTGGAGTGTCTAGTAAATAAATCTAAACATTTCCAACATCTTTTCTTGTTTGAGTTCAATAGAGGGGTGACAGTAGCAGAGCCAGCCTGTAATATGTACACTGTATATGGGGATAATGCCATTGGACAGGCACAGCAAGAAAACGGTTTTCTCATTTTAAGGAGGATCATTTTGCTATTAGTGACTCTCCACATTCAGGAAGACCTTTGGGGCTTTCTGAAGATCATTTAAGATGCATTAATCCACTATGATCATGTCAGTGCAGTGGCGCTGACTTAAGGGGGGCAAGGTACTTTGTGCCCCCCCCCCCCCCCCCCAATAGTTAGAAGTAAGGGCCTCGGACCCCACCCCCCCACAATATTCAAACATGCATTTCTCACCGCTCTCTCCCCCTTCCTCATTCTTTACTGGGAAATTTGTTAAAACTTGCACATAAATTTTTGCATAGTGTCCCCTGCATCTGCACTATTTGCACACTTTTACTGTACGGAGGTATACGGGAACGAAATCTCACCATGAGCTCGCAGCACTTTGGCTGCTAGGACGAGCTCCACTTCCTCCCACAGCAGCCTGCTGGCAGCTTCAAAAAGAAACTAATGAGCAATAGTGACACCGAATTTGATGATGATCGCTAGAAGGATTAGGAAATGTTAAAGACTCTTCATTCATTTTTGTAAATTCTATTGACGATCAGTAGGTACAACACCACACAAATCAGCGCCGGCTCCAGGGATTTTGCCACCCCATGCGAACATGTCAAGTGCGCCCCCCCCCCCCCATTTTTCAACATAGTCAACCTTTCCCACAGTATATTTCATACATGATGCCTTATTTTCACATATCACACTCATTCGTCTCTTTATTGTGAATATGTCTTTAAGATCAAAGCAGCAGTCAGTGATACGTTTACAGTGCAATACATTTTAAGCCATTTTTGTTGGAGGAAATGTTTCTTTTGTAAATCAGAGCACAGTGTTTCTGTACAATAGATAATTTTCAGTAAGACCTTTGATTTTATGAATAATTTATATTTATAATTTATTCTCACATTCCCTCATTTGCGCAAGATGGATTTGCCGCCACCAAAAATCTGCTGTCCCTGGGCGATGGCACGGTTCGCCCCCCCCCCCCCCCCCCCCCCCGGTCCCTAGAGCCGGCCCTGACAATAATCAACAACACTATTGATACATGGCTACTTCTTGTTAGGTGCACAGTACTGTTGCACAGGCCGCAGCTAATGTTGGCAGCGAACATAAATATTCCGGAGCTGGGCATCGCCAGTGGTTAGTTAGTCTTACTGTGACTTGGTTCAGTTGTTAATATTTCATCCCTTACTGTCCAGTTTAAAATGGACAAGTTTATAATTAGGAAGAAATGTGACAATGTGGCAAGTGTTAGTGATGGTGAAGCTAGACCCAGTGTTGGAGGTGCTGTATGTGACAATAAAGACACAGATAGTGACGGAACTGTGGTGGTGACAAAAAACACTCTTCCTGGAAAAAACAACGCTATTATCAGCCCTCTTGGAAACAGCAATTTGCATGGATCAATTACAATAAGGTAAAAAATGTTATTTTTTGCAAAATTTGCAGACAAATGTTTGAAGAAAATCTTTTTCAGTTTTCTCACAAAATGGAAAAACTTCCATGTAAACTGGTTCTTCAAACTGGAAGAAAGGGGTAGAAAAGTTGAACGTGCATGAAGCATCGGATTGCCACAGAGAAGCTGTACTGAAATTCAAATCCTTAAAATCGAATGTCAATGTATAGAGCCAGATTTCCAAAGAAAAACTGACACAAATGAAAGAAAACCGAGCTTGTTTACTAAAAATCATACCTTCCCTCTGTTATTTAGCAGTCCAGGGGCTTACAATACATGGGCATACTAATGAAACAAGTAACTCTGACAATTTATTACACCTTTGATGTGAAGATAAGCAGCTACTTTTAATATGGCTACAGTGCGAAACTTACAAATGGACATCCCATGATGAGCAAAACGAAATTTTGGCCATTTTAAGTCATACACTTTTTAGAAAATTATTGGAGGATATCAAGAGTGCAGTGTATTTTGCAGTAAAAGCAGACAAAACAGCAGACATAGCCACCAAAGAGCAATTTAGTATCTGTATACAATTTGTTGCTGCTTCGCTAGAGATAGAAGAATGTTTTTTAGGGCTATACTCAATACAAAGTACCACAGCTAAGGCTCTGTTTGATATTATTATCGACTTTTTAAGATGATTTGTTTTGCCTACATCTAATTGTAGGGGCTAATGCTTTGACGGTTAAGCTAACATGGCGGGATTATATAGTGGTGTCCAGGCAAAGTTTATGGAAATGGAGAAGAGAGCTATGTTTGTGCACTGCCTTGCACACTGTTTAAATCTAACACTACAAGACACTGTGAAAGCAGTTCCAGAATGTCGAAATGCGTTGGATGTTATGAAGGACTGAATACATTTTGTGAGAGATTCACCTAAAAGATTAGATCTTTTTGCTCACCTGAAGGCAGATGTCTCTACAAATTTGAAACCACTCTGTCCTACAAGGTGGGCCGTAAGATACTTCGAAATGTCTTCAGTTTTGTCCAACTATACACAACTTCAGGAATTTTTTCTAACGTTTCAAGAAATGACAATTCAGACACTAGGGCCAAAGAAAATGGCTTTTTGATTAATATGCAGACATATGATTTCTTTGTCATGTTATCACTTCTGGTAAAACTGTTTGGTCACATTGTTACTGTAAACATAGCACTACAGAGGAAATCCCTACACTTGGAGGAGGCCAATAAGATGATTTCCACTCTTGTAACTTCTATTAAATTTATGAGAAACAATTTTGAATCATTCTGGGGTGAAGTAACTTCAAAATATCAAGATATGGATATTGATTCCCCAAAATTACCCAGTAGAAGAAAAGTCCCTAAGAAATACAATGACTCCATCAATTCATCTGTAGAAACATTCACTGAGGTATGTGACAAATATAGAAGATTGTATTATGAAACAATGGATACATCCATCAGCTTCTTGGAATCACAGTTCAAAACTCAATCATTCATGTTTGTAAATCAAATTGAACAATTTCTTCTTGGTGATAACAAACATTCATTCGATATTTTATCTTTCTACAAATCAGATATAGACAAAGAACGCTTGCTTCTCCACCGAAGCATGTTTCATGAGATTATCCAAAGTAGTGATTCTGCAAATATTACTTCATTGGATGACATAGTGAAATACCTAAAACAGGAAAATCACCTGTTTGACCTACTGCCTGAACTAGTGAAATTCATACGTGCAGTGCTGACGATTCCGGTAACGTCCTGCACTGCTGAGCGATTGTTTTCTTGTCTGTGGAGGGTGAAAATGTATCTTCATTCTATAATGATGCAGGATCATCTTAAGGCCATCGCCATTCTCAACGCCCATAGAGATGAATCGATGAAACTCAACCTTGATGCCATATGTGTCGAGTTCATATGCAGGAATGATCTAAGGAGGAGTAATTTGCCATCAAAAATTAAGGTATGTTTCTTCAACTTTATTTATGTATTTGTTTTGCACCACTACTGACCTAAACGCCAACTGAAATGACATTGTGATTGATGTTTCTACGAGTTGAGGGGTAGGGGCTAGTCGCCAGCCAATCGTAGTTTGCATGATTTTCAGCTGTTTGCATTTTTCATTATCCTCACAATCTTTTTTTGTTTCTTGAAAGTTGTTATGCTGTGAGGGGAATTTCCCAAGAATATGATGTCATAACTCAAAAGGGAAAGTATACGTGCATAATACACCTCTCTCCTTCAGCACTTGTGGTGTTCCATATAATTCTCATTGCATAGGTCATTTTAGATAGCTTAGAATTTAAGAATGTGATGTGGGAATTCCATTTCAGATTGTCTTGTAAGTAAACAAAGCAATTTTGTTTCAATGACAATTTTTTGGTTTTCCAAAGAAATATTTGGTTTTAATGTATTTTTAATTTTGCTTTGTGTGGAATTGTATAGTGGCATGTTTTTTTTTTTTTTTTAAAGTGTTAATCAGTAGCTTATTCCTCACAAACCACTCTGAAATCTTTTCAATTTGTGACTTCAGCACTCAGCCTAAGTGCCTTTCTATTTCCACCTTCAGTCAATACACTGGTGTCATCTGTGACAGTGTATTTGAGAACTGTAAAATGTGACGAACTGTGTTCATTCCACCTTAATATCACATTTGCCTGCAATGAAGTAGGTTAAAAAATTGGGTGTACAGGTACCGCATGCCTTACGCCAAAATTACAAAAGTCAGGGGGTGGCCATATGTGCATCTCTGCTTGCTTGTCACCAATTGGCTCGTGAACAACACTGACCATTCCTATCCTGTACGGTTACTGGTGATGAGAAATGGTGTCTTTATGCTAACCTGTGATCTAGAGGTACCATCTTTGATTCCTAATCATCAAAACGTCTTCAGTCCTGGGTTTGAATATCACTGCTGCTTAAATTTTTATTAATAGTTAGCTTTGGTGACCAAAGATTTCCAGCATAAGAAATCACCCCTTGTTCTGCCAACGACCTTGTCAAAGAGGGTGGAGGAGTGGACAGAGGTTCTTTTGCCCTAGGGGTGGGAAACTGCCCCTAAAGGCGGAGGAATCAGCAATACTCAATGACATGAGGATGCAAAAAGCAATGGAAACCACTGCATTAAAGACATGTAACATGTATCCACAGGACATGTGGCCTGTAATTGAAGTGTCATGATGAACTCTCCATTGGCAAAAGATTCCGGAATAGTCCCCCATTCGGATCTCTGGGAGGGGACTGCTGAGAGAGAGGTTACCACGAGAAAAAGATTGAATAATCAATGGAAGGATAATGTTCTATGAGTCGGGGTGTGGAATGCCAGAAGCTTGAATGTGGTAGGGAAACTAGAAAATCTGGAAAAGGAAATACAAAGGTTCAATCTAGATATATTTGGGGTCAGTGAAGTGAAGTGGAAAGAAGACAAGGATTTCTCATCAGATGAGTATAGGGTAATATCGACAACAGCAGGAAATAGTATAACGGGAGTAGGATTCGTTATGAATAGGAAGGTAGGGCAGGGAGTGTGTTACTGTGAACAGTTCAGTAATAGGGTTGTTCATATCAGAATTGCCAGCAAACCAACACCGACAACGATAGTTCAGGTATACGTGCCGATGTCACAAGCTGAAGGCGAAGAGATAGAGAAAGTGTATGAGGACATCAAAAGGGTAATTCAGTACATAAAGGGATATAAAAATCTAATAGTCATGGGAGACTGGAAGCAGTTGTAGGGGAAAGAGTAGGTCACAGGAGAATGTGGGCTTGGGACAGATAAGGAATGAGAGAGGAGAAAGACTAATGGAGTCCTGCAACAAGTTTCAGCCAGTAATAGCAAATACTCTCTTCAAGAATCAGAAGAGGAGGAGGTATACTTGGAAAAGACCCCATGATAAGGGAAGATTTCAGTTAGATTACATCATGGTCAGACAGAGATTCCAAAAGCAGATACTGGATTTTAAGGCATACCAGGAGCAGACATAGATTCAGATCACAATATAGAACTGATGAAGAGTAGGCTGAAGTTTAAGACATAAGTCAGGAAGAATCAATACGCAACGAAGTGGGATGAGGAAGTACCAAAGAATGATAAGATACGGTTGAAGTGCTGTAAGACTACAGATACAGCAATAAGGAATAGCTCAGTAGGCAGTACAATTGAAGAGGAATGGAAGGAATGGACATTTCTAAAAAGGGCCATCACAGAAGTTGGGAAGGAAAACATAGGTACAAAGAAGGTAACTGTGAAGAAACCATGGATGAAAGAATATATACTTCAATTGATTGATGAAAGGAGGAAGCACAAAAATGTTCCGGGAAACTCAAGAATAAAAAAATACAGGTCGCTGAGGAATGAAATAAATAGGAAGTGCAGGAAAGCCAAGATGAAATGGCTGCAGGAAAAATGTGGACATTGAAAAAGATATGATTGTCAAAAGGACAGACTCAGCTTATAGGAAAGTCAGACAACCTTCAGTGACATTAAAAGCAAGGGTGATAAAATTAAGAGTGCAATTCCACTGTTAATTGCAGACGAGAGTGCGGATGGGTGGAAAGAATACATTGAAAGCCTCTATGAGGGGGAAGATTTATCTGACATGATAGAAGAAGAAACAGGAGTCGATTTGGAAGAGATAGGAGATCCAGTATTAGAATCATAATTTAAAAGAGCATTGGAGGACTTAAGATAAAATAAGGCAGAAGGGACAGATAACATTACATGAGAGTTTCTAAAATTGTTGGGGGAAGTGGCAACAAAATGACTATTCACACTGTTTATAGGATTTGTCAACCTGGAAAAAGCGCCTGACAATGTAAAATGGTGCAAGATGTTTGAAATTCTGAGAAAAGTAGGGGTAAGCTATAGGGAGAGACAGGTCATATACAATATGTACAATAGCCAAGATGAAATAATAAGAGTGGATGATCAAGAACGAAGTACTTGTATTAAAAATGGTGTCAGACAAGAATGTAGTCTTTTGCCCCTACTATTCAATCTGTACATCAAGGAAACAATGATTGAAATAAAAGAAAGGTTCAGGAGTGGAATTAAAATTCAAGTTCAAAGGATATCAATGATACGATTCGCTGATGACATTGCTATCCTGAGTGAAAGTGAAGAAGAATGACATGATCTGCTGAACGGAATGAACAGTCTAATGAGTACAGAGTATGGATTGAGAGTAAATTGAAGAAAGACAAAGACAGTGAGAAATAGTAGAAATGAGAACAGCGAGAAACTTAACATCAGGATTGATGGTCAGGAAGTAGATGAAGTTAAGGAATTCTGCTGCCTAGGCAGTAAAATAACCAATGACGGGTGGAGCAAGGAGGACATCAAAAGCAGACTGGCACTTGCAAAAAGAGCATTCCTGGCCAAGAGAAGTCTACTAGTATCAAATATAGGGCTTAATTTGAGCAAGAAATTTCTGAGAATGTATGTCTGGAGTACAGCATTGTACGGTAGTGAAATATGGACTGTGGGAAAACCAGAACAGTAGAGAATCGAAGCATTTGAGATGTGGTGCTACAAACGAATGTTGAAAATTAGGTGGACTGATAAAGTAAGAAATGAGGAAGTTCTGTGCAAAATCAGAGAGGGAAGGAATACGTGGAAAACACTGATAAGGAGAAAGACCAGGATGATAGGACATCTGTTAAGACATGAGGGAATGACTTCCATGGTACTAGAGGGAGCTGTAGAGGACCAAAACTGTAGAGAAAGATGGAGATTGGATTACATCCAGCAAATAACTGAGGAGGTAGGTTGCAAGTGCTACTCTGAGATGAAGAGGTTGGCACAGGAGAGGAATTCGTGGCGAGCTGCATCAAACCAGTCAGAAGACTGATGACAAAGAAAATTGGTAACATAAGGAAATAAAGAAATAGTAGAGCCCAAACAAACCAACAACCCACACAATGACCTGCACACACCCACAGAAGATAATGTTATGTACCGGTATATGGTGGAATGGCGACAGCGTGTTGTACTGCAAACTGCTTCCCCGTGTTAGGCCTATATGCAACAGTTAGTGCTGACACTGAATGTCAACAACTGAGATGTCTCACATAAACATTCTGAGAACAACGACTAGGAAGACTGAGTGAAATGACGCTACTCCATGAGAACACCCACTAACATTCTGCTAGACTGACAAAAAACACTATACAGGAAGTGGGTTGGAAGTCATTCTGCACTCAGCTTATTCACTTTATCTTGCACCCTCACATTGTCACCTTTTCTGCTCTCTATCAAACAACCTTTTCTGCACCAAAATGTGCTCCCAAGATGGCTCGATGAGTTCTTTGCCTCAAAACCACGATTTACACAGTTGCACAACTGAAATGTTACCCCGACGATTAAAGTCTCTGGTACGTGTATCTGTTGTGGTTATTAAACTCGTTGAAAAGTGCTACAAACATATGCATCAACCTAATAAATTATTTATTAGACCATTGTGTGTATTTACCTCCAAAAATGAAGTGTTAGCTCCAAAACTACAGTTGATCATATTCTTAACACCTAGAACGTTAAGGTGGTTTTCACGTAATATACTGAACATTTCCTCACCTCCAAAATGAATATATTGTCACAAATTAGTTACACAAATCAGTTGCTCTGTCACTGCAACTTCCCACAATCATTTGTGACAGGTTTTAACAACATATACTTCAAGGTTTTAGGGCACGCACGGCCCCTCGAAAATTTAACAAGCTAATTTACATTTAAATTTCACAGAGTGTTGCACTCATTTACCTCTCTGATCCTTCAGTGAGCAATTCGCTGATTGTCTCCACAGCTGCAGGATACTTGTCAATGATGTTTGCCCAGCCTCCGCTCCCGACCACCTGCTCGAGATTCTGCTTAATGAAAGCCACACACACCTTCTGCAGGAAGCTGCACGAGTGAATGACGGCATAGACAGCAATATCAGCAGCACTGTCTATTGTAAGATGCCTCGCTAGCTCCAACTCACACTTCAACTTGGGATCCTGGAGCCCGTACTTATCAAAGACCACCAAGAGTTGCTCTGTCATGTCACTCGGTACCTGTATTCTGTCCGTGTACATGTAGCGCAGCATCTCTGACACAACCTGTGGTTCAGCATCAGAGATCTCCACAAGCCCTTCCAGAGCCTCCTTGGTGTCATGACTCAGCATGGCTCTGAACACGGGGCTACGTGCACACAGTATCGCTCTGTGCGCATCCAGCTGGACTCCTCCGGCACTCAGCTTGATATCTGTGAGGTTTTTCGATTTCAGCAACTGCTCCAGATCCTCGGCTAAGGCCGAATGCAGTTCTTCTTCATCTGCATCACTAGTGTTCTCCGTTACCACTTCTACAGTGCACACTTCGCATTCAAAAGTCCAGTGCTCACCCAGTTCTTTCACATCAAAGTTGTCCTTCACACATACTAAACTAGATATGCAACATATTTGGAGACTGCAGAATACAGGTGGATACACACAGTGTTTTGATCCTTCCTGATCCAACACGGTAGCTTTAAGGGTTGCATTTACAGGCTCAGAATTGCTGCTACTCACAAGGCAGAAGCACATCATCGGGTTGCCTTCACTCTTTTGAAGTTGCACGTACCATTTACTCGAATTTGGGTGAGAGAATACAGGAGATCTAATGTTATCAGCACCCTCGGGACAAATATCAAAGCCAGAAACTGTCCAGTTGTAGACAGCTTTCACTGCTTTCAGTGTTGTGCTTCCTGACAGTTGCACTGTTTCAGGTCTACTAACGTGAACTAAAGGCAGACAGGGCATTGTAATTTCTGCAATAGTGTCCAGCTGTGAATTGACACTGTTAGCAAAATATGCCCACTAGCAGTTGATGTCCTGTTAAGAAAGAAAATACAAATAAATTAATGAAAAGGGAACTATGGACATCTTAGAAATGTATAATTAGAACTAGATAACAGAAACATTCCAATACTTGTAAGCGAATTATTCATTCATGTTTCATAGAACACATTACTATTCAGTGAAAAATATCTCCTCATTCTGTTAAAAGTCTTAAAATCTGTACATTCCTGCTAACTGCTTTCTTCTAGACGAGCTTAAACATATACCCCGAGGTGACAAAAATCTCGGGATAGTGCTACGCACACACGCAGAGGCCGGTAGTATCGTGAACACGAGGTGTAAAAGGACAGTGCATCAGCGGAACTGTCATTTGTATTCAGCGATTCGATTCGTATGCAAAAGTCTCCAACACATTTACGGCTGCAAGACGGGAATAACAGACTCCGAACGTGGAACGGTTGTCGTAGCTAGACGTGTGGGACATTGCATTTTGGAAATCGTTAGGGAATTCAATACTCCGACATTCGGTGTCGAGAGTGTGCGGTCAATATCAAATTTCAGTCATTACCTCTCACCACGGACAATGCAGTGGCTGGTGCCATGACTTAATGGTTGAGAACAGTGCCATTTGTGTAAAGTCGTCAGTGCTAACAGACAAGCAACACTGCACTTTAGAAAACGATGTGGGATGTACGGTGAACATATCTGTTAGGACAGTGTGGTGACAATTGGTGCGAATGGGCTATGGCGGCAGACAAACAACGGGAGTGCCTCTGCTAACACCGTGACATCGCCTGCAGTGCCCAGAACCAATGAAGCCATTGGCCCAAGTAGTCAACGAGACACTGTGCAAACTGGTGGTGGCTCAGTAATGGCGTGGGCTGTGTTTACGTGGAATGGACCGGGTCCTGGTTAGGTTTGGCTAGCTGGAGACATTTTGCAGCCATTCGTGCCATCATGTTCCCTAACAATCATGGAATTTTTATGGCTGACAATGTGCCATCTCACCGGTTCACAACTGTTCGTGATTGGTTTGAATAACATTCTGAACAGCTCAAGTGAATGATCTGGCTACCCAGATTGCCCGACATGAAACACACTGAGCATTTATGGGACATAATCGAGACATCAGATCGTACACAAAATCCTGCACTGGCAACATCTACATCTACATCCGTACTCCGCAAGCCACCTGACGGTGTGTGGCGGAGTGTACCTTGAGTACCTGTATCGGTTCTCCCTTCTATTCCAGTCTCGTATTGTTTGTGGAAAGAAAGATTGTCGGTATGTCTCTGTGTGGGGTCTAATCTCTCTGATTTTATCCTCATGAGATATACGTAGGAGGAAGCAATATACTGCTCGACTCCTCGGTGAAGGTGTTATATCCTAGCCAGTAATGCCACCCGAGCCCGCTGCCAAAAGGTTGGCAGCATCCAAGTCCGGACGCCGTCCGCATAAGCAGCGCCAGCGATACAGGAAATCGCCGCAAGTCTGCGCGCGCCACCGCTGGCTTCTGGCTTCTTAAGCGCTGGAGTCGCGAGCGCTAGGACAGTTCTGTATTCGCCGCTCAGCTGTTTACTCTCCACCGAATTGTGTACGGGCTAGTCAGTTGTGTGTTCCTCGCAGCAGAGTTGTTGTTTGTCATCAGCCGACGCTGACCTAGCCGCTCCGACTCGAACTAGACAAATTTCTGTATCTTCGTTAATAAAGATAAGTACCGACTTTATTTAATCAGAGTGTTTGGGTTTTCATCTTTCTGTTCACTGTTCCAGCGGACCGGTTGGCCCGCTATTAAAAGTGTGGCGGTGACTTTATAAGCCGTTTCTACAGCGAAGTGTTTGTTGCTACGAACACCGCCACAAAAGAGGGTATGTTCTCGAAACTTCAACAAAAGCCCGTACTGAGCCACTGAGCATCTAGTCACACAATTGGTCTGATAGTCCATATGGTCTTACTTTGATCATTAAACAACTGTGTGGAACTGTATCGAACACCTTGCGGAAGTCAAGAAACACGGCATCTACCTGGGAACCCGTGTCTATGGCCCTCTGAGTCTCGTGGACGAATAGCGCGAACTGGGTACACACGATCGTCTTTTTCGAAACCCATGCTGATTCCTACAGAGTAGATTTCTAGTCTCCAGAAAAGTCATTGTGCTCGAACATAACACGTTCCAAAAATTCTACAACTGATCGACGTTAGAGATATAGGTCTATAGTTCCGCACATCTGTTCGAGGTCCCTTCTTGAAAACGGGGATGACCTGTGCCCTTTTGCATTCTTTTGGAATGCTACGCTCTGCTAGAGACCTACGGTACACCACTGCAAGAAGGGGGCAAGTTCCTTTGCATACTCTGTGCAAAATCAAACCGGTATCCCATCAGGTCCAACGGCCTTTCCTCTTTTGAGTGACTTTAATTGTTTTTCTATCCCTCTGTCATCTATTTCGATATCTACCATTCTGACATCTGTGCGACAATCTAGAGAAGGAACTACAGTGCATTCTTCCTCTGTGAAACAGCTTTGGAAAAAGATATTTAGTATTTGAGCCTTTAGTCTGTCATCCTCTGTTTCAGTACCATTTTGGTCACAGAGTGTCTGGACATTTTGTTTTGATCCAACTACTACTTTGACATAAGACCAAAATTTCTTAGGATTTTCTGCCAAGTCTGTACATAAAACTTTACTTTCAAATTCATTGAACACCTCTTGCATAGCCCTCCTCACACTACATTTTGCTTCGTGTAATTTTTGCTCGTCTGCAAGGCTTTGGCTATGTTTATTTTTGCTGTGAAGTTCCCTTTGCTTCCGTAGCAGTTTTCTAACTCGGTTGTTGTACCACGGTGTTTCTTTTCCATCTCTTATGATCTTGCTTGGCACATACTCTTCTAACGATATTGTACGATTGTTCTGAACTTTGTCCACTGATCCTCAACACTATCTGTACTTGAGATAAAACTTTTGTGTTGAGCTGTCAAGTACTCTGAAATCTGCTTTTTGTCACTTTTGCTAAACAGAAAAATCTTCCTCCCTTTTTAAAAAAAAATTTCTATTTATGGTTACAGAGGTAGCGTGGCTCAGTATTTCTGCTGGGGACTTCCAATGATTTCTTGAGTCCATGCCATGTGGAGATGTTACACTGTACCAAGTGAAAGGAGGCCTGACAAGGTGTTAGGAGGTATCCCATGACTTTTGTCACCTCAGTATAACTGACCCTACAACTTATCTTAGAAGAAAGATTAAGGAAAGGAAAACCTACGTTTCTAGCATTTGTAGACTTAGAGATAGCTTTTGATAATGTTAACTGGAATACTCTCTTTCAAATTCTGAAGGTGGGAGGGGTAAAATACAGGGAGCAAAAGGCTATTTACAATTTGTACAGAAACCAGATGGCAGTTACAAGAGTCGAGGGACATGAAATGGAAGCAGTGGTTGGGAAGGGAGTGAGACAGGGTTGTAGCCTCTCCCCGATGCTATTCAATCTGTATATTGAGCAAGCAGTAAAGGAAACAAAAGAAAAGTTCAGAGTAGGTATTAAAATCCATGGAGAAGAAATAAAAACTTTGAGGTTCATTGATGACATTGTAATTCTCTCAGAGACAGCAAACGACTTGGAAGAGCAGTTGAGCAGAATGGACAGTGTCTTGAAAGGAGGATATAAGATGAACATCAACAAAAGCAAAACGAGGATAATGGAATGTAGTGAAATTAAGTCGGGTGATGCTGAGGGAATTAGATTGGGAAATAAGGCACTTAAAGTACCAAATGAGTTTTGCTATTTGGGGAGCAAAATAACTGATGATGGTCGAAGTAGAGAGGATATAAAATGTAGACTGGCAATGGCAAGGAAAGTGTTTCTGAAGAAGAGAAATTTGTTAACATCGAGTATAGATTTAAGTGTCAGGAAGTCGTTTCTGAAAATATTTGTATGGAGTGTAGCCATGTATGGAAGTGAAATGTGGATGATAAATAGTTTAGACAAGAAGAGAATAGAAGCTTTCAAAATGTGGTGCTACAGAAGAATGCTGAAGATTAGATCGGTAGATCACATAACTAATGAGGAGGTATTGAATAGGATTGGAGAGAAGAGGAGTTTGTGGCCCTACTTGACTAGAAGAAGGGATCGGTTGGTAGGACATGTTCTGAGGCATCAAGGGATCATCAATTTAGTATTGGCACAACCATGTTGGAGGAGTATCAAGGAAGAGGCCAAACTACCCTGGGGCTCCTGAAGAGTGCCAGCAGCTTTCTCAGTAGTTGCAGAGGGAATAGTCTGATGACTGACTCAACTGGCTTTGTAACATTAGCCAACATGGTCTCACTATACTGGAGAAGTGAATGATTGAAAGAAAGGGGAAACTTCAGCTGTCTTTTTTCCCCCTGATAACATGCAGCTCCATTCTATCATAGAGTAAAAATTTCCAGGATAACAATATTATAAAAGGATAGTTGCTACTCACCATATAGTGGAGATGCTAAGTCACAAATAGGCACAACAAAAAGACTGTCGCAAAGTGAGCTTTCAGCTAACAAAGTCATCTTTGAAATTAGACAGCATACACACACGCACACTCACGCAAACACAACTCACACACAAATGACCACAGTCTCTGGCAGCTCAACTGCCAGAGACTGAGGTCATGTGGGTGTGTTACGTTTGCATGAGTGTGTGTGTGTGTGTGTGTGTGTGTGTGTGTGTGTGTGTGTGTGTGTGTTGTCTAATTTTGGAGGAGGCCTTCTCAGCCAAAGGCTTGGTTTCCAACAGTCTTGATGTTGTGCCTGTATGCAACTCAGCATCTCTGCTAAATGGCGAGTAGCAACTATCCTTTTCATAATATTGTTACATTCCATCCTGGACTTTCCATTGTTTAATTTCCAGGGTAAGATATTCTAAAGGCAAAATAGTCCCCCCATTCAGATCTATGGACAGGTATTTGTCAAGAAAAATAAAACTGGCATGCTATACCCAGGCTGGTGAAGTGCATCATTCGACAGCTCACATGTATTTGGCTATACTGCAATTGTGAGACTGTAATACATGCCATAATACACACTCACCGCTGGTAGTACGCAAGTACATTTTGTAAATGTTGGTTACAATCACCACATATATATAAGCTGTCGCATAATAACATGTATGTAAGTACAACAAAGAACATTTTCTGACAATGGCAAAAACAATACAAAGAAAAAGTGTTTAATAGTAAATAAAACCACAAAATAAATAAATAACAACTGATGTTAATGTCAGTGTCTTTGAGAAGTTATTCTGATTGTTACCATGGTGGCAGCACACAAAACTTAGTATGATAATGTAAACCTAAATACAACAAAGAACACACTATTGACATTTGTAGAGCAAAATAAAGAAACAGGTGAATAACCAGTTGCAGAGTGAAGGAATTAATTCCAGATACATTTACACTCATCAGCTTATGGTTCAATGTCACAGTTCCATCCAGTTCTCCAAACTCACTATCATTCAAATTGACACCAAAACCACTGTCATCATCATTACTATATTACATTTATAGTGCCACCTATAGTTTGTGCTTCAATATTAATCTTACTAGCATGATGTATTTTCTTCCTCAAAGAGGTGGCATCTATAGTAGAAAGACATTCACATAATAGATCTTCCAATTCTTTTACATTAAAAGACTTGTTATTATTTTTAATGTAGTTGTTAACATCACTCCAAACCAATTCAGTTGGTTACATTAGTACAGTGTCTGTAACTGCCTGTGTCTGAAGTTTGATGTAATGTTTGTTTGGAAACAGACGCTTCTGACGATGATAGCTGTATTAAATCATGAAATGTATTCACAAATTGTGAATGTGGTTCCACCATAGTTACACAATTTTCTGGAAACAAATGAAAATTTGTGTCAAATCAGGACTCAAACCTGGATTTCCCACTTTCCACGAGTGGTCGCTTAATCGGTCTGGCACAAATTTTCATATTTCCAGTTAATGGCATAGTTATGGTGATACTGTATTCACATTTTGCTAATACATTTCATGGTTCAATATGGCTCTCATTGTTCTGTTCTGTTCCTGTGGGTGCACATGCATACCTGAAGGAACATTCCATCAAACTTTATAGACAATGTGAAATAAAGACCTTGCACTAATGTACAGGCTGGGGCAAATGAGAGTGGCCCGGAGATCAGAGTTCCAGGGTACAAAGAAACGCAGCAGAGGAAAGGAAATACAGGTGCTATAGCAGATGTTGAAAGTGGCCATCTTTCATTCCTTGGCACTTCTGTGCCCTCGTCACTAAGCTGCTGAAGGTGGATCAAAGCTGGACAGCTGGAATTGCTGCAATCTCATCCAACATGTTCTGCTGCACTTCTTGAAGACTATGAGGGTTGTTGCAGTACACCTTAGACTCGAGAGCTCCCCACACAAAGTAATCGCACACTGACAGGTCAGGTGAACTGGGTGGTCAGACTGACCTCTGCTAACAACTCTATTAGCCGTGAAGATTGTGTAAATGTGCTCCAAGTTTCATTCAGCTATATGGGCAGTTGCTCCATCCAGTTGGAAGTAACTATAGGTCTTTTCCTCTTCCATTAATGCTGCCACAAATGGTTTCAAAATGTTGGCAATGTAATGTGCCAAAGTCAGCCTCTGATGAAAGAAGATGGGACCAATAGTGCACTGTGCAGACACTGCACTTTAAACCCCAACCTTCTGATCACACGATGGTGTTTAGTAGAGGTTATCTGGATTCTCCACTGTCCAGAACCTGTGATTCTGTGAACTGATATAACCACTCAGGTGAAACCAGGCTTCATCAGCCATAAAGAACATATCCATGTGTAAGCCATTCATTGTTACCTCAGCCAACAGTCACTCACAAAACTGGAGGCGCTGAGGAGCATCTGCTGGTTTTAATGCGTGAACAACAGACACTCGGTAGGGAAGCAGGTGCAGGTCCAGGTGGAGTATTCATCCACATGTTTGACATGATATGGTGATCTCTTGTGATATGTTGATCTCTTGTGACAGGCATCAGGGCGATTTGGTAGGACTCTGAACTGCAACCACAGTTTCTGGTGTGTGGGCTTGTTTTGGAATGATTTTTGACTTGTTCAAAACAGATCCTGTTTGATGCCATTTTCAGATGAAGTGTTGTGCAGGATTCGTTGCTAGCACTTCGACACCATTAAACTTCTCCGCAAACAACTGACTGCACTGTTTCCATGACTTTGTTGTCATGTAACTTTCCACAACAAACACCTGCTGCTTCATTGTGCAAACCATCATTCCCTTTACACTGCTCCACTCACACTGACACAGCCTATACTGTGCTCTTAACTGGTGTGGAATACATGGCAGGCATATACAGAGTGTGCACTTCATGGGGTGTGATTATACATACTGGCCATTAAAATTGCTACACCAAAAAGAAATGCAGATGATAAACAGGGACTGGGCATTGAGTCAAACACAGCTTGGATGGCGTGTACAGCTGCCCACACAGCTTCAACATGATACCACAGTTCATCAAGAGTAGTGACTGGCATATTGTGACGAGCCAGTTGCTCGGCCACCATTGACCAGACGTTTTCAATTGGTGAGAGATCTGGAGAATGTGTTGACCAGGGCAGCAGTCCAACATTTTCTGTATCCAGAAAAGCCCGTACAGGACCTGCAACATGCAGTCGTGCATTATCCTGCTGAAATGTAGGGTTTCGCAGGGATCGAATGAAGGGTAGGGCCATGGGTCGTAACACATCTGAAATGGAACGTCCACTGTTCAAAGTGCCGTCAATGCGAACGAGAGCTGACCGAAACGTGTAACCGATGGCACCCCACACCATCACGCCGGGTGATACGCCAGTATGGCAATGACGAATACACGCCGTGATGCCGCCAAACACGGATGCGACCATCATGATACTGCAAACAGAAATGGATTCATCCGATAAAATGACGTTTGGCCATTCGTGCACCCAGGTTCGTCATTTAGTACACCTTCACAGGCGCTCCTGTCTGTTATGCAGTGTCAAGGGTAACTGCAGCCATGGTCTCCAAGCTGATAGTCCATGCTGCTGCAAACGTCGTCGAACTGTTCGTGCAGATGGTCGTCATCTTGCAAACGTCCCCATCTGTTGACTCAGGGATCGAGACATGGCTGCACGATCCGTTACAGCCATGCAGATAAGATGCCTGTCATCTCAACTGCTAGTGATACGAGGCCGTTGGCATCCAGCATGGTGTTCCATATTACCCTCCTGAACCCACCGATTCCATATTCTGCTTACAGCCATTGGATCTCGACCGACATGAGCAGCAATGTCGCGATACGATAAACTGCAATCGCAATAGGCTACAATCCGACCT
Source organism: Schistocerca nitens (assembly GCF_023898315.1). NCBI lineage: Eukaryota > Metazoa > Arthropoda > Insecta > Orthoptera > Acrididae > Schistocerca > Schistocerca nitens. The sequence continues at coordinate 51,676,361 of NC_064623.1, read as the reverse complement.
TTATCAAAGTCGGAAATGTGATGGCGCGCATTTCTCCTCCTTACACGAGGCATCACAACGACGTTTCACCAGGCAACATCAGTCAACTGCCGTTTGTGTATGAGAAATCAATTGGAAACTTTCCTCATGTCAGCACGTTGTATGTGTCGCCACCAGCACCAACCTTGCATGAATGCTCTGAAAAGCTAATCATTTGAATATCACAGCATCTTCTTCCTGTCGGTTAAATTTTGCATCTGTAGCACGTCATCTTCGTGGTGTAGCAATTTTAATGGGCAGTAGTGTATGTATACATTCACATCCAGTCATATCCACCCATCCGGGCCACTTTTATTTGGCCCGTCCTGTATTTCATGCCAAAGCCAAGGCAATCTGAAAGAAAGCTAAATCCCTCCCTGTGTGGGAATCACATAATTGTGTGAGCACTATGTATAGCAGCACTCGTATATGAAATTTTTATCTGTTCATGAAGCTTGCTTGGATAACTGAAGTGGTTAAGGCAAGTGGGAAATAAGTGTTCAAGTTATGGTCTGGCACAAATTTTCATTTATTTCCAGTAAACTGAATAGCTATGATGGTACTGTATTCAAAAACTGCAAATACACTTCACAATTCAACTGTGCTGAAATGGCAGTGATAAGGCAGCAGTTTAATTAGCCTATATCACAGGCTTATTTTCTTTTACAGGCAAATAGAACAGCAGCTTTGTCATACTGATGTCCGCTACAATGTCTCTTGCAGCAATAACTGCACCATAGTTTCTTATTGGTCACTAGTTGCTGGAGTTTTGTCTAATATATAAAACTGACTTAAGAGCTAGAGAATGAAGGATACTGCATTCTTATCTGACAGAAAGGAACCAAAGAGTAATTTTAACATCATGCTCAGTTAACTACTACTCCAAATGGAAAACAATTTCTTGAGGGGTCCCACAGGGTTCAGTACCAGGTCCACATCTGTTCTTGTTGTGTGTAAATGATTTAAATATTGATACTCACTCAGTCTTGTTTGCAGATAACACCTTGGTCCTGATAGAAAATGACACTGCTCAAAAGATTCCAGATAACGCACGAGATGTTCTATGAAAAGCTCTCGGTCGCAGTTATTTTGAATCATTTATTCGGCATGGGATAATTTTCTGGAGAAATTCTACAAACAGCACAAGGATATTAATTCTTCAGAAGAAAATCGTTATAAACGTGGCTGCCCATAAAAATGAGTCATGTCACCTATGCAAACTTAAAAAAGTACTGCTTTAACTGTAGCTATGGTAGGCCTACACATCACAAGAACTTCAAACTTCCCTCACATAATTTAAGGCTTTATCCTCAGACCCAGCTGTACAAGATGCTAAAATATAAATAACGAACTAGAAGGTAGGAATATATAAAACATAGTCCTTGGCTCTTTGGAAAGATTATTCCATAGCATTTTAGTAGAAAAATGTTACTACACCATTGAAGAATTCATGAAAGACATTATTGAACTTCTTGCCATGTCAGTTCAGGATAAAACCTCAAGCTTTTGACAATTTCCACCATTGCTTCTGACAGAAACAACTGTCAGTCATTACTGATGAAGACGATGGTGGAAATCATTGAGAGCTCAAGGTTTTACCCTAAACTGATGTAACAAAAGATCCGAGAATGTTTTATACAACAGGCCATCACAAAAGACTTCATTCTCATGGAAAACAATTTGGCACTTTGAACAACAGAAATATGTAAGCTATTAATATGTGAACTGTTACTATCTACAGATGTCAAAGCAATTTTTTCCCCAAAAAAGTAGGAAAAGTAGAAATTTAAAGTAAAAAAAACAGGATTCAAAGTAGAACAACTTAAATTGATACGCAGCATAATACAATAGATAAGGCTTCTCCAAAGTTTACAAAAAATTTGTAATAACAACAATAATAACAATGTAATTTACTACAATGATCTGCTCAAATTTGTATGAAGATTGTTGTATATCAAACACAAATATTTCGCCAATGTGTCTTATTGCGACCATTGGAACCATATTCATTAAATCCACACCTTCTTTTTGTTATGAAAACGTTAACATTTTCTGTTAATTGTCTTGTGTGATTGTGCCAGTCCCCCTGTATATTTTCTGCAAGAAGCTTAGCCCACCTGTCTTTCCTAATCAGGTCTAGGTCATTTCTAATATATATCCATCTCCTGACTTTAGCAACAGGCACTGTACTCATATGAGTTTTCATTTCAGTCAGCAGCAGCCTGCTCAGGTCTGTGTTCACATTGCTCACAGCCGTGTTAATCCAGAGCTGGTCATGTTAATGCAGGAGCTCCACAAAACTCCCATTTGTGTGTGTAGTTGCTCCTCCTATTTCATCCATATCACTCCTAATGTTGTAATTTCTGCCCTTAGCCATGCTGTTCCCTACTCCACCTACTAGAATAACCTGATCCTCTTTGCCAATGTCTTTGAACAAATTCTCCATGTCCTCTGTCACCGGGGTATTGCTCCACAATACTTGTGACATGTTGTCCCTGTTCCTAATTTGTTCTGCACAATGGCCTACATCTCTCCCATGTCTACTACCTAGCAGCAGGACTCTTTCCTTCCTACTCCCTTTTGGTACTAACACTTAGTTTCTTTGCTAGAAGTCTGCTGCAACCTACTACGACCTACAACTGGATGAGGCTCTTCCTTCCCTACTCCAGGTAACAAGTCAAGTTTATTCACTACTGCAAGCTCAAATGCAGATGAAGTTGAAGAGGTGTTCCCCTTTCACCCATTGCTTATTATCTTTAACAGTTCCACCATATTTTTCCCCTTCAGCCTATCTAGTTCAAATTTGCACTGTACATACTTGAGCATTGTCCTGCAAAATGATGTTCAGGTCCCGCAGAAAGTGTCATCACTTCTGTCTCTAAGCTGGTAGTAGGTTGTGTTCCAAAACTGAACAGCACAGAGACAGACCATAATTTTGCAGGACAATGCTCAAGCATGTACAGTGCAAGCTGTTACTGATTTATTTGACTGATGGGGCAGCTAAGTGCTATACCACCTACTGCACTCCCCTGACTTAAGCCCTCATGACTTCAAATCGATTTCTAAACTGAAGGAAACACTTAATGGCATTCACTTCAGAACTTCTACAAATTCGTCAGGCAATAGACCGCGCCGCTTCAACTGTCAACACAAGTGGCACTGCTAAGAGTATCCTACAACTTCCACATCACTGGCAACCGGTTATACACAATGCTGGTGACTACTTTGAAGGTCAGTAAAACTTTGAAAGATGTATCTATTTTGTACGAGCTGTAAATAAATAGTTGCCATTACTCAAGTTCCAACCCTTGTTGTTTGTAGGAGTAGATACCTTGTTTTCACGTTAGATATATAAAATATGCTACAGTACTTTAATTTGAACAATGTAAATGGGTACCTTTAGCAACTGCCTTACAACCACTGCTTCTATGTCTTGCTAATCTGGGAGCAATTGTAGCAGTCACAACGCTACTACGATATATCAGGTAGATACCAACACACTGCCTCACAAAAAGATTTTCCACAATTTATTATTTAATACTTTATTGCATGTTTTATCATGATAACAGATGAAACATGATATGGTGAAATTCTGTGTGGTGTTTACAGAATTTATTAATTGAAATGCCAACATAATTTTAGATTGACATTAAAAATTTCTTACTTCATTAGTAATATGTGTTTGTTAATAATTGGCCAGAAAACAGTAAGGATGAACTTCTGCCAATTAAGATGCAGAGAAGAATCCATAGAACTGTAGTTTAGGAGCCATACCATTCACGAGGTCTCTCCCTCAGAAAATTCTTAGTTGTATGACCTAAGAGTAATTCAAGTTGCACATGAGCACAACAGAAACAATGCTAAAAGAGTTAGCTTTTGGCCAACATCTCTGGGTGCTGAGGTCTGGTCTTGGTGACCAGAGACAGTGGTCCGTCAATCTTTTTGCTGTGCTCTCTGCGACTCAACATCTCCATTACGTAGTGAGTATCAGTTTATCCTTTTCATAATATTGTCATTTTTCCATCTCGGATTTTGCATTGTTTGAGAGCAATTTAAGATGGAAAACCATGTAGAAAGGCCAGATAAAAATATGATGTAAAATTTTAAGTACACATACAAATTATTGCAATGCAGAAATGCTTGAACACTTATTTTTCTTTCATACAATATTTACTGCAACATGGGGAACTCTTCTGGAGTAATAACAGACCCATAAATTACAAAAGTGTGCCACACAAATCATAGATGAGTTTAGTCAAAGGCAATCACATAAGTACAATTGCAACAAGTTGGAAATTATGAAGTTGGCAGCTGTTTCAGAATAATTCTTAGCACTGAATATAAACGTTCAAAATTTTGAAAAACTAAACATTGATGGCTTTCAGAAGTGAATATGTCCGACTCCTATCTATTAAGAAGATCAGTTACAACAAATGAACCTTCCTCCAGTGAGATGTATGTACCACTCAGGTATATTTCACTGTCAGTTGCACACACATCCTTTTATGCATCTTTACATTCTAACAAGCTGTTTGTTAATCACTTGGCACATAACATTAATCTACATCTACATCTATACTCTGCAAACCACTGAGAAGTGCATGGGAGAAGGGTATGTCAAATTGTACCAGGTATTATGATTTCTTCCTCATTCCATTCACATATGGAGTGCAAGGAGAACCTTGTTTAAATGTTGAGCAATATGTAGGGGGTTCCAGTATGTTCCTAAGTTCATCATTTAAACCTGGTTCTTGGAATGCTGAAGATATGCTTTCTGGGGTAGTTTATGCTTCTCTTCCAAAGTCTGCCAGTTAGTTTCTTCAGTATTTCTCTGACACACTCCAATGGGTCAACCAAACCTGTGACCATTTGTGCTGCTCTTCTCTGTACACAATCAATATCCTGTTAGTTACTATTTAGTATGGGTACCACACACTTGAGCAATATTCTAGACTGTGTTCCAAGGGTGATTTGTGAGCAATCTCCTTTGTAGACTGATTGCATTTCTCCAGTGTTCTGCCAGTAAACTGAAGTCTGCAAACTACTTTTCCTATGACTGAGCCCATGTGCTCATTCAATTTCATATTGCTACAAAATGTTACACCCAGGCATCTTTATGAGTTGATCAATTTCAACTGTGCCTCATTGATACTACAATCATAGGACACTATGTTTTGTCATTCTGTGAAGTGCACGATTTTACATTTCTGAACATTTGAACCAAGTTACCAATTTTTGCACCACTGTGAGATCTTATCAAATCTGAGTGGATGTTTAAGCAGCTTCTTTCACACAGTACTTCATTACAGATGACTGTATCGTCTGTAAAAAGTCTGAGGTTACTGCAAGATCATTAATATAAAACATGAATAGTAAGGCTCCCAACACATTTCTGCGCTGCACACCCAAAGTTACTTCTCCATATCTGTCTATGACTCTCCATTTAAGATAACTTGATGAAGCCTAACAAAAACTTTTCAGTTGCTTGTTGTTGGTTTGGTTTTCAGCCCAGAGACTTGTTGGATGCAGCTCTCCATGCTACTCTATCCTGTGCAAGCTTCTTCATCTCACAGTACCTACTGCAACCTACAACCTTCTGAATCTGCTTAGTGTATTCATCTTTTGGTCTCCCTCAACAATTTTTGCACTCCACGGTTCCCTCCAATACTAAGTTGGTTACCCCTTGCTGCCTCAAAATGTGTCCTACCAATCAATCCCTTCTTTTTGTCAAGTAGTGACACAAATTCTTTTCTCCCCAATTCTGTTCAGTACCTCCTCATTAGTTACATGATCTATCCATTTAATCAGCATTCTTCTGTAACTTCTACTTTCTTCTTGTCCAAACTATTTATTGTCCACGTTTCACTTCCATACACTGGTACACTCCATACAAATACTTTCAGAAAAGACTTCCTGACACTTAAACCTATATTCAATGTTAACAGGTTCCTCTTCTTCAGAAATGCTTTCCTTGCAATAGCCCGTCTACGTTTTATATCCTCTCTACTTTAACCATGATCAGTTATTTTGCTCCCCAAATATCAAAACTCATTTACTACTTTAAGTGTCTCATTTCCTAATCTAATTCCTTCAGCATTACCTGATTTAATTTGACTGCATTCCATTGTCCTCATTTTGCTTTTGTTGCTGATCATCTTATATAATCCTTTCCAAACACCATCCATTCTGTTCATCTGCTCTTACAGGTCCTTTGTTGTCCCTGACAGAATTACAATCTCATTGGCAAACCTCAAAGTTTTTATTTCCTCTCCTTGAATTCTGTTTCCCGCACCAAATTTTTCTTTTGTTTCCTCTACTGCTTGCTCAATATACAGATTGAATAACATTGGGAATAGGCTACAACCTTGTCTCACTCCCTGTTCGGCGACAGCTAACTTTTCATACCTCTCGACTCTTATAACTGCCATCTGGTTTCTGTATAAATTGTAAATAGCCATTCTATCCCTGTATTTTATCCCTGCCACCTTCAGAATTTGAAAGAGAGTATTTTGATCAACATTGTCAAAAGCTTTCTCTACAAATGCTAGAAATGTAGGTTTGCCTTTCTTTAATCTATCTTGTAAGATAAGTCATAGGGTCAGTATTGCCTCACGTGTTCCATCATTTCTACAGAATCCAAACTGGTCTTCCCCAAGGTCGGCTTCTACCCGTTTTTCCATTTGTCTGTGAAGAATTTGTGTTAGTATTTTGCAGCTGTTTTGTGTCATAATATGATGGCAACTGTAAATGAAGTTACCAGATGTGGAAATACGTCTGAAACTATAATAGATCAAGTATTTATAAACAAGGACAAGTGTGAATATAACACTGAAGTAATTGACATTGGTTTCTCGGATCACAAGGGTATCAAATTGAGTTTAAATGTCACATCTTACAAGGACCCTGTTATCAATAACAATTACAGAGAAAGGAGATTTATAAATGATGACAGCATAAGAATTTTTAATTACATTCTGGAAAATAACAACTGGGGTAGTGAATCAAGTGGTGATGTCAACACAAAGTTTGACTCATTCCTTGAAAGCTACAAACACTGCTTCGATGTTGCCTTTCCTATAAAAAGAGTCAAAACTAAACATAAAACCAAAACATGGGTTCCACAGGGGATTAGAAAGTCATCAGACACTCTAAGAAAGTTAAATAAATTAGACAGGAAGAATGTAGCACTGAAAGCACATGTGAAATGTTATAGAAGCCTGTACAAGAAAGTAATAACTGCAGCTAAGTATCTTGATAATGATTCATATATTGAGAAAGGTAACAACAAAATGAAGTCAACTTGGGAAGTAATAAATAAAAATATAGGTAGACACAAAAGAAAAGATAACAGCTTTGTCATTAAAAGTCGGGGTAAAACTGTTAAGGACCCACTTCAGATTGCCAACATATTTAACAAACATTTCACAAATATAGGCATAAATTTAATTAAAATTAAATGCAGTTCCAATAGCAAGGTAAAAATCCCCATGAATGACATGACAATGTTCCTTTATCCAGTAACTGAATCATAGGTACTAAATGCTATAAATAAGTTAAAAAATAAAATGTCATGTGGGTGTGATGGGATTCCTGACAAAGTCATTAAGCAAAGTGCAAGAAACATAGCCTCACATATCACTGAAATTATAAATGAATCTTTTAAGACAGGGGTGTTTCCATCAAAACTTAAAATGTGAACTATAAAGCCACTTTACAAGAACGGTGATAAATATGATGTTAGTAACTTTAGGGCTGGCTTTATCAATGTTGTCAAATTTCTCAAAAATAATAGAAAGGATAATGTATCATAGACTACACAAATTTCTTATTAAGAATAGAATATTGGTTAATGCGCAAAATGGTTTTCGTAAAAATAAATCAACTGAAACAGTTATCTTCAATTTTTTGCAACTTGTTCTAAATTCCATAAATAGAAAGGAATTAAATTGTGGATTGTTTTCAGACTTATCAAAGGCCTTTGATGTCATCGACCATAAGTTACTGCTTAGGAAGTTATATGCCTATGGGATACGTGGAGTTGCCCACAAATGGTTTGAATCATATCTGTCGGACAGGTATCAGAAGGTGGAGATAAGCCATGCAGATAGGACGTATTCATCAAGATTCAAGAGAGTTTTGTATGGATACCCTAGGGATCGGTATTAGGGCCATTACTGTTTTTAATATTTATCAATGACCTACCAAGTCAACTATCTGAAGCAGAGGCAGTACTGTTTGCTGATGATACAAGTTTGTTTGTTAAAGCAAATAGTGAAGCTGACTTACAGGAAAGTCACATTAGCAACAGATGAAGCAGACAGATGGTTGAATGAAAACAGACTCATTGTGAATGCCAAAAAAACAACGTGGATCAACTTCAGACATATTACAAATAAAATAAAAACTAACCTTACAGTAGAACTGGGTAAGTGTAAGATTGAACAAGCAGCATATACTAAATTCTTGGGAGTATGGTTTGATGAACACTTAAGTTGGGAAAAACATGTAATATCATTGAACAAAAAATTAAGTCAAACATGTCATATACTTTGAATGATAAAAAGCTCATGTAATATTAAAACAGTGTTATGTGTTTATTTCTCATTCATGCACAGTTTATTAAGATAGGGTGTACAGTTTTGGGGGAACAACAGTCTAACAAAACATTCATTTAGACTACAAAAGAAGGCAGTCAGAATAATAAAAGGTATAGAATATAGAGACTCTTGTAGGCACGCTTTCAAAGAATTAAAAATCATGACACTACCATCCTTATACATATATGAAAGCATATGTTTCTTAAAAGAACACGAGGAATTTTCTGCATTAAACAGATAATTTCACAACTATGAAATGAGGAATAGGAACGATTTCCACAGAGAAATTCATAAAACAGCTATTTATCACAAAAGTGTACTATACAAACCCAAAATCCTCTACAGTGCTCTCCCCAAAGAACTAAAAATAACACCAAAAATGCAAATATTTAAAAGAGAATTAAAAAACATGTTATTGAGCAATAGTTTTTACAGTGTTGAAGAGTTTATGAATCATTGACAATAAAAGTGCAGTTAATATTTCCCTGACATAATAAATATGTATAATTGCTCACACTTAAATACTTGCTGTTTCTATGAAAGTGTGAAACAGTGTTAATGTAAGAATGGAAATAATCTTTGATGTGAGAATCACTAGCTTTTTTTGTATGTTGCTATCCTACTTGTATATTTTTATGTTAATGTTCCTATAGTTCTGTTAAAATTGTAATGTCTAAGTGACAAGTAAATTCAATTATAAATTTTCATGTACATGAATTTTAAATTGTAATGCTTATTGACAAGTCCTATGTCATTTTGATGATGTACTACAAGAACACTAATAAACTGAATTGAATTGAATTAAACTGATAGTTTGGTAATTTTCACACCTGTCAGCACCTGTTTTCTTTGGGATTGGAATTGTTATGTACTTCTTGAAGTCTGAGGGTATTTCGCTGTCTCATACATCTTGCTCACCAGATGGTAGAGTTTTGTCAGGGCTGTCTCTCCCAATGCTATCAGTAGCTCTGATGGAATGTTGTCTACTCCCGGAGCCTTGTTTTGACTTAGGTCTTTCAGTGCGCTGTCAAACTCTCACGCAGTATATCTCCTATTTCATCTTCATCTACGTCCTCTTCCATTTCCATAATATTGTCCTCAAGAATATCACCCTTCTACAGACCCTCTATGTACTCCTTCCGCCTTCCTGCTTTCCCTTCTTTGCTTAGGATTGGGTTTCCATCTGAGCTCTTGATATTAATGCAAGTGGTTCTCTTTTCTCCAAAGGTCTCTTTAATTTTCCTGTAGGCAGTATCTATCTTACCCCTAGTGATATATACCTCTACATCCTTACATTTGTCCTCTAGCCCTTCCTGCTTAGCTGTTTTGCACTTCCTGTCAATCTCATTTTTGAGACGTTTGTATCCTTTTTGTCTGCTTCGATTACTGCATTTTTTTTCTTTCTTATTTCATCAGTTAAATTCAATATCTCTTCTGTTACTTAAGGATTTCTACTAGCCCTCGTCTTTTTACCTACTTGATCCTCTGCTGCCTTCACTATTTCATCCCTCAAAGCTACCCATTCTTTTACCACTGCATTCCTTTCCCCCATTCCTGTCACTCGTTCCCTAATGCCCTCCCTGAAACTCTTTACAACCTCTGGTTCTGTCAGTTTATCCAGGTTCCATCTCCTTAAATTCCCAGTGTTTTGCGGTTTCTTCATTTTTAATCTACAGTTCATAACCAATAGATTGTGGTCAGAGTCCACATCTGCCCCTGGAAATGTCTTGCAATTTAAAACCTGGTTCCTAAATTTCTGACCAAGCGAGGTGGAGCACACTGGACTCGCATTCAGGAGGACGACAGTTCAATCCCGCATCTGGCCATCCTGATTTAGGTTTTCCGTGATTTCCCTAAATAGCTCCAGGCAAATGCCGGGATGGTTCCTTTGAAAGGGCATGGCCGTCTTCCTTCCCCATCCTTCCCTAATCCGATGAGACCGATTATCTCACTGTATGGTCTCTTCCCCCAAACAACCCAACCCTAAATCTCTGTTTTACCATTATATAATCTATCTGACACCTAGTATCTCCAGGCTTCTTCCATGTATACAACCTTCTTTCATGATTCTTGAACCAAGTGTTAGCTATTATTAAGTTATGCTCTGTGCAAAATTCTACCAGGCAGCTTCCTCTTTCATTCCTTATTCCCATTCTACATTCACCTACGTTTCCTTCTCTTCTTTTTCCTACTATCGAATTCCAGTCACCCATGACCATCAAATTTCCGTCTACCTTCACTATCTGAATAATTTATTTTATGTCATCATACATTTCATAAATCTCTTCATCATCTGTGGAGCTAGTTGGCATATAAACTTGTACTACTGTGGTAGGCGTGGGCTTCATATCTATCTTGGCCACAATAAAGCACTCACTATGCTGCTTGTAGTAGCTTACCCACATTCCTATTTTTTTAATTCATTATTAAACCTACTCCTGCATTACCCCTATTTGATTTTGTATTTATAACTCTGTATTCACCTGACCAGAAGTCTTGTTTCTCCTCCCACTGAACTTAACTAATTCCCACTATATCTAACTTTAACCTATCCATTTCCCTTTTTAAATTTTCTAACCTACCTGCCCAGTTAAAGGATGTGACATTCCACGCTTCAACCTGTAGAATGTCAGTTTTCTTTCTCCTGATAACAATGTCCTCCTAAGTAGTCCTCGCCTGGAGATCCGAATGGGGGACTATTTTACCTCCGGAATATTTTACCCAAGAGGACGCCATCATCATTTAACCATACAGTAAAGCTGCATGCCCTCAGGAAAAATTATGGCTGTAGTTTCCCCTTGCTTTCAGCCGTTCGCAGTACCAGCACAGCAAGGCCATTTTGGTTAGTATTATAAGGCCAGATCAGTCAATCATCCAGACTGTTGCCCCTGCAACTACAGAAAAGGCTGCTGCCCCTCTTCAGAAACCACATGTACGTCTGCCCTCTCAACAGATACCCCTCTGTTGTGGTTGCACGTACGGTACGGCTATCTGTATCGCTGAGGCACGCAAGCCTCCCCACCAACGGCAAGGTTCATGGTTCACGGAGGAGAACTTTTCAGTCTAGTCACAAATTTCACTTTATACACCATATGATCATAATTTTGATAATAAGTTTAGTGGTGGTAAAGATTCAAATGCCTTTTGAAAATCAAGAAATACTGCATCTACCTGAGTGCCTTCATCCAAAGCTTTCAGTACATCATCTGAGAAAAGAACATGACTTATGTTTTCAGAATCCTTGCTGGTTATCATCTAGGAGGTCATTCTGTTTGAGGTACCTCATTATGTTTGAGTTCAGACTGTCTTCCGAGATTCTACAACAAATCTATGTTATGGATATCGAACGGTAGTTCTGTGGATACTTTATACTACTCTTCTTGTAGAATTTGCATTCCTCACTTTGTATTAGTTTTAGCTAGGATTAAATAACACTTTGGTGATTCACGTGATATGCTCTAGAGCCTCCCTCTTTAATATCTCTGTTTTCATTCAGATTGTGTTTGCAAATAGAAACAAGGGTTTGCATTTTGTACTTTCTGTATGTTTCATACTTTCATTAACTATTTTTGCTCCAAGCAGCATTCAAAGCTGTCAATAAATTATATTGCAACAAAATTTTTCTAATTTAGTACTTTGACTTCTTTAGTTTGGATTATGAAGCTGCTCTTTCATGACCTTGTTGTCATATAGCTCGCTAAAAACACCTTTTTAAATATGTGGGGGTGCAGTTGACCAAATAAAATTTCTGAAAAAATAAGTGGCTTTTAAACATCCACTTATATTTGCATTAATCACAATTTGAATTAGTTTTCTTTTTCAACAAAGTATCAAATTCCCACAACTGCTTTTTACTTGAAATTAAACAACTATCCAGTAAAGTTTCTCATTTAGAGTGGTAACTAGGTAAAACTGGTCATGGATGAGAGACTTTTTGATTGTGTCTGGAAAACTGTGCTACTGCTTGCCCAATGATGATGTAGAAGGAATCAGCAGATCTGTCATGATATTTTGATCAGGGATTCTGTTCATATAATTTCAAACTCACCAGTGAAAAAGTTTTCAAGGACCACGAGGATGCATCATTTTTATCACTGTGTCATTCTCCCAAAATGAGATTTTGTAAAACCAGTCAACCATCACGTATTGTTGGTTGCAGTGTCAAAACCATACATTATAAGGGACTGTCAGTTAGCTTGGATATTTTGCCAACAAATCACAAGATCCCCCCTGGCATTTGTAATTTACTTTCATTTCTCCCCTGCCCCCAACTCAGATTCAACATATTAGTAAATCTCTCTCTAAATTGGGCCTTCTTGACAAAAAGAAATTAAATTTCTCTTCCAAGATTTGCTCACAAAGCGCACAAACCCAAAAGTGCGTGGAATTCATTTTCATTTAGGCAGTGTAAGCTATCCCATGCAGCCAATCATTTCATGATGCCTCTAGTCCCACCACACACAAATTTTCCATTGCTAGTCCCGGAAATGTTTCACTTGGCATTTAACATTCCTGTCTTAGAGGCAACAGCATACATTGCTGGAATTCTTGACAGTTTTGTAATGGACTGCACACCCATCATTTACTACAATTTTGTCACTTTTTGTTGCAGACATTTAGTCAGAAAAACATGACGTGCAATCATCTAATGCAGTAGGGCTGTCACTAATTGAACAAAAGATTTTGCTGTGTATCTGCTCACTTCTCACAAAGTGTGCACAGTATCTTGACTGTTTTTCCAATGAAACCCTTGGACAGAATCCTGGACAAGAAAGAAGTAATTCTCTACACGATCAAACAGTGCAAGATTTGGTTAACTTTTGAGAGACAACATCTAATTTTTTGAAATAAGTGCTGGATGGTCAGGTTAGTGGTTTTTGATGCCATCTCTGTGACAAAATCATTCATTGGCAGTTGCTTAGTTCTGAGTAATGCCGAACTCATTTGTATAAACTGCTGTACTTCACTTTCACCAGGATTCACACCCTTATGCAAATCAGTCATGTGTGATTTGTATGCATTTTATTCTTGCCAGGCAGCTCTAACATTGATGCAGTACTTCTCTCATATTCGTGCTGTGGCACAACATTTTGTTCAGAGCTTAAAGAATCTGAAAAAGCAAATGTCTTGCCCCCATTTGTTTTGACAGGCAATTACATTTCTTTCTAACTGCTTAGCAATAGATGTTACTGTTTCTGAACTTTTATTCCACTAGTGCAGAGCCTACTGAGCTGATTACTCCAATCTTTATTTGGTCAGACAGAACATTGCTCTGGTTTATCCCTATTGGGAGCACACCTTTATTTTCACAATTCAACTTTCTAACTGTTTTTAACCACCCTCTAAGAGTAAAAATTCTCTCTCTCTTCATCCATCTCCATCTCCCTCTCCCTCCCCCCCCCCCCCCCCCCAAATGATGATAATAAAAAGAGTGCCAACTCCTTTTGTGTCAGTGTGAAAATCTAAATTTTCTCAGCATGAGTAGCAGTGTGCAATTTTTTCTTGCACATCTGACAATAGCTGAGTATATCAGAAGAGTTTGTGCATTCTTGCTTGCCTGAGACTGCTGCTGTTGGGGTTAAAGCCACATGCAGATGTCACTTCACTGCTTATGCAGGTTTGTCCCTGATTAACTTTGTGTCTGATGCAGTCTTTTAAATCACAATTACTGAAAATGTGTGCCCTGACCGGGACTCGAACCCGGGATCTCCTGCTTACATGGCAGATGCTCTATCCATCTGAGCCACCGAGGACACAGGGGATAGCGTGACTGCAGGGATTTATCTCTGGCATGCCTCCCGCGAAACCCACATTCTCAACGTATTGTCCCACACTACATTCGTAGTGCCTCCGCCCATTGTACTCATTACTCGCGGTGCATTGCCGATTCCCGTAAGAGTTCGGGCACTGTTTGTGCATTCACACAGAAGAAGAAAATGGTCAAGTGGCTGGCGAGCCTTAACTATATATTTACTACGATGGTATCTGTTCTTTCAGACATGTCTGAAAGAACAGATACCATCAGTGACCAAGCAGCACGTTATAATGAAATTACAATGAAATGAACACCCTTAGCTGCTTACAGGTGTTGACATATGTCACAAATCAGCACAGGTTTAGAAAACATTGTTCACGTGAAACTCACACCCCACTTTTTTCACAGGATATCCTGCAAACTACGTATGAAGAGAAACAGGCACATTCCATGTTTCTAGATTTCTTAAAAGCATTTGACGTGGTATCGCACTGTAGTCTGTTAATGGAGGTACAAGCATATGGAATAGGGTCCCAGAGCAGCTCAAAGACTTATTAAGTAATAAAAGCCAGCTTATTTTGAGAAAAGAGAACCACCTGTATGAATATCAAGAGCTCAGATGGAAAACCAGTTCTAAGCAAAGAAGGGAAAGCAGAAACGCGGAAGGAGTATATAGAGGATCTATACAAGGGTGATGCACTTGAGGGCAATATTATGGAAATGGAACAAGGCATAGATGAAGATGAAATGGGAGATATGATAGTGCATGAAGAATTTGACAGAGCACTGAAAGACCTAAGTTGAAACAAGGCCCCAGGAGAACTACTGATAGCCTTTGGAGAGCCAGCCATGACAAAACTCTACCATCTGGTGAGTAAGATGTATGAGACAGGCAAAATACCCTCAGACTTCAAGAAGAACATAATAATTCCAATCCCAAAGAAAACAGGTGTGAAAATTACCAAATTATCAGTTTAATAAGTCACAGCTGCAAAATACTAACAAAAATTCTTCACAGACAAATGCAAAAACAGATAGAAACTGACTTGGGGAAGACCAGTTTGGATTCTGTAGAAATGATGGAACACGTGAGGCAATACTGACCCTATGACTTATCTTACAAGATAGATTAAAGAAAGGCAAACCTACATTTCTAGCATTTGTAGACTTAGAGAAAGCTTTTGACAATGTTGATCAAAATACTCTCTTTCAAATTCTGAAGGTGGCAGGGATAAAATACAGGAAGAGAACGGCTATTTACAATTTGTACAGAAACCAGATGGCAGTTATAAGAGTCGAGAGGTATGAAAAGTTAGCTGTCGCCGAACAGGGAGTGAGACAAGGTTGTAGCCTATTCCCAATGTTATTCAATCTGTATATTGAGCAAGCAGTAGAGGAAACAAAAGAAAAATTTGGTGCGGGAAACAGAATTCAAGGAGAGGAAATAAAAACTTTGAGGTTTGCCAATGAGATTGTAATTCTGTCAGGGACAACAAAGGACCTGTAAGAGCAGATGAACAGAATGGATGGTGTTTGGAAAGGATGATATAAGATGATCAGCAACAAAAGCAAAATGAGGACAATGGAATGCAGTCAAATTAAATCAGGTAATGCTGAAGGAATTAGATTAGGAAATGAGACACTTAAAGTAGTAAATGAGTTTTGATATTTGGGGAGCAAAATAACTGATCATGGTTAAAGTAGAGAGGATATAAAACGTAGACGGGCTATTGCAAGGAAAGCATTTCTGAAGAAGAGAAACCTGTTAACATTAAATGTAGGTTTAAGTGCCAGGAAGTCTTTTCTGAAAGTATTTGTACGGAGTGTACCCATGTATGGAAGTGAAACATGGATGATAAATAGTTTAGACAAGAAGAGAGTAGAAGCTACAGAAGAATGCTGAAGATTAAATGGGTAGATCACGTAACTAATGAAGATGTACTGAACAGAATTGGGGAGAAGAGAATTTGTGTCACAACTTGACTAAAAGAAGGGAGCAATTGGTAGGACACATTCTGAGGCAGCAAGCGATAACCAATTTAGTATTGGAGGGAACTGTGGAGGGTAAAAATTGTAGAGGGAGACCGAGTTGAATACACTAAGCAGATTCAGAAGGATATAGGTTGCAGTAGTTACTTGGAGATGAAGCAGCTTGTAGAGGATAGAGCAGCATGGAGAGCTGCATCACACCAGTTCTGGACTGAAGACCACAACAACAACAACTACAATAACAGCAACAACAACAACAACAACAACAAGTAGTCCCCAACAGTGAGTGTTCATCAAAGACAAAGGTATCATCAGGGGTGTCCCAGGAAAGTGTGACAGGACTACTGTTATTTTCTACTTAGATAAATGATCTGCAGGTGTTTGCTGTTGATGCTGTGGTATAGAGGAAGATGTTGTCACTGAGAAATGGTAGATACTAGGTACTAGATTACTTAGACAAAATTTCTATTTGATGTGATAAACTGCAGCTACATTTAAACGTAGAAAAATGTACGTTAATGCAGATGAGTAGGATAACCGAATCCGTACTGTTTGAGTACAGCATTAGTAGTATGTTGCTTGACACAGTCACTTTGATTAAATATTTATGAGTAACTTTGCATTAGCTATATGAAATGGAAGAAGCATGGAAGGATTGTGGTAGGGAACATGAATGGTCAACTTCAGTTTACTAGTAAAATTCTATGAAAGTGTGATGTAAAGGTGACTGCATATAGGATGCAAGTGTGACCTATTCTTGAATACAGCTTGAGTATTTGGGATCCTCACCAGGTTGGATCAAAGGAAGGAACTGAAGCAATTCAGAGATGATCTGCTAGATTTGTTACCAGTTCGTTCGAACAAGATGCAAATGTTATGTCAATGCTTTGGGAACTCGAACTGGATTCCCTGGAGGGAAGGTGATGTTCTTTTCAAGGAACACTAGTGAAAAAAATAGAGAACCAGCATTTGAAGCTGACTGCAGAATGATGTTACTGCAGCCAACAGACATTGTACATAAGGACCACAAAAATAAGAAATGAGTGATTAGTATATGGAGGCATATAGACAGTCATTTTTCCTATATTCTATCAGAGTGGAACAGGAAAGGAAATGACTAGCAGTGGTACATCATACCCTTTTGCCACACATTTTATGTTCGCTTGCAGAATATGTATGTAGACATATAATGAATCATTAACAGTTGCTGTGGTTCAGGAGAAAAGTCTCCCACATATTGCAGATTTTCAGTGGAGTTATAGATCAGCTAACTGCAACATGAAGCAACAAACTCACCAAAGGTACACTTTGACAATCATCTCCATTTGCTGAATTCAGCAGATTTTCTAAGCAACAGTATGAAAACTAGCTTGAAAGTATAAAATCTGATTAGGGTAGGCAAATGGGCCATGAA
This sequence comes from Schistocerca nitens, assembly GCF_023898315.1. Taxonomy (NCBI): domain Eukaryota; kingdom Metazoa; phylum Arthropoda; class Insecta; order Orthoptera; family Acrididae; genus Schistocerca; species Schistocerca nitens. The sequence goes on along the minus strand of NC_064623.1, from coordinate 51,658,588 downwards.
AATGCAGTAAAGAAATGAATTTGTTTAATCTGTTATTTAAATGTCGTATTCATGACCTCACATGTCAAGATTCTTTTGAAGTTCATAAAACTGCAATTTAAAAACAGTGTGTGCAGCCAGTCCAACTTGAAATGACAGTGTCTAGTTTGTCACTTGTTTCATTACAATGACAAGGTGTGTGTTTTGTTTCAGCAATTATGAATAAAGGATAGATAGCTACTCACCGTACAGAGGTTGAAACACAGATGGGCACAACAAAAAGGCTGCTATAATGTTGAGCTTTCAGCCAAAAGGTCTTCTTTTAAGCGTGCACGCAGACACGCATGCGCACACACACAACAACAAAAAACCACTGTCTTTGGCAGATGTGGCTGTGATAGGTGGTCATAAAATCTGTAAACAGGGATCTCTGATTTGGAAATGTTTGCATCAGTGACCAGAGACAGTGGTCATATGTAAGAGATCTGCTTGTGTGAGTGTGTGTGTGTTTTCTATTTAAAAGGCCATTTGGCAGAAAGACCAAAGGTACAGCAGTCTTTTGCTGTGCCTACCTGTGACCCATCTCCTCTACATGGAGAATAACTGCCTATCTTTTTCGATGAAAATAATCAATTTTTGAAAATATAATGAAAATGGATAGATAAAAAAATCTATCCAACAAGTGGTTGCAGGCACATATAAAAGTATTGACGTTTGGAAGCTTTTTTATCCACTGGATCCTTCTTCTGATGGAAAGATTGAAGGGGAAGAAAAAGGGGGTGAAGGAAAATGAGTAGTGAGGTGAAGGAAAAGGGTCAGAGTTCGGAAAAGTCGACCAGAATAGGGGAGACTTACTGGACGGGATGAGAAAGAAAGATTGATTCATGGGGACTGCACTGGACAAGATTTGAAAACCCGAGAGCTTAAAGGTGGAAGGTAGGGTAATATGCAAGACAGAGATTACTGCCAAAACACTGTGCATGAGTTAGTGACTGTGGAAAGCTAAGGGCATTGTATGTGGTAGAAGTGGGAGGGGCAGGGGGGTGCACGAGCAAATAGGCAGGTCAGAAAATGAGAGATATAAAAAACTAAAAGAGAGTTAAAAAATAAGTATTTACTGTGAAGAAATACTGAGACTGAAGAAATTAAAATAAGTGCAGGTGGATGACATGAACCAAGGACATGTCGTAGTGCCAGTTACCACCTGCAATGTTCTGGGAAACTGATATCTTGGAGAAGAAACCAAATGGCACATGCAATAAAAACAGGCACCACAGTCGTGACTGTCATGTTATACAGAATGCTCTGCAACAGGATATTGTGTACTGCTATTATACACATCCTGCCTATGCCTATTCATCCTAGCTGATAACTTGACAGCAGTCATGCCAATGTAAAATGGTGAAAAGTGTTTACATTATGGATGGTATATGACATGGTGGCTCTCCCTTTCATAGCATGTGTTTTTCCAATTACAGGGCTGGTACAGTGGTGGCAGGAGGCTGCATATGGCAGGTCTGACAGAGAGATGATCACAGGGTTAGGAGCCATATGGTAGGGAGATGGATGCAGGAGGAACATAGAGTCTGACAAGGATATTGCGGATACTGGAAAGGTGACTAAAACTATTCTATGTGTTGTGGGCAAAATGTCAGACAGAATGACTCTCATTTTAGGGCATGATTTTAGGAAGTCATAGCCTTCTCGAAGCATTGATTAATACATTCAAGACAAGGATAACACTGAGTAGGGAGAGGGTGTATACTGGCAACACACAATATCCTGTTGCAGAGCATGCTCTAAAACCTTGGTGCATGTTTCACCTCACACGACATCTGGATTCATCCCCCAGGCACATGTTTTCCTGAACTCAGCAGGTGGGTACTGGCGCTACAACATGTCCTTGATTCTCGCCAACCACCTATAATTTCTTTGGTCTCAGCATTTCTTCACAGTAACTATTCCTTTCTTCACTCCCTTCTAGTTTACTACATTTTTTGTTTTCTGACCCGTCTATTTTTTGCCACTCCCCTCCCGGCCCCATCAAATACTATGTACTTAGCTTTCCACTGTTATTAATTCATAAAAGATGTTTCGGGAGTAATCTCTGTATTGCATTTTATCTTCAATCTTTAAGCTCTCAGGTTTTCAAATACCATACAGTGCCATCGACAACAATTAGTCTTTCTTTCTCACCCCATCCAGTATATCTCCTCTGACCCATAGTTCCGGGTGAATTTTTCGAACTCTACCCCTTTTCCTAAACCTCAGCAGTTCTTTGAGAACTCTATTTCTAAATCTCACAAGTCATTTTCCTTCACCCCTCTTCCTTCCCTGTCAGCTCTTTTGCCAGAAAAATGGGCCACTGGCTCCGAAAGCTTGCAAAATTTAATGCTTATATATGTACATTCTTCTGTCACTGCTCTTTTTATCAGTCAAATTACATAATCTATCTTTTTCATAACACTGTTGTTATTCCTGCATTTTCCATTGTTTACTTCTGTAATTTGTACATCTACTGTCAATATGGCTACATTAGGATGTCTGATATTCCCTACAGCAATTAAGAAGTTTGGTGACCTCGGAGAGGAGAAAGAAAAACTTGGAAGTTTGAAAATTACATTTTAATCATCAGAGATGGCAAAGGATTTGGAAGATTACTTGTACGGAAGTGATAGTATCTTGAAAAGGTGGTTTCAAGGTGAATTTCGCTATTAGGAAGTCTTTTCTGAAAATATTTATCTGGATTGCACCCTTCTATGGATGTGAAATGTGGACAATAAACAAGAAAAGCAGATTTTGAAATGTGCGTGTGTGTGTGTGTGTGTGTGTGTGTGTGTGTGTGTGTGTGTGTGAGTGTGAGTGAGTGGGAACACATGTGCATGTCTGTGCACGTGAGGACATGTGCACCTGGGAGGCTGGGTGCATACGCCGGCAGGTGAGTGCGTGCGCACTTGGGTAATGTGCATGCACATGGGTGCACATGTGCAGTTGGAGTAAATATTAGATGGAAGAGCAAGCAGTATAAAAGGAAGTAGGGTTGCACAGAATAGGCAGACTAGGATGGAGAGCCATATGCAATCTATCTTTGGAACACTGCCTACATATAGCAGTTTATTTGGTTTTATGTTTACAGTGACTGTGGTGTAGCTTGTTATATATCTATTTTTATTTCATTATTTTAGAGACGTTTGCATTATCCTAATAGCACGTACAGGATGAGACCATTTGGCAAATTGGGAACCTGTACTTTTTAAGAAATATCCACAAATGTGATACAGCTACAAGCATATCTTACCAGAAAGCAGTAACCTCTTGGCTTGAGTGATAAAATTTTCATGTTCACAATCAGAGGACAATAGCAGTTTCAGTACTGTGAGGGAGCATCAAAAAGCTTTACCACTGTTGAATTTATGGCTCAGCACATCATGATGTGCAAAGTTTGTAATACAACTTGCCTCAAACAGAAAACTGCAGAAAATTTATGTCAGTATTCTGCAAGCCACTGAAGTGTGTGGCAGAGTACACTTCCCACTGAACTATGTATTAGGATTAAATCCCGTTCTGCTTGAACATGAAGCACAGAAAATGATGGCTTAACTGTCTCTGTGCATACTCTTCAAGCTCAATGACGTTTTTTGAAACTTTGTAAATCAGCTATTTGGGAATAGTTGGCATATATCTTCAGGTGTCTCCCAGTCAGCTTTTGCAGCACTTCCTGAACACTCTCAAGTGGGTCACACAACCCTCTGACCATTTGTGCTGCCCTTTTTTTGTATATGTTCAATGTCCCATTTTAGGTCCATATGGTATGAGTCATAAACGTGAGGAATATTCTAATACGGGTCACATAAGTATTTTTTTAAGCAATCTCCTTTGTATGCTGAGGTGACAGAAGTCACGATATACCTCCTAATATCGTGTCAGACCTCCTTTTGCCAGGTGTAGCGCAGCAACTCGAAGTGGCAAGGACTCCCCGAGTTATTGGAAGTGGGGCCCTGCTGCCTCTATAGCAGTTGCGAAAGTGTCACTAGTGCAGGATTTTGTTCGCAGAGTGAGCTCTCGATATGTTCCATAAATGTGCGATGGGATTTGTGTCGGGCAATCCAGGTAGCTAAATCATTTGCTCAAATTTTCCAGAACACTCTTCAAGCCGATCATGAGCAATTGTGGTCCAGTGACATGGTGTACTGTCATCCATAAAAATTTCATTGCTGTTTGGAAAAATGAAGTCCAAGAATCACAGCAAATAGCCTCCAAGAAGCCAAACATAACAATTTTCAGTCAACAATGAGTTCAGTTGGACCAGATGACCAATCCATACCATGTAAGCACAGTCCACACCATTATGGAACCACCACCAGCAGGACAGTGCCTTGTTGACAACTTGGGTCCATCACTTCGTGGGGTCTGTGCCACAATCAAAACCCTACCGTATGCTCTTCTGAAACTGAGCAGGACACAGTTTTCCAGTCAGGATCTGACCGATGCGGTCAGGAACCGAGGAGAGGTGCTGCAGGCATTGTGCTGTTATTAAAGGCACTCACATTGGTCATCTGCAGCCACAGTCTTCCAATGCCAAATTTCACCATACTGTCAGAACAGATACATTTGTTGCATGTCCCACGTTGATTTCTGCAGCTATTTCCTGCAGTGTTGCTTGTTTGTTAGCACTGACAACTCTCTCGGTTATTAAGCGAAGGCCATTGCCCACTGCGTTGTCCGTGATAAGACATAATGCCTGAAATTTGGTATTCTTGGCACACTCTTGACACTGTGGATCTCAGAATTCTGAATTACCTACTTGAATGAGATTTTCACTCTGCAGCGGAGTGTGCGCTGATATGAAACTTTCTGGCAGATTAAAACTGTGTGCTGGACCGAGACTCGAACTCGGGACCTTTGCCTTTCACGCGCAAGTGCTCTACCAACTGAGCTACCCTAGCATGACTCACGCCCCGTCCTCCCAGCTTTACTTCTGTCAGTACCTCGTGTCCTACCTCCCAAACTTTACAGAAGCTCTCCTGCTAACCTTGCAGAACTAGCACTCCTGAAAGAAAGGATATTGCGGAGACGTGGCTTAACCACAGCCTGGGGGATGTTTCCAGAATGAGATTTTCACTCTGCAGTTGGTAGAGCACTTGCCCGCGAAAGGCAAAGGTCCCGAATTCGAGTCTCGGTCCGGCACACAGTTTTAATCTGCCAGGAAGTTTCAATTACCTACTTATTTCCAAAATGGAATGTCCCATGTGTCTTGCTCCAACTACCATTCCGCATTCAAACCCTTCCCGTCGTGTGGCCATAATCATGTAGGAAGTCATTTCACACTAATGACACGTATACAAATGACAGCTCGCCTTTGCACTGCCGTTTTATGCCTTGTGTATGTGATTTTACTACCATTTGTATATGTGCCTATCGCTATCCCATGACTTGTCACCTCAGTGCAAACTGACTGCATTTTCCCAGTATCCTGTGTGGTGTCACAAGTCTTAGGCCTGTCCCACCCCTCATTAAATCGACCAAGACTTATACGAATAATTGTAAGAACAGTTACTATTATTATGTTCTTTAAGTTTGTTTTTGGGTTTTCAGAAATACTGTGGGAAGAAAGTTTATTTATGTTGCAGATAATGTGGAAGACGTCGCCCAACGATCACCACGAAAGTTCAACGTAGCGGCAAGTGGGCAAGGAATAAAACGAATGCTGCAAACTACCGCGAGCCATGGAAGAGCCTGGGCTGCGAGGGCATTGAGCTTCCTAGGTCGTTGTTGGACAACGTCAAAGGAAGAGATATTCTGCTTTCTTTTGTAAACAGATCGATCGAATCTTGAAAGGTTCATGTAAAATGTATAGACGGGTGACACATTAGGTGGGACCCCATGCCTGTAATACTTCCACAGTTATTAAAAAGTTGTTAAATGGCAAAAACCAATAGTTCATCATTTATATAGATAAAAAGTAGTAAATATATAGGAAAGGAAGAGTTGCGGCGTCAGAACGAAAAGTGATACATCGCTCAGCAATGTAGAAGGACGTAGATAGCGGGTGTTACGTGGTGAAAACAAATCAACTGATAAAATAGTAAGTCTGTAATTAAGCATAAAGCCACGTAACACTGCACCTGACACTCAAGCAGTAGCTGAAAAGGGCTTGCTCCAAATTAGCTTTTGCACCATGAGCTATTAGTCAATATCCACCAGTAATAGATGACGTGAAGTAAATTTGAGGCTTGTGTATGAACTGATGTAATTACACTGGCAAAAGCAGCATACCAAGAGAGACATTTTAGGTGCAATAGTTCATATAATTCTGTGCAGCCAATGGCTGGTTTACCTGTATATGAGTGTTAGTGGGTTCACTGAAAGCTTGGAGAGTGAAATAATATTAAAAATTTTAGAGAGATACATTCACAGCATTTACAGCATGTAACAGGATTCCAGTGCTATCCAAAGAGTAACTCACGCAAGGGAGTAAGAAAATACTGAAATTAAGAAACTGGAGTGTTGTGTATGCATTCAGAAATGAAAGAACGTTGAAAGAGAAAAAGTGGAGTACCGCAAAACAGCAACATGAAAGGGTAGACTTACTGATAGTGCAATTGATCAGTTGCAGTTTGCTTATGGTTTTGCCACTGTAAGGAATGCTGAGAAGAGTGTGGAAACTATGAGGAGAGCAGTGTGACCCCCAGATTTTAACTGGTGACAATCTTCAACTTACTCTTAGCCACTTTTATAGATTGCCGAGTGACTTCAGTGAAAGCTATATAGCTGACGTTGCTGCGATGGAGATTATAAGATCTGTATACAGGGATCTCTTGTGAAAATGTTTGCATGACAACACAAAACCCAAATGAGAGCTATAATATCACACACAGGAAAATACTGCAAAGATAGTATTCCTGGGACAATATACTCTCAATGTCAAGTGTAACTCCCTTTTCCTTGGGGTTTCTGAACAAGACTGTGTCCTGTGGCTTTACCTAACTAACAACATATTCCTTTGTTACAGTAATAATGAACACCTTGTAATGATGCACAGAAGATTCTTTAGTTCTTCCAGTATTTTATGAGTAAAAGAGAATGAATCTTACACCTTGCTAATTTCATATTACTCTAACGAAAGATAAATCCATATAAAAATTAATTTTGAAAACTTTCTCTTACAGTAACAATTATTTTATGCTTAAGACTCAGTACACATGTATCTTTTGACAGTTTATCACTTTCTTCTTATGTAACAGTGTTCTAAAGAAATTAAATGAACCTCGTGCATCATTTTTCATTAAAGACACACTTAGTAGGTGCACACATTTACTACTGATTTGCAGCAAATTACTTAATCTTATAATATTATTCTCTGAAGTATTGTTTTGCCTCAGAAATTTTGCTGTATAATCGTGTACCTTCAGGGAAAAAGGCAATATTTAGTAAAGCCTTAATTATTTTGTAATGCAAAGAAAAGTCTTTCAAATGGTGGCCGGTGTAAGTATGGATCTGATATATTGCTGTGCCAGTATTGTTCAGAAGTATGATCCAATGTTTCTTCTGCAGCTACCTCAGCCATTATGAAATAAATAAACAAGTGAAATATATCCACAGTTGCAAATATGGACAACCATCAGCTGTATAAGGGAATGACAACAATGAAAATTGTGTCGGACTGGGACTCAAACCCATATTTCTCGCTTGGTCGTCTTACTTTTTATGTATTTCACGATGCCTGTAGTCATCACAGTGCATCATACTTCTGAACAACACACGCACTGCAATATAGTATTTATCCACCGACACCGAGCAAGTGACTTTCAATTAAAATGTCTCCCCTGTACGGAAACATACACGATGATTGTACGAGTGAAGGTTGTAGACACACAGTTGACAACATATGAAAGTCTGGGTCTGTTTGTGAGATGTGCTCGGATAGCATAATGGTAAGGCGACTGCACGATAAGCGGGAAATTTGGATTTGAGTCCGGCACAAATTTTCGCTACCGTCATTCCATTACACAGCTAATGGCTATTTATAATCTCAGCTGATAATAACTTTCTTGCAACTAGGGGTCAGTTGTTCCTTATGAGATACAAGAGTATTCTTGGTAACCTGCAGCTATATAAAAATAGAAGGGATCAAACTTGCATACTTTGTAAGCAAGCTAGTAGGCATCAGGGGCATGAAAGATGACCTTCCTAAACGAACTACGAGGGTAATCCCAAAGGTAAGGTCTCCTATTTTTTTATAAGTACATAGACCTGTTTATTTCTGCAATGGTTTACATAAGTTTACAGCTTGAACATTTAGCTAGTTTTCGACATAATCACCATTTCTGTTGATGCATTTTTGTAGACGCTGTGGCAGTTTTTGTGTGCCCATGTCATACCAGCTCGCCGCCACGCTGTTCAGAAAGTTATGAACCCCTTCTCTTTGACCTCGTAGTCGGAGCTGAATCACTGGGACCACAATTAATGCTGACAGGTACTGTGAGACTCTGAAAAAACTTAAACGGGCATTTCAGAGCCTGAAAACAGGAATGTTGATCAAGGGTGTACACATTCTCCATGACAACGCTCGCCTACACATCGCTTGGCAAACCGTTGCTCTCCTGCAACAGTTTCAGTGGAACATAATCACCCACCCACCCTATAGTCCTGACTTAGCGCCCAGTGACTATCACCTGTTCCCTAGCTTAAAAGAACATTTGGCCGGAAAGTGATTCAGCTCCGACGACGAGGTGAATAGATTCTAACCTCACCTAACCTCCTTGATGCTGTCAAAAACTGACGAAGGAGATCGAATGCACTATGACTACGCTGTAGGCTGATGTTATCGGATCTGATAACCATTGTCGGTGCCACTGAGAACACAGCATTAGTTTCCAAAAAAAATAAATAAATAAATAAATTAATTAATTAATTAATTAATTAATTAAAAAAAAATTTCCAGACTTCACAAAAGCTCTCCTACGAAACTTGCAAGACTAGCACTTCTGGAAGAAAGGATATTGCGGAGACATGGCTTACTCACAGCATGGGGGGTGTTTCCAGAATGAAATTTTCACTCTGCATCGGAGTGTGCGCTGATATGAAACTTCCTGGCACATTAAAACTGTGTGTGGGGGCGAGACTTGAACTCGTGACCTTTGACTTTCGCGTACAAGCGCTCTACTATCTTTGGTAGTTCAGGTGGTAGAGCACTTGACCACGAAAGGCAAAGGTCCTGAGTTCGAGTCTCGGTCTGGCACAGAGTTTTAATCTGCCAGGAAGTTTCATATCAGCGCACACTCTGCTGCAGAGTGAAAGTTTCATTCTGTGATGCAGTGTATTGTTCAGATATCTGTCAGACGTATTGTTTCGTGGAAAAAGATTAGGTAAATAATTCGTCTTGCACTAATTGCTCATCACACTCCTGTTTCCACATCATACCGAGGTTGTTGATGTAATTCGTGAGGATTTTCGGAGCTCTAACGTACTCTGACTGACGCAGTTGTAAGGTGCCAGGACATGGGCACTTACACGTTAGCTTACCAACATTAGTATTAATACACTACTGGCCATTAAAATTGCTACACCACGACGATGATGTGCTACAGACGCGAAATTTAACCGACAGGAAGAAGATGCTGTGATATGCAAATGATTAACTTTTCAGAGCATGCACACAAGGTTGGCGCCGGTGGCGACACCTACAACGTGCTGACATGAGGAAAGTTTCCAACCGATTTCTCATACACAAACAGCAGTTGACCGGCGTTGCCTGGTGAAACGTTGTTGTGATGCCTCGTGTAAGGAGGAGAAATGCGTACCATCACGTTTCCGACTTTGATAAAGGTCGGATTGTAGTCTATCGCGATTGCGGTTTATCGTATCGCGACAATGCTGCTCGCGTTGGTCGAGATCCAATGACTGTTAGCAGAATACGGAATCAGTGGGTTCAGGAGGGTAATACGGAACGCCGTGCTGGATCCCAACGGCCTCGTATCACTAGCAGTCGAGATGACAGGCATCTTATCCGCATGGCTGTAACGGATCGTGCAGCCACGTCTCGATCCCTGAATCAACAGATGGGGACGTATGCAAGACAACAACCATTTGCACGAACAGTTCGACGACGTTTGCAGCAGCATGGACTATGAGCTCGGAGACCGTGGCTGCGGTTACCCTTGACGCTGCATCACAGACAGGAGCGCCTATGATGGTGTACTCAACGACGAGCCTGTGTGCACAAATGGCAAAACGTCATTTTTTGGGATGAATCCAGGTTCTGCTTACAGCATTATGATGGACGCATCCGTGTTTGGTGACATCGCGGTGAACGCACATTGGAAGCGTGTATTCGTCATCGCCATACTGGCGTATCACCCGGCGTGATGGTAAGGGGCGCCATTGGTTACCGTCTCGGTCTCCTCTTGTTCGCATTGACGGCACTTTGAACAGTGGGCGTTACATTTCAGATGTGTTACGACCCGTGGCTCTACCATTCATTCGATCCCTGCGAAACCCTACATTTCAGCAGGATAATACGCGACCGCATGTTGCAGGTCCTGTACGGGTCTTGCTGGATACAGCGACTGCTGCCCTGGCCAGCACATTCTCCAGATCTCTCACCAATTGAAAACGTCTGGTCAATGGTGGCCGAGCAACTGGCCCGTCCCAATTCGTCAGTCACTACTCTTGATGAACTGTGGTATTGTGTTGAAGCTGCATGGGCAGCTGTACCTGTACACGCCATCCAAGCTCTGTTTGAGTCAATGCCCAGGTGTATCAAGGCCGTTATTACGGCAAGAGGTGGTTGTTCTGGGTACCGATTTCTCAGGATCTATGCACCCAAATTGCGTGAAAATGTAATCACATGTCAGTTCTAGTATAATATATTTGTCCATTGAATACCCGTTGATCATCTGCATTTCTTCTTTGTGTAGCAATTTTAATGGCCAATAGTGTAATAAAGGGACTGGCAAGGGTATCAGATCATGTCTCTATTGAATTATGATAAATATGAGGCACAAGTCACTAACTTAAAGCGTTGGTGAAAAGTGTCGGAAGTCGAGAATTGTGGAATATAAAGTCTGCAGCTGGCCGTAGCTCGCCGGGCTGCCGTGGGCGGCAGGTAGCGGTCACCCGAAACGCGGGAAAATACGGCGCTTTTGGGGATGGCCCGGCATGCGGAGCCACCTGCGCTGGGCAACACGTGGCGAAGACGGGAATTTAGTTTGCCTAGGGACGATATGACCTACTCGATCATTGGGTAGATCTCAGAAATGCCGTTGGAGGGATTTCGGCGATGATAGAGCGTTCGACATTGGCCGAAATGGGGTATTGTTTCGCCCCGTCTTCGTACGCGTGAATTTCTTTGTCCACCCACACACTCCAGAGAATGGCACATTAACAATTTGCAATTACGCGCCCCTATTACCGGCAGCTGCGTTAATAAATACTCGGCACCTCGCAAGGAGAGGAGAATTGAGGTGAGAGGGGACTTCGCCTTCAGCCATAGAGCGGTACTGACTTGGAGACGGCGTCTTGGCCATCGTCTTCGAAGGGAGATACACGGTCTGTATCGCAGCACTGCACCAACGCGTGTTTCGTGCAGAGTTCTGCGGTTAGAGCTCTTTGTGTGCTCAGAAGCGAGATTTTCCCCAACGCTTAACTACTTCCACTAATATTCTTGATCTGGTAGTTATCCTTGCGAGGTGCCGAGTATTTATCAACGCAGCTGACGGTAATAGGGGCGCGTAATTGAAAATTGTTAATGTGCCAGTCTCAGGAGTGTGTGGATGGACAAAGAAATTCACATTTTTTTGTAAATTTTGTCAGTTGTGGGGGATATCAAATTAAAATGCCAATATTACAATCGAATTATCGACTTCATTGTAGCTAGCATTTACCCTGTCCCAGTAAGCTTTACATGTACTCTAGTCACTGCACAGCTTGCCCAGACGGGAAGGAAAGAAGGTTTGCGGTCTTATATGTCAGCGACGGTCAAAATAAGCCTACACAGTCATACTCCACCAGTAAAAAAGCATCTCGGGATCAACTTCCCTATCGTGCACAGACTGTAACAGCCAGTTGCAATAACGACCCCGAGCAACAGTATCTGAGTTCCTCACTCGATGAACAACCGTTATTTCGTATAGTTTCAATTTCAGTCTGTACACAGCTCTGTGAGCAGTTGCTCTTGACACACCAATCTGAAGTCTAAACGGCGCAGAGAGTTAGTTGGACTTCTTTCCGAGGCCTCCTCTATCTCGTCTAATTTATTTTCGGTTAAAACACTAGGTTCTCTAGCCCATCGTTTCTGTAACACAGATTCAATCTCTTTAAGTTTCTTCACTAATCTGCGTATCGTCGAATCATCGCGAACATGCACACCAGGAAATTTTCGTATGAATTCAAGCCGACATTCCACACACGATTCTGTTTTTGCGTAGTTCAACGCAATAAACACTTGTTAATACTTCGTGTATTCCATACTGAATGGAAATTCGACAGGAAACATAACGAAGCACCTAAACACTACGTCGCACAGTACAGAAGACACGCGCTCAGTTTTCCAACAACTTAAGGGAATTAAGCCAGGTAATACACTACTGGCCATTAAAATTGCTACACCAAGAAGAAAAGCATATGATAAACGGGTATTCATTGGACAAATATATTATACTAGAACTGAAATGTGAATACATTTTCACGCAATTTGGGTGCATAGATCCTGAGAAATCAGTACCCAGAACAACCACCTCTTGCCGTAATAACGGCCTTGATACGCCTGGGCATTGAGTCAAACAGAGCTCGGATGGCGTGTACAGGTACAGCTGCCCATGCAGCTTCAGCACCATACCACAGTTCATCAAGAGTAGTGACTGGCGTATTGTGACGAGCCAGTTGCTCGGCAACCATTGACCAGACGTTTTCAGTTGGTGAGAGATCTGGAGAATGTGCTGGCCAGGGCAGCAGTCGAACATTTTCTGTATCCAGAAAGGCCCGTACAGGACCTACAACGTGCGGTCGTGCATTAACCTGCTGAAATGTAGGGATTCGCAGGGATCGAATGAAGGGTAGAGCCGGCCTTTGTGACCGAGCGGTTCGCGGCGCTTCAGTCTGGAACCGCGCGACCGCTACGGTCGCAGGTTCGAATCCTGCCTCGGTCATGGATGTGTGTGATGTCCTTAGGTTAGTTAGGTTTAAGTAGTTATAGGGGACAGCTGTTAAGTCCCATAGTGCTCAGAGCCATTTGCACCATTTTGAAGGGTAGAGCCACGGGTCGTAACACATCTGAACTGTAGCGTCCACTGTTCAACGTGCCGTCAATGCGAACAAGAGGTGACCGAGACGTGTAACCAATGGCGCCCCATACCATCACGCCGGGTGATACGCCAGTATGGCGATGACGAATACACGCTTCCAATGTGTGTTCACCGCGAAGTCGCTAAATACGGATGCGACCATCATAATGCTGTAAACAGAACCTGGATTCATCCGAAAAAATGACGTTTTGCCATTCGTGTACCCAAGTTCGTCGTTGAGTGCACCATCGCAGGCGCTCCTGTCTGTGATGCAGCTTAAAGGGTAACCGCAGCCATGGTCTCCGAGCCGATAGTCCATGCTGCTGCAAACGTCGTCGAACTGTTCGTGCAGATGGTTGTTGTCTTGCAAACGTCCCCATCTGTCCACTCAGGGATCGAGACGTGGCTGCACGATCCGTTACAGCCATGCGGATAAGATGCCTGTCATCTCGACTGCTAGTGATACGAGGCCGTTGGGATCCAGCACGGCGTTCCATATTCTGGTAACAGTCGTTGGATCTCGACCAATGCGAGCAGCAGTGTCGCGATACGATAAACCGCAATCGATTTAGGCTACAATCCGACCTTTATCAAACTCGGAAACGTGATGGTACGCATTTCTCGTCCTTACACGAGGCATCACAACAACGTTTCGCCAGGCAACGCCGGTCAACTGCTGTTTGTGTATGAGAAATCGGTTGGAAATTTTCCTCATGTCAGCACGTTGTAAGTGTCGCCACCGGCGCCAACCTTGTGTGAATGCTCTGAAAAGCTAATCTTTTGCATATCACAGCATCTTCTTCCTGTCGGTTAAATTTCGCGTCTGTAGCACGTCATCCTCGTGGTGTAGCAATTTCAATGGCCAGTAGTGTATTTACAGCGACCGCCGATATTTCTGGGGAAGTACACTCCGCCATTTTCAAGGCACAAACTGCAACGTAAGGTATCTGAATATTGTATACGCCAGGAGAAACTCAGGTCTCACGAGCAGGGTGTATCCGTCTGAGGACCCGGCACAGAGACATCCGGGCAGGAAAAGCATACGAAGTTAAAATAACGGTATCACATTCATACAAGAGCAGCGTAATGTAACAGGCTAGTGGCAATATTAGCGTTTGCAATAATGACGTCTAGCAACAATATTTGAAACGATTAAACTCACAGATAAACTCAAAAGAAAACACCAGTACACTCAGTCTCTCAGAGTAGGAGGCATACGCGAAGTATTTGTGTCCGAGAACTATAGCAATAACCGGCAGATGCAGAGGCAACAGCCGGCGAAGGCGCCGCGCAACCTGCCGACACGTATACACTACCGGCCATTGCAATTGCTACACCACGAAGATGACGTGCTACAGACGCGAAATTTAACCGACTGGAAGAAGATGCTGTGATAAGCAAATGATTAGCTTTTCAGAGCATTCACATAAGGTTGGCGCCGCTGGCGACACCTACAACGTGCTGACATGAGGAAAGTTTCCAACCGATTTCTCATGATTGGACCGGCGTTTCCTGGTGAAACGTTGTTGTGATGCCTCGTGTAAGGAGGAGGAACGCGTACCATTACGTTTCCGACCTTGATAAAGGTCGGATTGTAGCCTATCGCGATTGCGGTTTATCGTATCGCGGCATTGCTGCTCGCGTTGGTCGAGATCCAATGACTGTTAGCAGAATATGGAATTGGTGGGTTCAGGAGGGTAATACGGAATGCCGTGCTGGATCCCAACGGCCTCGTATCACTAGCAGTCGCGAAGACATGCATATTATCCGCATGGCTGTAACGGATCATGCAGCCACGTCTCGATCCCTGAGTGGACAGATGGTGACGTTTGCAAGACAACTACCATCTGCACGAACAGTTCGACGACGTTTGCAGGAGCATGGACTATCAGCTCGGAGACCGTGGCTGCGGTTACCCTTGACGCTGCATCACAGACAGGAGCGCCTGCGATGGTGTACTCGACGACGAACCTGGGTGCACGAATGGCAAAACGTATTTTTTCGGATGAATCCAAGTTCTGTTTACAGCATCACAATGGTCGCATCCGTATTTGGCGACATCGCGGTGAACGCACATTGAAAGCGTGTATTCGTCATCGCCATACTGGCATATCACCCGGCGTGATGGTATGGGGGCCATTGGTTACATGTCTCGGTCACCTCTTGTTCGCATTGACGGCACGTTGAACAGTGGACGTTATATTTCAGATGTGTTACGACCTGTGGCTCTACCCTTCATTCGATCCCTGCGAATCCCTACGTTTCAGCAGGATAATGCACGACCGCATGTTACAGGTCCTGTACGGGCCTTTCTGGATACAGAAAATGTTCGACTGCTGCCCTGGCCAGCACATTTTCCAGATCCCTCACCAATTGAAAACGTCTGGTCAATGGTGGCCGAGCAACTGGCTCGTAACAATACGCCAGTCATTACTCTTGATGAACTGTGGTATCGTGTTGAAGCTGAATGGGCAGCTGTACCTGTACACGTCATCCAAGCTCTGTTTGACTCAATGCCCAGGCGTATGAAGGCCGTTATTACGGCGAGAGGTGGTTGTTCTGGGTACTGATTTCTCAGGATCTATGCACCCAAATTGCGTGAAAATGTATTCACATTTCAGTTCTAGTATAATATATTTGTCCAATGAATACCCGTTTATCATCTGCATTTCTTCTTGGTGTAGCAATTTTAATGACCTGTATTGTAATTACATATTGTACCACAAAAGTATAATACACACCGAACCACAGTTTTGGGAAACTGCGATACCGGTATTAAAATTTATGCGCTAGAAATGCATCTTTTTCGGGTCGTTTAGAAAACATTCACACAAATTCGGAAAACCTTAACGTGGACCATCTCTGGAACTAGACTACTTGACGTGGGTTTACCGTACAATGTTTCGCTAATGCTAATGTTTCAAAAGAGCAGTTTATGTCGCTAGGCACGTGCATACAAAGTTAAAACAACACTTACAATCGTACAAGAGTGTACTGTAACAGGCTAGTGGCAATATTAGCAGTTGGCTAGACCACTTATTATTTCAGTATACATCTAAAGCTGAACAGAAACCTCAAGACAACGCCAAGGCCCAAATGTCAGACTTACATCTGTAACAATGAAGATCACATTGTGGGCGTATACAACAAAATTCTTTGTTTTACAGGGGAGTAGTAAATGCGTCATTGTTTCGAGGCGTTTCGATAAATGCCATATTTGTATCGTTTTTACCAGAACATGGTACGTATAAACGTCTATCGAAATGTGAAACAATGTAATTACCGTAATGAACTCATGAGAGCTTTTTGTTTGCACTTACCGAATTGTAGGCGTTTTTTGCACACGTGTAAAGAGACAGAGATGAAGAGAGACTCACTAGCAGGACGACTGAGAACATGTAACGCCAACCAGGAAATATGATAGCTGAACTAATCTCGCCATACAGGAAACGTCTCAGTTCTCGCTGCCAGAGAAGCACGTACTTCCCCGTACGCCCAGAGCTCCGATTTTCCTCGTTTCATCTTCAAAATGTTCAAATGTGTGTGAAATCTTTTGGGACTTAACTGCTAAGGTCATCAGTCCCCAAGCTTACACACTACTTAACCTAACTTATCCTAAGCACAAACACACATACGCATGCCCTAGGGAGGACTCGAACCTCCGCCGGGACCAGCCGCACAGTCCATGACCGCAGCGCCTAAGACCGCTCGGCTAATCCAGCGGTGCCGTTTCATCTTCCTGCTGCCAACTGCGCAGTCACACTCAAGCGTCCCTTTGAACACTTCGTAATTTTCATTTTTGTATTACCCGAACACGATACCTGTGAAAGGTACCATGAAGGATGATGAGACGGCTGGCCGCTATGACCGAGCGGATCTAGGTGCTTCATTTCGGAGCCGCGCTGCTGCTACGGTCGCAGGTTCAAATCCTGCCTCGGGAATGGATGTGTGTGATGTCCTTAGGTTAGTTAGGTTTAAGTTCAAAAATGGCTCTGAGCACTATGGGACTTAACTGCTGAGGTCATCAGTCCCTTAGGACTTAGAACTCCTTAAATCTAACTAACTTAAGGACATCATACACATCCATGCCCGAGGCAGGATTCGAACCTGCGACCGTAGCGGTCGCGTGGTTCGAGCTGTAGCGCCTTGAACCGCTCGGCCACTCCAGCCGGCCCAGTAGGTTTAAGTAGTTCTAAGTCTAGCGGACTGGTGATTTAAGATGTTAAGTCCTATATTGCTTAGTGCCATTTGAACTATGACGAGACGTTTTCCACATTTGTGCTGAATATGCCACAAATCAACAGTGTGACGGAGGCAGGAGTAAAGGAGTACCGGTAAGTTTTATTATAGCACACCAAAAATAAAATAAAAATTTTGATAGCTTATTATTTACCATGCGATATTCACAACATAATTGGCTTTGTAAATCTGCGGAATGGAAACTGTTATCGATATTTCAATCGGTTGCAATATTGCCTTATCATGCAACTTCAAACAATCACTGTCACTTTAAAAACACTATCAAAAAATGGTTCAAATGGCTCTGAGCACTATGGGACTTAACTGCTGAGGTCATCAGTCCCCTAGAACTTAGAACTACTTAAACCTAACTATCCTAAGGGCATCACACACATCCATGCCCGAAGCAGGATTCGAACCTGCGACCGTAGCAGTCTTGAGGTTCCAGACTATAGCTCCCAGAACCGCTCGGCCACCTCAGCCGGCAAAAGCACTCTCATTTCGCGTCTATTTATTTACTGCTGACCGAGAAACCAAATACCAATTTTTATAGGTCTAGCTTCAAAATTGCCTTAATAGCGATATTTTTCAACAATCCCTTCATCCCCTATTTCATCCCGTTAGGGTTGGAATTTCGAAAAATATTTTCTTAAACGACGCCTACAATATAAGATCCACACCTTATTCAAATTTCAAGTTTCTGTTCTTAGCGTTTTGTGCTGGGTGACGGAGAGTCAATCAGTAAGTCAGGACACTGCCTTTTATACACTAAAGCGCCAAAGAAACTGGTACAGGCACGCGTATTCAAATACCGAAATATGTAAACAGGCAGGCGCTGTTGTCGGTAACGACTATATAAATCGACAAGCGTCTGGCGCAGTTAGATCGGTTACTGCTCCTACAATGGCAGGTTATCAAGATGTAAGTGAGATTGAACGTGGTGTTATAGTCGGCGCACGAGCGATGGGACACAGCGTCTCCGAGGTAGCGATGAAGTGGGGATTTTCCTGTGCGACCATTTCACGAGTGTGCTGTGAATATCAGGAATCCGGTAAAAGATCAAATCTCCGACATCGCAGCGGCCGCAGAAAGATCATGCAAGTGCGGGACCAACGACGACTGAAGAGAATCGTTCAACGTGGCAGAAGTCCATCCCTTCCGCAAATTGTTGCAGATTTAAATGCTGGACTATCAAAAACTGCCACCGTGGGAACCATTCGACGAAACGTCATCGACATGGGCTTTCGGAGCCGAAGGCCCAATCGTGTACCCCTGATGACTGCACGACACAAAGCTTTACGCCTCGCCTGGGCCCGTCAACACCGACATTGCACTGGACTGTTGATGACAGGAAACATGTTGCTCGAACAGTCCATGGGTATACTGCCGGTTCATAGTGTCCAACGGGCACAATGTTTCGGCGATCAGACATGTCGCCATCGTCAGGTGCGCTGACGAAATGAGTTCCTGAGGGCTGGCGGCCGATTTAAATGCCTTCCCCCCGCGGGCCGCTCTCTTCGCCGTCCGCGCCCGCGCGCCGGCGGTCGCGAAGACGTGGGCGTCTGAGTCTGCCGTAGCGTCGATGTGCTTGCTACGTCCGCCCTAGTCGCCAGTTCGTACTTCTTGCTGAGAATCTTCTTAATTACATTCAATGCCGGGTCCCAAGCCTTGCTGAGATTGTAGCCTCAATCTCGGTTGATAGGATCTTCCCTGGTGCGACTTTGGACAGCCTCCCTTATAACGCTGTCCCAATATTTAGAGGTCTGAGCCAGGATCCATCTCGTGTTTCTCGGACAAACAGTGCTCTGTTACCGCCGACTTATTAAGATCTTATCAACCGCAGGCGCTCCTGTCTGTGATGGAGCGTCAAGGATAACCGCAGCCATGGTCTCCGAGCTGATAGTTCATGCCGCTGCAAACGTCGTCAAACTGTTCGTGCAGATGGTTGTTGTCTTGCAAACGTCCCCATCTGTCCACTCAGGGATCGAGACGTGGCTGCACGATCCGTTACAGCCATGCGGATAAGATGCCTGTCATCTCGACTGCTAGTGATAGGAGGCTGTTGGGATCCAGAACGGCGTTCCGTATTACCCTCCTGAACCCACCGATTCCATATTCTGCTAACAGTCATTGGATGTCGACCAACGCGAGCAGCAATGTCGCGATACGATAAACCGCAATCGCGATAGGCTACAATCAGACCTTTATCAAAGTCGGAAACGTGATGGTACGCATTTCTCCTCCTTACACGAGGCATCACAACAACGTTTCACCAGGCAACGCCGGTCAACTGCTGTTTGTGTATGATAAATCGGCTGGAAACTTTCCTCATGTAAGCACGTTGTAGGTGTCGCCAGCGGCGCCAACCTTGTGTGAATGCCCTGAAAAGCTACTCATTTGCGTATCACAGCATCTTCTTCCTGTCGGTTAAATTGCGCGTCTGTAGCACGTCATCTTCTTGGTGTAGGAATTTTAATGGCCATTAGTGTATGTACTGCACCCCTTGCAATGAATTCATAAACTTCCCTGTCCACATATTCTCCGTAGGTTAAAGTCGTCACCAACTACATTGTTGAAAAAAAAATCGCATCACCAAAAAAGAATTCACATAGAGAAATGATACTTCGGTAATATATTTGTGGTTACATACGTGATTAATATTGCAAGATCACAGGTTAATGTAAGTGTGAAACAGGCTATTGCTGGTACATTAATAACCGGTGTAGCCGCCAGAACATTGAATGTAGGCATGCAAACTTGCATGGTTTGTGTCATACAGGTGCTGGTTGCCAGTTTGTGGAACAGAGTTGGATGCCCGGTGCACTTAATCTGTCAATACATGGGCAGTTAATGTTAAAAAAGGAAAGAAAAAGCGATCAATGCGAACCCAGTAACCACAAAGTTTTCTATTACGATAGCACTTAATCAAGTGGAAGGCTATATCTTTATGCATTTTTAAGTGACATTTAATGATAATGGTGACGTGTTTGTGATACATTTTCAATACTACGTTAACTCGAAACAGCGTACTGCAAATTATAAAACAAGCGCGTTTCATGCTTAATTGGTATATTATAGACGGTAATAACTCACTCCTGAGAGAGCACTCTTACATGATGGCATTAACCGTGGATAAATCATTATGTGGCATTTTAATATGGCAATAACAAATAATATCAGGAGTGTCGTTCTTTTGTAAACCTTCAGTAAGATCTTGTGAAAGACCCGTATCGACCGTTAAGCTGGGCCGGTCGATGTGGCCGAGCGGTTCTAGGTGCGTCATTCTGGAACCGCGCGACCGCTACGGTCGCAGGTTCGAATCCTGCCTAGGGCATGGATGTGTGTGATGTAATTAGGTTAGTTAGGTTTAAGAAGTTCTAAATTCTAGGGGACTGATGACCTCAGATGTTAAATCACATAGTGTTCAGAGCCATTTGAACCATAAAAAAGCGCAAAGTCTCTCACATGTCATTATTTAGGCTTTTGGTTGTGTAAATCATGAAATTCTGCTAGACAAGCTCAAGTATTGTGGCATGAGTGGGACAGTGCACAAATTGTTGAATTCGTACCTAACTGGAAGAGTGCAGAAAGTTGAAATAAGCAGTTCTCATAATATGTAAAGATCAGCACATTCCTCAAACTGGGGAGTTATCAAGAATGGGGTTCCACAAGGGTCGGTCTTGGGTCCTTTGTTGTTCTTAATATATATCAATGACTTGCCATTCTATATTCATGAAGAGGCAAAGTTAGTTCTCTTTTCTGATGCTACAAGTATAGTAATCACACCTGACAAACAAGAATTAACTGATGAAATTGTCAAAAATGTCTTTCAGAAAATTAATAAGTGGTTCCTTGTAAACGGGCTCTCACTGAATTGTGATGAGACACAGTACATACAGTTCCGTACATTAAATGGTATGACGCCATTAATAAATATAGATCTTAATCAGAAGCATATAGCTAAGGTAGAATATTCAAAATTTTTAGGTGTGTCCATTGATGAGAGATTAAATTGGAAGAAATACATTGATGATCTGCTGAAACGTTTGGGTTCAGCTACTTATGCAATAAGGGTCATGGCAAATTTTGGTGATAAACATCTTAGTAAATTAGCTTACTACGCCTATTTTCACTCATTGCTTGCATATTGTATCATATTTTGGGGTAATTCATCACTGAGGAATAAAGTATTTATTGCACAATAGTGTGTAATCAGAATAATAGCTGGAGTCCACCCAAGACCATCCTGCAGACATTTATTTAAGGATCTAGGGATATTCACAGTAGCTTCTCAGTATATATACTCTCTTATGAAATTTGTTATGAACAACCAAACCCAATTCAAAAGTGATAGCAGTGTCCATAACTACAATACTAGGAGGAAGGATGATCTTCATTATTCAAGATTAAATCTAACTTTGGCACAGAAAGGGGTGAATTATACTGCCACTAAAGTCTTTGGTCACTTACCAAATAGTATCAAAAGTCTGACAGATAACCAACAAGTATTTAAGAAGAAATTAAAAGAATTTCTGAATGAAAACGCCTTCTACTCCATAGAGGAATTTTTAGATATAAATTAAGAAAAAAAGAAAAAAAACCAAACAAAAAAATTATAAAAAAATTAAAAAATACAAAAAATAAAAAGTTGTTATATTAACTTAATTATGTTGTTAAATTAACTTAATTATGTCATGTATTGGAAATTTTGACTCGTTCCACATCATTAAGAAATATCGTATTCATGATTCATGGAACTAGTATTAATCTAATCTAATCTAATCTAACGAAATTCGATAGACGACCATGCGGACGTCGATATTGGGTGTGCCGTCAAAATGACGTCTTTTTCGCAGGAACTAGTGCGAAACGAGCGTTTCCTTAACAATTTTCACACCAGGGATCGCTACTGCATATAGAAACAACTGCCGGTGTATTAAAGAATGTAAGTTCTCTGACGCGCATCCCAAGCGCCAAGTGTTGTTTGTGCGCTGCAGCGTAGTCTGTTCTCGGGGAGCCGTCAGGTTGGTGTGACATGCGGACCCATTTTCGTCCTCCATTTCGGGCCGGGCGCTTGGAATGCCGTGACAATGTTTTGGCAATTGCTGACGTGCTCCGCAGCGTTAGCTCTCGCGCTAAATACTGAATACGAGGTCGGGAAAGCGATTCAGTTCCTCCGAGACGTCGACGAGAAACAACTACCATGTGATTATGGAAGGGTAGTCGACAATAAGAACTATACGGCGGTGCCATTGGGCGAACACACTTATGCAGTGCTAACCATAATCAAATCGGACGCGGTGGGGACCGTATGTAGTGGGACCATTGTGGCGAGGCGTTACGTGCTAACGGCTGCTTCGTGTGTCCCAGGCGACACTACCAGATATCATGAAGGTAAGTGGCAGTGATCTAAAAACTACAGCCAACAACATTTTTTCACATATTACATAGAAAGGACCGTTGTAGCTAACGCCCTGGGATAATTCGCAATACTGTCCGTCGCTCTGAACCTCTTCGCTTTCAGCGTGTCGTAAATACGAGACGTGGAACTGGTCATTAATCTTCTTACAGGACCCTTGTAACTCCAAAGTGAAATATGGAAGACTCAAGAGACAGGCGCCAATACTTTCCTTACCTTCTGCAAGGTTATTGGAGGGATAAATAGGCTGCTGATGGCCTGGAACTCGAGAGGTTAAGCAGCGGCGTAGTGGGTGTGTTCACTGTGACGTCACGTCATGGTATTTGTTTTTGATTTTCTGCCTAAACAGTGGTTTTTGTTATTGTGCAAACCCCAGATTCCTTGAAGAGTCGAACGCAAAGCTTCAAACTTCTGATTACCTACTTTAGAAATGGGCTAAAGTGTTAAATATTTGCCGGCCGGGGTCTAGTTTAGCAGGGGATACAACCCGTCAGCTTTGACCAATGACGTCAGAATTGGCCAGAGAGCATGTATTACAAAGATGAAAGAGCTGAGAAGAATGTTCAGAAACAAAGGAATGCAAGAGACAAAAACTGTACTTCACATATATAAGGGCCAGAACTATTTTCACGTTAACGATATCGCGTGTTTGTATCTTACAAGGGAACCTCCCCATCGCACCCCCCTCAGATTTAGTTATAAGTTGGCACAGTGGATAGGCCTTGAAAAACTGAACACAGATCAATCGAGAAAACAGGAAGAAGTTTGTGTTGAACTATTTAAAAAATAAGCAAAGTATACAAACTGAGTAGTCCATGCGCAAGACAGGCAACATCAAGGATCTTGTTAGCTCAGGAGCGCCGTGCGCCGGCATGGTAGCTCAGCGTGTTCGGTCAGAGGGGTAGCTGCCCTCTGTAATAATAAAAAAAAAAACTGAGTTAATCGATCAATAACGAACTTAAAAGGGTGTCTTACGACGTCCGCCCCGAGCAGTTGCGACGAACAAAAGCGAACAAAATGAGATAAAAAAAAATAGTCCTGTGGTTACCGTGATCAGCCGCGGAACGAGAGGTCCTAAGTTCAAGTCTTCTCTCGAGTGAAAAGTTTAATTTTTTATTTTCGGACAATTATCGAAGTTCACGAACTCACACTTAATTAACTTCGCTCTCCAAAATTCCAGGACATGTTCAGATTTGCTTGGACATATGCAGAACTTGACGGTCTACAAACGGAAAAATTTGAAAACGTTAAAAACATATGTTTTGACAGAGCACAGGGAAAACTGTGCGAATGTGAAACTGTTGCATTCATTTGTTGCAGTTTATGCGACAACTCATGTTTTCATCACTTTTTCGGGCGTGATTATCACATCCACAAGAAAACCTAAATCGGGCTAGGTAGAAGAATCTTTTTACCCATTCACCAAGTGTACAAGTTAGGTGGGTCGACAACATATTCCTGTCATGTGACGCACATGCCGTCACCAGTGTCGTATAGAATATATCAGACGTGTTTTCCTGTGGAGGAATCGGTTGACCTATGACCTTGCAACCAAATGTTTTCGGTTCCCATCGGAGAGGCACGTCCTTTCGTCTACTAATCGCACGGTTTTGCGGTGCGGTCGCAAAACACAGACACTAAACTTATTACAGTGAACAGAAACGTCAATGAACGAACGGACAGATCATAACTTTGCGAAAATAAAAATAAACTTTTCACTCGAGAGAAGACTTGAACCAAGGACCTCTCATTCAGCAGCTGCTCACGCTAACCACGGGACCACGGCACTGCTTAGTTAACACTATCCTTGATGTTGCCTATCTTGCGCATGGACTACTCAGTGTGTATATTTTGCTTATTTTTTTAATAGTTCCACACAACTTCTTCCTGTTTTCTCGATTGATCTGTGTTCAGTTTTTTAAGGCCTATCCACTGTGCCAACTTATAACTAAATCTGAGGGGGGTGCGATGGGAGGTTCCCTTGTTAGTATTTCTCCGAAAAATACAACGGAAAGAAATGAATGAAATATATTACTAGCAAAGAATACATCACGTTACATGTATGTCAGTTGTATCTCGAAACTCTTTAGAACTGTATTGCTTAAGTGCAGTACGGGATACAAGTTCAGCGTACGTCGATTTCTTGGTTTCAACTAGCATTGCTGTCCCGTTGTTCACATGAACCATGTATCCCCAGCTTCACTAAACCGTAAATGCAACACCGGATACAAATTAAAAGCTCACTCGAAGTGTGTTGCTTAAGTACAGTACGGAATAAGAGTTTGTCGTAAGTCGATTTCGTCGTTTTCACTAGCATTACTGTCCTGTTCTTCACTTGAACGATGTATCCTCCGCTTCAGTACACTGGACTCGCACTCGGGAGGACGACAGTTCAATCCCGTCTCCGGCCATCCTGATTTAGGTTTTCCGTGTTTTCCCTAAATCGTTTCAGGCAAATGCCGGGATGGTTCCTTTCAAAGGGCACGGCCGATTTCCTTCCCCGTCCTTCCCTAACCCGAGCTTGCGCTCCGTCTCTAATGACCTCGTTGTCGACGGGACGTTAAACACTAATCTCCTCCTCCTCCTCCGCTTCAGTAAACCGTAAGTGGAACACGGGATACAAACTGTAGATGTGTTGTTTATTTCGTCTCCGCTATTACTAACAGTCCATTCTTACGTACATATCAGTATTACTGATGACAGAAGGACCTACGTATGTAATATATGTATACCAGACTTCCGTTGACCTCTATATACAGGGTGTTTCAAAAATGACCGGTATATTTGAAACGGCAATACAAACTAAACGAGCACCGATAGAAATACACCGTTTGTTGCAATATGCTTGGGACAACAGTACATTTTCAGGCGGACAAACTTTCGAAATTACAGTAGTTACAATTTTCAACAACAGATGGCGCTGCGGTCTGGGAAACTCTATAGTACGATATTTTCCACATATCCACCATGCGTAGCAATAATATGGCGTAGTCTCTGAATGAAATTACCCGAAACCTTTGACAACGTGTCTGGCGGAATGGCTTCACATGCAGATGAGATGTACTGCTTCAGCTGTTCAATTGTTTCTGGATTCTGGCGGTACACCTGGTCTTTCAAGTGTCCCCACAGAAAGAAGTCACAGGGGTTCATGTCTGGCGAATAGGGAGGCCAATCCACGCCGCCTCCTGTATGTTTCGGATAGCCCAAAGCAATCACACGATCATCGAAATATTCATTCAGGAAATTAAAGACGTCGGCCGTGCGATGTGGCCGGGCACCATCTTGCATAAACTACGAGGTTTTCGCAGTGTCGTCTAAGGCAGTTTGTACCGCCACAAATTCACGAAGAATGTCCAGATAGCGTGATGCAGTAATCGTTTCGGATCTGAAAAAAGGGCCAATGATTCCTTTGGAAGAAATGGCGGCCCAGACCAGTACTTTTTGAGGATGCAGGGACGATGGGACTGCAACATGGGGCTTTTCGGTTCCCCATATGCGCCAGTTCTGTTTACTGACGAAGCCGTCCAGGTAAAAATAAGCTTCGTCAGTAAACCAAATGCTGCCCACATGCATGTCGCCGTCATCAATCCTGTGCACTATATCGTTAGCGAATGTCTCTCGTGCAGCCATGGTAGCGGCGCTGAGGGGTTGCCGCGTTTGAATTTTGTATGGATAGAGGTGTAAACCCTGGCGCATGAGACGATACGTGGACGTTGGCGTCATTTGGACCGCAGCTGCAACACGGCGAACGGAAACCCGAGGCCGCTGTTGGATCACCTGCTGCACTAGCTGCGCGTTGCCCTCTGTGGTTGCCGTACGCGGTCGCCCTACCTTTCCAGCACGTTCATCCGTCACGTTCCCAGTCCGTTGAAATTTTTCAAACAGATCCTTTATTGTATCGCTTTTCGGTCCTTTGGTTACATTAAACCTCCGTTGAAAACTTCGTCTTGTTGCAACAACACTGTGTTCTAGGCGGTGGAATTCCAACACCAGAAAAATCCTCTGTTCTAAGGAATAAACCATGTTGTCCACAGCACACTTGCACGTTGTGAACAGCACACGCTTACAGCAGAAAGACGACGTACAGAATGGCGCACCCACAGACTGCGTTGTCTTCTATATCTTTCACATCACTTGCAGCGCCATCTGTTGTTGAAAATTGTAACTACTGTAATTTCGAAAGTTTGTCCGCCTGAAAATGTACTGTTGTCCCAAGCATATTGCAACAAACGGTGTACTTCTATCGCTGCTCGTTTAGTTTTTATTGCCGTTTCAAATATACCGGTCATTTTTGAAACACCCTGTATGTACACTGGTAACGAAAAGGTGGAAATAGGCGTAAGTTACATTTGCAACCTATACCACAACTGAACTACACGGAGACAAGGAGACGACACATGTAGTATTTGTATCCCGTACTTCACTATGGGGTACAGTTTTCTTGTTGCCTTGGACGCTAATAGTATCCCATTCGTTACTTGAGCTATATAGCTATACGCAACATTTGTATCTTGCTCGCCAATTGACATATTTAGTGTCGGTGTAGAGGCGAAGTGAAGGACGGGATACAAATTTTAGTTGTGTCGTCAGTGTGAAGGCGAAGTGGAGGACGGGTACAAATTTTAGTTGTGTCAGGGGTTTTGCCTGTGATATAGCAGGTACACATTCGAAAATGTACTGATACTAGTGCTGGGAAACGAAAGAAGATCGACAGCTGAGAAATTTCTATTACGTACTTCACTACACGAAAATACTCATATTGGTACAATAAACCAGTGAAATATGTCAAAATAGTGAAATACAGTGAAAGAAGCGAATGGAAAAGTGAACTTACCACACGGAAATATCGAGGAATAACCGAAGCTCGCCTAGACATACAGTAACGAAAATTACATACCCACAAACAGACAAGTCCATTCCTATAAACGAAAATAAGACAGTACAAATTGTTCTACAATAACAAACTAATACTCCAAATTACCTCAATATCATTGCGAATAATTTTAATGTACAATGATAGTGCTTATCCGGAACACAGAACTGTTTTATTATCTATGCCTCGAAGTGAAGACATTACTATCTATGACTAATGTATGACGTCGTTGGTCAAAGCCGAAGGGTTGTATCCCCTGCTTCACTAGCGGTTCTAGGCGCTACAGTCTGGAACCGCGCGACCGCTACGGTCGCAGGTTCGAATCCTGCCTCGGGCATGGATGTGTGTGATGTTCTTAGGTTAATTAGGTTTAAGTAGTTCTAACTTCTAGGGGACTGATGACCTCAGAAGTTAAGTCCCATAGTGCTCAGAGCCATTTGAACAATTTTTGTTAAATATTTGACGTTTTGCATGTAAGCGAGAAAAACTTTTGAAAAAATTTCCGCCGTTTAACTGTAAGTTACTATTATTTTGTTTCATACAATCATGATTTCGGCTTTATAGCATTTTGAAATGGCCTAATATGTTCAATCTGCCTGAATAACATGTATCGTCGAAATAACATATACTTGGTCTGATAATCTAGTCTTCATATTACAGGGTGTGAGTACCAATCAAAGACACACAATATGGGGTAATTTCCAAGAATGATTGTTTATTGAAGTCGCTGGGTCCAAACGATACATAACGAACGTGCTATCGGCAATCGATTATGAGACTCTAATGGCGGGCGTTATGAGTATGTTTACGTTGGTCACTACAGCTACGACAAAAGAAGAGTGTTACAAAAATACTTGTAATTGCAAAGGAGACGACTCACCTTACTCGTCGTCGTTGTTGTCGTCATGTGAAAGTCCATTACGGTTGTCTGGATGGATAATTTGGAAGAGTCGAACTATGTATTCTTCCTGATACTCTTTCTCCGCAATGAATTTTTAACGGTATTTCAGCATCGAAACTGTTCTAACGAAGTTTTACACACTTCGCACCACCACGGTCTACACAGTCCCTTCTTTCCTCGTCCGGCAGTACTTCATATTTGCGATAAAAAGTCGAACAATTTTCTACGCTGGATAAACATGAAATTAGATTTTTCCATGTGAGAGCATCCGCCGAAGAAACGTCAAGAACACCAGACATTCCACTCACTAACGACATAAATAGCCTGGGTTTCCCTAGTAACTCGCAAATAATTCGCGGAGGTATGTAATTTAGAGCAAGTAAGGGAACGATGGAAAACAGATGAAAATGACGATCACAAATAATTGATCACAACGCCCGTCATCGGAGTCGCATGATCGATTTCCGATCGCACGTTCGATATGTGTCATTTGGACCCAGCGACTTCGATAGGCAATCATTCTTGGAAATTACCTAATATGGCTAACAATGTGCACAGCGAATAATCATTGACAAGCTGTGTTGCGTATTAGACAGCTATCACATTACTGTGAGCTTATTCGTCACGTCCATATGTCAACCGATTTCTACAACTACGTCTACATCTCATTTGTTGTGATTGAGTCATTAAGTTAGTAATTTACAGTGAAATGGTGGAAATTTCTGTTAAAAAGGTTGAAATTGTTTAAAGTTTGCTGGAAATCGCTAATGCTGTCATTATGAAACACTGGATGAGAGTAGTCGGGGTAATTTGCGCTCCATTTTAAGCAAAGGCTAGTTTTTCGTGCATCTCAGTCTTCAAGACTGTGTGTCGTTCAATGATATAATTTTGTAGGTACAAACAGTAGAACATTGGGATACTGTGTGCAAAATGCTGGCGAATATAGTAGTACAGTAGTAATAAATTGAAACGTTACGTCTGATGCTGAGTTTTACCGCATGAACAGCAACAATATAGTAAATCATTTTCAAGGGTATGCCAACAGGAAACAGTTTAGTTAAGGTTTGAAATTATGGATGAAGTTTGTTGGAAGTCGCTAAGTGCGCTCACTCTCGAATACTTGAAATGAGTGAGTGACTGACTCCGTCAGAACAGGCTCCAGAGGGTCCAGTAGCGCCGACCGACCACCGTGTCATCCTCAAGCGATAGACGTAACTGGAAGCGCATATGGAAGGGCATGTGGTCAGCTCACCGTTCTTTCGGCCGTTGTCAGTCTTCGTGACATACACACAATTCGTAACTTTAGTATTTGACTTATTGTGTTAAATCTTTGACTTAAGATTATACCTCTTAATGAGTAGGTTATAACAGCATTTGACATTTTTAAATTCGGCCAGTAGCTATTCGAAATACTGGAAATCAAACCTTCGTTGTCACTGGAAGACGTTCGACAGACAATCTGCCACTGGGATGTTCGCTTATTCAGAAACAAATTATTTCGATAATTTCTGTTGAGTATGAAAAACAAAATACTGCATGTTCTGTGTTGGCTGTGGACACTCCGTTTACATAATTGTTTGAACTGCAAGTGGGCTAAGACGCCTGCAAAAATTGGTATAATTTGTTAATAATGATGGACACTAAAGAGTTTGATGGTGTGCTCTCTCACCAACATGTGATCGTCATCAGTTTGCAAGTAATGGTAACAGAACTTGCAGGAGAAGCAACTGGTCATCACTTCGAAGGTCAAGCACATTACAGATTAGTGAGCCTCTCAGTCTGTGTGGAACACTCGCCAAATCCGAATCTTAAATCTTTTTAGAGCTCCATTTATTCAGATAAAATTGTGTATCACATCTCACGTAAAGCGAGAGACACTGTGCGTAATTTAAGGCCAAGACGCAATTATAGGCGCTAAATGTTGCGTGGCAGTTTAATGTTGATATGGGCGGTCTCATAAATTCTATTTATAGCAATGGAAGCTTTTTCGATTAAGAAGCTAGATACACTACTGGCCATCAAAATTGCTACACCACGAAGATAACGTGCTACAGACGCGAAATTTAACCGACAGGACGAAGATGCTGTGATATGCAAATGATTAGCTTTTCGGAGCATTCACACAAGGTTGGCGCCGGTGGCGACCCCTACAACGTGCAGACATGAGGAAAGTTTCCAACCGATTTCTCATACACAAACAGCAGTTGACGGGCGTTGCCTGGTGAAACGTTGTTGTGATGCCTCGTGTAAGGAGCAGAAATGCGTACCATCACGTTTCCGACTTTGATAAAGGTCGGATTGTAGCCTATGGTGACTGCGGTTCATCGTATCGCGACATTGCTGCTCGCGTTGGTCTAGATCCAATGACTGTTAGCAGAATATGGAATCGGTGGATTCAGGAGGGTAATACGGAACGCCGTGCTGGATCCCAACGGCCTCGTATCACTAGCAGTCGAGATGACAGGCATCTTATCCGCATGACTGTAACGGATCGTGCAGCCACGTCTCGATCCCAGAGTCAACAGATGGGGACGTTTGCAAGACAATAACCGTCTGCACGAACAGTTCGATGACGTTTGCAGCAGCACGGACTATCAGCTCGAAGATCATGGCTGCGGTTACTCTTGGCGCTGCATCACAGACAGGAGCGCCTGTGATGGTGAACTCAACGACGAACCTGGGTGCACGAATGGCAAAACGTCATTTTTTCGGATGAATCAAGGTTCTGTTTACAGCATCATGATGGTTGCACCCGTGTTTGGCGACATCGCGGTGAACGCACATTGGAAGCGTGTATTCGTCATCGCCATATTGGCGTATCACCCGGCGTGATGGTATGGGGTGCCATTGGTTACACGTCTCGGTCACCTCTTGTTCGCATTGACGGCACTTTGAACAGTGGACGTTACATTTCAGATGTGTTATGACCCTTGGCTCTACCCTTCAAAACAATGGTTCAAATGGCTCTGAGTACTATGGGACTCAACTGCTGTGGTCTTAAGTCCCCTAGAACTTAGAACTACTGAAACCTAACTAACCTAAGGACATCACACACATCCATGCCCGAGGCAGGATTCTAACCTGCGACCGTAGCGGTCGTGCGGTTCCAGACTGTAGCGCCTTTAACCGCTCGGCCACTCCGGCCGGCCCTCTACCCTTCAATCGACCCTGCGAAACCCTACATTTCAGCAGGATAATGCACGACCGCATGTTGCAGGTCCTGTATGGGCCTTTCTGGATACAGAAAATGTTCGACTGCTGACCTGGCCAGTACATTCTCCAGATCTCTCACCAACTGAAAACGTCTGTTCAATGAAGGCCGTGCATCTGGCTCGTCACAATACGCCAGTCACTACTCTTGATGAACTGTGGTATCGTGTTGAAGCTGCATCGGCAGCTGTACCTGTGCACGCCATCCAAGCTGTGTTTGACTCAATGCCCAGGCGTATCAAGGCCGTTATTACGGACAGAAGTGGTGGTTCTTGGTACTGATTTCTCAGGATCTATGCACCCAAATTGCGTGAAAATCTAATCATATGTCAGTTCTAGTATAATATATTTGTCCAATGAATACCCGTTTATCATCTGCATTTCTTCTTGGTGTAGCAATTTTAAATGCCAGTACTGTATATTTTTATACAGAACACGAGAATTACGAGAAAATAAAATTCTAAATCGAATTTACAGTACATGCAGTAAACAAACTTCGCAAAAAATTGAGACTACGTTTTAGGCCGACGAAAGTAGAAGGAATATACTAAGAAATGAGATTATGGATCCTACATGCCTACAATGTGCAGTGCACTAAGCTCTTTCCATACATATTCCTTCCATTGCATGCTCCCTGCTATGTAATTTACACATGAATGTACAAAGTTTCATACAACACAAAGGACAAGGCATCGATTTTCGTGTTTTCTACGAATAGTTTTCCGAAAAAGGTTACCAGTGCTATCACCTTAAAGCAGCAAATGGCAGCTTATAACTGCAGTGGACAGACGTACTATAGCCTTAAAAGGATGTTCTGGAACTAAAACCAGATACAGTTCTAACAAAACGCTTTTATATTCTGAAAATATTATCCCTGTAAATTGAGTTTCCCCAAAGAATAATTCTGAAAGTCACTAGTGAATTGAGAAATGAAGAATAAACTAGCTTCTCACTTTTTAAGTCATCAGTAGCAATTGTGCAGCTGAACTAAAACGCTTTATTAACTCTAGGAAATAGGTTTTTCAATTAAGGTTGTGATCCATCTATAGTATCAAAGACGTAAACACTTTCTGCTTATTATTTCAGTGCTTGAGGTGACTATTTTTATCGGTTCTGGAGTTATATGAAAGTATTGAATCGTGTATACTGTGTCTTATCGTAATTTGATGGTAATCATTTTTCCTTGAACCGTCTGTTAGTATTTCTAAACATTTCGGTACCTGGTTTATCAGAAAAGGGACTGATAGGCTACAAACTTTGCACTTCTGCCAGTGCAAGTGAAAGAGCAGATGTTCGACATAAATAATCTTTAAACAACGACTTGCAACACTTAACCCTCTTTTCTTTCTCTAGTAGACGTAATACCTGAATGGTTGGAAGGTGTCAGATTTAAGAACTTAACTACGGGTGACAAGATGTACGTTTGACATCGGCTAGTATCGAAACCCTCCTGACAGATTCTTTCTTTCCCATTGCCAATAATTTTCTACGTAATTTTTGCAACAACTTCCGCTGTTGGAACTGAAGGCTAACGGTTACGTTTAGAATTACAGGTATCAACCACTGGACCACCATTTCGTTATAACGTCTGAGCATTTCTTTTAGGAGAAGTAATGGAGATCAAGATTTTTTCAAGAAAAAATTTCAGGAGTTTTCTTAAATGAACCAGTACAGATGTAAGCTTCAACTACACGCACCCATTCATTCACAGATTAGATGCGGCATACTTTATTTGAATAACTCAGAGAACGACGAAAAGACATAACACTTTCGAACAATAAACAACTGCTGCTATGACCATAGAGTATGTAGAGGGTAAGCACAAAGTCTTGCCCTGATGATAACAATTTATTACAGAATAATCGTTTGACATAATAATTTACATTTGATGCCGTTACATAGGTTAGTGTTACTAGTTTTTTCTTAAGACCACTTACGTTAGTATACCTCAACGCGTGCTCCGTTGGTAGCTCGGAGAATGTCGAGGCGGTATTCCAGTTCCCACCAGGTGTTTCGTAACATGTGTTCTGTCACAATACCCACAGCAACTTGTATCGCAGCCTTCAGTTCGTCGACGTCAGCAAACTGGTGTGACGAAGACTCTGTCCTTGATATAGCCACAGAAAAAAAATCAAGGGGCGTAATGTCTGGAGAGCATTCCCCCCCCCCCCCCCCCCCCCCCCCCCGACACTGGGCTTTGATAGGGCGTGATTTCCTGGATGAAACATTTCCGGGGCGGTGGATCGGAAGGAACGGTCCAACACCCTGGCCACCCCGCTCTCCAGACATTACGCCCCTTGACTTTTTTTTTCTGGGGCTATATCAAGGACAGAGTCTTCGTCACGCCAGTTGCTGACGTCGACGAACTTAAGTCTAGGATACAAGCTGCTGTGGGTGCTGTGACAGAACAAATGTTACGAAACACCTGGCGGGAACTGGAATACCGCCTCGACATTCTCCGAGCTACCAAGGGAGCACACGTTGAGTTTTACTAACGTAAGTGCTCTTAAAAACTGGTAACACTAACCTATGTAATGGCATCGAATGTAAATTATTATGTCAAACGGTTATTCTCTGTTATATTGTTATAATCAGGGCAAGACTTTGTGCTCACTCTGTATATCTATGGAGTGACCATTCGGGAGCGCAGAACTAGAATTCTGTCCGCAGCATCTCCTGTAGCTAAAGTAAAGAAATTTTGGGACGCCGTATTTTAGCCCGTACAGCGCTTAGTGTATTTTGATTGTTATTAATTCGCTGCTACAAATACATTAAGGTTTCCGCGAAACTTTGAAGAAGCGTTTTACAGCCATCTTAACAACTTGATACCAGGACTGAAGTTGACCAAGGATGTGAAGAGCAGTGGTATCGTGCTTATTCGCTACAGTATCATAGCTCAGATCCCACTTTATTTACGATTTTTGGTAACGGGGTAAGAACTGACGGCCAAGAGTAAGCCGGTTTGTCACGGAACTGGACACTTTTTGCAGAAAAGAAAAGCAAAACTGAGTGACCCTCTCATCGACAGAATTGAAAGCTTTCACGTGACATCTTCACGAAACCCGCTAACGAAAAACGACAAAGAAACACGTAGGAAGAAAGATCACAAAAGAGAAAACGAATAGCGTTGCTGCCTTGGGTGCGCAAGGGGCCGGTTTCGAAACGTGGTACGTCCTTAGACTTCTTTTCTAAGATAGGGAGGTCTTGTACTTGACCAATCAGCCCTCTTGAAGCTCAGATGCTTGAATAAAGAAGCAGACACATTACCAGGATTCACCTCCTGACAATAATGGCTGAAGGGTCTGACGGCATGCTAATCACATATCGGATGATCACAGATAGCTCCTTGTGCTGTCTTGCAGGCAGCAGTTGGCCAGTCGAATGTAATTTCGGGAATACATTTTTCTAGGAAACATATTTAAGTGATTAACATTGCAAGATCACAGGTTAATGTAACCGCGAGATAAGCCATTGCAGAAGTGAACTATTGGTATAATAATAACATATGTAAAAACTCCTCCCGAACAGGCCATGAAAGCCCAAAGGTACCGACCGGCCGCCGTGTCATCCTCAGCCCACAGGCGTCACTGGATGCGGATTTGGAGGGGCATGTGGGCCAGCACACCGCTCTTCCGGCCGTATCTGTTTCCGAGACCGGAGTCGCTACTTCTAAATCAAGCAGCTCCTCAGTTTGCCTCACAAGGGCTGAGTGCACCCCGCTTGCCAACAGCGCTCGGCAGACCGGATGGTCACCCATCCAAGTGCTAGCCCAGCCCGACAGCGCTTAACTTCGGTGATCTGACGGAAACCGGTGTTACCACTGCGGCAAGGTCGTTGGCAATAATAACAGATGTAGTCCACAAAATATTGAATGCAAGCATGCAAACGTGTATGCATCGTATTGTACAGGTGCCAGTTGTCAGTTTGTGGGGTGGAATACCATGCCTGTTGCAGTTGGTTGGTCAATACAGGGACGGTCAGCGCTGTTTGTGGATGACGCTGGAATTGTCGTCCGATGATGTTCCATATGTGCTCGAATGGAGACAGATCTGGTGCTCGAGCAGGCCAAAGCAACTTGTCGGGACTCTGTGGAGGATGTCGCCTTACAACAGCGGCAGAAGGGCGACCGTTATCCTGTTGGAAAACACGCCCAGCTATACTGTTCGTGAATGCCAACACAACAGGTCGAATCAACAGACTGGCGTACAATTTTGCAGTCAGGATGCCTGGGATAACCAGAAGAGCGCTTCTGATGTCATACAAAACCATAATTCCAGGTGTAGATCCAGTGTGTCTATCACGCAGACAATTTGGTTTCAGGCGTTCACTTGGCTCCCTTCTATATATATATATATATATATATATATATATATATATATATATATATATATAACGGCCCGAGGCAGAAGCAGTTTCCACCAGAAAACACAACAGACCTTCACTCTGCTCTCCGATGACCTCTCGCTTGACAACACTGAAGTTGAAAACCGCGGTGGTTTGATGTCAGCGGAATGCACGCTGCATGACGTCTGGTACAAAGCTGTCCTTGAAATAACCGATTTGTAATAGTTCCTTGTATCACTGTGGTACCAATTGCTGCCGGCCGGGGTGGCCGAGCGGTTCTAGGCGCTACAGTCCCGAACCGCGCGACCGCTACGTTCGCAGGTTGGAATCCTGCCTCGGGCATGGGTGTATGTGATGTCCTTAGGTTAGTTAGGTTTAAGTAGTTCTAAGTTGTAGAGGAATGATGACCTCAGATGTTAAGTCCCATAGTGCTCAGAGCCATTTGTACCATTTTTGAACTAATTGCTGCTGATATTTCTGCTGTTGATGCAGTACGATGCGCCACAACCGAACACCGAAAACGATGATCTTGTCTCTCGGTAGCAACACGTAGCCGTCCGGAGTCAGGTCCCCTTGCGACTGTACGTTCCCGTGACCACGGCTGCCAGCAATCACGTACAATGGCTGCGTTCCTGTCAAGTCTACCTGCAGTGTCGCAGAAGGGATACCCAGCTTCACGTAGCCTTATTACACGACCTCGTTTACCCTCAGTGAGGTGTTGATAATGACGTCGTTGTGGTCTTAGAGGCGTTGTTGACTAACGTCCAGTTTCAAAGGTAACTGAAGTTCACTACCGTTTAAAGCAAACCTGATCTGCTTCCTCGTAGCATAGCGTCACTCTTACGTGACTGGTGCGAAATCCGAAGAGACATCTTTCAGATGTAGAAACAGGCCTACCAACTTTTGTTTATGTCTCGCAACTCTTGTTGTTGCGACTTTTTTCCGGCACTGTACGAAAATTGTATTTCATATGAAAGCTGTAATGTAACTAATATTCTTGAAAACAGTATAACCAACTTTTGAAAAATAAAAAGTAAAAATTGCAATTTATCTCAGCACCATAAATGAATTTTTCAAAATGGAAACTTCGTTACAACGTAAATGTAAGAAGGTTTTGCGCCACACTTATCCATGTGCAGTAAAGATAGTTCCTGTAATAGCGCTTTATGGAAATAAGTTGTGTTAGAGTATGTGCAACATACCTAATTAAAACATCTAAACTTTCATTATTATTCTACTTATTTGTTGCGCATATTTTTGCTGTATTGTGGTAATTGTTACTTTACATTTTCTATTTATGCGTTTGTTTCTTTATTTTACTGTTTCACAAATGTGTATTCTGTTAATTTAATATAATAAGTAAGTCATTATTATGATACAAATTCGTTACAGTACTGATAATCTGCAAAGAAATTCTTATAAGATAACATTTTTGTACGTCATGCACACAAAATGAGCGACATTTCTTCACATAAAACGCACGATGTACAAGACAATAAAAACAAAATGCAGGAGGAGTCGCAAATTGTGGCAGGCGATACTCTAAACATCCTGATTTGTACCAGACGGATTACAATACACTGGAAAACCTCGGTGAAGAGAACGGGCTATGTACTAGTAACTGCAGCTTTATTCTACTGTTTCTCAAGTAGTGATTGATATCATACTCATGCATCAGAACTACACTACTGGCCATTAAAATTGCTACACCAAGAAGAAACGCAGACGATAAACGGGTATTCATTGGACAAATGTATTATACTAGAAATGACATGTGATTACATTTCAACGCAATTTGGGCGCAACGGCCTTGATACACCTGGGGATTGACTCAAACACAACTTGTATGGCGTGTACAGGTACAGCTGCCCATGCAGCTTCAACACGATACCACAGTTCACCAAGAGTAGTGACTGGCGTATTGTGACGAGCCAGTGCTAGGCCACAATTGACCAGACTAATTCAATTGATGAGAGATCTGGAGAATGTGCTGGCCAGGGCAGCAGTCGAACATTTTCTGTATCCAGAAACGCCCTACAGGACCTGCAACATGCGGTCGTGCACTATCGTGCTGAAATGTAGGGTTTCGCAGGGATCGAATGGAGGGTAGAGCCACGGGTCGTAACACATCTGAAATGTAACGTCCACTGTTCAAAGTGCCATCAATGCGAACAAGAGGTGACAGAGACGTGTAACCAATGGCACCCCTTACCATCACGCTGGGTGATACGCCAGTAAGGCAATGACGAATACACGCTTCCAGTGTGCGTTCACCGCGATGTCGCCAAACACGGATGCGACAATCATGATGCTGTAAACAGAACCTGGATTCATCCGAAAAAATTACGTTTTGCCATTCGTGCACACAGGTTCGTCGTTGAGTGCACCATCGCAGGCGCTCCTGTCTGTGATGCAGCATAAAGGGTAACTGCATCAAAAGCCTCCGAGCTCATAGTCCATGCTGCCGCAAACGTCGTCGAACAGTTCGTGCAGATGATTGTTGTCTTGCAAACGTCCCCATCTGTTGACTCAGGGATCGAGGCGTGGCTGTACGATCCGTTACAGCCACGCGGATAAGATGCCTGTCATCTCGCCTGCCAGTGATAAGAGGCCGTTGGGATCCAGCACGGTGTTCCCTATTACCCTCATGAACCCACCGATTCCATATTCTACTAACAGACATTGGATCTCGACCAACGCGAGCAGCAATGTCGCGATACGATAAACCGCAATCGTGATAAGCTACAATCAGAACCTCTATCAAAGTCGGAAACGTGATGGTACGCATTTCTCCTCCTTACACGAGGCTTCACAACAACGTTTCATCGGGCAAC
The DNA here is from genome assembly GCF_023898315.1 of Schistocerca nitens. Classification (NCBI taxonomy): domain Eukaryota; kingdom Metazoa; phylum Arthropoda; class Insecta; order Orthoptera; family Acrididae; genus Schistocerca; species Schistocerca nitens. The sequence goes on along the minus strand of NC_064623.1, from coordinate 51,619,506 downwards.
GCCGGTCAACTGCTGTTTGTGTATGAGAAATCGGTTGGAAACTTACTTCATGTCGGCACGTTGTGTGTGTCGCCACAGGCGCCAACCTTGTGTGAATGCTCTCAGAAGCTCATTATTTGCATATGACTGCATCTTCTTCCTGTCGGTTAAATTTCGCGTCTGTAACACGTCATCTTCGTGGTGTAGGAATTTTAACGGCCAGTATTGTAGATCTGAAAATTTTCTCACACATTTCTTCTGACATGGTAAGCCGTATACGTCCAGTGGCTGTACCTGCGCAGACGAGCCTTTTGGGGTCACCAGATGAGCAAGTTTTATGTCCTCGGTTACGACACTCGAAACAGTTCTTTGACATTGAATACCCTAGGAATTTACGAATAATACAGATTTTTCTCCAGCATTGGAAAAGAAAAATCTGTCAAATATCTTTTGACGAGGTGAGACGTTAGTTTAAGAGTTTTCGATGCCGTTAACATTTGTGTCTTCAAAAAGAGATGATTTATTCTTGGTTCATACTTTCCGTTAGTTTTTTTTAAAACTATGAAAAATGGGGTTAAGCAGTTTGCCAGCTGCAGAGATTGTAGGCCGAATTGTGTAACTGTGAGTAACTGATGTCAGTGTCTGAACCATTTCTTCAACTTTCTTTGCACCCTTTATTTGTACGTACAGAGTGCAACTACAGGTTGAATCCGCTCTAATCAGAGTCGTACAAATTCTCAGTCACAAAAACGCTGATATGCTCCTTAACTTGGACTACAACTGGTAAAATTACCTCGTAGGGATACTTTTTATCGTTTGAGTCTGGTTATAAAATTTGCTACTTTCCAAGATATAATTTTGTGCTTCTTTTTAAAATTCAATAGCCATTTGGGGCTTGCCTTGAAATTATGTAACTTTACTTCCCTGCTTATTTGCAAGGCCCACTTTTGAAGGTCAGTATCATGGATACCCAGTCGATGATCCAGTTTTGTAACGTCCAGCACTGCGTTACCTTAATCTTATAACTTACCGAGCCATCATGAGGAACATACTTTACCCAGCGATACAGCTATTTCATTGACGTAACTTTGTGATAGTTATGCTGCATGGATGAATGTGATCTTTTTCCCTTCTTTCTGTTTCTCCAAAATTCAACTGTATAGTTCTTACGTTCGAAATTTGAGCCGGCCGGGGTGGCCGAGCGGTTCTAGGCGCTACAGTCTGGAACCGCGCGACCGCTACGGTCACAGGTTCGAATCTTGTCTCGGGCATGGATGTGTTTAATGTCCTTAGGTTAGTTAGCTTTAAGTAGTTTTAAGTTCTAGGGGACTGATGACCTTAGAAGTTAAGTCCCATAGTGCTCAGAGCCATTTTTCAAAATTTGATTCGTTTTCTGAAGAAAAGACATTGCCTGGGATGAAGGACTCCACATGTGCTTCAAATACACAATCATTGTCAGTCATTGTTATACCATGGGGCTCCTGTCCTGCAAAACATAGCCCATTATCCTGTTGCATAACAGTCGAATATTCATCCATGCTGTCACAAATGAAGGCTACAACGGTGTCTTCCAGTTCCGCTTCCTGCGAATTTATAGAACTCTCAGGGAATTCAATACTGCCGAAATGATCGATTAGCATTCGACAAATATTAACTGATTTAACGGTTGGCATATCCCCTTTTTTGCCGGCCGGAGTGGACTACCGGTTCTAGGCGCTACTGTCTGGAACCGCGCGACCGCTACGATCGCAGGTTCGAATCCTGCCTCGGGCATGGATGTTGGTGACGTCCTTAGGTTAGTTAGGTTTAAGTAGTTCTAAGTTCTAGGGGACTGATGACCTCAGAAGTTAAGTCCCATAGTGCTCAGAGCCATTTGAACCATATAGACAGTAAAATGACTCATGTCAGTTCGGCAACAAGTTTGTTCAACATCACAGGTACAGAGAAAACTGACAAGTACAGGCTGTCCGAAGAAGAATCTGCAGAAACTTTCTTGTTGATGGCCACGTCCAGAAATCCGTGCGATGCTTAGTAATCCGAAGAGCGTTTCGTGAGAGAGAAGTCCTGAGGTGTGTAGCGAGGTCCTTAGATAGTACAGCGATGTGCAGTTCTGTAGTAGTAGCAGCAGCAAGGGCTTTTCTTATGGTTGTGACGAAACACTACCAAATTAGTGGCTGGACTTCCCCTGTGGATGGTCCAAGTGTAACTTTATCTTTATTGTAATCTTGATAAGCACACTGGGATTTGTCTTTCAGCCCTTAGAGCGTGTAGGTGAAAGGTGAGGTGGTTAGTTGCTGTCGGACTTTGATAATCGCCCCAGGTACCTGGAGCCAGTGTCACTGGTCAGGAGCTGTTCATGCAACACATTCGACGTGATGTGACGTGTGGGGTAGGGATTCTGTTTTGTCCATAAAGACATCAATTTTGTAAAGTCTGGATGGTTTTCAAATTAGAACGGGTGGTTGTCTCCCGCGTGGAACAACCATATAAAACATCTGGGAGCACTGTTGCCCTGTGAAGACAAAGTTTCATATTGACCTTCATCTGCGAGCTGGCCAGTTGGTAGATGAGTTGTGAAATCTTGATCCTCTTATCCCGTACGTGCTGCTTGACAAGTAACTTACTTTCGAATATGGCCCTAAAGTACTTGACATTGTTGCCCTACGGGATTTTCCGGTAGTGGAGAACCAGCCTGTCTCTCATATCGGAGTGGCATCGGGTAAACATCGCAGCTCTCGTTTTGTGTGCATTGACAGTAATTGTGTTTTCCTTGGCCCAATCTCCTACCACCATGAGCTAACGTTGTAGGTGAGTGATGACCGCGTTGACCCTCCATCTACCTGTCACCAAGATGGCGTCGTCCGCGAACTGAGCAAGCACCACCCGAGGCAATAGCGGAATGCCATTGACATAGATGATAAAGAGCAGTGGGGACAATACAGAACCTTGAGGGATGCCGTCTGTGAGGAGTCTGGGGCTAGACTGCTGCCCCTCGATCTTCACTAGTACCTGCCTGTTGTGCAAAAATGTGTCGATAGTCTTGAGGCTGTAGTCCAGGAGTAGTTACAAGTTCGCTAGTTTGAGTAGTAATTTCTCCCACCAGACTCGATCGTATGTCTTTTCGAGTCCAGAAAACTGCCGCTGTATAAATGGACATATTAAGATTGTATGTGATAAATTCGCAGACCCAGATTGAGTTGCAGTTCTGCAGACAATGAAGGTTGAAAGGGAAATTGGTCTTCAATAATAGCCTTTCGAGGATATTGGAAACGGTCGAGAGTAAACTTATTGGATGGTAATTTTCCGGGCGTGTTAAGTCCTTTCCTGGTTTTGGTACTGGCATCAACCGGGCTACCTTGCATGTAGTAGGGAAATATCTGTCCAGCATACAGTTATTTCAGATGCGCGTTAAGAGCACAGTTGGCTTCCTCGGAGGATGGTTAAGTTGTTCACTGGCAATTCCATCTGGATCTGGCGCTGTGTGATTTTCAAAGTGAGCGATGATTTTTCTTACTTCTGCCAGGGTAGTAAGGCCTGGTTCTAGCTGTTGGACTTCATCTCGGAGTGCATGTGCTTAGTGTTTAGTTCGAGACATTGAGTCCTCACCATTATCCAGGTCTAAGGTGTTTTGAGTCTCATATGTTGCCGCAAAAACTTGCCCAGAGGATTGTTAGCAACTCTGAGCTATATTTTTGAGCGACTTGAGATCCTGCAACAGCGGAGAAAATGTTTATAGTGTGTATCGCTCTAAGCGATGCCTACTGAAATGCTCTCCTGATCTTGGCAGTCAGGGTTGAAATGGCGTTATCGATGGATGCCGGGGCTGATACATATTCTGTCGGTTGAACATTGTTGTTCAGCCAGGAATTAGACGGATGCCAGTTGATAATAGTAGTTACTGGGTGGTGTGGTGGGTTTGGTCTAGTGCCTAGCTAATGCAGCTGACGACAGGGTTGTGATCGAATGATAAGTCCTGAACGGTGGGCCGGCCGAAGTGGCCGAGCGGTTCTAGGCGCTACTGTCTGGAACCGCGCGACCGCTACGGTCGCAGGTTCGAATCCTGCCTCGGGCATGGATGTGTGTGATGTCCTTAGGTTAGTTATGTTCAAGTAGTTCTAAGTTCTAGGGGACTGATGACCTCAGATTTTAAGTTTCATAGTGCTCAGAGCCATTTGAACCAAAGTAAAACAAATAATCAGAATAATAATGAACATTTAGATGCTTTAATTAGGTATGTTGCACATGCTCTGACAGTATATCTTGTATAACTTATTTTCGAAAAAACAGCTTTATTTCACATGAATGTATGTAGCACGAAAGCTTATTTAATTTACGTGTGACAAAAGTTTCAATTTTACAAAATTAATTGTGGGGATAATTTGCAAATTTTCAATTTTTTCAGAAGTTAATTGCACAGTTTTCCAGAAAATCAGTTACATTTTAACTTTTAAATGAAACACGTTCTTTTATATTTCATGGCTTCGAAGCCATTCCCTCTGAATCTAAACGCCAAATTACGAGTACCTTTCTGTGTGTGATTTACCCCTTAAAAGTGAAATTGGACAAAATAAAAAAAAATACGTATTGCAATATTTTGTCCCCCTCTATACACCCACCATCTTTAATAAAAGATGATTTATTGCCACTTGGAAATGTTCCCTTGTGAGTGGTGTTTGTTTTTACGGTTCTCCTAATGAATCTGTCTGGCATTTGCATTTCCTACTGTTTCTTTTATGTGGTCGTTCCACTTTAGATCACTTCGCATGGTTACTTCTAGCCACTTCACGGCAGTAACTGTTTCCTGTGATTCGTCGCCAATGGTGTAAGCGAATAGTTTTTGGTAAAAGAAAAATCGCAACAGCTAGCAGGAGTTGTGCGACATGAATGAAAGTTGGTAGGCGTGTTTCTACTTGAGAAAGATATCTATTCAAATTTCGCCCCAGTCGCATAAGTGTGGCAAATCAGATTTGCTTTAAATACACGCTGTAACTGTCGTTAGAGACTTTTGAGATTGGACGTGGTGAGTAGACGTTACTCAAGAATGCCTTTAAGGCGGCAAAGGCGCCTTTATCAACACCCCAATGAGCAAGAAAAAAGCGGTGTAATAGGGCTACGAGAAGCGGATTTTCCTTCTGCAATATGCAGAAAGGCCTTTCAGGAATATAGCCCGTGTACACGATTACTGGAAGCTGTGTCAGGAGAACGTACGGTCGCAAGAAGACCATGTCTGGACGAGAGGGAAGACCACCGTGTTCGGCGTAAGGCTGTGGCGCACTGTACTACACTACTGGCCATTAAAATTGTTACACCACGAAGATGACGTGCTAAAGACGCGAAATTTAACCGACAGGAAGAAGATGCTGTGATATGCAAATGATTAGTTTTTCAGAGCATTCACACAAGGTTGACGCCGGTGGGGACACCTACAACGTATTGACATGAGGAAAGTTTCCAACAGATTTCTCATACACAAACAGCAGTTGACCGGCGTTGCCTGGTGAAACGTTGTTGTGATGCCTCGTGTAAGGAGGAGAAATGCGTACCATCACGTTTCCGACTTTGATAAAGATCGAATTGTAGCCTATCGTGATTGCGGTTTATCGTATCGCGACATTGTTGCTCGCGTTGGTCGAGATCCAATGACTGTTTGCAGAATATGGAATGGATGGGTTCAGGAGGGTAATACGGAACGCCGTGCTGGATCCCAACGGCCTCGTATCACTAGCAGTCGAGATGACAGCCATCTTATTCGCATGGCTGTAATGGATCGTGCAGCTACGTATCGATCCCCGAGTCAACAGATGGGGACGTTTGCAAGACAATAACCGTCTGCACGAACAGTTCGATGACGTTTGCAGCAGCACGGACTATCAGCTAGGAGACCACGGCTGCGGTTACCCTTGACGCTGCATCACAGACAGGAGCGCCTGCGATGGTGTACTCAACGACGAACCTGGGTGCACGAATGGCAAAACGTCATTGTTTCGGATGAATCCAGGTTCTGTTTACAGCATCATGATGATCGCATCCGTGTTTGGTGACATAGCGGTGAACGCACATTGGAAGCGTGTATTCGTCATCGCCATACTGGCGTATCACCTGGCTTGATGGTATGGGGTGCCACTGATTACACGTCTCGGTCACCTCTTGTTCGCATTGACGGCACTTTGAACAGTGGACGTTACATTTCAGATGTGTTACGACCCGTGGCTCTACCCTTCATTCGACCCTGCGAAACCCTACATTTCAGCAGGATAGTGCACGACCGCATGTTGCAGGTCCTGTACGGGCCTTTCTGGATACAGAAAATGTTCGACTGCTGCCCTGGCCAGCACATTCTGCAGATCTCTCACCAATTGAAAACGTCTGGTCAATGTTGGCCGAGCAACTGGCTCGTAACAATACGCCAGTCACTACTCCTGATGAACTGTGGTATCGTGTTCAAGCTGCATGGGCAGCTGCTCCTGTACACCCCATCCAAGCTCTATTTGACTCAATGCCCAGGCGTATGAAGGCCGTTATTACGGCCAGAGGTGGTTGTTCTGGGTACTGATTTCTCAGGATCTATGCACCCAAATTGCGTGAAAATGTAATCACGTGTCAGTTCTGGTATAATATATTTGTCCAATGAATACCCGTTTATCATCTGCATTTCTTCTTGGTGTAGCAATTTTAATGGCCAGTAGTGTACATCTGCAGTAGCAATCTGAGCAGCAGCTGGCACCACAGTGACACAACGAACTGTCACGTATCGGTTACTCCGAGAATAGCTCGAGCCAGACGCCCTGTAACATGCATTCCACTGACGCCAAACCGCCGCCACTTGAGTGGCGTCAAGCGAAAACTCATTGGAGGGCAGCTCTGTTATGTTTTCTGACGAAAGCTGGTTGTGCTTCGGTGCCAGTGATGGCCATGTGTTGGTTGGGAGGCCAGTTGATGGCGTACGCGTGCTATATACATAATACCTACACCTGGAGCTAAGGTCTGGTGTGCGATTTTATATGACAACTTAGACACACTCGTGGCTATCCCACGCACCCCGACCGCAAATTTGTAGCCAGTCTGGTGATTAGACCTGTCGTGCTGCCATTCATGAACAGTATTCCTACTGGTGTTTTCCAACAGTATAACGCTCGTCCGCTTACTGCTGTTATAACCCAACTTGCTCTGTATAGCGTCGATATGTTGCCTTCGCCTGCTCGATCATTAGATCTGTCTCCAATGGAGCACATACAGACATCATCGGACAACTCCAGCGTCATCCAGAAACAGCACTAACCGTCCCTGTCTACATCTACATCTACATCTACATCTACATGGTTACTCTGCAATTCACACTTATGCCTGGCAGAGGGTTCATCGAACCATTTTCATACTACTTCCCTACCATTCCACTCTCGAATGGCGCGTGGGAAAAAGGAACACCTAAATCATTCCGTTCGAGCTCTGACTTCTCTTACTTTATTATGATGATCATTTCTCCCTACGTAGGTGGATTTCAACAAAATATTTTCGCATTCGGAAAAGAAAGTTGGTGACTGAAATTTCGTAAATACATCTCGCTGCAAAGAAAACCGCCTTTGTTTCAGTGACTGCCACCCCAACTCGCTTATCATATCGGTGACACTCTCACCCCTATTGCGCGATAATACAAAACGAGCGGCCCTTCTTTGCACCTTTTCGTTGTCCTCCGTCAATCCTACCTGGTAAGGATCCCACACCGCGCAGCAATATTCCAGCCGAGGACAGACAAGTGTAATGTAGGCTGTCTCTTCAGTGGATTTGTCGCATCTTCTAAGTGTTCTGCCAACAAAGTGCAGCCTTTGTTTAGCCTTACCCACAATATTATCTCTGTGGTCTTTCCAATTTCAGTTGCTCGTAATTGTAATTCCTAGGTAGTTGTCCGATTTATCGTATTTATCGGATTTCTTCGCACTTTTCTTTGTTTAGTGCCAATTGCCACTTTCCGCATCATATAGAAATTGTAATTGATCGTCTGATGATTTTACTAGATGGTAAATTCCAGTGTCATCTGCAAACAATCTAAGGGGGCTGCTCAGATTATCACCTAGATCTTTTATGTAAATCTGGAACAGCAGAGGGCCTATGACACTACCTTGCGGAACGCCAGATATCACTTCTGTTCTACTCGATGATTTACCGTCTATCACTACGAACTGTGACCTCTCCGAGAGGAAATCAAGAATCCAGTCACACAACTGAGATGATACTCCATATGCACGCAATTTGATTAACAGTCGCTTGTGCGGAACGTTATCAAAAGCCTTCTGGAAATCTAGGAATATGGGATCGCTCTGAGATCCCTTGTCGACAGCACTCTTTACTTCATGGGAAAAAAGAGCTAGCTGCGTTGCACAAGAACGATATTTTCTGAATCAGTGTTGGTTATGTATGAATAAGTCATTTTCTTCAAGGTGATTCACAATGTTCGAGTACAGTATATGCTCCAAAATCCTACTGCAAATTGACGTCAGTGATATGGATCTGTAATTCATTGGGTTACTCCTATTTCCTTTCTTGTATATTGATGTGACCTGTGCTACTTTCCAGTCTTTAGTAACAGACCTTTCATCAAGTGAGCGGTTGCATATGATTGCTAAAAACAGGCGCTATTGTGTCTGCGTACTCTGAAAGGAACCTGACTGGTATACCACCTGGACCGGAAGACTTGCCTTTCTTAGGTGATTTGAGTTGTTTCGCAACATCTAAGACATCTACTTTTATGTCACTCATGCTAACAGCTGTTCTGGTTTCGAATTCTGGAATATTTACTTCATCTTCTTTCGTGAAGGAATTACGGAAAACTGTATTTAGTAACTCTGCTTTAGTGGCACCATCATCGGTAACATTCCCATCACTATCGCGCCGTGACGGTATTGACTGTCTTTTTCCACTGGTGTACTTTACATACGACCAGAATCTCTTTGGGTTTTGCACCATATTTTGAGAAAATGTTTCATTGTGGAAATTATTAAAAGCATCTCGCATTGACGTCTGCACTAAATTTCGAGCTTCCGTGAAACTTAGCCAGTCTTGGGGATTTTGCGTTCTTCTGAATTTGGCACCCTTTTTTCGTTGCTTCTGCAACAGTCTTCTGACGTGTTTTGTGTTCCATGGTGGATCAGTCCGGTCTCTTATTAACTTATGCGGTATGAATCTATTGCTGTCGAGACTGTATCTTTGAATTTGAGCCATATCTGGTCTACACTAACATAATTAGCTTGGAAGGCCGACCAAGTGCAACAGGGACAAACAGACATCCGGCGCTTGTGCAGCACGGTACATGCACGTTTGCATGCTTGCGTTCAACATTATGGCGGTTACACCGGTTATTGATGAACCAGCATTACATATTTGCAAGGCTTATCTCGCCCTCACATTAACCTGTGATCTTGAAATGTTAATCGCTTAAATATGCTACCTAGGCAAATGTATTCCCGAAATTTCATAACTCTGCATTAATTATTATTTGGTGCTGCGGTTTTTTCTCGTCAGTGTAATTTTTGGTAAGTAGTGAACCACTATCGGCAGACTGATCACTGTCCTGTTTCCGCAGGTATCGTGCTGGCCGGCGATGTGAACTACATCGGAAACAAGACCTTCGAAAGAACAAACGTCCAAATTCGCACTGTGTCGCAGTACTATTACTCAAGTCCACCGGAGATGGTGGTGCTGCTCAAGACGCATCGTCCCTTCATTTTCTATAGACACTATGTGAATTTTGGCAGACTGACGCCAGACCGCTCGTGAGTATCTTCCATAGTTACACCAGCTTTAAAATACGAGGGCAATCCACAAAGTACATTACATTTTGGAATTAAAAATAAATATTGGAAATTTTTTTATTATATACAGATGAAAGCCACACTTAAATACTGCTTTTCTACATAGTTGCCATTTAAATTAAGGCACTTACCGTAGCGATGGACGAGCTTGGAAATTCCTTCGTCGTAAAATTCGGCAGCCTGCGCCTTCAACCACGTGGTTACCTTTTCTTGAAGCTGTGCGTCGTCATCAAAACGTTGCATAGCCAACCACTTCTGCATTGCTGGGAATAAGTGGAAGTCGCTCGGTGCCAGGTCGGGACTGTACGGCGGATTAGGAAACAACTCCAACTTAAAAGATTCGAGAACTTCATGAGTGGCATTTGCCGTGTGGGCCTGGGCGTTGTCGTGAATCAGCAAGATCTTTGAGCCCAACTTTCCCCTGCGCTTGTTTTGTATTGCTCTTCTGAGGTTGTGCAGAGTTTGGTAATACCTTTGAGAGTTTATTGTAGTGCCTCTTTCCAGGAAATCCACAAAAATCAGACCTTTTCTGTCCCAAAAGAAGAGGTAACCACGTGGTTGAAGGCGCAGGCGGCCGAATTTTACGACGAAGGAATTTCCAAACTCGTCCATCGCTACGATAAGTGCCTTAATTTAAATGGCAACTATGTAGAAAACTAGTATTTAAGTGTGGCTTTCATCTGTATATAATAAAAAAAATTTCCAATACTTTATTTATTTTTAATTCCAAAACGTAATGTACTTTGTGGATAGCTCTCGTAGCATGATGAAAATTTGTTTTTTTTTTAAATGTTGTTACATGCTACCCAATTCTGTAAGTCAATGGACGACACAAACATTACGCTCCTTGTTATTTACCACCGCTCTTTTTCTGGGTATATCGTATTAAGTTCATACGCTACCTGGACAATGATTTGTGGTTCACCCTTTGCCTTTAGGACGGCTTGAACTTTGCTGCGGGCGCTTTCAGTGATGCGTCGGGATTTCTGTGGAGGAATGGCAGTCTATTCCACAGAAGATAGTGATGTCAGACGTGGGGATCTGCACAGAAGTCGACGTTCTGACTCATTCCAAAGGTGTTCCATTTGCTTCACATAGAAACTTTGGGCAGGTCAGTTCGATTTAGCTACGTTATTGTCCACAAACCATTGCCTCACAAATACTGCTTTGCGACAGGGTGCATTGTCATGCTGACACAAGGAATCGTCTTAGAACTGTTTTTCTCCAATACACAGTACACAATGAAGAAAAATGTTTAACATCCTTCCAGCTTCATTGTTTTTTAAGTGCAATATGACAAGATCACAAGATGACAAGATGACGAAGAAATTGAAGAAATGTATGATGAGATAAAACAAATTATTCAGATAGTGAAGGGAGACGAAAATTTAATAGTCATGGGTGACTGGAATTCGGTAGTAGGAAAAGGGAGAGAAGGAAACGTAGTAGGTCAATATGGATTGGGGGGTAAGAAATGAACGAGGAAGCCGCCTGGTAGAATTTTGCACAGAGCACAACTTGATGATAGCTAACAATTGGTTCAAGAATCGTAAAAGAAGGTTGTATACATGGAAGAAGCCTCGAGATACTGATAGGTTTCAGATAGATTATATAATGGTAAGACCGAGACTTAGGAACCAGGTTTTAAATTGTAAGTCATTTCCAGGGGCAGATGTGGATTCTGACCACAATCTATTGGTTATGACCTGTAGATTAAAACTGAAGAAACTGCAAAAAGGTGGGAATTTAAGGAGATGGGACCTGGATAAACTGGCTGAATCAGAGGCTGTACAGAGTTTCAGGGAGAGCATAAGGGAACAATTGACAGGAATGGGGGAAATAAATACAGTAGAAGAAGAATGGGTAGCTTTGAGGGATGAAGTAGTGAAGGCAGCAGAGGATCAAGTAGGTAAAAAGACGAGGGCTAGTAGAAATCCTTGGGTAACAGAAGAAATATTGAATTTAATTGATGAAAGGAGAAAATATAAAAATGCAGTAAATGAAGCAGGCAAAAAGGAATACAAACGTCTCAAAAATGAGATCGACAGGAAGTGCAAAATGGCTAAGCAGGGATGGCTAGAGGACAAATGTAAGGATGTAGAGGCATATCTCACTAGGGGTAAGATAGATACTGCCTACAGGAAAATTAGAGACCTTTGGAGAAAAGAGAACCACTTGTATGAATATCAAGAGCTCAGTTGGAAACCCACTTCTAAGCAAAGAAGGGAAAGCAGAAAGGTGGAAGGAGTATATAGAAGGCAAGGGCAAGGCAAGGGCGATGTACTTGAGGACAATATTATGGAAATGGAAGAGGATGAAGATGAAATGGGAGATACGATGCTGCGTGTAGAGTTTGATGGAGCACTGAAAGACCTAAGTCGAAACAAGGCCCTGGGAGTATGCAACATTCCATTAGAACTACTGACAGCCTGGGGAGAGCCAGTCCTGACAAAACTCTACCATCTGGTGAGCAAAATGTATGAGACAGGCGAAATACCCTCACTTCAAGAAGAATATAATAACAGGTGTTGGCAGATGTGAAAATTACCGAACAATCAGTCACAGCTGCAAAATACTAACGCGAATTCTTTACAGACGAATGGAAAAACTGGTAGAAGCCGACCTTGGGGAAGATCAGTTTGGATTCCGTAGACATGTTGGAACACGCGAGGCTATACTGACCCTACGACTTATCTCAGAAGATAGATTACGGAAAGACAAACTTACGTTATTAGCATTTATAGACTTACAGAAAGGTTTTGAAAATGTTGACTGGAACACTCTCTTTCAAATTCTGAAGGTGGCAGGGGTAAAATACAGGGAACCAAAGGCTATTTACGATTTGTACAGAAACCAGATGGACACGAAAGGGAAGCAGTGTTTGGGAAGGGAGTGACACAGGGTTGTAGCCTTTCCCCGATATTATTCTATCTGTATATTGAGCAAGCAGTAAAGGAAACAAAAGAAAAAATTCGGAGTAGGTATTAAAATCCATGGAGAAGAAATAAAAATTTTGAGGTTTTCCGATGACATTGTAATTCTGTCAGAGACAGCAAAGGACTTGGAACAACAGTTGAACGGGATGGACAATGTCTTGAAAGGAGGATAGAAGATGAACATCAACAAAAGCAAAACGAGGATCATGGAATGTAGTCGAATTAAGTCGGGTGATGCTGAGGGAATTAGATTAAAAAATGAGACAATTAAAGCAGTAGATTAGTTTTGCTATTTAGGCAGCAAAACAACTGGCTATGGCAAGAAAAGCGTTTCTGAAGAAGAGAAATTTATTAACACCCAGTATAGATTTATGTGTCAGGAAATCATTTCTGAAAGTATTGGTATGGAGTGTAGCCATGTATGGATGTGAAACATGGATGATAAGTAGTTTAGACGAGAAGAGAATAGAATCTTTCGAAATGTGGTGCTACAGAATAATGCTGAAGGTTACATGGTTAGATCACTCAACTAATGAGGAGGTACTGAATAAATTGGGGAGAGGAGGAATTTGTGGCACATGTTGACTAGAAGCAGGTTTCGGTTGGTAGGAGATGTTCTGAGGCATCAAGGGATCACCAATTTAGTATTGGAGGGCAGCGTGGAGGGTAAAAATCGTAGAGGGAGGGCAATAGATGAATACACAATGCAGATTCAGAAGGAGGTAGTGTGCAGTAGTTACTTGGAGATGAGGGCATCATCTGGAGTGCCCCAGGGAAGTGTGGTAGGTCCGCTGTTGTTCTATCTACATAAATGATCTTTTTGATAGGATGGATAGCAATGTGCGGTTGTTCGCTGATGCTGCTGTAGTGTAAGGGAAGGTGTCGTCGTTGAGTGACTGTAGGAGGATACAAGATGACTTGGACAGGATTTGTGATTGGTGTAAAGAATGCCAGCTAACTCTAAATATAGATAAATGTAAATTAATGCAGATGAATAGGAAAAAGAATCCCGTAATGTTTGAATACTCCATTAATAGTGTAGCGCTTGACACAGTCACGTCGATTAAATACTTGGGCCTAACGTTGCAGAGCGATATGAAGTGGGACAAGCATGTAATGTCAGTTGTGGGGAAGGCGGATAGTCGTCTTCGGTTCATTGGTACAATTTTGGGAAGATGTGGTTCATCTGTAAAGGAGACCGCTTATAAAACACTAATACGACCTATTCTTGAGTACTGGTAGAGCGTTTGGGATCCCTATCAGGTCGGATTGAGGGAGGACATAGAAGCAATTCAGAGGCGGGCTGCTAGATTTGTTACTGTTAGGTTTAATAATCACGCGAGTGTTACGGAAATGCTTCAGGGGTGGGAGTCTCTGGAGGAAAGGAGGCGTTCTTTTCGTGAATCGCTACTGATCAAATTTAGAGAACCAGCATTTGAGGCTGACTGCAGTACAATTTTACTGCCGCCAACTTACATTTCGCGGAAAGACCACAAAGATAAGAGAGATTAGGGCTCGTACAGAGGCATATAGGCAGTCATTTTTCCCACGTTCTGTTTGGGAGTGGAACAGGGAGAGAAGATGCTAGTTGTGGTACGAGGTACCCTCCGCCACGCACCGTATGGTGGATTGCGGAGCATGTATGTAGATGTAGATGTAGGTGTAGATGTAGAAGCAGCTTGCACAGGATAGAGTAGCATAGAGAGCTCCATCAAACCAGTCTCTGGAGTGAAGACCACAACAACAAGAACAACAAGGGGAAAACGTCCTACCCACGAAAAACATGTACCGTAACACCACCTCCTTTGTAAATCAGTGTTCGCACTACACACGTTGACCCTCCATCGGATTTCCACAGGATATAGCGCGATTCATATCTCCAAATCGCTTGTTTCCAGTTATGTACCAAGTGACTTCGCTCTTTAGTCACGTGAAGCTTCACTTAACACTCCCTACAGATGCACAATTACGTCCGACGTCCTGCGGGAATCTGAGTAGCGACCATGGAGTAAGTGGACAGGGACTGGGGATGGGTTGTGCTCGGTCGGAATGTCGGTCGGTGGTGAGGCGTATCGGGATAAACCGCACAATAGCAATGAACACTGTCCCCCAGGTGGCGCAGCGGTTAACGTACATGCGTAGCCAGCAGGAGATTAAGGTTTTGAATTCCTGTACGGCACACATTTTCACCCTTCACCGCTGATTCCGCGTAATGTCCCGATGTAGCTAACGTCAGTAATCCCTTACCTTCCCTTTCCTTTCGGTTCTTCCCCGTCCACCTTCCATTTACAGAAGGTGTAGCTTATGAGCAGCCGGTCGACCGTTGTACCCCATTCTTATTGACACTCTACACATTGTAATTACGCTAGCTGGACTCCCGGTACCCCTTTGGAACCCACAAGTGTTTCCTGCCGCTGATTTCGTGGGGTATTTACAACCATTCTACGCAAAGTTAGATGGTCCCCGGCCGTCATTACATGAGACCTGCTTGGTGTTCGTTTTAGTTGTGGTTATTCCTTTGCTTTTCCACTTCACAGGCACATCCCCAACAGTTGGCTTGGGCAGCTTTAGAAGGGTTAAAGTGATTCTAACCGATTTGTTGCTTAGGTGACTTCGAATGACTTGACCCCCTGGAAAGTCAATGAGCTCTATGAAAGCCCCAGTCTGCTGTTTCTGCTTCTCTACTGATATTCAATAATCTCCGCCTCCTCTTGTGCTGTTTAGTGGTCATCTGCATTACATAGGTGCGACAGAAACTGTTGATCAGATAGCATCATCATCATCACCATTTTGTGGGGCCTTTGTCCCACTTCAACGCAGGGTCCGCCTTGTTACTATGGATGTGGCGATGTTAGTGGCGGAGGCTGGCGAGATGCCCTGCCTGTCGCCACCCTGTGCCCCCTGGGACAGAATTATTGTACTCCACCAGTCTGCGTCTAGTGTAAGCCGTGAAATAGTGCAAACACTTTCCAGATGTCTGCGAGTCGTGTAACTGAGGTGGGACATGGGGACCAGCCCGGTACTCACCTTGTGGGATGTGGAGAACCGCCTAAAAACTACATCCAGGCTGGCCGGAACACCGGTCCTCGTCGTTAATCCGCCAGGCGGATCCGACCTGGGGCCAGTACGCCTACCCGAGTCCAGGAAGCAGCGCGTTAGTGACCTCGCCTAACATGATGGGTCGTTATTGAATGAGATTTTCACTCTACAGCGGAGTGTGCTCTGATATGAAACTTCCTGGCAGATTAAAACTGTGTGCCGGACAGAGACTCGAACTCGGGACCTTTGCCTTTCGCGGGCAAATGCTCTACCAACTGAGCTACCCAAGCACGACTCACGCCCCGTCCTCACAGCTTTACTTCTGCCAGTACCTCGTCTCCTACCTTGCAAGGTTCGCAGGAGAGCTTCTGTAAAGTTTGGAAGGTAGGAGACGAGGTACTGGCAGAAGTAAAGCTGTGAGGACGGGGCGTGAGTCGTGCTTGGGTAGCTCAGTTGGTAGAGCATTTGCCCGCGAAAGGCAAAGGTCCCGAGTTCGAGTCTCTGTCCGGCACACAGTTTTAATCTGCCAGGAAGTTTCATGACGGGTCGTTGATCAGAGAGCGTATTTTGGAAAATTATCGGAGGATTGTTTGTGTTCAGCCAGGCATGTTTACTGGAATGTAGTAACACTGTACACAACTGTCAGATGTACTTCTCAGAAATATATGCTGTAAGACAAAGAAAAAAAAACTATGCGTCCCGCAGTAATAATCCGAATGGGACAGAAATCGGTAGATGTGATGTAGTTGTACATAAAAACAAATGATTACAATTTCAGAAAAATTGGATGATTTATTCAAGAGAAAGAGCTTCGCAAACTGGGCATATCAATAACACATTGGCAAACCTTGGGCCATTACGCAGTCGGTTGTTCGGATTTGCACTAATTAATAGTCTTGTTGGGTATCCTCCTGAGGGATTTCGTGCCAAATTCTGTAAAATAGGTGCGTTAGATAATTAAAATCCCAACCTGGTTGGAGGGCCCCGTCCATAAGGCTCCAAACGTTCTCATTTCGCTAGAGCCAGCGACCCTGCTGGCCAAGGTAGGGTTTGCCGAGTGTGAAGACAAGCAGTGGCAACTCTCGCCGTATGCAGTCGGGCGTTATTTTGTTGAAATGTAAGCCCAGAATTGCTTGCCTTGTAGGGCAACAAAATGGTGGATAGAAAATCGTCGACGTACCTCTACGCTGTACATGGATGACAACCAATGGGGTCCTGCTGTGAAAAGAGATGGCACTGCAGACGATCACTCCTGGTTCTCGGGCCGTACAGCGGGGTGCAGTCACATTGGTACCCCACCACTGCCCAGGGCATCTCCAGACACGGCTTTGTTGGTCATCGGGGCTCACGTCGTAGCGGGATTCATTACTGGAAACAATTCTACTCCAGTCAATGAAACTCCACTCGTGGCAACCATAAGGCACAGCGATAAGTCGGCGATATTCAACGCCCCATTTTGTTGTCCTACATGCCAAGCCATCCTGGGCTTACACTTCAGCAAGGTAATGCCCGACTGCAAACGGCGAGGGTTTCCAACGCTCATCTCCGTGGTTGTCATACCTTACCATGGCCAGCACTGGGTTACTGACTTCCTCAATTTGTCCAGCTCTTACTCTTGCATAAATCATCCAACCTTTCTGAAATTATAATTAGTTGTTTGTCTGTACATGTACATCACATCTACCGATTTCCGTTCCATTCGGATAATTCCTTCGTGGTGTGTCGCTTTTTTGTCTTAGAGTGTATTAAAAAAGTTTCATTCTAGAAAAATTTATCCATCAATTAATAATTAAGATGTGGAACTATGTACTGTATTCATACTTTCAGTGGTACATTAGTACTACAGAAAAGTACAATTAGTTTGTTTCGTGGATTAGGTACAGAGAGTCTTGTCGACAGTCCTTTGTAAAACATAAATATCTAACAAAGCGTTCCTTGTGTTTCTATAAACTGATAACGTTATATTGTATAGAATGAAAGAGAAGTAGATAAATGCAATGATGGTATGAGACAGACACTGAAGACATAGAACTGAATTAATAGCCAACCGTAGTTCATTTATCAATCGCCGAATAAGGCTTAACAAGCAACCAGTAACTATCAGAACATTTGAAGCAAAATGGTTCAGAAGTATGTTAAATGATTATATGTAATAAATGTTTGTTTTGACATAATGAATTTTAAGAACCAGGACAGTTATTTAATTTTTTCAGCAAATGTTTCTAAAACATGATTGATATCATTTACTTTCTGTAAGAGTTTATTATTATTATTTTTATTATTATTGTTATTACGTCCAGTACTGCTGTATGTATGTAACGGACATGTATTGTCATTAATATGTTTCAAATTAGTCCTGTAATGCCTCTGAGGCGTAATTACATATACGAAAGTCATCAGTTTGATGACTGCGTGATAAAAGTTGTAAATAAATGAAGTGACGGTCCGTAAAGAGCAAGAAGAGACCCAGGAAATACACTGAAGCGCCAACGAAATTGGTACAGGCATGCGTATTCAAATACAGGGACATGTAAACACGCAGAATGCGTCTCTGGGGTCGGCAACCCCTATATAACACAAGTGTCTGGCGCAGTTGTTAGATCGGTTACTGCTGCTACAATGGCAGCTTATCAAGATTTAACCCATTACTGGCCAAAACTCTATCGGATCATTTTTTGCAAACTTTTATACATAAATACGTTACATTGAGTGAGTAATTGAATAAAAAGTTGTTTTGAAAATTTTCAGTTTATTAGAACAAAAACTATAGACCGTCCCATTTTTGGGACATTGGCCAAAGGCGCTATCCAAATTCACAACCTTATTCTCCATGCATAAGAAACAACACAAACAATAAATAAAGAATGTCTATTTAGAATGAAATGAAGCAAAACACTTGTGTACACCAATATAGCACCTATCACAAACTTTTGTTGTTTTTTTCTTGCAGTAAGTACATGTCTTCTGTGTTTTACTTGGCACAATGAAATGATTTCCAGGATCTAGTCGTACATCTGTGCTCACCCGTCCTCCCATCAACTTGTTTCCTTGTGGTCCTCTGCGTTTTGGTACTGATCCTGTTTTCTTTGATAGGTAAAACTTCACTATTCTCCGTCGGACATCCAAAAGTGAGAGCTTTTCATTAGAGTTAGCAATTTGGTATGCACGCTATGTGTTTACTATGCAGATATCGATCATCTGTGTGAATAATGGCTACCACCATTTCTTTGACCTTATCCTCGTCCCATAAAGTGATATCTGCTTGCCCAGTAGCTCTACGCCACTCATATGGGCGCATCAACAATAAATGATTGTGTAACATGCCATTGTCCCATTATTGGGACGCATAAAATATATCAGTAGTATACGTAATCTTACACGGACGTCCATATGTTCATAACAAACACGCCCGGACAACTAAATCACAGCTCATTGTCGTCCAGGAACTACCAGCAGACATACAGTGCTGCCAAGTGCGAGAACAAAAAATCGGCAAGTTTGTAATTTTCCTAACATGAAGTACTTAGAAAAAAGTTATTTATTTTACATTTACAGGCATTATAGCTGTTAGTTGAACCTACAGGTGCAACAATAAAGGCTAAAAGCTCCATTGCTTACGTAGAAATAAGTAAAATATACGCGTCCCAAAAAAGGGACAATCGCCAGTAATGGGTTAAGTGAGTTTGAACGTGGTGTTACAGTAGGCGCACGAGCGGTGGGACACAGCATCTCCGAGGTAGCGATGAAGTACGGATTTTCCCGTACGACCATTTCACGAGTGTACCGTGAATATCAGGAATCTGGTAAAACATTAACTCTCCGACACCGCTGCGGCCGGAAAAAGATCCTGCAAGAACGGCACCAACGACAATTCAAGAGAATCGTTCAGCGTGACAGAAGTGTAATCCTTCCTCAGATTTAGATTTTCACTCTGCAGCGGAGTGTGCGCTGATACGAAACTTCCTGGCAGATTAAAACTGTGTGCCGGACCGAGACTCGAACTCGGGACCTTTACCTTTCGCGGCCAAGTGCTCTGCCAACTGAGCTACCCAAGCACGACTCACGCCCCGTCCTCACAGGCCTCAGTTGGCAGAGCACTTGCCCGCGAAAGGCAAAGGTCGCGAGTTTGAGTCTCTGTCCGGCACAGTTTTAATCTGCCAGGAAACTTCCGCGGATTGCTGCAGATTTCAGTGCTGGGCCATCAACAAGTGTCAGCGTGCGAACCATTCAACGAAACGTCATCGATATGCGCTGTCGGAGCCGAGGGGCCACTCGTGTACCATTGATGACTGCATGACTCAAGGCTGTACGCCTCTCCTGCGCCCGTCTGCACCGATATTGGACTGTTGACGACTGGAAGTATGTTGCGTGGTCGGACGAGTCTCGTTTCAAATTGTATCGAACGGACGAACGTGTACGGGTATGTAGACAACCTCACGAATCCACGGACCCTGCATGTCAAGGGGACTGTTCAAGCTGGTGGAGTCTCTATAATGGTGTGGTGTGTGTGCGGTTGGAGCGATATGGGACCCCTGATACGCCCAGATACTACTGACAGGTGACAGGTACGTAAGCATCCTGTCTGATTACCTGCATCCATTCACGTTCATTGTGGATTCCGACGGACTTGGACAATTCCAGCAGGACGATGACACACCCCACACGTAGAGAATTGCTACATAGTGGTTCCAGGAACACTCTTCTTAGTTTAAATGCTTCCGCTGACCACTAAACTCTTCAGACGTGAACATTATTGAGCATATCTGGGATGCCTTGCAATGTGCTGTTCAGAAGAGGTCTCTACCCCCTCGTACTCTTACGTATTTATGGACAGCCCTACAGGAATCATGGTGTAAGTTCCCTCCAGCAGTAATTCCGACATTAATCGACTCTTTGCCACGTACTGTCGCGGGACTTCTGTGTGCTCGCGGGACCCCTACACGATGTTAGGCAGGTGTACTAGTTTCTGTGGCTCTTCAGTGTATCTCTGCTACCTTATGTGATCAAAGTAGAGGACCCAAAGAGACACAAACAAGGGTTGTACTGACTACATAAGGGCGTGCGCGTTTGTTATCGTATTTATTTACGATTTTTTTTTTTGCGTGCAGTCAACAAAAGTCCGAGTTTTGCAAAATTAGGTGAAGAATGACATGATGTAAACAAATTATTATGATTAATTTAAGCAGCATGTATATTTCATTGTTGTTATTATTATTATTAAGATCCCAGGCATCTATGGAGCGTTCTATGTAGAACTGATGATAACTTATATTTTGTTCGATAGTGGGTGTGACAGTGAAAAACCGAATCGAATCCTGGAACCAAATTTGTAGCTGCCTCTGCATCTGGGTGTGACAAACTTTCATTGACACTGATGTTTGATCTGTGACTTTTGACTACTTCCAGAAGTTCACACTTGGCCTATGAAGAAATAGTAGCACTGGGTTAACGCGCTTTAGGAAGCGCCTTGCCTTTCATCATGAGAAAATATCAAGATGTAGTGTGCAGATGCTGGAACTAGTGTTAGAACTGGTTTCTACAAGGGTCAGTGGGTGACCATTTCAGACAGCGATGATACACTCCTGGAAATTGAAATAAGAACACCGTGAATTCATTGTCCCGGGAAGGGGAAACTTTGACACATTCCTGGGGTCAGATACATCACATGATCACACTGACAGAACCACAGGCACATAGACACAGGCAACAGAGCATGCACAATGTCGGCACTAGTACGGTGTATATCCACCTTTCGCAGCAATGCAGGCTGCTATTCTCCCATGGAGACGATCGTAGAGATGCTGGATGTAGTCCTGTGGAACGGCTTGCCATGCCATTTCCACCTGGCGCCTCAGTTGGACCAGCGTTCGAGCTGGACGTGCAGACCGCGTGAGACGACGCTTCATCCAGTCCCAAACACGCTCAATGGGGGACAGATCCGGAGATCTTGCTGGCCAGGGTAGTTGACTTACACCTTCTAGAGCACGTTGGGTGGCACGGGATACATGCGGACGTGCATTGTCCTGTTGGAACAGCAAGTTCCCTTGCCGGTCTAGGAATGGTAGAACGATGGGTTCGATGACGGTTTGGATGTACCGTGCACTATTCAGTGTCCCCACCAGTGGTGTACGGCCAGTGTAGGAGATCGCTCCCCACACCATGATGCCGGGTGTTGGCCCTGTGTGCCTCGGTCGTATGCAGTCCTGATTGTGGCGCTCACCTGCACGGCGCCAAACACGCATACGACCATCATTGGCACCAAGGCAGAAGCGACTCTCATCGCTGAAGACGACACGTCTCCATTCGTCCCTCCATTCACGCCTGTCGCGACACCACTGGAGGCGGGCTGCACGATGTTGGGGCGTGAGCGGAAGACGGCCTAACGGTGTGCGGGACCGTAGCCCAGCTTCATGGAGACGGTTGCGAATGGTCCTCGCCGATACCCCAGGAGCAACAGAGTCCCTAATTTGCTGGGAAGTGGCGGTGCGGTCCCCTACGGCACTGCGTAGGATCCTACGGTCTTGGCGTGCATCCGTGCGTCGCTGCGGTCCGGTCCCAGGTCGACGGGCACGTGCACCTTCCGCCGACCACTGGCGACAACATCGATGTACTGTGGAGACCTCACGCCCCACGTGTTGAGCAATTCGGCGGTACGTCCACCCGGCCTCCCGCATGCCCACTATACGCCCTCGCTCAAAGTCTGTCAACTGCACATACGGTTCACGTCCACGCTGTCGCGGCATGCTACCAGTGTTAAAGACTGCGATGGAGCTCCGTATGCCACGGCAAACTGGCTGACACTGACGGCGGCGGTGCACAAATGCTGCGCAGCTAGCGCCATTCGACGGCCAACACCGCGGTTCCTGGTGTGTCCGCTGTGCCGTGCGTGTGATCATTGCTTGTACAGCCCTCTCGCAGTGTCCGGAGCAAGTATGGTGGGTCTGACACACCGGTGTCAATGTGTTCTTTTTTCCATTTCCAGGAGTGTATATTTGTGGGAAACTGTGGGAAAGATTCTCCAGTATGGAATCAGGTTTTAGCTTTCTGGCATGGTAAGGCTTTGCAGCCAGGCTTATGTACACAGGACGCAATAACAGGTAGTTGCCTGGAAAGTGGAAATGCCCCAAAATGAACCCAGGAGCCTTGGAGACTGGAGTATCAGTCAGGTGATGACACCCATGTGGTGGCCTCGTCTCGACAGCTTCAGTTTGAAGACCAGGACGAGGGCTAGCTGAAGGTTCTTCAATAAGTGGCTTGACCTAGCTGGTGACGCTCCTCGATGAGACTGTAATAGCTTAGCCGCGCTTTAGACCGATGACCAGTGCGAGACTGCACTGGTCGAATGAGCGGTGTCCAAGAATGCTGCTACCAGCTGAGCTAGGGGCACTTACATTCCCTTCAGCTGAATTAGAGTCCGATCATAAAGCTGGGTGTGGAATCACAGTGTTGAGCTCCACCGTCTAGTAACCATGTCCACCACTAAGGGTGCCGAGCCAGCGCTAAACTGAGGTGTCAAAAGTCGTTGGATACCTCCTAATATCGTCTCGGATCTCTTTTGCCTGGCGTAGTGCAGCAAACCGACGTGGCGAGGACTCAACAAGCCGTTGGAAGTTCCCTGGAGAAATACTCGGCCATGCTACACTACTGGCCATTAAAATTGCTACACCAAGAAGAAGTGCAGATGATAACGGGTATTCATTGGACAAATATATTATACTATTGATGTTTTAAAATTGCATTTTTGGATCAATAAAAGTGTTTGGAATCCACCTCTGAAATGGTTTTTCCGAATACGGAACGGAAATGTTTGTTATTCGCGGTTGGACAAAAAAATGCACCTGCGTGAAATCGGCCTTTTTCACGAACCAGTTTTTTTCTTTCGGGGGACGACTTATTGTACCGGTGCTTGGGAGGAAACACACAAAATTCAAATGGAAGTTTGAACGCGTGTGTCTGGAAGTTCCCCTCCCCCCCCACCCCCCCCCCCCCCCACCCCCACCCCCAGCATTTGCATTCTGGTGCGAAAACTGTAGAGACTGCGACTTTCCTGGCAGTGAGCGGCTTCAGCGAAGGGTATTCAGCAGTTCTGAAGTCCATGACAGCGATGGACGTCGCCCTTCGATGCAGTCCGTCAAAAATTCGGACGACCACCGGATTCGAGCGGCCGAAAACCGCTTGTCACCGGTCGTACGAGCGGCTCTGGAGCAGCGCAGGATGGCCCAGATCGAGCAGAACGCCCTCTATGAGGAAGAGGAAGGACCAGTTTACGGACGCGGAATATTAGATTGAACGTAAGTTGCGTAATATTGCAGTTCTATGTAGTCAAAATTTCAAACGCGTTTTCCTCGAAATGAGTTTTTTAATCGCGCGGTATGGTAACTCCCCGATGTTATTCAATCTGTATATTGAGCAAGCAGTAAAGGAAACAAAAGAAAAATTCGTAGTAGGTATTAAAATCCATGGAGAAGAAATAAAAACTTGGAGATTCGCCGATGACATTGTAATTCTGTCAGAGACAGCAAAGGACCTGGAAGAGCAGCTGAACGGAATGGACAGTGTCTTGAAATGAAGATATAAGATGAACATCAACAAAAGCAAAACGAGGATAATGGAATGTAGTCGAATTAAATCGGGTGATGCTGAGGGAATTAGATCAGGAAATGAGACACTTAAAGTAGTAAAGGAGTTTTGCTATTTGGGGATGTAGTGGAACAGACCCCTCCCCACTGACGCAAATGACGAAAAAGGAAAATGTTTATTTTTTTATTCAAATGAAATTACACAATTAATTATTTAAATTATCATTTTTGTAAATTAATATTAAAATAAATAAATAAATTTTCTTGTAAACGCGCTCTTTGGTCGGAAGCAGCTAAGACAAGGCATTGCTATCTCTGACCAAAGAGGTGCGGTAGCGTTGATAGACGTCCGCCAGTCGAGAGCAGTTGCAATTGCAATTAAGATCTCTTACTGTGATAACACGTAGAGCAGTTCATAGAAACAGTGCAAGTGACTGATGTATTCTTGTAAATGATATTGACCAGTTTGAAGATTCGATAATGTCAGATTTCATTGCAACTCAATTTCGTATGGTCGTAAATAAGTAAAAGCAATAAATGAATATGAAAAACAGCAAGATCAAGAGTTAGAAAAAAATTCATTTCCATACCTACCTACTTCAAGAATCTGAGGGATAAAATCAACGGAGACAATAGCCTGACCAGCAGCTATCAAGAGAAAACGAAGATCTACACAGCCTACTGTAAAATTAGGTAAAAAGGGATTCTAAAAGCAAATTCACTCTGTTAAATCTCAAAAATTATCCAAGGTTGTTATTTCTGTAGTAAATTTACCCATATTGTCCGATACTGTCGTGAAAAGTTACATTCTCAATACTGCATTAAAAACACTTTCTTTTGGCGACTTAGAAAACTTTAATAGAAATATGTTCACATAGAAATAAATTTTCTTTTGGCAATTTTACTTCGGATCGAAAATCAGGGGTAGTCTAATTCACGAGTTCCTATCCCCCAAAACTTTAAAAAACAAACTACCTACCAAAAAACCAAATTTATTACAGGGAGCAAAATAACTGATGATGGTCGAAGTAGAGAGGATATAAAATGTAGACTGGCAATGGCAAGAAAAGCGTTTCTGAAGAAGAGATATTTGTTAATATCGAGTATAGATTTAAGTGTCAGGAAGTCGCTTCTGAAAGTATTTGTATGGAGTGTAGCCATGTATGGAAGTGAAACATGGACGATAAATAGTTTGGACAAGAAGAGAATAGAAGCTTTCGAAATGTGGTTCTACAGAAGAATGCTAAAGATTAGATGGGTAGATCACGTAACTAATGAGGAGGTATTGAACAGAATTGGGGAGAAGAGGAGTTTGTGGCACAACTTGACAAGAAGAGGGGACCGGTTGGTAGGACATGTTCTCAGGCATCAAGGGATCACCAATTTAGTATTGGAGGGCAGCGTGGAGGGTAAAAATCGTAGAGGGAGACCAAGAGATGAATATACTAAGCAGATTCAGAAGGATGTAGGTTGCAGTAAGTACTGGGAGATGAAGAAGCTTGCACAGGATGGAGTAGCATGGAGAGCTGCATCAAACCAGTCTCAGGACTGAAGACCACAACAACAACAACATGGTAACTTCAAATCTACTGAACCGACTGGCATGATTCTTGGATTCCGACGAAGCTAACTAAATTGTCTAGAAGTTGTACCACTTTTATTTCGATCCATCAACTATAAATATTTTTACTTGGCCGACGAAGTCGAAAAATCGATGCAAAAACCCTATTTTTTTCAAATGGCCGTGATTTTGTTTCCTATGGTCCAAATAACTTAAGTGAGGTACAACTCCTAAAGAATAGCATATACTTCGCTAACTTCAACTCTGTTTTGATTTCAGACCAGCCGACTGACCTGTGACATACCACGCGTGGAGGTCTACATCGAAATCTTGTTTCGTTCCGACGGCACTTCCGCCTTTGCTCTTCGACATTTCCGGTCGAAAAAATTCCAGTTTGTAGAGAAAATATCAGTAAACATTTTGACCCAATTTGAAATTGATATCTATAACCCACCCCGAGAAAACAATTCTCGAAAACATGCTTTTTTCGGTCCAAAGGTAGTGAACCTCCCCTTAATAACTTAGGCTGCTCGCCTGCGTACACCTTTTCTAGTTGCAAAGTCCTTCTGAAGGTGATGCCGCAATAGTGTAAACAGTAGTGTCAATGAAAGTGTGGAGGCATGGTCAGGCAGACTAATCGCTAATATTATTTGTAGTCAGAGGCGGGGAATCTGGGTCCAAGTCGTTGTCTGGTATAATTCAACTGCCGCAGCATACCGTTTTTAGGAATCGTCTCTTGACAGTATATGAAATATTTCATTGGACTGTCACTGTCACTTTTGTTTCATGTCCACAAAGCTGATACATTCACGCTTATACGGATCTCGTGGGCTCTTTGCAAAGCTTGAGCTCGTTTTGACGAATGTGATATTTGCTACAGGTACCCCGCGGAGTTAAACATTTCTGCCACTGCTGTCGGCTTTGCAGTTGTGGATAAAACAGTGGGAATGATGACGAAGGCAGACTTCTGGACGATCCCAGGCGTTAACTGCTCTAGCGATCTCGGGGTAAGTATTACAGCTGTGCATCGCTATGATTCTTTTAAAATGTACATCTACAGCTATGCTGCAAAAGCCATTGTGCGGAGTGTGGTAGAGGTTACATAGCGTACCAGATTTAATTCTGCCCTCCACCCCCGCCTTAATTCGCCGTCCTTTATCTGCTTCTACACTCCTGGAAATGGAAAAAAGAACACATTGACACCGGTGTGTCAGACCCACCATACTTGCTCCGGACACTGCGAGAGGGCTGTACAAGCAATGATCACACGCACGGCACAGCGGACACACCAGGAACCGCGGTGTTGGCCGTCGAATGGCGCTAGCTGCGCAGCATTTGTGCACCGCCGCCGTCAGTGTCAGCCAGTTTGCCGTGGCATACGGAGCTCCATCGCAGTCTTTAACACTGGTAGCATGCCGCGACAGCGTGGACGTGAACCGTATGTGCAGTTGACGGACTTTGAGCGAGGGCGTATAGTGGGCATGCGGGAGGCCGGGTGGACGTACCGCCGAATTGCTCAACACGTGGGGCGTGAGATCTCCACAGTACATCGATGTTGTCGCCAGTGGTCGGCGGAAGGTGCACGTGCCCGTCGTCCTGGGACCGGACCGCAGCGACGCACGGATGCACGCCAAGACCGTAGGATCCTACGCAGTGCCGTAGGGGACTGCACCGTCACTTTCCAGCAAATTAGGGACACTGTTGCTCCTGGGGTATCGGCGAGGACCATTCGCAACCGTCTCCATGAAGCTGGGCTACGGTCCCGCACACCGTTAGGCCGTCTTCCGCTCACGCCCCAACATCGTGCAGCCCGCCTCCAGTGGTGTCGCGACAGGCGTGAATGGAGGGACGAATGGAGACGTGTCGTCTTCAGCGATGAGAGTCGCTTCTGCCTTGGTGCCAATGATGGTCGTATGCGTTGTTTGGCGCCGTGCAGGTGAGCGCCACAATCAGGACTGCATACGACCGAGGCACACAGGGCCAACACCCGGCATCATGGTGTGGCGAGCGATCTCCTACACTGGCCGTACACCACTGGTGGGGACACTGAATAGTGCACGGTACATCCAAACCGTCATCGAACCCATCGTTCTACCATTCCTAGACCGGCAAGGGAACTTGCTGTTCCAACAGGACAATGCACGTCCGCATGTATCCCGTGCCACCCAACGTGCTCTAGAAGGTGTAAGTCAACTACCCTGGCCAGCAAGATCTCCGGATCTGTCCCCCATTGAGCATGTTTGGGACTGGATGAAGCGTCGTCTCACGCGGTCTGCACGTCCAGCACGAACGCTGGTCCAACTGAGGCGCCAGGTGGAAATGGCATGGCAAGCCGTTCCACAGGACTACATCCAGCATCTCTACGATCGTCTCCATGGGAGAATAGCAGCCTGCATTGCTGCGAAAGGTGGATATACACTGTACTAGTGCCGACATTGTGCATGCTCTGTTGCCTGTGTCTATGTGCCTGTGGTTCTGTCAGTGTGATCATGTATCTGACCCCAGGAATGTGTCAATAAAGTTTCCCCTTCCTGGGACAATGAATTCACGGTGTTCTTATTTCAATTTCCAGGAGTGTATTTGCAGATGGCACGTGGGAAATACGAATGTTGGTACCCTTCTGTATAGGCCCAAAGTTTCTAATTTTAGCGTCCGGATCATTGTGCAAGATGATTTTGAAGCATCAGAAGATTCTCTTGACTCGCCTTGGATCGTGGTATCTTAGAATTTTGAGACTGAAGCTATCCCAGATGTACGTCGTTTCTCATGTAATGCCTCCAAATGCAGTTTGTTGAGCATCACCTTCACACTCTCTCAGTGCCTTGGAAAACCGTCATACGTTTTCAGTTCCTCTTTGAATATTTTATGTCTCTTTCGTTCATTCAACTTGGTAAAGTACCGACTCCGACGAACACTGAGCAGTTGGTCGTGCAAGTGTAAGGATTCCAGACCGGCGGACAATACTCAAGATTTGTTCGTGTAGCCGGCCGGTGTGGCCGAGCGGTTGTAGGCGCTACAGTCTGGAACCGCGTGACCGCTACGGTCGCAGGTTCGAAACCTGCCTCTGGCATAGATGTGTGTGATTTCCTTAGGTTTAGTAGTTCTACATTCTAGGGGACTGATGACCTCAGATGTTAAGTCCCATAGTGCTCAGAGCCATTTGACTTTGTTCGTGTAAGAATGTTGATAAGGGTCCCAATGTTATGATTATCGTTGTCAGTTGTTATGATGACAGGTGGCCAATGCTAAATAGAAACATATATCGCAGGTGTGGCAGTGAAATCGGTAAGGATCTGGCTGCATAGTTTGTGTGGTGTGCGTACTGTAAGACCTTCGGTACACACACCATCAGATTATTTGACTTGTCGCTCTAACGAAGTAGGCGAGTGTCAGCAATATGTCTCGTGGTCTTATCGTGGCGTGTTTATCTTCTGCCAGTAGGTCAGACGATAGAAACGCCACTTGCACGCTTATAGTAGCAGATTGACGGAGACCAACTTTAAACAGAACTTGATTAATTTTCACACACATTTATTAAAATAATAACAAGCATAAAAATAACTTAACTTGGTTCTGGATACTGTTTACAATTGACAATCTTAAGTTCCTTTGGTCTTGGTACATTAATCTTATTCTCACATATATCTGATACTTATGTCTATACATTTCTCTTCATGGCGATGTACAGGAATATGGTAATCTTATTAGGCGCAGACTGAAACTTGACTACAGACTAATGCAGACTGACTAATAGGAGGTCTGTACACTCGTTATAATACCTCGAGCGTTCAGGTATCACAGTGCGATTGTGATCTGCGAGGAGAAAAGGTTCTACGTTAGCAGCAATCTCATTGGCTGCGTTACATATTAATACGCGGATCGGCGGAAGCAGAATTTGGTCCGTCTCTAAGACAGCGCCATCTCGTAGCGCGGAAACGGACGAACGCTGTCTGCGCTGTTGTGGTTAGCGGGGCGCGCTCTATTGGGAAAGTTGTGTACACGCTGACTACGCGGAACTATGTACACAACAGTTTGTATCCGCAACGACTGAAATAATTAGTAGTCGTTGGTAAAAAATAATATACGGGGTGGTCCATTGATGGTGACCGGGCCAAATATCTCACGAAAACAGCATCAAACGAAAAAACTATAAAGAACAAAACTCGTCTAGCTTGAAGGGGGAAACCAGATGGCGCTATGGTTGGCCCGCTATTGGCGCTGCCACAGGTCAAACGGATGTCAACTGCGTTTTTTTAGATAGAAACCCCCATTTTTATTACCTATTCGTGTAGTACATAAAGAAATATGAATGTTTTAGTTGGACCACTTTTTTCGCTTTGTGATAGGTGGCGCTGTAATAGTTACAAACGTATAAGTGCGTGGTATCACGTAACATTCCGCCAGTGCGGACGGTATTTACTTCGTGATACATTACCCGTGTTAAAATGGACCATTTACCAATTGCGGAAAAGGTCGATATTGTGTTGATGTATGGCTGTTGTGATCAAAATGCCCAACGGGCGTGTGCTATGTATGCTGCTCGGTATCCTGGACGACATCATCCAAGTGTCCAGACCCTTCGTCGGATACTTAGTTATTTAAGGAAAGAGGAAGTGTTCAGCCACATGTGAAACGTCAACCACGACCTGCAACAAATGATGATGCCCAAGTAGGTGTTTTACTGCTGTCGCGGCTAATCCGCACATCAGTAGCAGACAAATTGAGCGAGAAACGGGTATATCAAAAATGTCGGTGTTAAGAATGCTACATCAACATCGATTGCATCCGTACCATATTTCTATGCACCAGGAATTGCATGGCGACGACTTTGAACGCCGTGTATAGTTCTGCCACTGGGCACAAGAGAAATTACGGGACGATGACAGATTTTCTGCACGCGTTCTATTTAGCGACGAAGCGTCATTCACCAACAGCGGTAACGTAAACCGGCATAACATGCACTATTGGGCAACAGAAAATCCACGATGGCTTCGACAAGTGGAACATAAGCGAACTTGGCGGGTTAATGTATGGTACGGCATTATGGGAGGAAGGATAATTGGCCCCCATTTTATCGATGGCAATCTAAATGGTGCAATGTATGCTGATTTGCTACGTAATGTTCTACCGATGTTACTTCAAGATGTTTCAGTGCATGCCAGAATGGCGATGTACTTCAAACATGATGGATGTCCGGTACATAGCCTGCGTGCGGTTGAAGCGGTATTAAATAACATATTTCATGACAGGTGGATTGGTCATCGAAGCACCATACCGCACGTTCACCGGATCTGACGTCCCCGGATTTCTTTCTGTGGGGAAAGTTGAATGATATTTGCCATCGTGATCCACCGACAACTCCTGACAACATGCGTAAGCGCATTGTCAATGCATGTGCGAACATTACAGAAGGCGAACTACTTGCTGTCGAGAGGAATGTCGTTACACGTATTGCCAAATGCGTTGAGGTTGATGGACATCATTTTGAGCATTTATTGCATTAATGTGGAATTTACAGGTAATCATGCTGTAACAGCATGCGTTCTCAGAAATGCTAAGTTCACAAAGGTACATAAATCACATTGGAACAACGGGAATAATATGTTCAAACGTACCTACGTTCTGTATTTTAATTTAAAAAACCTACCGGGTACAAACTGTTCGTCTAAAATTGTGAGCCATATGTTTGTGACTATTATAGCGCCATTTATCACAAAGCGAAAAAAGTGGTCCAACTAAAACATTCATATTTCTTTATGAACTACACGAATACGTAATAAAAATGGGGGTTCCTATTTTTAAAAAACCCAGTTGATATCCGTTTTACCTATGGCAGCGCGATCTAGCGGGCCAACCATAGCGCCATCTGGTTTCCCCCTTCAAGCTAGACAAGTTTCGTTATTTCTAGTTTTTTCGTTTGACGCTTATTTCGTGAGATATTTGGCCCGGTCACGATCAATGGACCATCCTATATATTGTACTTAACTTGTGTTACAGGCTTCTTCATATGCTGCATACATATAATTACAAACATATCTAGACAGGCATTACTTATCCCATACTTGACTAAGCGCCTTGTTAGAGGTTGCTTCCTATCAGCTGAAGGCTTTGCTACTTTACTACTTGACGTCCCGAGCAAGAGTGGACGAGAGCTCGCTAGATACTTGTCACAAGCCGCGGAGCGGCGCTAGTCGCGACACGCGGGTCCAGCTATATCTATTACGTACCGCGGTCGATATTTTAAACCCCTAACAAGTGTAATATCGAACGTTGATACCACACCCAGGCTGACGAATAATATTGAAACATTGATCGAGAAAGGGTGTTAGCCAGGAAGCGAGACTGATAAATAATATTAAAGAATCGATCCTGTAAATTGTGGATGCAACTTCGTTTGGAAGGATCCCAGATTGAAAACCAATATTCTAGAATTTGTCACGTAAGGGTATTAAGGCACCAGCCTTGCCGCAGTGGATACACCGGTTCCTGTGAGATCACCGATGTTTAGCGCTGTTGGGCGTGGCATGCACTTGGATGGGTGACCATCCAGGCCGCCATGCGCTGTTGCCATTTTTCGGGGTGCACTCAGCCTCGTGATGCCAACTGAGGAGCTACTCGACCGAATAGTAGCAGCGTCGGTCAAGAATACCATCATAACGACCGGAAGAGCGGTGTGGTGACCCCACGCCCCTCCTATCCGAATCCTCCTCTGAGGATGACACGGCGGTCGGATGGTCCCGGTAGGCCACTCGTGGCCTGAAGGCGGAGTGATTTTTTAAGGTTATTAAGGGTCGAGACCGATGGCTAATACTCTGGAATCGGGCATACAGGTGTGTTGGTAAGGAATCAAGACTAATAGGCAATAGTCTAGAATTGATTATATGTGGGTCTTGATAAGGGTCAAGACTGACGAATATTACTCAAATATTGGGCACGCAAGTGTGTTGGTAAGGATCCCAGACTGACAATCAAAATGGTTCAGATGGCTCTGAGCACTATGGGACTTAACATCTGAGGTCATTAGTCCCCAAGAACTTAGAACTACTTAAGCCTAACCAACCTAAGGACATCACACACATCCATGCGCGAGGCAGGATTCGAACCTGCCACCGTAGCGGTCTCGCGGTTCCAGACTGTAGCGCCTAGAACCGCACGGCCACTCCGACCGGCGACTGACAATCAGACTCAAGAATTGATCGAACGAGGGGGCCTTTCCAGCTCCTCAACTCGTAGCAGAAATCCGGTCTGGAAGGTCATCCACTGGAACATGTCCAGTTTTAGTTGCTTTGGTACATAGTAATCAGTGGCTTCCTGCACATACGTCATCAGTAATGATAAAATATATTTCCTATATTACGGAAAATCCTTCGTTTCTAGGTCTCTTTAATTGTGCTATACCTACATATCCTCGACAGGCGATAGCACGCCGCCAGTCTCTCGTTTTGGTTGATGGAGACTAAGTTTGCTCCTTCATGTATTGTTTCTTTGCATATTTATATTTACTTTTAAGGACGCGACCGAGCGAGGTGGCGCAGTGGTTAGCACACTGGACTAGCATTCTGGAGGACGACGGTTCAATCCCACGTCCAGCCATCCATCCTGATTTAGGTTCTCCGTGATTTCCCTAAATCGCTTCAGGCAAATGTCGGGATGGTTCCTTCGAAAGGGCGCGGCCGACGTCCTTCCTCATCCTTCCCTAATTCGATGAGACCGATGACCTCGCAGTTTGGTCTACCGCCCCAAATAAACCCAACCCAACCCAACTGTTAAGGACGGGCTTAATGTCTGACCACTGTAGCTGTACTCTGTGACATTAATGTGACCACCGCCTACTTTCGATAACAGTCTGCAATAATCTGTCACAGACAGCAGGTGGCAGCACTGGCAGTAGAGGGTATATAAAGCATAGCGGAGGGACGCGGAAAACATGGCAGTCGTTGTCGTAATGCGGAAATGGAGCAGTTTATCTAACGTGCAAAAGGGCATCATCATTGGCTTTCGGGCCAAGGGTGGAAGCACTTCCGAAACGGCTAAGTATGTGATGTTCACGAGCTGCCGTGGTTAGACTATACCGTGCATGCCAACATGGCGATATCCAAAACCGACACCGGGGCAACTGTGGTGTGGCATGGTCCGCAGATGACACAGATGAACGACAGCTGCAGAGATGTATATGGCAGAATTGACGTGCAGCTGTTGAGCTACTGACCGTCCAGATCAGCCAAGGGCTACCAGAAGTGACTCCTGAACTACTGTTCAGCGGACGTTGCTACGTATGGACTTCCGCAGCAGGCGCCTGTGAAAGTCGCGAGCTCTACGAGGTGCATTCAAGTTCTAAGGCCTCCGATTTTTTTTCTAATTAACTACTCACCCGAAATCGATTTAACTGGCGTTACTTCTCGATGTAATCGCCTGCAGACGTAGACATTTTTCACAACGCTGACGCCATGATTCCATGGCAGCGGCGAAGGCTTCTTTAGGAGTATGTTTTGACCACTGGAAAATCGCTGATGCAATAGCAGCACGGCTGGTGAATGTGCGGCCACGGAGAGTGTCTTTCATTGTTGGAAAAAGCCAAAAGTCACTAGGAGCCAGGTCAGGTGAGTAGGGAGTATGAGGAATCACTTCAAAGTTGTTATCACGAAGAAACTGTTGCGTAACGTTAGCTCGATGTGCGGGTGCGTTGTCTTGGTGAAACAGCACACGCGCAGCCCTTCCCGGACGTTTTTGTTGCAGTGCAGGAAGGAATTTGTTCTTCAAAACATTTTCGTAGGATGCACCTGTTACCGTAGTGCCCTTTGGAACGCAATGGGTAAGGATTACGCCCTCGCTGTCCCAGAACATGGACACCATCATTTTTTCAGCACTGGCAGTTACCCGAAATTTTTTTGGTGGCGGTGAATCTGTGTGTTTCCATTGAGCTGATTGGCGCTTTGTTTCTGGATTGAAAAATGGCATCCACGTCTCATCCATTGTCACAACCGACAAAAAGAAAGTCCCATTCGTGCTGTCGTTGTACGTCAACATTGCTTGGCAACATGCTACACGGGCAGCCATGTGGTCGTCCGTCAGCATTCGTGGCACCCACCTGGATGACACTTTTCGCATTTTCAGGTCGTCATGCAGGATTGTGTGCACAGAACCCACAGAAATGCCAACTCTGGAGGCAATCTGTTCAACAGTCATTCGGCGATCCCCCAAAACAATTCTCTCCACTTTCTCGATCATGTTGTCAGACCGGCTTGTGTGAGCCCGAGGTTGTTTTGGTTTGTTGTCACACGATGTTCTGCCTTCATTAAACTGTCGCACCCACGAACGCAGTTTCGACACATCCATAACTCCATCACCATGTCTCCTTCAACTGTCGATGAATTTCAATTGGTTTCACACCACGCAAATTCAGAAAACGAATGATTGCGCACTGTTCAAGTAAGGAAAACGTCGCCATTTTAAGTATTTAAAACAGTTCTCATTCTCGCTGCTGGCGGTAAAATTCCATCTGCCGTACGGTGCTGCGATCTCTGGGACGTATTGGCAATGAACGCGGCCTCATTTTAAAACAATGCGCATGTTTCTATCTCTTTCCAGTCCGGAGAAAAAAAATCGGAGGCCTTAGAACTTGAATGCTTCTCGTATCTTCTTATCTCGTGTTTTCTACTGAAAATCTGGTGCTTGTGCTCTTGTTAACTTTAGTATTACAGAGATCGCCAAGACTTTATTTTTTTTATTGGTCCTGTGCGCAACAAATAACTTACTTGGTCTTTCTGCTGCCACTGTTTGATCTGCTTCATTACATTATTTAACAAAAACATAAAAAACCTATTATTCATGCTGAGTGCAATGCATGTTCTGTATGGCGGCTCCTGCTGTTGCTGCGGCTGCTGCTGCTTACTACAACTACATATAATTCAAGAGAAAGGGTTTGGTCAAATCTAAACTCGATAAATGATAATCCAAACAAAAAACTATATTCTGAAAGCGATTCTTTCTCATTCAATTAACAAAACGCTAGAAGCTATTTGAACAATCGCATCGTTTGTAAATCTGCCTCCAGTGGCATTAAAGCAATATTACAAATTAATCAAACTCTTAAGACAGACTGAAATACTTCTCAATTGAATACATAGTGAAACAATTCCCTGACAATTACAAACGAAATCAATGACAAAAATCAATACTTAATCTAACAATGGTTTCCCCTTAAGAATTCAACTCCTATCATTATCAAAATTACCGTCTGCTGCTACGCACATACACAAACCCTTTTCTTTAAATTAATAAGCGCGCTGCAAATTATAAGAAATATCAACTCAATACCAAATCCTGTGTCGCTGCTGGCGGACACGGCAGTACGGCAGCTCGGCGACTACCCCTCGCCCAACACACGTGCGCACCACAGCAGGCGGGCTCCTACACTGGCCTCCAAATTGCTACTAGTTAGACTTGGCCACTGTTTCTATGTATCGATACAGTGTATCGATACGTGGAACTGTTTCAGTGTTTCGGAACGGCTGTGGTTCACTGTTTCGAAACAGTGGTGTTTCATTCCGCCCCTGTCTCGGACAACCGGACCAGATTCGATCTCGAGCCAGACACAGAAACTGTATCGTTGTTTCAAAATAAGTCTGTTTCAGTCCACCTGTGCTTCGAACGGACTAATTGTATCGAAACAGTGATGTTTCATTACGCTCTGTGTCGGACGAGATTCGGGCTCGGCACAGGTACTGAAACACAACATAACACATTATGAAACACTTTCATGAGTGTCGAAATCTTTTTGACAAGCAATAGCATGAAGCTTAAGATATCCGAAAATAAAGCTTCGTTTCTAGCTGACTGTCCTATTCCGAAATGGCGTAACATCTGCTTTATAAACACTAACCAAACAATAAAACAACGCATACTATTCACATTCAAAATAATAAATATGTGAAAATCATTCAGTTAAATTACACTTTTTTTTATAACATACCCTTCTCTGTTCATGTACAGTAATCATATTAAGAAACGCAAGTAAGCCTACAACATTTTGAATAAAAAAAGGCGTAGAGTGACAGTTATTAGACATATACATAAATTTGATGTAGGGGCTAGGTATAATTGCAAGCAATCTGTTTGACGTATCACTGATAGTGTAATGGTGAACGGGAAGGGCTGGGAAGCATTGTGAATTTATGGTAACGGTTCGAAACACCTTGAAAGACAAAATTTTTTTCTGTTATATTTTGTTATTTATTCGAATTATTTGGCGTTATTTGTGAGTCTATAGTCACTGTGCCTATTATCCACAATGATTCCCTTTGTGTGCATGGTAATTAGCAGGATGGGTATATTACCCATACTAACGGAATGTGGGAATTCCAGTAGCATATTCGTTGTTTCTGCAGTTTGCTCCCACCTCCAGTTCCGTTCGTGGTGGTTCTTCTGTCTTCAGCTACGGCTGTCCTCAGCCAATTGAAAAGTATGTAAGTCACACGACATGAAAGCAGCGCATTAGCTGCAGGAAATACGAAACTGCCAAGACACCTAAGTGATAGTTTCATACTTTCTGCGATATGATTAGCGCTCTCGAACCTCATTTGTGTTTATATGGACATACTTATACAGTACACATTCAAGATGATAAAATGTGTAGGTTTATTAGATTACAAAACACAAACTGTTTCACTGTTTCGAAACAGCGTATCGAAACATTACATTGTACTGTTTCATTTGTTTCGAAACAGTTACGTGTTTCAGTTTGCCCATCTCTACTACCAGTTAATCCGTGCACTGCGAGGCGCAACAACAATATCTTAGTTTCCAGAGCTTGTGTATGCGCGCTGTTGCCAACCTTTACGTCCTAAGAGAGTATTGCCAACTCTCACCTGGTCGATGCACCCATACTGACTGCTACTGGAGGGCGACGACTGCTGTAAACTGCTCGCCAGTATCGCATCTGGACGTCCACTGAGTGGAACAGGCGGCCTTTTCAGTTGAATCTCGTTTAATGCTTCATCGGACAGTTGACCATTGGCAACCATGGCGTTACACGTCTGAAAGCAAACACCCTGCAACTATTGTTTGAAGGATGAAATTACAATGAAATACAGACCATTAGCTGCTTACAGGCGCTGATATACAGGGTGATTCAAAAAGAATACCACAACTTTAGGAATTTAAAACTCTGCAACGACAAGAGGCAGAGCTAAGCACTATCTGTCGGCGAATTAAGGGAGCTATAAAGTTTCATTTAGTTGTACATTTGTTCGCTTGAGGCGCTGTTGACTAGGCGTCAGCGTCAGTTGATGCTAAGATGGCGACCGCTCAACAGAAAGCTTTTTGTGTTATTGAGTACGGCAGAAGTGAAACGACGACAGTTGTTCAGCATGCATTTCGAACGAAGTATGGTGTTAAACCTCCTGATAGGTGGTGTATTAAACGTTGGTATAAACAGTTTACAGAGAATGGGTGTTTGTGCAAAGGGAAAAGTTCTGGACGGCAGGCAGCCCGTGACAGAGCACTTCATCACTGGCCTCCAAGAAGCCTTGATCTTACCCCCTGCGATTTTTTCTTATAGGGGTATGTTAAGGATATGGTGTTTCGGCCACCTCTCCCAGCCACCATTGATGATTTGAAACGAGAAATAACAGCAGTTATCCAAACTGTTACGCCTGATATGCTACAGAGAGTGTGGAACGAGTTGGAGTATCGGGTTGATATTGCTCGAGTGTCTGGAGGGGGCCATATTGAACATCTCTGAACTTGTTTTTGAGTGAAAAAAAACCTTTTTAAATACTCTTTGTAATGATGTATAACAGAAGGTTGTATTATGTTTCTTTCATTAAATACACATTTTTAAAGTTGTGGTATTCTTTTTGAATCACCCTGTATATCAATGGGGACAGTTGAAAATGTTTACCCCGACCGGGACTCGAACCCTGGATGTCCTGCTTACATGGCAGACGCTCTATCCGCCCGAACCATCGAGCTCACAGAGGATAGTGCAATTGCAGGGACTTACATCTGCCACGCTCCCCGTGAGACGCACATTTCCAATTTACTGTCGACACACTTCGCTTGTAGTGTCCCTGCTCACTATACTCGTTACTCGCGGCAGTCAATCTACCGATTCCTGTAAGAGTTTGAGCAATCGCTAATTCGATGTGCGCCTAACGCACAGCACAAAACGTACCCTTATTATCGTACTTGGCAGTACTCGAAAGAGTCCCCCTCCCGGATGATGCCCTCTCTCCCTCCATTTATCCTTCCTATCAACTCTGATCCTCACCCCCCTCCTTTCCTCCGTCCTTTCCCTGGGCTCCCTCTTCCTCCCCCCCTTCCATCCTGTGTTTTCTCCCCGCCTATCCTCTCCCTATCTCCTTTCTCTCCCCCCCCCCCCCCGAGTCTTTTTTAGTACTCCCCTCCTCTGCCTTCCCCACTCCCTGGCACGTCTGCTCAGCACCCCCCACCCCTCTTATGGATCCTCATCTTCCATTGGCTCCTTTCCCCCCTCCCCCTTCACTTTTCCTCTCCTTCCCCCTCTTTTTTTCCCGTCATCTGACCAGTTTCCCCCCACCTCCTCTCGGGTGTGGTATGTCATATTTGTGCCAACTTTTTAGTGCAGTGTTTAAGTGAATGTTCAGTGTTGTGCGTCTTTCCACAGTGTTGCGAACAGAAATCATGCTGTCGCTGGGTGTGCTTTTCATATCTCTTGCGAACAGAACCCAGACTGTCGCCGTGTTTTTTAACTGTCTATTATTTTTCTGCTTCCTGTGTATTTTATTAGCATCATCCACCCTGTGTTTTATGTTTTAAGCTCCAGAATTTTCTGCTATTTTACCTTTAAGTCACCGATTTTGTCGCCAACTGTTATTATTTTTTTATTATCTTCATCTTTTTAACACAAATTCTGTAGGCTGAAGAGCGGCGTAATAAGCTGCTGCCAGCCCGCCCCCTTTAGGGGGAATCGAAACTCATTAAAGGAAAAAAAATACTCGAGAGAGCTTTACTGCAGTCCCACGTGAAACACAAATCCAATGAGGTTCCCACAAACGCGGAACAATGCATAGTGCAATGTTTACATCAGGTATATTCTTATGATGAACGGATTATAGTCAATCTGATTCTACCCGCAGTTCTTTTTTCACTTCAGTTTGCAGCCGCACTAAAATCGCTTTCATTGTAAAATATTAAATACGGTACCGCTATGCAGAAAAACCAATTTATAGATGTAATAATGGGCAAGTGATTTAGTACGCTCATGTCGTCCAATTCAGACTACTGCACGAATGCTTCAATTAATATTTCGTCATTTATTATAAACATTAACAAAAGAAATAGCAAAACGAAACAATTTATAATAAATAACGAACAACAAACAGCTGATATTAACCACGAAAGCCACGACGAAACGAATAACGGAGATGTCCGAATGGCAGTGTATAGTGAAGAAATGAGCATGGCCATCACGTGATGAGCAACGGCGGATGACGTCAGCTTTCAAAACTTTCTTCCCGAGAAACCTTGACGGTGCCGTGACGTAATGTGACGGGACAAGACGGTCACTGTGGATGCCGCCATTTGAAATGCATTGCAGAATGTTTTGACGAGAAGTGACGTGACATGAAGGCCTGTGTGAACTGGCCTCAAAAGATTAACTATTATATACATAAATATGTTTTCCTTTTGTGGCCGAGCGGTTCTAGGAGCTTCCCTCTGGAGCCGCGCTGCTGCTATGGTCGCAGGTTCGGCTCCTCCCTCGGGCATGGATGTATGTGATGTCCTCAGGTTAGTTAGGTTTAAGTAGTTCTAAGTCTACGGGACTGATGACTTCAGATGTTAAGTCCCATAGTGCTCAGAGCCATTTGAACCATTTTTTGCTTTCCTTTTATTTTACAAAATATGAATGGGTTACACTGGAATATGGACATACGCACAATTTAGTTATATTTATTTCTCATGCATAAAAAGATTACACTAGATCATACATACATACTGTAGGCTGAACTTATTGAGGAATGAATGGGAGAGCTTACATTAATTGCTGTGCATTAAAACTGTAAATTATGAGAATGTCCACCTCAGGAAATAGGTCAAACAGACCGTAATTTCCACGGCAGATTCAAAAAAGACACAAACGCCTTCCGATACAACTCCTACACAAATTGAAATAACTTCCCATATAAAATATACCGGATATCTATTCGACAATGTAGAAAGCAAACTTAAAATAGTAGATAAATTGAACATAGGACACAGAATGTCACCGTTTGAAGAACTAGAAATCTATTTCCATAGAAAGAACTTAGGGAATATATTATCAACGACCGTAGTGACAGCTCAACAAACTTTTTCAAAAGCTTTGACAGTGTTTATTTCTCGTAATTTACAGTTCCAATATGCATAGCAGTTAATATAACCACTTCCATTTATTTCTCAATGATTTATACCTACAGTATGTATTTATGACATAGTGTCATCTTTTTATAGATAAGAAATTAATATAATATTTGAACTGTGTTCATGTTCGTATTCTGTTGCAGTCCATACATATTTAAAAAAAATAGAAACGCATTTATGTAGAAAACATTAAATCTTTTATCTTTGTACCCAATGTAAGCAAGAATATCTGTAACACGTAAAACATATTTGAAGTAACGATGTAAACATAATGTACAGTGGGGACGATATACAACAAGCAGCGCAATGCTCTCTACGAGTCTGCTGCTCCTGTAAGTGCAGTTAACTGTCTGAATCTCAGAAGTGCCATTTCTAAACAAACAATTTTTTTATCATTAGCAAAAGACGCAACATAACCTACACTGGCCTTGGTCTGCGGCAATGAAAACGCTTCTGTACTCCTCACCAAAAACTGCTATGTAAATAAACAATTATCCAACTGACAATGATGGCGTGAACCATCGAAAGCCGTAGTGGCAAAATAAACAAGTGACTGGCGCAGAAAATGGTTTTATTTGTATATGCCATAATTTGTTAAAAGAGCCCTGACTGATAAAATACAGCACGCAATTCAGAAGCAGAGCATGATTCAGGAAGAGGAAGGATGTTCCTACAGTCCTGGGATAGAAAATTAACCGCAAGTTTTGAAACAACTTTTTATTGACTCCACACTTAAACGCGTTTTTCTCGAAACAAGATTTTCCAGTACACGAAGCACTCTAGAACCTCGTCAGAATAACTGATTCATTTGAAATTTTTTAATGAAAGATAATTAAATATAGCGGGGCTTAGAGAGATTGTTTTCTTTTTTCGGAATTTTGAATGTATTTTTTTAAGCATTTGAACTTAGCAAAACATGTCAAGAAATTGATATGTTTTTTAAATAGGTGTCATATTGTTTTTTCGAAGTATTTTTCAAAACCCCGTCGTGATGGCTGCCCTACATTTATTTACGGACCTCAGAAATAGCCACGAGTCTGTACAAAACTTCGCACAGGCCGTGCTGACGCCGCCATTGGTAATTTTTTATGAGATAAAAAAATGTTTTTCACAAAGAAGGTAAGTATATCAAAGTGTAAAACCCTTATTTTTAATAAAGACAACCCTTGTATTGGATAAATTCAAAGTTTCATCCATTTTTCGTGCCTCTCGACCAGAAACTACCCTTAATATGTACAATTTTGGCAAGGACCCCACATCCGGAAATGTACCGTTTGGATATAAAATAAGTTTGAAATGGATCACTTTCAAATTCCCTTCTTCATGCAATTCATAGAGCGTGGGCAATGAGATCCGGTCTGTGGGCGCTACACGAGCTGATGGTATGAGTAATGTTCTAGAACGCATTGTTCTCTTCTCTGTGAAGGACACCCTTTCCATTGTCCAAGACTTTCTGTGCTAAGCCCCCTTTACAAAACCTTGTAGCCTGTAATAGGAAATGCGAACCACCCTGTTTACTGGGCATTTAAAAAAAACAGCCTCCACTTGTCCTATAGACATACAGAGGGTCAAAAAAAAAATGTATCCACTGTTTAAAAGTCCATAACTTGCAAACCAATTGACGGAATTGTCTCATTTTGGGTGAAAGTGTAGCTTAAAGTTCAACTTAAAGATATCACTGTAGGTTTTCGAAATGGTCAGCATAAACATCCACACACAAACGATGCCGCTGAACTGCAGCTCGAACTACTGACTGTAACGTGGTCAGTTGGATATTTGCACATGAAGCGACTTCTAATCAAGCTGCGGGCCTATGGGTTATCGTCTCAGTTGTGCGACTGGATTCGTGATTTCCTGTCAGGAAGGTCGTAGTTCGTAGTAATAGGCGGCAAATCATCGAGTAAAACTGAAGTGATATCAGGTGTTCCCCAGGGAAGCGTACTGGGACCTGATCTA
This sequence comes from Schistocerca nitens, assembly GCF_023898315.1. Lineage (NCBI taxonomy): Eukaryota > Metazoa > Arthropoda > Insecta > Orthoptera > Acrididae > Schistocerca > Schistocerca nitens. Next base: position 51,576,269 of record NC_064623.1, on the reverse strand, counting down.
TATAAATGACCTGGGTGACAATCTGAGCGGTTCTCTTAGGTTGTTCGCAGATGATGCTGTAATTTACCGTCTAGTAAGGTCATCCGAAGACCAGCATCAGTTGCAAAGCGATTTAGAAAAGATTGCTGTATGGTGTGGCAGGTGGCAGTTGACGCTAAATAACGAAAAGTGTGCGGTGATCCACATGAGTTCCATAAGAAATCCGTTGGAATTCGATTACTCGATAAATAGTACAATTCTCAAGGCTGCCAATTCAACTAAGTACATGGGTGTTAAAATACGAACAACTTCAGTTGGAAAGACCATATAGATAATATTGTGGGGAAGGCGAGCCAAAGGTTGCGTTTCATTGGCAGGACACTTAGAAGATGCAACAAGTCCACTAAAGAGACGGCTTACATTACACTCGTTCGTCCTCTGTTAGAATATTGCTGCGCGGTGTGGGATCCTTACCAGGTGGGATTGACGGAGGACATCGAAAGGTTGCAAAAAAAGGACAGCTCGTTTTGTATTATCACGTAGTAGGGGAGAGAGTGTGGCAGATATGATACGCGAATTGGGATGGAAGTCATTACAGCAAAGACGTTTTTCGTCGCGGCGAGATCTGTTTACGAAATTTCAGTCACGAACTTTCTCTTCCGAATGCGAAAATATTTTGTTGAGCCCAACCTACATAGGTAGGAATGATCATCAAAATAAGAGAAATCAGAGCTCGAACAGAAAGGTTTAGGTATTCGTTTTTCCCGCGTGCTGTTCGGGAGTGGAATGGTAGAGAGATAGTATGATTGTGGTTCGATGAACCCTCTGCCAAGCACTTAAATGTGAATTGCAGAGTAATCATGTAGATGAAGGTGTAGAATGTACGATGGATTCTCGCAGTCCATCCAATGTGCGTGGCTTTTGTCGATAAACGACGTCCTTTAGTGTTCCCCACAGGCAAAAGTCCAGAGCAGTTAGGTCTGGGGAACGTGGTGGATACGTGTAGCAATCGTGGGATGTAGCACTTCCACTTAGCTGTCTTCAAAATTCGCCGAACACCTGAGCGACTCACTCCAGTTTCACGGGCACACTGTCTCACAGACTTCTGTGGTGAGAGAGTGAATTGTTGTAACACACGACAGGAGTTAGCAGGACTTGTTACTGTTACAGGTAGTCCAAATCGTTGTTTGTGTTCATCTTTAACACTGCCTTCGGCTTCAAACTTGTCTCGAATGCGACGAATCGTTAAACGTTTCGGTGGCTCTGTTTGATACTCATTTCGCCATTGCCGTTCAACCTCATTAATGTTTTCGTACTTAAAATACCACTTCAAAACTGACTTCCTTTCATCGAAATTAACCCCTTTCGCGAGCCATGTTTATTCGAGTAACTAGGTGCAACTAAGAACTAAAAACTCTGACTATATGGCGACTGTCATCTGACAAAACAAAACAACGCAATACAACGCTTGTGTGGCGATTTCCGGAACTACAAACTATTACATTACCAAATATGAGACAATTCCGTCAATTAGTTTGCCAGTTATGGACTTTTAAACAGTGGATACAATTTTTTTGAACCCTCTGTATTAGGTTGGTGCATAAGTTCGTTGTGCTTTTGTTTCTCATAACGGTATTCCGGTTGGTATGGGTTTATTTGTCGATCGTCATTTTTATTTGTAGATCACTGTTGCTATCAGAATTTACACGTTGTCATTCGGAGATAGTAAATGGAGCTATGGATGCTACAAAATGGAATTCCCAGCGGAGAAATCGGAATATTTCCGATATATTCTTCAGCTTGATTTTAGTAGAGGGGAGACAGATGCGGAGGCAGCTAGAAACATTGCGCCACTCGACAGAGCACGGCAGGAAAATGGTTTTTTCGTTTTAAAATGGTTGAAATGGCTCTAAGCACTATGGCACTTAACATCTGAGGTCATCAGCCCCTACACTTAGAACTACTTAAACCTAACTAACCTAAGGACATCACAAACATCCATGCCCGACCCGAGGCAAGATTGGAACCTGCGACCGTAGCAGCAGCGCGGTTCCGGACTGAACCGCCTAGAACCGCTAGGCCACCGCGGCCGGCTTTCTCGTTTTAAGGAAGATTGCCCGACCGAGACTCGAACTCGGGACCTTTGCCTTTCGCGGGCAAGTGCTCTACCATCTGAGCTACCGAAGCACGACTCACGCGCGGTACTCACAGCTTTACTTCTGCCAGTACCTCGTCTCCTACCTTCCAAACTTTACAGAAGCTCTTCTGCGAACCTTGCACAACTAGCACTCCTGAAAGAAAGAATATTGCGGAGACATAGCTTAGCCACAGCCTGGGGGATGTTTCCAGAATGAGATTTTCACTCTGCAGCGGAGTGTGCGGTGATATGAAACTTCCGGGCAGATTAAAACTGTGTGCCCGACCGAGACTCGAACTCGGGACCTTTGCCTTTCGCGGGCAAGTGCTCTACCATCTGAGCTACCGAAGCACGACTCACGCCCCGTGCTCACAGCTTTACTTCTGCCAGTATCTCGTCTCCTACCTTCCAAACTTCTGCAAGGTTCGCAGGAGAGCTTCTGTAAAGTTTGGAAGGTAGGAGACGAGATACTGGCAGATGTAAAGCTGTGAGTACCGGGCGTGAGACGTGCTTCGGTAGCTCAGATGGTAGAGCACTTGCCCGCGAAAGGCAAAGGTCCCGAGTTCGAGTCTCGGTCGGGCGCACAGTTTTAATCTGCCAGGAAGTTTCATATCAGCGCACAATCCGCTGCAGAGTGAAAATCTCATTCCTAAGGAAGATTGCTTTGACGTTAGTGACTTGCCACGTTCAGGAAGGCCTTCGGTGCTTGATGAAGATCGTTTATCCACAAAGATCCCCGTCAGTACACTCGAGAAGAGGCAAATGTGTGAACTGTGATCATTCTACCACCGTGCGACCTTTGTATGCAACGGGGAAGGTTCAAAAATCAGGTGTATGGGTACCGCATGCTCTAAGTCAAAATCACAAAAATCGATGGATGGCCTTATGTGCATCTCTGTTTCCTTTTCATCATTCCTGTCCTGTGTCGTTACTGGTGACGGGAAATGATATCTCTCTGCCAACATAAGGAAAAGAAATTGGTCGAGCCCAAACAAAGCAGGAACCCCCAGTCCAAAGACCTGCGCACATCCACAAAAGATAGTGTTATGCATATACACTACTGGCCATTAAAATTGTTACACCACGAAGATGACGTGTTACAGACGCGAAATTTAGCCGACAGGAGGAAAATGCGGTGATATGCAAGTGATTAGCTTTTCACAGCATTCACACAAGGCTGGCGCCGGTGGCGACACCTACAACGTGCTGACATGAGGAAAGTTTCGAACCGATTTCTCATACATAAACAGCAGTTGACCGGCGTTGCCTGGTGAAACGTTGTTGTGATGCCTTGTGTAAGGAGGAGAGATGCGTACCGTCACGTTTCCGACTTTGATAAAGGTCGGATTGTAGCCTATCGCGATTGCGGTTTATCGTATCGTGACAATGCTGCTCGCGTTGGTGGAGATCCAATGACTGTTAGCAGAATACGGAATCAGTGGGTTCAGGAGGGTAATACGGAATGCCTTGCTGGATCCTAACGGCCTCGTATCACTAGCAGTCGAGATGACAGGCATCTTATCCGCATGGCTGTAACGGATCGTGCAGCCACGTCTCGATCCCTGAGTCAACAGATGGGGACGTTTGCAAGACAACAACCATCTGCACGAACAGTTCGACGACGTTTGCAGCAGCATGGAGTATCAGCTCGGAGACCATGGCTGCGGTTACCCTTGACGCTGCATCACAGACAGCAGCGCCTGCGATGGTGTACTCAACGACGAACCTGGGTGCACGAATGGCAAAACGTAATTTTTTGGATGAATGTAGGTTATGCTTACAGCATCATGATGGTCGCGTCCGTGTTTGGCGACATCGCGGTGAACGCACATTGGAAGCGTGTAATCGTCATCGCCATACTGGCATATCACCCGGAGTGATGGTATGGGGTGCCATTGGTTACACGTCTCGGTCACCTCTTGTTCGCATTGACGGCACTTTGAACAGTGGACGTTACATTTCAGGTGTGTTACGACCCGTGGCTCTACCCTTCATTCGATCCCTGCGAAACCCTATATTTCAGCAGGATAATGCACGACCGCATGTTGCAGGTCCTGTACGGGCCTTTCTGGATACAGAAAATGTTCGACTGCTGCCCTGGCCAGCACATTCTCTAGATCTGTCATCAATTGAGAACGTCTGGTCAATGGTGGCCGAGCAACTGGCTCGTCACAATACGCCAGTCATTACTCTTGATGAACTGTGGTATCGTGTTGAAGCTGCATGGGCAGCTGTACCTGTACACGCCATCCAAGCTCTGTTTGACTCAATGCCCAGGTGTATCAAGGCCGTTATTACGGCCAGAAGTGGTTGTTCTGGGAACTGATTTCTCAGGACCTATGCACCCAAATTGCGTGAAAATGTAACCACATGTCAGTTCTAGTATAATATATATGTCCAATGAATACCCGTTATCTTCCTTTTTCTTGGTGTAGCAATTTTAGAGGCCAGTAGTGTAGTAGAATAGCGACGGTGTGGTGGGCTCCGAATTGCTTCCCCGAGGTGTAACCATCACCACTGACATTTATTGTCAACAACTCTTGCAGACGCAGTCCAAGGACAACTACCAGGAAGTCTGCGTAAAGTAATGCTTCGCCACGTCAACGTTCGCCCGCATTCTGCTAGACTGAGAAGAGACAATAAACAGGAGTTGGGTTGGGAAGTCTTTCCGCACCCCGCTCAGGTTTTCTCCTTTCCCGGTCTCTATCGAACTACCTTCAAGGAACTTTCTTTCCATAGGAAAATGGGCTCCGAATATAGCTCGATGAGTTCTGTTCCTCAAAATTCAAAACCATGTGATTTCTACAGTCGCGGAATCGAAAAGTAACCCCAGTGTTGGCAGATTGTTGTAAATAGTGAAGGCGAATATGTCATTGATGTCTGTTATTTGTATGTGTTGTGTTTATTAATCTTATTGAGAAACGCTACAAACTTATGCACCAACCTAATAATTTTTATCGTTTAGTCGCTGAATTATGACACCTACTTTGTTCGTTTGTAATGGAGCTATGTAGTTTTTTCGAGGCATTTGAAAGAGGCATGTAAGAGAGCTTCAACGACATAACAAGTATGGAACTTGATCAAATAGTATCAAGATAACATGATCCGGCTGCAATCCCGAAAGCTCGTCGAATATTCAGCATGACGGGAAAACTTCAACAATCATCGACGTTTTTCGTTGCGGCTGGATCTTCACATAAAAAGTTTCAGTAAC